>NC_080185.1:2344348-2944348 GCF_950295315.1 Erinaceus europaeus | reverse complement strand
ATGACCTTTGATATCTATGATTTACATGAAGCTTTGGTTATCTTCTCTCTATCTCACCCTGCTGGTTTAACCCCTATGCTTCTCTCAAATGCCTTTAGATAATTAACCTGTTTGCATCAAGGAGAATAATTGTCTTGACCTTTATGTATCGCATCAATTCTTGTCATACCAGCCCCCTACCATAGGGGCAAGCTGACCTTTAAGAAACCTGTAATTTCTGACGTATTTGAAAAATGTTCTTTGTTTGAATCCCTATAAAAACTCGAGCCCACCTTCCAATAAATGAGAGTGTTCGAATTCTCCCCGGTGTCTCTTGTCTATATCGCTGAGCCCTCAAGCTAGCGAGGGAGAACTGGTAGCTTACCTTCCTGCCTGAGAGTCACCCCGCATGAGCACCAGCAGTGAGACAATATCAAGTTCATAATGAAATAGCGTCCACTTAGACTTAGATACCCTCCTCACCTACTTCTTATTACAGTTCTCTCACTCACTCCAAAGCTAACCATATCAAAGCAAGGACTGCAAAAGCTGAATAAGAGCGAGAGACAGGCATACTTTAACGATGACTCTTTAGACACTATCAGGCCACCCCATCAGCTGGGGCCCTAATAAGGGAGTCCTCAGATTCCCAAACAGACATGATGGGCCTAGAACTCGAACAAATCACACTTTCTACTGTTACCGGTCATTTCTATCAGGAACAACAAAATAGACCCCTTGTGGGCCCCCATAGGACCTTGCCCTCAACTTGGATCAACAATGGTAGAGAATGTTCCATCCTCTAAAGGGAGGATGGACAACATACTCTATGCCACACCTGAGGAAGATGGGTCAATACTGGGCAGCATGGAATGTTCCTACTTATGAACACAGAATGTGAGCTCAGATCTAGAGGGATGCAGAGGTCACACAGGCTCCTAAGCTAATTATGGGCCCCAGATCACATCAAATCAATGGGGTTTACAGTCAACAATATTTTTTATACCCCTTTCCCAGAGAAAGAGCTACTCTCTTTCCTGATTCATCTTTCTGGTCTTTTTCCCAGCCATAATATCATCTCCACAGACAACAACTTGGATCCATTTGCATATCAGATTTCAGGCTCAGGCAAAGAAAAAAAATACTAGTATAGCTACAGGCCCTTTGAAATATAACTAAAATATGCCTACTAGCTATCTACAAAATGGAGGACCCCCTAACACTTCATCTGCACTTTTCCAGCCTTTAGATTCATGATTGTTCAACAAATTTATTTGGCTTTGTATGTTAATTCTCTTTTCAGCCATCAGGTTCCAGATGCTAGCAGGATGCGACCAGACTTCCCTGGACACAACCCCACCAATGTGCCTCGGAGCTCTGCTTCCCCAGAGTCCTTCCTCACTAGGGAAAGAGAGAGACAGACTGGAGTATGGATCAACCTGTCAACGCCCATGTTCAGTAGGGAAGCAATTACAGAAGAAGCCAGACCTTCCACCTTCTGCATCCCACAATGATCTTGGGTCCATACTCCCAGAGGGATAAAGAACAGGAAAGCTATCAGGGGAGGAGATGGGATACGGAGGTCTGGTTGTGGGAATTGTGCGAAGTTGTACCCCTCTTATCCTATGGTTTTGTCAATGTTTCCTTTTTATAAACAAAAAATATATTTTAAAACTTTAGAAAAAAAAAAAAAAAAGAACTAGCCACCAGGTTCCAGATGCTGCCGTGATGCCAACCGGACTTTCCTGGGCAGGCAACCCAACCAATGTGTCCTGGAGCCCCGCTTCCCCAGAGCTCTGCCCCACTAGGGAAAGAGAGAGACAGGCTAGGAAGTATGGATCCACCTGCCAACACCCATGTTCATTGGGGAAGCAATTACAGAAGCCAGAACCTCCACCTTCTGCCCCCCCATAATGTCCCTTGGTCCATGCTCCCTGAGGAATAAAGAATAGAAAAGCTAAGTGGATCAAGGACTTGGATGTTAGACCAGAAACTATCAGATACTTAGAGAAAACATTGGCAGAACTCTTTTCCATATAAATTTTAAAGACATCTTCAATGAAACGAATCCAATTACAAAGAAGACTAAGGCAAGCATAAGCTTATGGGACTACATCAAATTAAAAAGCTTCTGCACAGCAAAAGAAACCACTACCCAAACCAAGAGACCCCTCACAGAATGGGAGAAGATCTTTACATGCCATACATCAGACAAGAGGCCAATGACCAGAATATATAAAGAGCTCACCAAACTCAACAACAAGAAAGCAAATAACCCCATCCAAAAATGGGGGGAGAACATGGATAGACTATTCACCACAGAAGAGATCCAAAAGGCTGAGAAACACAGGGAAAAAATGCTCCAAGTCTCTGATTGTCAGAGAAATGCAAATAAAGATAACAATGAGATATCACTTCACTCCTGTGAGAATGTCATACATCAGAAAAGGTAACAGCAACAAATGCTGGAGAGGTTGTGGGGAAGAAACCACTACCCAAACCAAGAGACCCCTCACAGAATGGGAGAAGATCTTTACATGCCATACATCAGACAAGAGGCCAATAACCAGAATATATAAAGAGCTCACCAAACTCAACAACAAGAAAGCAAATAACCCCATCCAAAAATGGGGGGAGAACATGGACAGACTATTCACCACAGAAGATATCCAAAAGGCTGAGAAACACATGAAAAAATGCTCCAAGTCTCTGATTGTCAGAGAAATGCAAATAAAGATAACAATGAGATATCACTTCACTCCTGTGAGAATGTCATACATCAGAAAAGGTAACAGCAACAAATGCTGTAGAGGCTGTGGGGTCAAAGGAACCCTCCTGCACTGTTGGTGGGAATGTCAATTGGTCCAACCTCTGTGGAGAACAGTCTGGAGAACTCTCAGAAGGCTAGAAATGGACCTATCCTATGATCCTGCAATTCCTCTCCTGGGGATATATCCTAAGGAACCCAACACACCCATCCAAAAATATCTATCTGTGTACACATATGTTCTTGGCAGCACAATTTGTAACAGCCAAAACCTGGAAGCAACCCAGGTGTCCAACAACAGATGAGTGGCTGAGCAAGTTGTGGTCTATATACACAATGGAATACTACTTAGCTATAAAAAATGGTGACTTCACCATTTTCAGCCGATCTTGGATGGACCTTGAAAAATTCATGTTAAGGGGCTGGGTGGTAGCGCACCTGGTTGAGCACACATATTACAATGCTTAAGGACCCAGGTTCGAGCCTCCGGTCCCCACCTGCAGGGGGAAAGCTTTGCGAGTGGTGAAGCAGTGCTTCACGTGTCTCTCTGTCTCTCTCTATCACCCCGTCCCTGTTGATTTCTAGCTGTCTCTATCCAATAAATAAAGATAGTAAAAAATAATAAATAAAAATATTTTTTAAAAAATAAAAAATTCATGTTAAGTGAAATAAGTCAGAAACGGAAGGATGGCTATGGGATGATCTCACTCTCAGGCAGAAGTTGAAAAATGAGTTCAGAAAAGAAAACACAAGTAGAACCTGAACTGGACTTGGCATATTGTACCAAAGTAAAATACAGATCCAAGAAGGATGATAGAGGACCTAGTGAGGGTTGTATTGTTATATGGAAAACTGGGAAATGTTACATATGTACAAACTATTATATTTACTGTTGAATGTAAAAAATTAATTCCCAATAAAGAAATTAAAAAAAAAAGAAGCGAAAACACAAGTAGAACCTGAACTGGAATTGGCATATTGCACCAAAGTATGTGGTGGGTGCATGGAGAGAATATAGATCCAAGAAGGATGACAGAGGACCTAGTGGGGGTTGTATTGTTATATGGAAAACTGAGAAACGTTATGTATGTACAAACTATTGTATTTGCTATAGAATGTAAAACATTAATTCCCCAATAAATAAATTAAAAAATAAAAATAGGAAAGCTATCAGTGGATGGAGTGGGATATAGAATTCTGGTGGTAGGAATTATGTGAAGTTGTACCCTCTTATCTTATAGTTTTTGTCAGTGTTTCATTTTTATAAATAAAAAATTTTAAAAAGGACAAAAAAAAAAAAAAAGAACTAGCCACTAGCTGAGGTAGGCGGCTGGGTGTTTGCCCAAGAAACCCTAGGCCCCCGTCTGAGTCTCTGCTTCCACACCAGACACTGACTTTTTCCAGCTTGGGAGCCTGGGGATCCCACGGTCAAGGGGCCTGCACAGAAGAGCACAGCTCTGCTCTGCGGGAGACGCGATCGGAGAAACACACTCCCTGGGCCAAAAGAGCAACAGGGGCCATTGGAAGAGGCCACCATAGGCGAGGGTAGAGGCTAAAGACAGGAGCCTGCCAGCAGCTCCAAGCCCAGCAGCCGCCTGGGGACACCAGTTCCAGGGAACACCCTCACCCAGGGCCCTTCTGACCCAAGTCTCTGCTGGTGCCCAAGCCAGGAGTACTCAGGTTCCTGAACAAATCAGAGGCCAGCCACAGTCCTCTCCTTGCTTATGGGTGGGGGGTGGAGTCAGGGCTTTGGATTCCTACCCCAATGGGGCCTGGTTCCTAAAAAAGTGTCCTGTCTGCAGCTGGGAGATGTTCATGGGAAATGAAATCACACTGTTCTAAACTTTCAGAAAAGAGGGAAACAAATACCCCTCCCCCCCACACACACACATACAGGGTCAAGGCTCCCTCTCATGATTGGTCTTGAGCCCCTTTATGGCATCATATGACTAACAAAGAGGACAGTGACTTAAGCAGTGGGTTGCTACGGAGATTCTAGAACGTGGGGCACAGCTTATATTGGGCATCTCGGCTCTGGCCAGAGCCATATGTGCCCGGAGACAGCAGCGTGATTGTTTCCAGTGGGAAATGCCCACGATCTAGAGTTAGCGCCATGGAGACTCAGCCTAGTGAGATTTACCGAGTGGAGCTGGCCCCTTTCAGAGATGGGGAACCAGCCATGGAGCTCCCACCTAATTCACGCCAGGTGCCGAGAGTGGACTCCGGGGAAGGCGTGGAGATTGGTGGCAATCAACCGGAGAACCCACCCTCAGGCTCTGACAACAACCAGAGAGCAGAGGAGGCACAGGAGATGGGTGACGCCCCTGTGGTGAGGGTGGAGCCAGTGCCGGAAGACATCCCAGTCCTAGAGGAGGCATCAAGAATGGGCAGTGGCCGAGCTGTGAGCGCAGGGCCAGAAGGCATCCCTAGGCCACAGGCTGCAAACTCAGGGGCTGTAGGCCCAGAAGAGAGTAACACCCTGAGCCTGTCCTTCCCTATGAGACTCTGGATGGCAGTGGAGGACGAGGCTTTGCCCTCCCTGTACTGGAATGAACAGGGGAACATTGTAGTCATCGAAGAGGAGGAGTTCCAGAGACAAGTTCTTCAACAGGAAGGCGAAAGGAAGCTGTTTGAAACAGACAACCTGCAGGCCTTCATCCGGCTGTTGAACATGCATGGCTTTAGAAGAACACGCTGCAAGCCTCCATTAGTTCGCTCTTCTGGGAGCAGGAGGGTTATGGTAGAGTAGAAACACCCCTTCCCATGTATCTTGTTCCTTGACCCCCCCCACCATCCTGGGAGGAGGCCTGGGGGAGGAAACACAGAGGAAGTGCTCCTCTTCTAGGGCTGCTCTTGCCCACGTGAGAGCTGGGAGGCTGATGGGAAGATGGGTAGAGCACTTGACAATGGAGATGTTCACCCCTCCCCCACAGGACACCTGTAGGCGCGACTAGAGCCTGATAGGTCAGTCACAGGTGGCCGGTGCACAAGACTGGTTTGGTCCACAGAGCCCAGAGCTCGCACTCCCAGGCACAAGGACACATGTCCATTCACAACAGGAAGAGAGCTTTATTTTTTTATTTTTCTTATAAATAAATAAATAAATAAATATTATTTTCAGATAATAAATATTATTTTAAAATAATAAATATTATTTTAAAATAATAATAAATATTATTTTAAATAATAATAAATATTATTTTTAAATAATAATAAATATTATTTTTAAATAATAATAAATATTATTTTTAAATAATAATAAATATTATTTTAAATAATAATAAATATTATTTTAAATAATAATAAATATTATTTTTAAATAATAATAAATATTATTTAAAAAAATAAATATTATTTTAAATAAGAAATATTATTTTAAATATGAAATATTATTTTAAAATAAGAAATATTATTTTAAATAAGAAATATAATTTTAAATGACAAATATTATTTTAAATAACAAATATTATTTTAAATAACAAATATTATTTTAAATAACAAATATTATTTTAAATAACAAATATTTTAAATAACAAATATTATTTTAAATAACAAATATTATTTTAAATAAATATTATTTTAAATAAGAAATATAATTTTAAATAACAAATATTATTTTAAATAAGAAATATAATTTTAAATAACAAATACTATTTTGAATAACAAATATTATTTTAAATAAGAAATATTATTTTAAATAACAAATATTATTTTAAATAAGAAATATTATTTTAAATAACAAATATTTTAAATAAGAAATATTTTAAATAAGAAATATTATTTTAAATAAGAAATATTATTTTAAATAACAAATATTATTTTAAATAAGAAATATTATTTTAAATAAGAAATATTATTTTAAATAAGAAATATTATTTTAAATAACAAATATTTTAAATAAGAAATATTATTTTAAATAAGAAATATTTTAAATAAGAAATATTTTAAATAAGAAATATTATTTTAAATAATACATATTATTTTAGATAATATTTATTCATAAGAGAAAGAGAGAGTTAGTTCTTGGCATTGTACCTGGTACCTCAGAGCTTCAGGTATGAGTCATTTGCAGAACCCATATCCTGTCTCCTCAGCCCTGAAGTGACCTTTTCTCCACAGCAAAAGCGAACAGTAGGATTGGGTGGGAGTGGGAACATTTTCTCAGAGTGACTATCTGATTTCCTTTCTTTCCAGTTCTACCGCAACTCCAGGTTTAAACGAGACCACCCTCAGCTTGTCGAGACCATCCAGAGAAAAAGCAACGTGAAAATGGCAACCGGCTCAGAGATGACAGGGCCAGCTCCAAAACGGAGGAAGGTGGAAGGCATCAGAATGTCTCCACGACTCCACCAGAAAGACTCTATGAAGAACACCGAGAAAAATGCCCTGCAGGGTGCCCCAAGTGCTGAGGGACCCAGGTGCCCCCTACCCTTCCCATCCCCTGAGGTCTGCTCAGTGAGCAGATCAACTGGGTGCCCTGGGCAAAACTGCCCCCCTAGCGAACAGGGTGTTCCCATTGGAGAGAGAACATTCAGCAATGTCCCCTCTGTGCACGAGGCAGGGCAAGTGTTCAACATGTCCCAAGTGTTCCTCGAGTACAACCCTATGCTGTGCATGTACAACATCCTCCACTCCATTCTGCTGACCACGATCTCTATCATGTCTCCCCAAGGGCCCCAAGAGGCTGAGCAGTGGCAGAACAGTTCTGCCCTGGAGGCTGAGCAGGGGCAGAATGATTGTCCACCAGAGGCTGAGCAGGGCCAGAACAGTTCTGCCCTGGAGGCTGAGCAGGAGCAGAATGATTTTCCCCCAGAGGCTGAGCAGGGGCAGAACAGTTCTGCCCTGGAGGCTGAGCAGGAGCAGAATGATTTTCCCCCAGAGGCTGAGCAGGGGCAGAACAATTCTGCCCCAGAGGATGAGTTGGAGCAGAAAGATTCTGCCCTGGAGGCTGAACAGGAGCAAAATGATTGTCCCCCAGAGGCTGAGCAAGGGCAGAACGATTCTGCCCCGGAGGCTGGGTTGGAGCAGAAAGATTCTGCCCCAGATGCTGAGTTGGAGCAGAAAGATTCTGCCCCAGAGGCTGACTTAGAGCAGAATGATTCCGATTACAAGTCTTCCCTCTGTGAGCAGCTCAAGGAAAACCCAGAGCTGTGAGGTCTTTGTACTGGCTAGCCATAAAAAATACACCACTTGGCAACCCAGAATGTATTTTCAGCCCTCATAAAGAATAGTGGATCACAGAGGAAGTAAATAAACATCCTGACGAAAATTATGAGTCTTCATCATTTCCAAGTCTTCAACAGTCCATGCGTCTTATGTGTGAGACCCTGGTGGATGGAAATCCAGGGAGCCAAGGCTTCAGTTCCTTGGGCCCTCATGTGAGAGTTAGTGGGGGGCAGCGCTCGGAGCAGGATTTTACGTGGGATCACAAAGCCAAGTCCAGGCAGATCTGGCCCTGCAGGTTTGCCTATGCCTTGGGACAGAACAGCCCTGGTCCCAGATTCAGGACCCCACCTTAACACCCAATGCAAAGCTCAGTTCTTGGCACTCGCTTCTTAACCAAGAAAGGTGGGTTCAAAGGAGTCAGGCTTATTCAGATGCTATCAACCCCAAAAGATGGCATATATCTGAAAACCCTCATCACCCTCAGTTCAAGTTGCAGGGTTCCTATAGGGAAGGAATAAGAGTGGTAGGTCAGTGGTAGGTCAGACACGGGGGAAGGGGAAGGCGTTGCTCAGTCCCACCATTGTCCAGCAGGATTCAGTGATTGAAAGAATCACCATGGAACAGTCACCATGTTGGGGTTGTTCCCTGCAGGACTCTGAAGCCCATTGCCCAGCCTCCAAATTGTCTCTGGTGGGGCTGGGTGGTTCATTCTCAGAAACACACGATACAGAATATTCTTTACTGGGGCCCAGTGGTGGTACATCTCTTGAGCACATTCATGACAGTGTACAAGGACCCAGGTTCAAGTCCCCCATCCTCACTGGCAGGAGGAAGCTTCACTAACAGTGAAACAGTGCTGCATCTCACTTGCTTTTCTTTCAATCTCTGTTTATATCCAAAATAAAATAAATTCCTTAATATGAAGCATTAGAAAAAGTGAGGACCAAGAGAGCAAGGGAGAGCTCCTGAGAGAACACCATGGGGTTCCTGATGTCTGCTCACTTAAATTTTTTTTTAATATTTATAGATTCCGTTTTGTTGCCCTTGTTATAGTTACTACTGTTCTTGTTATAGTTGTCATGGTTGTTGGATAGGACAGAGAGAAATGGAGAAAGGGGGAAGACAGAGAGGGGGAAAGAAAGACACCTGCAGACCTGCTTCACCGCCTGTGAAGTGACTCCCCTGCAGGTGGAGAGCCGGGGGCTCAAACCGGGACCCTTAGGCTGGTCCTTGAGCTTTGTGCCACATGCGCTTAATCCAATGCGCTACCACCCGTCTTCCCCCCATTTTTTTTTTAATCTTTACTGGATAGAGACAATAAGAAATTGAGAGGAATGAGAAAATAGGAGAGAGACACAGAGACACCTGTTGCCCTGATTCACCACTTGGAAGGCTTTGCCATGTAGGTGGTAACTGGGGGCTCAAACCTGGGTCCTTGCACATTGTAATGTGTGCTTAGCCAGGTGCGCCACCACCCTCTGCTCTCTTTCTAATGACTGGTTACATCTTGACACCACTAATACCACGGAACCAGGTGTACACAAATCTTTTTGGATGGGTGTTTTGGGTTCCTTAGGATATATCCCCAGGAGAGGTATTGCAGGATCATAGGGTAGGTCCATTTCTAGCCTTCTGAGACTTCTCCAGACTGCTCTGCACAGGGGTTGGACCCACTGACATTCCCACCAGCAATGCAGGAGGGTTCCTTTGTCCCCACAACCTCTCCAGCATTTGTTGCTGATACTTTTTCTGATGTATTAAATTCTCACAGGAGTGAAGTGGTATCTCATGGTTGTCTTTAAAAAAATTTTTATTATTTATTTTCCCTTTCATTGCCCTTGTTTAACATTGTTGTGGTTATTATTATTGTTGTTGTAATTCATGTCGTCATTGTTGAATAGGACAGAGAGAAATGGAGAGGGCGGAAACAGAGAGGGGGAGAGAAAGACAGACACCTGCAGACCTATTTCACCTCCTGTGAAGTGACTCCCCTGCAGGTGGGGAGCCAGGGGCTTGAACCGGCATCCTTAGGCCAGTCCTTGCACTTTGCACCATGTGCACTTAATCCGCTGCACTACTGCCCAACCCCCTTATGGTTGTCTTTATTTGCATTCCCCTGACCATCAATAACTTCGAGCATTTTTTCATATGTTTGTTGGCCTTTTGGATCTCCTGTTTGGAGAATAGTCTGTTCATATCCTCTCATATTTGGCTGGGGTCATTTGTTTTCTTGTTGAGTTTGGTGAGCTCTTTTTATATTTGGTTAGTAGCCTCTTGTCTGATGTATGGCACGTAAAGATCTTCTCCCATTTTCTGGGAGGCCTTTTTGTTTGAGTGGTGGTTTCTTTTGCTGTGCAGAAGCTTTTTAATTTGATGTAGTCCTATCGGTTTGTTTTTAGTTTAGTCTTCTTTGTAATTTGATTCATTTCTTTGAAGATGTCTTTAAAATTTAGATGGGAAAGAGTTCTGCCAATGTTTTCCTCTAAGTATCTGATATTTTCTGGTCTAACATCCAAGTCCTTGATCCACTTGGAATTTACTTTTGTGTTTGGTGAAATACAGTGGTTCAGTTTCATTCTTCTGCGTGTTTCAACCTATTTTTTCCAACAGCATTTGTTGTAGAGACTCCCCTCCCCCAACTTAATAGTCTGGGCACCTTTGTCAAAGATTAAATATCCATGAGTGAGTGGGCTTACTTCTGGGCTCTCAATTCTATTCCACTGGTCAGTGTGTCTATTCATGTTACAGTACCAAACAGTTTTCATGACAATGACCCTATAAAACAATTTGAGATCTGGGAGTTGATGCCTCCAGTTCTGTTCTTCTCAAGATAGTTTTGGCAATTCTAAGTCTTTACTGGTTCCAGATAAACATTTGTAGCTTTTTTCTATTCTCCTAAAAATGTGGTTGGGATCCTGATGGGGATTTCATTAAAATTGCATATGGTTCAGGGTAGTATATTCATTTTGGTGATGTTATTTCTTTTTTAAAATTTCTTTATTGGGGAATTAATGTTTTCTCAGTTTTCCATATAACAATACAACCCCCACTAGGTCCTCTGTCATCCTTTTTGGACCTGTATTCTCCCCACCCACCCACCCCAGAGTCTATTACTTTGGTGCAACATGCCAATTCCAATTCAGGTTCTATTTGTGTTTGCTCTTCTGATCTTGTCTTTCAACTTCTGCCTGAGAGTGAGATCATCCCATAGTCATCCTTCTGTTACTGACTTATTTCTAACTTATTTCACATAACATGATTTCTTGAAGCTCCTTCCAAGAGGGGCTGAAAACGGTGAAGTCACCGTTTTTTATAGCTGAGTAGTATTCCATTGTGTATATAGACCACAACTTGCTCAGCCACTCATCTGTTGTTGGAAACCTGGGTTGCTTCCAGGTTTTGCCTGTTACAAATTGTGCTGCCAAGAACATATGTGTACACAGATAGATATTTTTGGATGGGTGTGTTGGATTCATTAGGATATATCTCCAGGAGAGGAATTGCAGGATCATAGGGTAGGTCCATTTCTAGCCTTGTGAGAGTTCTCCAGACTGTTCTCCACAGAGGTTGGACCAATTGACATTCCCACCAGCAGTGCAGGAGGGTTCTTTTAACCCTACAACCACTCTAGCATTTGCTGCTGTTACCTTTTCTGAGGTATGACATTCCCACAGGAGTTAAGTGGTATCTCATTGTTGTCTTGATTTGCATTTCTCTGACAATCAAAGACTTGGAGCATTTTTTCCCTGTGTTTCTCAGCCTTTTGGATCTCTTCTGTGGTGAATAGTCTATCTATGTTATCCCCCCATTTTTGGATGGGGTTATTTGTTTTCTTGTTGTTGAGTTTGGTGAGCTCTTTATATATTCTGGTTATTAGCCTCTTGTCTGATGTATGGCATGTAAAGATCTTCTCCCATTCTGTGAGGGGTCTCTTAGTTTGGTTAGTAGTTTCTTTTGCTATGCAAAAGCTTTTTTAATTTGATGTAGTCTCATAGGCTTATGCTTGCCTTAGTCTTCTTTGTAATTGGATTCGTTTCACTGAAGATGTCTTTAAAATTTAGGCAGAAAAGAGTTCTGCCAATGTTTTCTCTAAGTATCTGTTAGTTTCTGGTCTAACATCCAAGTCCTTGATCCACTTGGAATTTACTTTTCTGTATGGTGAAATATAGTGGTTCAGTTTCATTCTTCTGCATGTTTCAACCCTTTTTTTCCAACACCATTTGTTGAAGAGACTCTGCTTTCCCCATTTAATAGTCTGGGCACCTTTGTCAAAGATTAGATGTCCATAGGTGTGGGGGCTTACTTCTGGGCTCTCAATCCTATTCCACTGGTCAGTGTGTCTATTCATGTTCCAGTACCAAGCAGTTTTGATGACAATTGCCCTATAGCACAATATGAGATCTGGGAGTGTGATGTTCTTTCTTCTCAAGATTGTTTTGGCAATTCTAGGTCTTTTTTGGTTCCTGATAAACATTTGTAGCATTTGTTATATTCTCCTAAAAATGTGTTTGGGATCTTGATGGGGATAGCAATAAATTTGTAGGTGGCTCTGGGTAATATATTCATTTTGATGATGTTAATTCTTCCAACCTATGAACATGGAATATCTTTCCAATTCTTTGTGTCTTTTTCTATTTCTTTGAACTCATAATTTTCAGTATACAAGTTTTTCACTTCTTTGGTTACGTTTATTCACAAATATTTTACTGTTTTTGTTGTTATAGTAGAAAGAATTGATTTCTGAATTTCTTCTTCCAACTTAGTGATTGCATAGAGGAATGCCACTGACGTTTGTATGTTAATTTTGTAGCCTGACACCTTACTATATTTCCTGATAATTTCCAAAAGCTTACTGCTGGATTCTTTAGGTTTTTTTATGTATACTATCATATCATCTGTAAATATGGATAGTTTGACTTCTCTTCCGATCTCTTTTCCTTTAATTCCTTGATCCTCCCTGATTGCTATGGCAAGAACTTCCAACAATATGTTAAGTAGTGCTTCCAGTTTTTCACCATTGAGTATGATGTTGGCTGTAGGTTTGCTATATATAGACTCCACTATCTTCAGGAATTTTCCATCTATTCCCATTTTTGTAGTGTTTTGATCATAAAGGGATGTTGTATTTTGTCAAAGGCTTTCTCTGCATCTATTGATATGACCATGTGGTTTTTGGTCTTGCTTTTGTTGATGTGGTGGATCACATTGATTGATTTACGTATATTAAACCAACCTTGCATGCCTGGGATAAACCCCACTTGGTCATGATGAACAATCTTTTGAATAGACTGCTGTATCCGGTTGGCTAGAATTTTGTTCAATACTTTAGCACCTATGTTCATCAGAGATATTTTTCTGTAGTTTTCTTTTTCGGTGTCCCTGTCTGCTTTCAGCATCAAAGTGATGCTGGATTCCTAGTAGCTGGAAGGGAGTATTCCAGTGTCTTCAATCTTTTGGAAGACTTTTAAAAGTTGAGGTATTAGTTCTTCTTTGATGATTTTGTAGAATTCATTTGTATAACCATCTGGTCCAGGACTTTTATTTTTGGGAGGTTTTTGATAACTGTTTCAATTTAATTAGCTGTGATGGGCCTTTTCATGTTATCTATTTTCTCTTTACTTAATTTCAAAAGTTGGTACGTATCTAGGAACTAGCCCATTTCTTCCAGGTTCTCTAGCTTGGTGGCATATAGTTGTTCATAGAAGTCTCTCATGATATGCTGAGTTTCTGCAGTGTCTATTGTGATATCTCCTCTTTCATTTATGATCCAATTTATTTGGATCTTCCCCCTTTTTTGTTTTGTGAGTCTGACTAAATTTTTGTTGATTATGTTCACTCTTTCGAAGAACCAACATGTACTTTCACTGATCTTTTGTATGACTTTCTTATTTTCAATGTTATTTATTTCTGCCCTAACTTTAGTGATTTCTGTCCTTCTGGTTGCTTTAGGGTTCCTTTGTTCTTCTTCTTCTCGGTCTTTAAGATGTGCAATCAGGCTGTTTATTTGTGCTTTTTCTTGTTTCCTAATGTGTGCTTGTATGGCTATGAACTTCCCTCTCAGTACTGCCTTAGCTGTGTTCCAAATATTTTGATAGCTTGTACCTTCATTTTCATGGAACTCTCGAAACATTTTGATTTCTTCCTTAATTTCCTCTCTGACCCAGTAGTTGTTAAGTAGTGTACTGTTGAGCTTCCACATTTTGGGACTATTACTAATCTTTTGTTGATTGTTAAGAGTTTAATTCCACTGTGATATGAGAAGATGCCTGGGATGATTTCAATGCTCTTGAATTGGCTGATGCTGTCTTTGTGGCCTAACATATGGTCTGTCCTTGAGAATGACCCATGTGGACTTGAGTAAAATGTGTATTCCAGTTTCTTGGGATGAGTGACTCTGAAAATGTCCAATAGTTCTAGTGTATCTATCTCTTCATTTAGCTCCCTCATGTCTTTATTGATTTTCTGCCTGAATGATCTGTCAAGTTGAAAGAGTATGGTGTTGAAGTCCCCTACTACAACTGTGTTGCTGTTAATATATTGTTGTAGCTCTTTCAGTAGACATTTGATGTATTTAGATGGCTTCTCATTGGGTGCATATGTGTTAATGATTGTTAAGTCGTCTTGATTGACTGATCCTCTGAGCATTAAGTAGTGTCCATTCCTATCTTTTAAAATTTTATCTATTTAAAAACCTATCGTGTCAGATATGATAATAGCTGTTCTTGTCCTTTTTTGTGGGCCATTGGCTTGTATGATAGTTTTCCATCCTTTCACTTTGAGTCTGTGTTTGTCTTGTTGAGTTAGGTGGGTTTCCTGTAGACAGCATATTGTTGGGTTGTGTTTTCTGATCCATCTTCCTACTCTGTGCCTTTTAATAGGTGAATTCAGGCCATTGACATTTATTGATATCAAAGATTGAAGATATTTTAATGCCAGTCTTGTAGATTTTTAGAGTGTTCTGGTATATGACATATTTATGGTGGTCTGTTTTTAGGAGAACTTTCAGAAATTCTTTCAGGGCAGGCTTGGTGATAGTTGATTCTTTCAACTGTTGCTTGTCTGAGAAGGTTTTTATGCCTCCCTCTAGTCTGAATAACAGTCTAGAAGGATACAGTATTCTTGGTTGAAAGCCTTTCTCATTGAGCACTCGATAGATATCTTGCCATTCTCTTCTGGCCTGTAGTGTTTGTGTGGAGAAGTCTTCTGCTAATCTTGTGGGTTTTCCTCTGTAGGTGACTCTGTTTTTATCTTGAAGCCTTCTGGATCCTTTCTTTATACTTATTCCTTTCCATTCTAAATATGACGTGTCTTGGTGTCTTTAAGTCTGGGTTAATTCTGTTTGGGACCCTCTGGGCTTCTGGAACCTTTATGTCTGTTATGTTGTCTAGACTAGAGAAATTCTCAGCTATTATGTCTTGAAGAATGCTTTCTTCCCCTCCCTCTCTTTCTTCCTCTGGTAAGCCAATAATGTGTATATTATTTCTTTTGAAGTCATCCCATAGGTCTCTGTTGTTGTTTTCAGTATCTCTTAATCTCTTTTTGAGAACTCTTACTTTTTTTAATTGTCTCTAATTCATCCTTGATCTTGCTAATTCAATCTTCAGCCTCATTTATTCTATTCTCTCTGCCCTCTTCTGTTTTCTGGAGTTCATCTATTTTGTTACCCTGTTGTGATACTGTTTTAGCTTGTTCAGCTAGTTGTATTCTTAGCAATTTCAGCTTTCAGCTCTCTAATAACCTTAAGATAATTAGTGTTTTCTTCCAGAGTCTCATTGGTTGTTTCTGCATTTCTGATGACAATTCTTTCAAACTCTTTACTCACTCCTGTGATTATTTCCTTAACTAGTGTTTGGATGTTGACCTCATTATTTTGTGTTTCAACCTTGGGGTGGGGCTTTTAGCTGGCCTCTTGTCATGCTTCATTCTCCAATATTTCTTCTTGTTGGTTTTATGACTTCCCTCTCAGTACTGATCACTCTTGCCTGGATTGACTTGTGTCTACGTAAGGTAATTAAAGAGTTCACAGTTGTGGAAATTGACAGTTGTTTCAATAGTATTTTAATCCCTGAGTTGAAGCTCAGTGGCTTAAAAGCCTCTTTTGTTCTTTTTCTTCCCTGTAGGTTATGGAAGCCTGAGGGCTTTAAAACTATATGTTGGCTTCTTAGCTTAATCACTGACTCTTGACCAAGAGATAAAGCATGATGGGGCAAAGATAATCCAGTGGTTATGCAAAGAGACTCTCACAGCCCCACATTTAGTTCTTCGGGGTATAGATCTTCTCCTGAGTTTTCTGGCCAGTTCTTTGTTCCCTAGTGTCAGCACAGGGCCTCCCCGCCACTGCTCCAGCTTCTGAAGGCAGTAGCAATGGAGACTCACAATTGCATTTGGTGAGTCTTAGTGGAGTCCTCTCCTCCCTTCAGCTGTGTTTTTGTCGGTGAAAGAGACTGGAGGTGGTGTCTCAACTGGTAAACTGCCAGACTATTACCAGCCACTTAATCTCTCCCTAGGCTCCTCTCTGTCCACATACCACACGTGTTTGCACTCACTGGTGATTTGGTGGGCTCCTGAAGTGCTTCTAGTCCTGTTTTGTTGTGGTTCCCAGGTGGTCTCCTTTGGTATTCCTAGTTGACCTGGGAGAGGAGAGGAGAGAAACACAGCTTCTGCTGGTTCGTAGCCACAGGAATATTTCTAAAATGGGTCTCCTAGCTTTCTTCTACCCTAAAATCCTTAATTTCATTTGCTCTGATCCTACTTTTTGGTTCCTGTTCATTAACAATCTTGTATCAACTTATCTCATGTCACCTTCCAGATACCAAGTTACAGATGCTACCATGACTCCACCCCGACTTCTCTGGGTAGACAACCTTACCAATGTGTCCTGGACTCTTGTATCTCCAGAGCTCTGGTCCACTTAGTAAAGAGAGAAACAAGCTGGGGATATGGATAAACCTGTCAATGCCCATGCTCAATGGAGAAGCAGCTACAGAAGCCAGAACTCCTACTTTCTGCTCCCCATAAACAACCTTAATGCATACTCCCTGCAGGGGAGAAGTGATAGTATGAAGACAAGAGGACTCTGTAGTTCAGCTCCATCAGCACCCAGAGAGAGAGAAGGAAAAGGAGAGGGACATATGGAGGTAGTTATGATGTCATGAGTGGCTTAGAGGGAAAGAGAGGAGTGAATCAGAAAAAGAATGGGCAGCCATGTATAAATGTGGACACATAGTTGTAGAGAAGACGGTTGGCCCATATCTACAACTTTAGGGGAACTGTGATGGGTTTCAGTGGGGAGAGTGAAGATTCAGAACTCTGGTGGTGGGAATGGTGTGGGTTCAAACCCCTGTTGATATGTAGTTCTGTAGTATAAAGAAATATAAAAATATTTTTTAATTTTTAAAAAATATTTATTTATTCCCTTTTGTTGCCCTTGTTTTTTTATTTTTTATTTATAAAAAGGAAACATTGACTAAACCATAGGATAAAAGGGGTATAACTTCACCTAATTCCCACCACCAGAACTCTGTATCCCATCCCCTCCCCTGATAGCTTTCTTATCCTTTGACCCTCTGGGAGTATGGACCCAAGGTCATTGTGGGATGGAGAAGGTTGAAGGTCTGGCTTCTTGTAATAACTTCCCTGCTGAACACGGGTGTTGACAGGTCAATCCATACTCCCAGCCTGTCTCTCTCTTTCCCTAGTGGGGAAGGGCTCTGGGGAGGCGGAGCTCCAGGACATATTGGTAGGGTTGTCTGTGCAGGGAAGTCTGGTTGGCATCATGCTAGCATTTGGAACCTGGTGGTTGACAAGAGAGTTAACATACAAATCCAAAAAAAAATGTTGACCAATCATGGACCTAAAGGCTGGAATAATTAACTGGTGAGTTGCACACTCTACCAGTTAAACTATCCATTCAATTTATTTTTTTATTGCCACCAGGGTTATTGCTGGGACCCTGTGCCTTCATGATGAATCCACCACTTCCAAGTGACCAGCTTTGCCCCTTTTCTATTTTTATTAGGTAGAACAGATAGAAACTGAGAGGGAGGAGGAGACAGGGAGAGAGAAATAGAGAAATCTGCAGACCTGCTTAACAGCTCATGAATCTTCCTCCTTACAGGTGGGGAGACAGCAGCTTGAACCCAGGTCCCTGAACATGGTAATGTGTCCACTCAACCAGTTATGCCACTGCCTGGCCCCCTCCCTGGAAAATTTTAACTTAGAGACCTTGCACTGCTCATGGTGTTCACTTCCTGCACCCCCTTGCCATCTTTATTTTGCCACAGTGACAATCTCCATGGCCTTCACTGGCCACTTCCCCTGCCACCTTTACTTTGCCATAGCAACCATAAAGGATCCTTTTCACTAGCTGCACAGGCATATCTGAGAAACCAGGAACCAACTCCAAGTGGAAAGCAGAGAGTAGGCCAGAAATATCCTTGGAGAGGATGGACTTTTCAAAAATCACAACATAAGACCAAGACGCTATAATGAAATAATAAGCAGATCTGGACATCATGCCACTTTATCTGGATATGAAAAAGAGGCATGTGATTGCCAGAGAAATGTAAATAAAGACAACAGTGAGATACCACTTCAAAAAAAAGAAAAAGAGGCATGGAGTTAAAAATTCCAATTAGGACAAGCTAAAGAGAAAATCAGTATAATGGAAGACAAGTCCAAGGAAGCTACACAGAAGGGAATGTAGAGAGGTAGGGACACAAAAACCATGAAGATGTCTTTAAGAGAAATGAACTACAGAACAGCCAGGCCAACAGGCACAGGAGAAGTTCCAGAAGGTAGAAATTGAAAGAATGTAGGAGACATATTTAAAAATGCAATAGTTTATATTTTTCTAGAATTAATTAAACACGTAAATTGTTAAATAAAAGAAACAGTATAGTACAAACAGGAAATACAGAAAACTCCCAAGTGACATTCATTTATCAGAGTTAAGGTATGGAACAGTCAAGAGGAAAACAAACTCAATTCCCTGGAGAGGAATGGATCATTGTCAAAGGAAGATTGTAAGGTGCATATTAGACTTCTTAATGCCATTTATGAAAGCAGATCACAGGAGAAAGTCTTAACTGTGTGAAGAGAAATTACCTGTCAACACTGATTAAATGTTCATTCAAAAAGTGTGCTGAAATAAAGATCTTTCTAAGCAGACTAATTCAAGTCTAGCAGTGACAAAATATTGTTGAATAGACTATTAAAAGTTGTATGACTGAAAAAATGATCTCAGAGGGAGTCATTAGTTGCACAGCAACAGCCATTATCATATATATATATATATATGGGACGGGGAGATGACTCACTGAGTAAAGTGCACACCTTCCCATGTGAGAGGACCTGGGTTGGAGCCCCTGGCCACCATATGGGGAGAACCCTGCAGAAGAGTGGTATAGCAGTGTTTCACAAGTAGGGGAGCAATGCTCTGGTGTCTCTGACTCTTTCTCTGTCTCTCATCCAAAACAGAAAGGGTCCGCTGGGTATGGGTGGAATCATGCAGACACAAAGTGCCAGTGAAGCACGCTAGCAGAAAAAAAAAGAAGGAAAGGAAAAAATGTTTTCTCTACATGAGAAGTCTTAGGCTGTGTTTCTGAGAACCTGGCTCCTGGAGGGACCACAGTGGAGTGGAACCACACAGGACTGGTTCTTTTGTGTTTGCTTCTTACTCTCAGCACCGAGTCTGCAAGGTCTCTCTGCACAATGTAGCAGGTGCCAGAGTTCCCTGCCTTTCTGAGGAATCACATTCCACTGTGAAGCCCTCATTTAGTTCATGTGTTCTTCCACTGATGCACATTTGAATTGTTTCCTCCTCTTGTCTACTGTAAAGCATGTTCCTCAGAACGCGGGCCTGGCTCAGTTCAGTCAGCTCGACACCAGAAATGGCAGTGCTGGATCAGGGTGAGAATGGCTCTGCCAATTTACGTTCCTGCTGACAGTGCACAGCAACCTCTTTCTCTGCCTCCCTCATTCACTCACTGCTTTCACTTGTATCCTAATGGGTGTGAAGTGTTACCACATTTTGGTTTTGATCTACATCTCTAGTCATTAGCGATGTTGAACACCTTTTCATCCACCTATTGGCCATTGTTTATGTTAGTTGGAGAAATAGCTATATAAAACTGTTGTCCAGGGAGTCGGGCGTAGCTCAGCGGGTTAAGCGCAGGTGGCGCAAAGCACAGCGATCGGCATAAGGATCCTGGTTCGAGACCCCGGCTCCCCACCTGCAGGGGAGTTGCTTCACAGGCGGTGAAGCAGGTCCGCAGGTATCTATCTTTCTCTCCCCCTCTCTGTCGTCCTCTCCTCTCTCCATTTCTCTCTGTCCTATCCAACAACGATGACAGCAATAACAACAACAACGATAAACAACAAGGGCAACAAAAGGGAAAGTAAATAAATAAATGTAAAAAAAACAAAAACTGTTGTCCATTTTTTAATTGTACTGTTGCTCGGCTGCTGTTTGGCTATAAGCGGTCTTTCTATATTCTGGAATTAACCCCTTATCAGATATATCACCTGAAAATATGTTCTCCCATTTGCTGTGTTGTGCTTTCACTCTACTGACTGTTTCATCTGATACACAGCTCATTTCAACTCTGTGGGCCTACATATATACATATATATATATATATATATATATATATATATATATATATATATATATATATATATATATATATATATATATATATATTTGTGCTTTTGTTGCCTGTGCTTTTTGTGTCATAGCCAGAAACCCCCTTTTTACCCATTTTCTTCTAAGAATTTTCTAGTCTCGGGGCCAGGTGGGGGGGCACCTGGTTGAGCGCACGTTACAATGCGCTAGGACCCAGGTTTGATCCCCTGGTTCCTGCCTGCAGGGGGAAAGCTTCACAAGTGGTGAAGTACGGCTGCAGGTGTCTCTCTGTCTCTCTCCCTCCCTATCACCCCCTTCCCTCATGATTTCTACCTGTCTCTATCCAATAAATAAAGATAACTTTTAAAAATTTTAAAAGAATTTTCTAACCTCAACAGTTATGCTTAAGGCTTTGATCCATTCTGAGTTAATTTTTGTATATGGCATAAGAGGAGAGTCAACACTTCACTTCTTCACCGGTACATACTCAGTTGTCCCAATACCCCTGGTTGAAATTTCTCAGATCTTGGGGGTGGGGGTTTGACAAGGAGCTGGAAAATGGAAAGGACTGGGAGATGGGGGCAGGGCTCTCCTCCCACTGCACCATTCAGTTCTTCAAAGATAGATGACCCAAGCCTTATTTTCCTCATTCACTCTTGCCTGCACACATTCCTTCATTCTTCATTCTTCATGCACTACACAATGTCCAAACTCAGAGTCCACCACCTCCAAAGGATTTAGGTGTGTGTGTGGGTGGGTGGGTGGGAGGAGCAGTCTCTGTTAATTTAGGTGTAGGAAGAGTGGTCTTGATTTTCATGAACTTGTAACTGAAATGGAGCTTCTTGGATGAAGAGTGCAGGCGCCCAGCCACAGGAAGATAAGCAGTACCTGCGGCTTTGTCACCAAGAGAAATCCCTGATGTTTTCATTTCATGTATTGTGCCAGCAGCTCTCTCCAAATACTCTTCACACTTGTCGCTGCCTATAAATCACAGCCATTGTCAGGTCTGAACAAAGGTGCCCATCCGTATAGGTTTCAGAATCATAATGGGGAATTTGTAAAATATTGATATTTCTGTAACTCTTCTTCAGCACAATCACTTTCCTTTGCGAGCCTCCCTAGTTAATTTCAGATATTCAAGGAAATTGTCTGAGAAGAAGCCTCACAGGCTTCCCCAGATGAGCGGGGAGGGAAGTAAACCCCCCTGCTTTGGGCTGGGTGCTGGGGACAACCTTGGGAAGTGCCCACCTGCGGATGGCAGAGGGGCAAAGAGATTGGTAAACATAACTCAGGAGATACTTTCTGCAACCTGGGAAACTGGCCTGCAGACCCCCAAGTCTGCACTGCCCACTCATTTCCTGGAGGTTTGTGTTACTCTTCAAGCATAGGGCCCTCTGAGAAGGCAAAGAGATTCCAAGGAACCATAGGCTCCCCACCCCCTCCTGCTGACACTAGATAATTTCAGCCAGGGGGAGCAGAGCTGCACACTGAGCTCTGGGTAGCTATGGAAATCCCAGGGTTTCCCTAGCAACAGCTCAGGCTCAGCCTGGTTGCTAGGGAACAAGGGTATTTCCCAGGCTGGCCCCAAGCAGGACTGCTGTAGCAGGGGCCAGAGATATTATAAGGCTATGGTATGGACCCCAGGGAGCAGCGGCTTCCCTCTGATTCTAATGATTTCTGGTGGCCCTGGCACATGGCTGGGTGTGAGGTCTTGGGAGAGGGTCAGGCAGAAGAGCTGTGAGTCCTTAGAAAAGTTCTTGTCAGCCCAGTGGGTGCGTGCGTGTGGCTGGAGGAGATGCAAGACCCTGGTCGTGAGACCCACACTTGACCCAGGAGCTGAGCTCACATGGCCAGGTACCAAGGCCAGGGCAAAAGGCAGCTGTGAGGTCAAACTTGTGGGTGAGCTTCCGGCCCCCCAGATCAACAGCCCCACAGGCTGGCCTTGGTGCTCTTGTTGGTACCATGCTGAAATCCAAAGTTTAAAATAACTTGTTCTGAATTGTAACTACGCCTGGACAGGGGTCCCCACTTTACATACGAGAGAACAGACTCTAGTTCCTGGGTAGGAGAACATTTGCCTTTAGCTGGTTTGGAGGACAAGCAGTCCAAAGAGGGCTTCACCAAACTTGAGCATGTGGAGGGCCTCCTGGGAGCCCCATGTCAGACACAGGAGGGGGGTTGCTGATTCCCTTGCTTATTCTAGGGGTCTGCGTGGGGACTTTAGAGAGTAGGGCTCCAGGTAGTTCTCAGGCTGATGGACAGATGGACTGACAGCCTCAGGTAGGGACCTCTGGAAAGGGGACTGAGGTGAAGGGGGCCACATGTCAGTGTCTGCTCATTGTCTTGGGCATATCCCTAGTTCTGGTCCCCTAGGGCAGGCCACAGACACAGACATATTGTAAACATGTTGAGGGGGGTCTTCCTACCTGCCAAGCCCAAGGTGAGCTCTGTTCAGCTCAGAACAGTGTCCCCCAAAGTCACTTGTAAGAGTCTCAACCCCAGGGATGCTGAATGGTACCGTCTTTGGACTCAGGACCCTTAAAGAGTGATTAAGGTTACGCAGGATCAATGTTCCCACATGAGGGAGACACCACATGACTGGTGTCTCTATGAGGAGAGAGCATGGAGCCGGGGAAGTGGCTCAGGGGGATAGAGAACAGACTTCCTGTGAACCAGGCCCTGGCAGCAGAAATGCTGGAGCAGTCAGAGCATGCTCTCTCTTATTTATGTCTCCCTGACACATGAAATAAATCAATCTTTTTAAAAAGCCCCGCCCCACGAGGGAGAGAGACAGGCTGGGAGTATGGATGACCTGTCAACGCCCATGTTCAGCGGGGAAGCAATTACAGAAGCCAGACCTTCCACCTTCTACACCCCGTAATGACCCTGGATCCATACTCCCAGAGAGTTAAATAATAGGAAAGCTATCAGGGGAGGGGACTGGATACAGAGGTCTGGTGGAGGAAACTGTGTGGAGTTGTACCCTTCTTATCCTATGGTTTTGTCAATGTTTCCTTTTTATAAATAAAAAAAAATTAAAGTATTTTAAAACCTTATTTATTTTTTAATAGAGACAAAGAGAAATCAAGAGGAAAGGGGAGATAGTGAGGGAGAGAAACAGAGACAGAGAAATATCTGCAGCCCTGCCTCAGCACTTGTGAAGCTTTCCCCCTGCAGGTGGGGACCAGGGGTTTGAACCTGGGTCCTTGTGCATAGTAATATGTGCACTTAACCAGGTGCGCCACCCCTGAAATTAATAAATTAAAGTTTAAAACAAGAATAAGAGAATAAAAGAAAAAGAGGAAGAGGAAGGAGGAGGGCAATCAGGACACAGACTCACAAAGAGGGAAGATAAGACCTTGTCCAGGAGCAAGGTCTCAGGAGAGACTCACCTGCACTGTGCACAACTTGATCTTGGACTTCAGCCCCGCAGGACTGGTGAGAATGATTCCCACTGCTGTCCCTACATCCAGGACTCATGTCATCGCAGCCCAGCTACGGACACAGTAGCTTCTGGCCTCCCTGTGAGGGAAGGACTAGGACTCTCAGAGGCAGAACCTGGGGTGGAGGACATTAAATATCCTGCTCAGGGTGGCACTAGCCTGGCAGAACCATTCTGTCCTTCTGCTGTCACTCACAGCAATCCTGGACCCATGGTCAGCACAATTCTGTCCGGGGCTCTGCTAAGATGGTGGCCCTGGGACATCTGTGCACAAGAGGCTTCTGGGCATCTCCTGATTTTCACTGTCTGAAGAGTGAACAAGAGAGAGACACAAAATGTCTTTGCAAAGTGTCACAAAGCACAGTGGCACCCGATGGTGTGCCTAAGCCCTTCACCAGTAAGAGACACCTCTGTAGTGGAAAGTGGGGGCACCAGACCTGCAGACTATAGCACAGTAGCAGAAAGAACACTTGCTCTGCGTGTCTGAGGCCCTGGGTTCAATCTCCAGCACCCTAAACACATGAGTGCATGCACACATGTGCACAGATGTGGCTGGTTTTGTCACTTGTCCTACAAAGATGCCACACAACATGCGCGGCAAAGGGTAAGCGCTTCCAAGACTGGTTCTGCCCGCAAAGCAACACTGGAGTCCAGAAAGCAGACGAGCCAGCTAACAGGTCCTGACAGCCAGTGTCTCCACACAGCTCAGCATTGCTCTTCAGTGCGGGCGACTGGCCCAGGACAGTTCAATGCTCAAACCCTATGTACATGCTCCACAGCCTCCTTCCAGCGTGCCTTTTGCCCTCTCTCAAAACAATAGCTTTCTCTTATTTATTTATTTATTTATTTATTTATTTATTGGATAGAGACAGAAGAAAAAAAGAGAGGAGAGGCAGATAGAGAGGGAAAGAGACAGAGAGACATCTGCAGCACTGCTTCACTACTCATGAAACATTGCGCCTGCAGGTGGGGATCAGGGACTTGAAGCTGGGTTCTTGAATACTCTAATGTAAGCACTTAACCAGACGTGCCACCACCTGGCCCCAACAATAGCTTTCTCTTGTTAGCTAGACTAATTTTTAAATTTGATTTATTTTTATGGAGCCACAGAGAAAATGAGAGTGAAGGAGAGAATGAAAGAGAGAGAGAGAGAAGGAAAGACACCTGCAGTACCACTTCACCACTGGTGAAGCTTCCCCCCTGCAGATAGGAACCAGAGACTTGAACCTGAACCTTTGTGCATGGTTCTACGCATGCTCTACTGGGCATACTGCCATCTGGCCCCGAATGAGTATTTTTTAAGTAGCCTTGAATCAATTCAGGGTGGGGGGAGTCTATTCAGAGATGTCAGAAACAGTCGTCTTCCTCTACTTTCACTGCACCACAAGGCCACTTAGTCATGTTCCCACAGACATGGTTCTCACGATGGTAAGTGTACAAATCGTGTTCCCTGGCCCACGTTTTTCAATTCCAGAAACTTAAAGACAGAGACTCAGATAGACAGGAGAGACACCACAGCACCAGACAACCATCCTTGGAGCTCCCCAGTGCCGTCTACGGTGCTCCCATGTGGCGCCAGGGTTTGAACTCAGGGCCTCATGCATTGTAAAGTGTGAACTCTAGCTGCTGAAGCCACATCTCAAACTCTTTCTCTGAAGTCTTATCCACTGATGCTGTGGGGCTGGGTCCAAGGTAGCACTTTCTCAGCACGAGTACTGCAAAGCTACCCTAGGATGGCTCCCCCCACCAGCAGTTCCCCTCTCAGCTGGGACACTAGGTGGTCACCCTTTCTTGTTCCTCTTTTCCCTGTGACTAGACCACATTTCCCAGCATCCCTTGTGGTTTGGTGTAGCCACATTTGGACCAATGGGTTGTGGTCACTCACACCTCACAAGGTCTGCTGATCTGCCAGAGGATAGGACGGGGTGCCTAGTGACCTCTAGAGCTGCCTGGACAGAAGGAAACTGGGACTCCAAGATCAGAAAACAACCCCTGCCAACTGTGGAAGAGACTCCTCTATAGGGTTAACTCATGCAGTAGGTTAGCTCTCTGCTAAAGGTGCCAAATACCTGACTTCCACACCTGGACATTTATTTCATTGTGTGTCAAATCATTACCAACCGCAGCCCTGAAGCCAGGACAGGATCTTCCTCAGTCAGCTGTTAACAATACACAGAAATGCATTCATCTGTTTGAGAAGTAGGTTTTTAAGACTTATTAAGTTTATTCATGTAGATTAAGTTTATGCCATGCTAGGGCTCAAACCTGGAGCCCCAGGTAGACAAGTCCCGTGCTCCATCCACTGAACACTTCTCCGAAGGCTGACAAATATTTATTTATTTTAAAATTCACAATAATTTTAATTTTTATTAGTGATTGAAGATTGTTTTACAAAATTACTGAGTTACAGGAGTATCTTCTTTTTAATATTAATTTATTTTATTTTAATGAAAGAGATAACAGACAGAAAGAGAAAGAAAGACCTGTACATCTCTAGCTGATGGTGGTGCTGGGGACCGAACCTGGAACCTCAGAGCCTCAGGCATGAGTCTTTCGCGGAACCACTATGCTATCTTCCCAGCCCCCAGGCATATTTTCATACCCACACTTGGTACTTATAAATCACCTCACATGCACACCTAAGCTCCCCTATAGCCACCTTGGTTCTCATGTTGTGCAGGATAGTCTGGTTATCTTTTATTTATTTATATTTGTCAGTTCATTTGCTTTTGCCCCCCTACATTCCACATGTGAGTGAAACCACCCGGTAGCTGCCCTTCACCTCTTATTTCACTCAGCATAATCATCTCCAAAACCATCCACTGTGTACCAAATGATGGAGTCTCATCCTTTTCGACTGCAGAGTGCTCCATTGTGTATATATCCCCCACCTTTGTTATCCATCTGTTGCTGGACATTTAGGTTGTTTCCTTGCTTTAGCTATTGTAAATAGCTATTGTAAAATACCCTCTAAAACACAGTGGTGAATAGACCCTTTCAAGTGTCTGCTTCCATGTCCTGTAAGTGTGTCCCTAGGAGAGGTGTGGCTGGATCATTGGTTATTTCCCAGCTGTGTGTAGAAGAATGGAACAAAATCATCACTTAATACCATGTGCCATCATTAACTCAAAGTGGATTAAAGACCTAATGTTAGACCTCAGACTATAACATACATAGTAGAAAACACAGGGACAGGGGTAGATAGCATAATGGTTATGCAAACAGAGTCTCATGCCTGAGGCTCCAAAGTCCTAGGTTCAATTCCCTGTACCATCATAAGCCAGAACTGAATATTACTATGGTTAAAAAAAAAAAAAAAGAAAGAAAAGAAAGAAAGGAAAGGAAAAGAAGCACAGGGGGGTATACTTCAGGGCCTTTGATTTGGAGATTCAATCCACCCCGGTCTTGGGAAACTAAAGGAAGAATAAGTAGACAGGACTAAATCAGATTGGAAAAGCTTCTACACATAAAAAGAAATTGTCCCCAAAATAGAAAAAGCAACCAATCAACTGGGAGAAAGTATTTTTCACATCACACAGCTCACAAGGAACCGGTACTGAAAGTGTATGAAGAAATCAAAGTCCTCAGCAACAAAGCAAGTAACCTAGTACTGGCACACCAGGTAGAGCACACGTTATGGCACACAGGGTCCAGGGTTCAAGGGAGAAAGCTTCAAAAGCAGTGGAACAGGCTACAGGTGTCTCTCTATCTCTATCCTTCTGTCTCTATCTTCCCTTGCCTCTCAGCTTCTCTATCCAAAACTAAATGAAATGAAATGTCTTTTAAAGTGTAACAAATAAATATCCCAATAATAAATAGCATTCCCTGAGGGACCAGTTGACCTGGATAGTGGACTGCTCAGCCATGTGCAGGAACCAGGTTTGAGTGTGTCTCCCACTGTACTGAAGCTTTGATATCATAGTCTCTTTTCACTCTCTCTATCTGTCTCTCTGTCTTTATCTAAAATAATAATAATGATATTAAATCAACATAGAGCAGTGAGACCCTGAAGAGAACTCTATATATTTGCCTTTCCCCTGTGGTCTCTGGCATGTTCTGCACTACCCTCAGATCCCAGATGCCAATGTCTACTTTCTCTGAAATCACCTTTTCTTGCCTGGGAATATAAAGGCCTGTCTGTAAAACTCTCACCTCCGACTTGGGTAGTTTTTCCATCATCATGTACCACAATCCCAAAGCCCCTCAACTCCCTCCCTACCCTCCTTCCCCAGCATAGTTTACATTGGTGCAATACACCAAACCCAGTCCAAGTTTACTTTTAAAAAATTTTTTGTTTAATTGTTGTTGTTGTTATTGATGTCGTTGTTGTTGGACAGGGCAGAGAGAAATGGAGAGAGGAGAGGAAGACAGAGGGGGAGAGAATGATAAGACACCTGGAGTCCTGCTTCACTGCTTGTGAAGCGACTCCCCTCAGGTGGGGAGCCGGAGGCTTGAACCTGGATCCTTACATCGGTCCTTATGCTTTGCGCCACGTGCGCGTAACCCCCCGTGCTACTGCCTGACCCCCACTTTTTTTTTAAAGAACACAACTCTCTCCTATAAGTGAGGTTCTAAGTTTCTTTTATATATATATTTTTTTAATTTACTTATTTATTCCCTTTTGTTACCCTTATTGTTTTATTGTTGTGGTTATTACTGATGTTGTCGTCGTTGGATAGGACAGAGAGAAATGGAGAGAGGAGGGGAAGATATAGAAGGGGAGAGAAAGATAGACATCTGCAGACCTGCTTCACCGCTTGTGAAGCAACTCCCCTGCAGGTGGGGAGACGGGGACTTGAACCAGGATCTTTATGCCCATCCTTGCGCTTTGTGCCCAAGTTTACTTTTATGTTTCCCCATTCTGCTCTTGTTTTGTCTACCAATGAAATCGTTCCCTTATTCATCTTCTCTTTCTGGCTTATCTCACTTCACATGGTTCCTTCAAGCTCCATCCAAGATGAGATGAAGTAGGTGAATTCATCATTCTTAATAGCTGAGTAAGTTTTCCATTGTGTATACAGACCACAACTTTCTCAGCCATTTATATGTTCTTGGATGTCTAGGTAGCTTCCAAGCTTAGACTATTACAAAGAATCCACTTCCCTTCGAGTCCCCGGCTCCCCACCTGCAGGGGAGTGGCTTCACAGGCAGTGAAGCAGGTCTGCAGGTGTCTATCTTTCTCTCCCCCTTTCTGTCGTCCCCTCCTCTCTCCATTTCTCGCGGTCTTATCCAACAATGACAACATAATAACAACAGTAAAAAACAAGGGCAACAAAAGGGAAAATAAATAAATAAATACATAAATATAAAAAATTTTAAAAATCCACTTCCCATGTAGAGCAGAGAAGCAATTACAGAAGCCAGCCTCCCACCTTCAGCACCCTATAAGGATCAATGGTCCATACTCCCAGAGGGATAAAGAATAGGGAACCTTCCAATGGAGGGAATGGGATACGGAATCCTGGTGGTAGGAAATGTACCCCTCTTATCCCACAATCTTGTTGAACATTATTAAATCACTAATACAAAATGTGACTAGAGCAGGGGAGATAGTTTAATAGTTATGCAAAAAGATGTTCATGCCTGAGGCTCTAAAGTCCCAGGTTCAATCCCCCATACTGCCATAACAGAGAAGTGTTCTGTTCTCTTTCTCTCTGTCTCTCTCATTAAAAATAAAATATAAAACAAATTTTTATAAGAATGGGAGCTACTCCCTGCCCTAATCCAACTTACTAGCCCTTTTCTCTACTCTGACAACATTCTCTCAGACAATATTCTCATCCAGCCTCAGGCTAGCTACCAAACTCAAGCAAAACTACTATAGTTGTATGCCCCTAGGAGCACTTCTAAAATGGTTCTCCTAGCTTTCTTATACCCTAAAATCCCCAGTTTCGTGCTCTGATCCTACTTTTTTGGTTCCTGTTCATTAACCATCTTGTCTCAACTTAGGTCATGCCACCTTCCAGACACCAAGTTACAGATGCTACCATGAATCCACCCCGACTTCTCTGGGCAGAAAAACCTCACCAACGTGTCCTGGACCCTCGCATCTCCAGAGCACTGGTCCCCTAGGGAAAGATAGAAATAGGCTGGGAGTATGGATGGACCTGTCAACACCCATGCTCAGTGGAGAAGCAGCTACAGAAGCCTGAACTCCTACCTTCTGCTCCCCATAAGCAACCTTAATGCATACTCCCTGCAGGGGAGAAGTGATAGGATGAAGACAAGAGGACTCTGCAGTCCAGCACCATCAGCACCCAGCGAGAGAGAAGGAAAAGGAGAGGGACATATGGAGGGAGTTATGATGTCATGAGTGGCTTAGAGGGAAAGAGAGGAGTGAATCAGAAAAAGATGGGGCAACCATCGCAATCAGGCAGGAGCAAGGAATTAAAGGCATACAAATTGGAAGAGAAGAAGTCAAACTCCCCCTATTTGTAGAGGACATAATACACAAAGAAAAACCTAAGGAATCCAGCAATTATCTTTTAGATATCATCAGGCGATACAATAAGGTATCAGGCTACAAAATTAACATTCAAAAGTGAGTGGCATTCCTCTATGCAAACACTAAGTTAGAAGAAATTGAAATCCAGAAATCAATTCATTTTACTATAGCAACAAAAACAATAAAATATCTAGGAATAAACCTAACCAAAGGAGTGAAAGACTTGTATACTGAAAATTATGAGTCACTGCTCAAGGAAATTGAAAAAGACACAAAGAAGTGGAAAGATATTCTATTAAATGCCAAAACAATTTTGAAAAGAAAGAACAGAACTGGAGGCATCACACTCCCAGATCTCAAATTGTACTATAGGGCCATGGTCATCAAAACTGCTTGGCACTGGAACATGAATAGACATACTGACCAGTGGAATAGAATTGAGAGCCCAGAAGTAAGCCCCAACACCTATGGACATCTAATCTTTGACAAAGGTGCCCAGACTATTAAATGGGGAAAGCAGAGTCTCTTCAACAAATGGTGTTGGGAAAAAAGGGTTGAAACATGCAGAAGAGGGAGTCGGGTGGTAGCGCAGCGGGTTAAGCGCAGGTGGCGCAAGCACAAGGACCAGCTTAAGGATCCCGGTTCAAGCCCCCGGTTCCCCACCTGCAGGGGAGTCGCTTCACAAGCGGTGAAGCAGGTCTGCAGGTGTCTATCTTTCTCTCCCCCCATGTCTTCCCCTCCTCTCTCCATTTCTCTCTGTCCTATCCAACAACGATGACATCAATAACAACAATAATGACTATAGCAATAAAACAAGGGCAACAAAAAGGAATAAAATAAATATTTTTTTAAAAAAAGAAACACGCAGAAGAATGAAACTTAACCACTGTATTTCACCAAACACAAAAGTAAATTCCAAGTGGATCAAGGACTTGGATATTAGACCACAAACTATCAGATACTTAGAAGAAATTATTGGCAGAACTCTTTTCCACATAAATTTTATAGACATCTCCAATGAAACGAATCCAATTACAAAGAAGACTAAGGCAAGCATAAACCTATGGGACTACATCAAATTACAAAGCTTCTTCACAGCAAAAGAAACCACTACCCAAACCAAGAGACCCCTCACAGAATGGGAGAAGATCTTTACATGCCATACATCAGACAAGAGGCTAATAACCAGAATATATAGAGCTCACCAAACTCAACAAGAAAGCAAATAACCCCATCCAAAAATGGGGGGAGGACATGGACAGACTATTTACCACAGAAGAGATCCAAAAGGCTGAGAAACACATGAAAAAATGCTCCAAGTCTTTGATTGTCAGAGAAATGCAAATAAAGATAACAATGAGATATCACTTCACTCCTGTGAGAATGTCATACATCAGAAAAGGTAACAGCAACAAATGCTGGAGAGGTTGTGGGGTCAAAGGAACCCTCCTTCACTGCTGGTGGGAATGTCAATTGGTCCAACCTCTGTGGAGAACAGTCTGGAGAACTCTCAGAAGGCTAGAAATGGACCTACCCTATGATCCTGCAATTCCTCTCCTGGGGATATATCCTAAGGAACCCAACACACCCACCCAAAAATATCTATCTGTGTACACATATGTTCTTGGCAGCACAATTTGTAACAGCCAAAACCTGGAAGCAACCCAGGTGTCCAACAACAGACGAGTGGCTGAGCAAGTTGTGGTCTATATACACAATGGAATACTACTCAGCTATAAAAAATGGTGACTTCACCGTTTTCAGTCCCTCTTGGAAGGAGCTTGAAGAAATCATGTTATGTGAAATAAGTCAGAAATAAGTCAGTAGCAGAAGGATGACTATGGGATGATCTCACTCTCAGGCAGAAGTTGAAAAACAAGTTCAGAAAAGAAAACACAAGTAGAACCTGAACTGGAATTGGAGTATTGCACCAAAGTAAAAGACTCTGGGATGGATGGGTGGGGAGAGCATAGGTCCAAGAAGGCTGACAGAGGACCTAGTGGGGGTTGTATTGTTATATGGAAAACTGCGAAATGTTATGCATGTACAAACTACTGTATTTACTGTTGACTGTAAAACATTAATTTCCCAATAAAGAAATTTAAAAAAAGAAGGGGCAACCACGTATAAATGTGGACAGATAGTTGTAGAGAAGATGATTGGCCCATATCTAAAACTTTAGGGGAATTGTGGTGGATTGCAGTGGGGAGAGTGAAGATTCAGAACTCTGGTGATGAGAACAGTGTAGATTCAATCCCCTGCTGACAAGTAATTCTGTAATATAAAAATATTTAAAATATTTAAAATATTTAAAAAGTTAAATTAAAAAGAAGGGAAAAAAGAATAGGGAAGCTTTCAATGGAGGGGATGGGATATGAAACTCTGGTGATGGGAACTGTACCTTTCTTATCCCACAATCCAGTTGATCATTATTAAATAACTAATAATAAAAGTAAAAAATAATAAAATAAAAATATATCTTAAAAAATATGAAAAAAAAGACTCAACTTCCCCGTCATCATAGTTTCTTCCCGGTCCCAAGTGGTACCTGGTGCATCTTCTAAGCTGTTGTGACTGAAACTCCTCCTCATGGCCTGTTTGGTTCCCCTGAGGTCTAGGAATGAGTGTCCATGCAGGTTGGACCAATTGATATTCCCACCAGCAGTGTAAAAGGATTACTTTACTCCAACTACCTCGCCAGCATTTGTTGTTACTATATTTTTGATGTATGACATTCTTACAGGGGTGAAATGGTATCTCATTGTTGTCTTTATTTACATTTCTGTGATAATCAGTTTTGAGCATTATTTCATATGTCCATTGGCCCTTGGGTCTTTTCTTTGGTGAATATTCTGTTCATCTCCTCTCTCCATTTTTGGATGGGGTAATTCATTTATTTTTTATTTATAAAAAGGAAACACTGACAAAAACCTTAGGATAAGAGGGGTACGACTCCACACAATTCCCACCACCAGAACTCCGTATCCCATCCTCTCCCCTGATAGCTTTCCTATTCTTTATCCCTCTGGAAGTATGGACCCAGGATCATTATGGCGTGCAGAAGGTGGCTTCTGTAATTGCTTCCCCACTGAACATGGGCATTGGCAGGTTGATCCATACTCCCAGACTGTCTCTCTCTTTCCGTAGTGGGGCAGGGCTCTGGGGAAGTGGGGCTCCGGGACACGCTGGTGGGGTCGTCTGTCCAGGGAAGCCAGGTTGGCATCATGTTAGCATCTGGAACTTGGTGACTGAAAAAAGAGTTAACATATAGAGCCAAAAAATTGTTGACTAATCATGAACCTAAAGGCTGGAAAAGTTCATATGAAGAGTTTGGGGGAGGGGCTCTGTTTTGTAGATAGTTAGTGGGCCTATTTTAGTTGTATTCCAAGGATGGGGTCATTTTTGTTGTTGTTGCAGAGTTTGGCAAGCTTTTTATATACTTTGGTTATTAGCCTTTTTTTTTAAAGAATTTTTTAAAATAATTTTTATTTATTTATTTTCCCTTTTTGTTGTCCTTGTTGTTTCACATTGTTGTGGTTATTGATTTCATTGTTGGTGGATAGGACAGAGAGAAATGGAGAGAGAGGGAGAGAAAGACAGACACCTGCAGACCTGCTTCACCACCTGTGAAGAGACTTCCTTGCAGGTGGGGAGCTGGGGCTGGAACCAGGATCCTTCTGCCGGTCCTTGCGTTTGCGCAATGTGTGCTTAACCCGCTGCGCCACTTCCCACCTCCCTGGTTATTAGCCTTTTCTCTGATCTATGCCATGTAAAACTCGTCCATTCCATAAGTTGTCTCTCTGTTTGGGTGGTGGTTCCTTTTGCTGTGCAGAACCTTTTCATTTTCATGTCCAAATTTCTCTCTTTTTTAAATTTAATTTTTAACTATATTTATTGGATAGAGATAGTCAGAATTTAAGAGTAGAAGGGGAGGTAGAGAAGAAGAGAGACAGAGAGATATCAGCAATCAGCACTGTTTCACCACTTGCAAACCTTCCCCTTCTGTAGGTGGGGACCAGGGGCTCAAACCTGGGTCCTCGTGCATTGTCAGTCACATGTGTGCTCAACTATGTGTGCCATTAACCAGCCCCCAAATTTCTCTAAAATAGAACCAGGGAGCTGGGTAGTAGTGCAGTGGGTGAAGCACACATGGCACAAAGTGCAAGGATCTGTGTAAGGATCCCGGTTTGAGGCCCCGGCTCCCCACGTACAGGGGGGGTCACTTCACAAGTGGTGAAGCAGGTCTGCAGGTGTCTATCTTTCTCTCCCCTCTCTGTCATCCCTTCCTCTCTCCATTTCTCTCTGTCCTATCCAACAATGATAGCAATAACAACAACAATAATAACAATGATAAACAACAAGGGCAACAAAAGGGAAAAATAGCCTCCAGGAGCAGTGGATTCATAGTCCAGGCATGAGCCCCAGCAATAACCCTGGAGAAGAAGAAAAAGGAGGAGGAAGAGGAGGAGGAGGAGAAGGAGGAGAAGGAGAAGGAGATAAGAAAATAGAACCAAAGCTACAAAAGTTTAGCTGGGATAATTAAAAAAAAAAAAAAAAAAAAAAACCTCTATAATAGCCAAAGCAGTCCTGCTAAAAACAAACAAAACTGGAGACATCATGCTCCAAGATCTCAACCTAGATTATAGGACTACCGTAATCAAAATTGCCTGGTACTGGAACAAGAATAGACACACTGAGCAGTGGAATAGAACTGAGTCTAGAAATAAGACTCCACGCCCATGGACATCTAATTTTTTTTTTTGACAGGGGGCTTCAAATATTAAAAGGAGAAAAGAGACTCTCTTCAACGAATAGTGGGGAAATTGGATTGAAACATGCAGCAGAATAAAACTGAACCACTACATTTCACCATACACAGAAGCAAACTTCAGATGGATCAAAGATTTGGATGTTAGACCAGAAACCACCAATATTTAGAGGAAAACACTGGCAGAACCCGTTTGCAACCTAAATCTGAAAGACATCTTCGATGACTCGAATTCAATTGTAATGAAAACAAAACCAGAAAGTACCAACCCCCCCCCCCCCCACCTTGTAGGACAGCAGTTTTTGTCTGGTAGGACACTGCCCTCTGCTGGCTGTATTCATGACAGTGCACTGAAAATGGAGGCTGGGGACTCTTCTAGAACAATCTAGAGTTGGCCAGCTTAGATCTAGGCAGCGGGAAGTTCAGCTTCAAGGGGGATGTCCTTTGGCTGATTTGGGGAAGGACTAACCTTTCAGTTCTTTTCAAAGCTCCAGGACCAGGCTGAGGCAGCTTATGGTGGCATGTGGCTCAGGCCACAGACCTCAGCGCCCATCTGATCCACCTGCCCGCCCCCCCTTGCCGCCGACAGAGACCCACCACAGGAAGTGCTGAGGCAGTGAACCAAAACGGAGTGAGGCTTTAAAAATATTATTACTGTTTTCATTTTTTATTTGTGATTAATAGTGGGTTACAAGAGTGTAAGATTACACCACCCCCACCCCCAGAATACTACTGTGTCCCCACCCTCCTACCTCCCAAAAAGAACCATCAGAGTTCTCAAAAGTTTTAGAAGTTGTTTGCTTGCTTCTGATATTTATTATTTATTTATTTTGCTTTGTTTGATTTGGTTTGCAAGTTCATGTTTTTACGTTCTCTCGATTCCACGTATGAGTGAAACCATCTGGTTTTTCTCATCTATTTACTTATTTCACCTAAGTATAATCACCTCCAGTTCCAGGCATTATTATTATTATTATTATTACTTTTTTAGATGAAGGCAGAGAGAGAGATAGATAGAACAACACCAAAGCATAGTCCTTCAATGCGGTGGGGGCCAGGCTTGAACCTGGGTCGAGCACATGGCAAAGCAGCACACTATCCAAGTGAGATATTTGGCCAATGCAGAATGAGACTTTCAAGCAACTCTCAAGTTCTGACATTTTTTCAAAAACTGCTGATGGCAGAAAAGTAAGAGGCCTTCTTGGCAGAACACAGGAGGGGAAGAGCAACTTCTTGGGAGAAAGTAAAGCCCCTTTGCTGGGTTCTTGCCTTCTAGGAAACTGTTTTTCAAACTCCCCAGATAAATGGCTGGAGGGGAGGCAGGAACCAGGCCTGAGGGGTGAGGAGGCAGGAAACACTGGGGTCAGAGGAGCAAGTGGCCTGAGTGGGACAGGACACAGTGGCAGCTGCTTTTCGGGCCCCACAGCGCCAGGCCCTCAGGCATGGCATCACAGTGGCTTGAGGACTGTCCACTGGTACCACCCTGGCAATACTAGTCCTCGGCAGGTGTGCTGAGACCCCACTCCCACCCTCCAGAGCCAGGCTCCATGGCCAGCTGTGCAGTGGGGTGGAGCTTCTTAGCCCTCGTGCTGTCTCAGTGGGGGCCCTGGCAGTGGTGGCGCTTTTCCTTGCACTGTCTGCAGGGCAGGGCGTTGCCCAGGCCTGGCATGTGCAGGGCAGAAGAGGGGCAGGTGGGGCACTCTTGGGGGCTCGTGCATACAACTTCCACTTGCCATTCTGCAGAGGAGCTTCTGAGGGTGGTCTTTCTCCCCTCAAAATCACCAGCTCTGCTGCTGACAGGCTGGGGGATGAAGGCAACTTTTCAGTAAGAGAGGGGGAGCAGAGTTTCTGGGGCTGCCAGACTGACTGCGGCAATGCGCTGGCACAGGAAGTGAGAACTGCGGAGTCCAGCAGAGGGCAGGCTGGGGTGTAGCCTCTCCTGGCTTGTCGGGAATGTCCCTGCAGTGCACGTCTGTATCCAAATTGCCCTTCCCCTAAGGACTCCTGTCCCAGACAATGGGGCACACCTAGAGGCTTCTTTGTGAAGGGCTATGTGCCCTCCATGTATGTGCCCTCCATGTGCAATAACATCCTGGTGGCCAGGGAGTTAGGATTCCCACCTCTGTTTGTGGTTTTTAATTAACAATCAATTAACAGCAGTGTGGGAGAGAGGGAGAAGGAGAGGGGAGGGAGAGAGGAGAGGGAAGCAGGAGAGAGGAGGGAGAGAGGAGAAGAGGGAGAGAGGAGAGGGAGAGAGGAGAGGGAAAGGGAGAGAGGAGAGAGCAGAGACAGACACAGCACATGTGATGCTGCCAGAAACTGAACTTAGAACCTCCTGCTGAAGAATCCAGCACCTTGTCCACTGCACCACCTCTCAGGCAACACCCCACCTATCTTTTAAGGGGGCACAGTTCACTTCCTCTGTGGGATGCCATTGGCAGTGAGGCGCTTGTGAACCCCAGCTGGCAGATGGCAGGGCAGCGGGCAAGCAGCAGAGTGGGGCTGAGGGAGGCGGAGGCCCAGCTGTGCTCCCACACTGGCTCACTACGCAAACATGCCATCTCTGCTCTCTCATTAAGACTCATCAGCTGCGCCCCAAGAGCTAGCAGCCGGTGGCTTTGCGGAGGGGTGCCAAAGCCCCCCACAGTCCCTACCCCGGTCCAGGTGACCCAGGTGTCCTCCATACCTCCCTGCGGCCAAGCCCGGGGCTGCCTGGCACCAGCGCCCTAAGGGCAAGACTCCCGGCTGTGGCCTCAGGTCTGTGCTAGCGCTCCACCTAGTGGTCAGAGGTGTCTCAAGGTGAGGTAGGCCTGGGTTCCAGCAGAACAGAGCACCGCCTGTCCCCACCCCCCAAACCTGTCTGGGACTGGGAATTCTGAGTGGGGAGGTCCTGTGGAAGGGCACAAGATTAGGCGAAGAGACGGGCATGCTTCAGTGAGGACACATACTCAGTAATGAGGGCACAGTATGGTCCTAAGGACAAGCCCGTCCACCTTAAGCAATAAAGCAAGGTGGGCAGTGACACTGAGTGGTTTGGCTCTCTACATGGCTGTGGGTGGGCAAGGCATCCACTGCACAGTGCTAAGCACCCAGTATCTGTTAGTGGCCTAGATGAGGAAACTGAGGCACTTATGGCCATGGCTGCTCAGCAGAAGAGTGGGGATTTGAACCTGACTCCTTCCCTGTGTGAGAGGGTGGCATGGGCAAGGGGGCTCCACAGAAGCATCTTGGGAGCAGGCAGTGCAGAGAAGGCAGCCAGGGGAGGAGCTGGCAGCTTCAGGGTGAAGAGAAAAGGGTGGGCAGAGTGACTGCAGGGACCCCTGGCACCAGCAGCTGTGCAGGTGGGGAGAAAGGAGACCAGTCTCTAACTGGAAGCACTCTGAAGGAAGGAGCTGAGGGAGGCTTGGCAAAGAAGCCCAGGTCCGGGGGGCGGGGGGGAGAAGGCTGTCTTTGCCTACAGACACACCCACAGCAGAGGGAGCCCACAGTGCCCACCCCACCACAGGGACCCCAGCTCAGGGTCTCTGCTCTGCATCTGCCACCATCACACTGATGACTTCTGTTACACTTGCAGAAGAGTTAGGGCACAGGCACGGGGCTGGGGCTTTGCTTAGCCAGAGATGATATAGTGCCGCAGCCTAAGGATGGGAGCTTTCTTCACTTAAAAAAATTGAAGTTGAAAAACAAGATCAGAAAAGAAAACACAAGTAGAACCTGAAATGAAATTGGCTTATTGCACCAAAGTAAAAGACTCTGGGGTGGGTGGGTGGGGAAAATACAGGTCCAAGAAGGATTCAGAGGACCTAGTGGGGGTTGTATTGTTATATGGGAAACTGGGGAATGTTATGCATGTACAAACCATTGTACTTATTGTTGAATGTAAAACATTCATTCCCCAATAAAAAAAAATAGAGAAAAAAAAAAGATTCAGAACTCTGGTGGTGGGAACAATGTGGAATTATACCCCTGTTGACATGTAACTTTGTAAATCAATATTAAATCACTAAAAAAATTAATAAAAAAGAAACATATCTAGGGTTGTTTTAAAAAAAATTGGGGGGTGGGCACCAGAGCATTCTTCAGCTCCGCATATGTGGTGCCAGTGACTGAACCTTTGGCCTCAGGCATACAAGTCCTGCATTCCAATGCTTCACTATCCCCCAGCCGCTCCCTTTGAAACAGCCTAAGTGGTAGTTCAGTGGGTATGGCACTGATCTTGGAAGCATGAGGTCCTGAGTTCAATCCCAGCCTCTTGTGTGTAACAGTGATGCTCTGGTTCCAGCTCTCTCTCTCTCTCTCTCATTAATGAATAGAATATTTTTGGGGTGCAGGTGGTAGCACAGCAGGCTAAGTGCAGGTGGTGTGAAGTACAGGGACAGGTGTAAGGATCCCGGTTCAAGCCCCCGGCTCCCCACCTGCAGGGGAGTCACTTCACAGGCGGTGAAGCAGGTCTGCAGGTGTCTATCTTTCTCTCCCCCTCTCTGTCTTCTCCTCCTCTCTCCATTTCTCTTTGTCCTATCCAACAACAAAGACATCAACAACAACAATAACTACAATAATAAAACAACAAGAGCAACCAAAAACAGTAACTGGGGCCAGGTGGTGGCACGCTGGTTGAGTGTACATGATACAATGCGCAAGGACCCAGGTTCGAGCCCCTGGTCCCCACCTGCAGGGGGGACGCTTCCCAAGTGGTGAAGCAGGGCTGCAGGTGTCTCTCTGTCTCTCTTTCCCTCTCTATCACCCCTCCCCTTTCAATTTCTGTCTCTATCCAGCGAATAAATATCAAAAAATAAAAAACAATAATAACTATAACAAAAATAAGTAAGTAGAATTTTGTAAGAGCTATACTTAGATGACATTTTTTTTTTTGCTCATCTCTGTCATAATGTAGGCACTATTTGTCTCTATTAGTAGCTTAACAGTGATTTACAAATTATAAAACAGTGCTACGGCTATATAACACACTCACCACCAAATTTCACTGCCTTCATCCCCCTATGATAACCACTACAGTTTTCCTAAAGTTTTAGAAATAGGTTGGACACTTTTTTTTTTTTTGCAAATTCATGTTTCGATTATCTCTACTCCACAGATGTGAAGCTTTCCCTACAGGTGGGGACTAGGGCCTTGAACCCTGGTCCTTGTGCTCAACCAGGTACATTACTGCCTGACCCTATCAATTTATTTTTTCATATAGCACTGTTCAGCTCTGCCTTATGGTGGCGGCAGGGACCGATGCTGGGGCCTCAAATGCGTCAGGCATGAAAGTCTGCTATGCCAACCACTGTGCCATTGCCCAGGTCCCGTTTTTTTTGTTTCCAAAAATAAGAACATAAATAAGTTAACTGCTCTTGCCTCACTTTTTCAGATAGCAAGATAGAGACAGAGGGGGAGAGGGAAAGATACCACAGCACCTCCGGTGAACCAGAACTTCCTCCAGTGCTGTGGGGCTGGGATTGAACCTGGGTTGCATGCGTGACAAGACAGGCCCACCAGCTAGGTGAGCTATTTTGCTGGCCTGTCCCCCCCCCGTTTTTAATGTGGTCCAAGAGAAATGAACAAATGGCTTCTGAGGCCGGGGGGGGGGGGGTGGCACACCCAATTGAGACACGTATTGCCATGTGCAAGGATCTAGGTTCAGCCCCTGGTCTCCACCTGCAGCAGGGAAAGAAGGGTGAAGATCAGGGTTATACAAGAGGTGAAGCAGGGCTACTGGTCTCCCTCTCTCTCTCTTTTACCTCCTACTGCCCTCAGTTTCTCTGTCCTATCAAAGAAAGGAGAAAAAATAAAAGGCGGAAATGGCTGCCGAGAGGTGGCACAGAGACGCAGTGGTAACCCTGGAGGCAACAGAAAATAAATGGCTTCAAGGATGGGCAGTGCTGCTGAGTCACATTTTCTAGTCTATACTTTTGAGGGGAGGAGAGGGAGAGGGAATGGAGGGCCTACAGGTATCACAGTTCTGCTCCTGCACTCCGGGAGCTCCCCCAGAGCTGTCTGACCCTCTAGTCCTAATCCTACCAAGATGAACTCCCTCTGGCCCCTCTCCACAGAGAAATGGAAAAGCTCTCTTCTGCACCTTCTGCTTGCTTGATCCTTGGGGACAAAGTGGTCCCTGCCCCTCCCCCTACACCCACAGATTCCTTACTTCATTTACCAGAACATTAAGCAGGAAGAGATAAGCATGTCCCAGTGTGACAGTTTACAACGAACTGGGCAGTGGGGCCTGGTGTCTGCACTCCTTTCCAATATTGCGTGTCTTTTATCAGATCAGATGACTTTATTAGAAACAGCAACCTGACTCAGATCATATCCTCCCAGGAAATGCTGTCAATTCCAGTTTGGGACCAGAGATCAATTCACAGTCAACAGAGCCCATGAGCTCACTGGACCAAAGGCGAGAGAGGAGCACTGCAGAAATGCCTCCCTGGATACTGAGGTGCCGGGTCTCGGGTTTCATGCCCTCATTCACCCTCAGGGACTGTGAGTTAAGCACACACTCCCCCCTCTTTGCACCTTGAGAAGAGGCTTGTCATTCCCCCCCCCCCCCGCAAAAAAAAAAAAAGTCACCCAGCAAGGAAGTGGCAGATACTGTGAGAGAAAGCCCAAGTCCGAGGCTGCCCTGGCCTTCCCTGTCCCTGACCTAGGTTTCTCTAGGGCCTTTTCCCACAGGAGACACATCGAGGAGGGCCTAGAGCATCCAGGACACCAGCTCAGAGGGGAGGCTTCTGGGAAGGCAGTGCAGTGAGCAGAGTACAGGAAGTTCACATAACCTCCCAGGCTCAATCCCAGATGCTAAGTGATGTTCTGATCCTCTCCACCACTCCACTCATACATTACTCAGTCTTTAAGAAAAGAAGGCAGTAGTCCAAAGACAGCTTAACCAGCAGATCAAAGACATGACCATGTGCTAAAACCCTGATCGAGGTCCTTGTGACCACATGGGAGCACCAGACAAGAGGGAAGCTTCATGAAACTATACAGTACAGATTCTGTGAAATACTACTCTGCAGTTAAAAAGCGATGATTTTGTGTCCTTTGGGACCAAATGGATGGAAGTGGAGGTGATTGTGCTCAGCGAGATAAGGGATGAAAGACAACTGCTGGATTGTTTGTCGTGTGTGGAATCTAGAGATCTGATATACATGAACTTGTAAAACAAACCAGAAGCAAACAAATGGTCTAAGACTTTGGGAAAACTATGGTTATCACTGGAGGGTGGACACACACTGTGGTGGTGGAACTATAGAATCTTATAGTCTTAGAAAATATTACTAAATCTCCATTCTTTTTCAATTAAATTGGAAGTTCCCTGAGTGTTGGAGCAGTGCTGTGGGGTCTCTCCCTCTCTCCCACCTCTGGCTGAGAGTCCCACCAGACCAGTGAGCTGTGCAGGCACAAAGTCCTCGGAAGGTCCTGGCAGCTAAGGAGGGGGCCCAAGTTGAGACCCGGCTCCGGCGTCTCTGACACTTTCCTCCAAGCCTTGCCAGTGGAGAAGCAGCATGCCCAGGTGAGGTGGAATTTCAGATCAGTAATGAACACACAAGAGAAAGCTCAAATGGGATGTGCTTAGGCTAAAAAGCTCAGTTGATCTGAAATTCCCATTCTATCAGGCGTCCCTTTATTTGCTAAGCCAGGCAGCCTGACTCCACCATCAATGATCTTCCAATCGTTCCAGGCAGAGACAGGAAAGGGTTGAACAAGAATCTGGGACTCCCACTGCCCAGCACCCCAGAGGGTGGCTGGCTCGCTCCACCTTCGCAAGCTCAAATCCCAACACGACTCCTGCTCAGCATTACACGTTGCCTGTATGTGTTTAGGGTTTCAGTAATAGGTTTCGGTGGCAAGAGCATGCTACTAGGTTCTTAAAGGGAGAGGTTCCCAAGGTAAGAAAGAATTCAGAGCAGCAACAAAGGCTTACTGTGCGCTCTGTCCATGGGTTTCCCCGTGCTGCTTTCCCCGACGTGGCTCACCAGAGTTCTGGCCAAACGACTCACCCTTAGCGACCTGCAGCTCAAAATAAAGAAGACTTTATTGGTAAGACAAAACTGGTCACACAAAAACACGTCCAAAGGCGAGAGAGATTCACTAAGCTTTATAAAAGACAAAACTACACTCGGGTCGCAGTCAGAACTGAAACCATTGCAGACCTGTCCCCTACCTGTGGGGACCCAGCCTCACCTGTGTTTGTGAGAGAAGCCACCCGAGTGGAACACACAAAGTGCAGGAAGGCGCCAGGGTGTGGGGAGAGCAGTGGGACCCTCTCCACTCTCTTGTACTCTCGACTGCTTTGGGGACCCAGCAGACCTTATTACGAAGAGCTTTCACATCAGAGAGTATTTTCAAAAGCTGAAAGGGGATTCAGGGTTGTCACTTGGGTTCTACAAGGTGGGGCAGGGTGGGGGTGGGGGCTGTGTTCCTAAAAGCCAGGTTTCACACAACAGAAGGCTCTAAATCTGCATGTGCCTGTGGTGGAGCTGAAGACACTGGGCTTAGTAGAGGCTGGTCTTTTTCATGATACGCAGAAACTCCTGTTTGCTCACTTCCCCGTCTCCATCTCGGTCTGCTTCATCAATCATCTCCTGCAAGCAATGAGGCTTCTGATTAGATTAATCCATGAACAAAACAAAAGATGGAGTCAAGCAATAAGATGTTCTCAAGCTACCCCGGACAGATTGTGGTCCGCCCAGGCAGATGTGGCCCTTTCTGTAACAGCTTGGCATCTGGAAAGTTCTTTGAGCACCAAGTTGTATTTTGTACATCTATCACCCAGAAACAGGCCAGAAGATCATCATGAGAGGGAGAGTCCTAAAATCCAAACTGGAAGCACACTCATTATCATGTTTGAAGCCCTGGGTTCAAGCCCTGGCACCACACGAGAACACCAAGCACAAGAGAAGACTACAGATGATTGTCAGAGAATGAAAAATGGGCTGGAGAGGTCACCTGGTGACAAAGTTCACTTCCTGGCATCACACACACACACACACACACACACACACAAACAGTTTCAAAATAAAGACACAAGATTTCAAGCAGCAAATGAAAGTCTCTAGATGTGCCTTTTGCTGGGGACAGGCTCCATTAGCTCTGTCACATGCACACAATGGAAAGAGAGTGGTGGATAGCAGAACAAGAGGACACTGGTTCGCTACAAAGCGGCACTATATGAAGGGGAAGTAAGTGACAAGGACTCAGACAAAAGACAGAGACTCCCCGTCACTTCACAGACCTGCAGCTCCTCGTCAGTGAGGTTCTCGCCCAGTTCCCTGGCCACACGCTTGAGATTATTAAATGAGATCTTCCCAGTTTCGTCATCATCGAAGAGCTTGAAAGCTTTCAGGATTTCTTCTTTGGTATCTTTCTCGGACTGAATAACAAAACAAGACATATAAGAGGGGGGACACAGCAGTGGCAGGCCCCTGGGTTATGCATGACCTCCACAGTGGGGAGAAAAAGGGGTCGAACTTAATTTGTCATACCCCTTAGAAACCAAACAGGAAATCAAGAGGGTTGCACTGCAAACACTCTTTCTGTACAAAAACTCTTTCTGTACACTCTTTCTGTGCATTTCTGGGAAATGGAAACTGGATAAGCTTTTAGAATAAAGCAGTAGAGGGCAGAATATAGGGGATGCATACTGCTTAAGCTGGTGGCAGAGGAATTTTCTAGAGTGGGGTACAGTGAGGAGAGAGCGTTCTTTCACCTGCTATTGCTCAGAGAGTTGAGGGAATCCCAGGGCCAGGAAGAGCCCTGGCACTTGGGTTCTCTACTTTGGAATGTGAGTGCCTGACTTCAGCTTCCCTTGCCAATGCCCTCCAAAGAAGGCTGTCGGTCCCAGAATGAGAGGAGAGCCGGTTGAGAGTTCTCCCCATCGCTACTTCCAGTTACAGATCTTGGTTGATTTCATTGACTGGCCATTTAGGGTGTATGTGTGTGTGTGTGTGTGTGTGTGTGTGTCCTGTATTTTAATTTATCACTTTTAATTTCACCAGTAGAGGTCATTTAGACTACATGGTGTGTGTGTGTGTGTGTATGTGTGTGTGTGTGTGTGTATTGCCTGTATGTTGATTTATCACTTTTAATTTCACCGGCAGAGGCCATTTAAGCTACGTGTGTGTGTGTGTGTCTGTATGTGTGTGTATTGCCTGTATGTTAATTTATCACTTTTAATTTCACCAGTAGAGGCCATTTAGGCTACGTGGTGTGTGTGTGTGTGTGTGTGTGTGTGTGTGTGTGTTGCCTGTATGTTAATTTATCACTTTTAATTTTACCGGTAGAGGCCATTTAAGCTGTGTGTGTGTGTGTGTGTCCTGTATGTTAATTTATTACTTTTAATTTCACCGGCAGAGGCCATTTAGTCTATGTGGTGTGTGTGTGTGTGTGTGTGTATGTGTGTGTGTGTATTGCCTGCATGTTAATTTATCACTTTTAATTTCACCGGTAGAGGCCATTTAGGCTACGTGGTGTGTGTGTGTGTATTGCCTGTATGTTAATTTATCACTTTTAATTTCACTGGTAGAGGCCATTTAAGCTACGTGTGTGTGTGTGTGTCCTGTATGTTAATTTATTACTTTTAATTTCACCGGTAGAGGCCATTTAGTCTATGTGGTGTGTGTGTGTGTGTGTGTGTGTATTGCCTGCATGTTAATTTATCACTTTTAATTTCACCGGCAGAGGCCATTTAGGCTATGTGGTGTGTGTGTGTGTATTGCCTGCATGTTAATTTATCACTTTTAATTTCACCGGTAGAGGCCATTTAGTCTATGTGGTGTGTGTGTGTGTGTGTGTGTATTGCCTGCATGTTAATTTATCACTTTTAATTTCACCGGCAGAGGCCATTTAGGCTACGTGGTGTGTGTGTGTGTGTCCTGTATGTTAATTTATTACTTTTAATTTCACCGGTAGAGGCCATTTAGTCTATGTGGTGTGTGTGTGTGTGTGTGTGTGTGTGTGTGTGTGTATTGCCTGCATGTTAATTTATCACTTTTAATTTCACCGGCAGAGGCCATTTAGGCTATGTGGTGTGTGTGTGTTGCCTGTATGTTAATTTATCACTTTTAATTTCACCAGTACAGTCCACCAAACTTCTCACAGCCCTCCTCCTCCAGCCCTTAACCCCAATAGAGCAGGCCCCAGGGTCCTATGCATGCACGGCAAACACTCTCACTTTCTCCCCACCCCACTCCCTCCCTTTCTGTGATGTCACTGCATGGCCCCAGGTGTGCCATGCAATTTCCAGGTCTGGTAAGGAATAGACATTTTCCACAGTTTTCTGAAAGTGAATGTGGAAGGACCCCATGCAGTTATCATAGTAAGAACCACTAGAGTCCATCCAACCCCAACACTGGTTACTGGCAGGCTGGATGTAGTACAAAACACCAACTCCCCCAAGAGAGCTAAAGCCCCAATATTCCTACAAGGGAGTGGCTTGTAAGAATGGTTCAGATCATGGATCCCTTTCTCCATTATCACTGGTCATTTCCATTAGGAACAACATAATGGATCCCTTTGGGGGCCCCCACAGGGCCTTGCCCTCAATGTGGATCAACAGCGGTAGAGAATCTTCCATCCTATGAAAGGGGGGTTGGATGACATACTCTATCTACCACCTGAAGAAGATGAGTCCTGAAATTGGTGCAACTTGGAATGTTCCTAACCATGACCACAGAGTGCAAGTTCAGACCTACAGGAATGCAGAGCTTACACAGGCTTCTATGCTGAATATGGGCCCCAGACCAGATCAAATCAATGGGGTTTACAGTCGATAACATTTATACATCTTTCCCATATTTGGGAGCTACTCTCTTCCCTGATCCAGCTTTCTAGCCCTTTTCCCAGCCATGACATCATCTCCCCAGACAATAACCTGGGTCCACCTGCATATCAGATGCTAGGCTCAGGCAAAAACTAATAAAGTCATGGCCCCTTTGGAATATACATAAAATAGACTTACTAGCTATTTCCAAAATGGAGACTCCAAATCTTCATCGGCAATATTCCAGTCTTTAGGTTCATGGTTAATCAACAATTTGTATGACTTTATATGTTAACTCTTTTTCAGTCACCAGGCTCCAGGTGCTACCATGATGCCAACCAGACTTCCCTGGACAGATGACCCCACCAATGTGTCCTATAACTCCACTTCCTCAAAGCCCTGCCCCACTAGGGAAATAGAGAGGCAGGCTGGGAGTATGGAATGACCAGTCAACGCCCATGTTCAGTGGGGAAGCAATTACAGAAGCCAGATCTTCTACCTTCCGCATCCCACAATGACCTTGGGTCCATACTCCCAGAGGGTTAAAGAACAGGAAAGCTATTCAGGGGAGGGGATGGGATATGGAGCTCTGGTGGTGGGAATTGTACCCCTCTTATCCTATGGTCTTGTTAGTGTTTCCGTTTTATAAATAAATGCATTAAAAAGAAAGAAAGACAAACAGACTCAGAGCACAAGATGGCAAGTGCTGTCAAGGTTGTGGAGAAAAGGAAGTCTGGTGCTCTACTGGTTGGAAATCAAACTGGTTCAGCTCCTATGGAAAGCAGTAGAGAGTCCTCAGATGAGCTTTATGATTCAGAAATGCCACTCCAAAGCATATATGGAAAGAAAATGAATTTGGGTATGAAAAGACTACTTCAAAGAGGTGTGTACAAACCAAAACACATCAGTTCACAGACAGGGAGAGGGAGGAGGAGAGGGAGAGGAGAGAGAACGCTATAATAACAATCAGGAACGAGAGAGGAGACGTTACATCCAACGAAGGGCTACAAAGAATTATAAAAAAGTATTATGACCATCTCTGGCAAATATCTTGAACAACCTAAATAAAATGGATGCATTCCTAGAGTCAGGCCACCTGCCAAGTTTAACCCACAAGGGTTAAACTGAAATTTCTGTAAGACTTTCAAAGAAATGGGGCCAGGTGGTGGCACACCTGGCTGAGTGCACATATAACAGTGTGCAAGGACCCGGGTTCAAGGCCCAGTCCCCACCTGCAGGGGGAAAAGCTTCACAAGTGGTGAGGCAGGGCTGCAGGTGTCTCTTTGTCTCTTTCCCTCTCTATCACCCCCTTCCCTCTCAATTTCTGGCTGTTTCTATCCAATAAATAAATAAAGATAATAAAAAAAATTAAAAAGGCTTTCAAAGAACTAATATCACCTCTCCTCAAACCCTTCTGGAACACTGAAGTGGGACAAAGCACTTCTAATATTTATTTCTTTCTTTATTTTCCCTTTTGTTGCCCTTGTTGAGCACTTCTAAATACATTTTATGAGGCTACCATCACTCTGATCCCCAAAGCAAGAAAGGACTCCACCAAAAAAGAAAACTATAGACCTATATTCCTGATGAACACTGATGCACAGATCCTGAACAAAATCTTGGCAAATCAAATACAACAACATATCAAAAGAATAATTCACCAAGACCAAGTGGGATTCATCCTTGGGAAACAGGAATGGGGTTCAACATCCACCAGTCAATCAATGTCATCCACGATATCAACAAAAAGAAAGATAAAAGTCACATGGTCAAATAGATAGATGCTGAAAAGGCCTTTGACAAGATCCAGCATACATTTATGATAAAGACCTTTTAGAAATTGGGATTATAGGGACAGTGGCTCAATATAAAAAGCACCATATATGACAAATTAATAGCTAACATCATCCTGAATGGGCAAAAACTGAAAGCTTTTCCTCTACAATTGGGAACCAGACAAGGATGGCCACTGCTTTCCAACATAGTTCTCAAGGCCCTCATCACTGCATTCGTACAAGAAAGCGGTATCAAAGGTGTACTGATTAGAAAGGAAGAGATCAAACTACCGCTAGTTGTTGGTAACACACCTAGAGAACCCCAAAGACTCCACCAAAATTCGTACCCGAAATAATGAATAAATCCAGTAACATAGGAGGATACAAGATCAATACACGTAACTGTGGAATTTCTGTATACAAATAATAACTCGGAGAAAAGGGAATTGAAAGACTCATTCCTATTTACAATGGAACTCCAAGAGACAGAAGACCTTGGGGGTGCTGCTTAGGAAGGAGGTAAAGGACTTTTACAGGGGAAAATATAGGCCACTGTTAAAAGAAACAGAGAACGAACGACACACAGATACAAGAAGACTTCTTGTTCCTGGATTGGAAGAGTAAACATTCAAACAGCAAAGAATTCTCTATCAAAATCCCAATGACACACTAGAAGGAAATTGAACAACTTGTGTAAAAAAAAAAAAAAATTGTGTGGAACCACAGAAAGCCATGAAAAGCCAAAGTACTTCTCAGAGAAAAGGAAAAAAAAGTGGAGGTAGCACACTCCCCAACTTCAGTTTATACTACACAGCAACAGTAATAACAAAAAGTTTGGGACTGGGGTCAAAACAGACATGTGGATCCAATGGGATAGAATCAAGAACCCAGAAGTGAGCTCACACACATACAACCACCTAATTAAGCGGCCCAAACCATTCACTGGGGTAAAGAAGGGCTCTTCAACAGGTGGTGCTGGGAAAACGGACAACCACAGGTAGAAAAGTGAAACTAGACCACCACTTAATGTCATGCACCAAAATCAGATCAAAGTGGATCAAAGGCCTAGATATTAGACCAGAAACTCTAAAATTTATAGAAGAAAACATCAGGGACACATTGCAGAACCTTTACATCAAAGATATTTGGAGATTCAAACCCAAGGGCATGGGAAATGAAAACAAGAGTAAATAAATGAGACTACATGAAACTAAAAAGCTTCTACGCATCAAAAGCTAACTCCACAAGGATAGCCAGGCACCCAGTAATTGGGAAAAGATACTTGCACATCACTCATCAGACAAGTGATTGATATCAAGCATCTATGAAGAACTTGTACAATTTAACAAAAGGGAAAAAAATAACCCAATAATGAAGTGGGCCAAAGAACTAAACAGTTTTCTCTTTTTAAGCTCTATTTATTTTATTATTTGTATTTATTGGATAGAAACAGTCAGATCTTGAGAGGGGAAAGGGAGAGACACACCCACAGCACTGGCTTACAACTCGCAAACCTTTCCCCCGGCAGGTGAGGACCAGGGGCTCAAACCCTGGCACTCTGTAACATGTACACTCAACCAGGTGTACCACCGCCCACCCCAACAGACAGTTTTTGAAAAAGGAGAGCCACGTGGCCCACAGAGACATGAAGAAGTTCTGCACTTCACTTTTCTTTAGAGAAACGCAGATTAAAACTATACACTGAGATTCCATCCCACACGTGAGAGAACGGCTGACACCAGCAAACCAGGAAATGACAGGTGTTGGAGAGGTTATGGAGAAAAGTGAACTCTGCGACACTGCCACTGGGAATGCAAACTGGGGCAGCCCCTTTGGAAGGCTGTATGGGCAGTCCTTCAATAAAAATGGAAGGACCTTGTGGTCTAGCAATACCACTCGACATCTGTCTGAAGAACACACAAAAAACACTAATCTAAAAGGACATAAGCCCTGCTATGTTCATAGCTGGACTACACAAATCAGCCAAAGAGTGGAAGAAGCCTAAATGTCTATCCACAGATGACTGGCTAAAGTTGTTATGGGCTATATATTCCATAGAATACTACTCTGCAACCAAAAAATATGATATTGCGTCCTTTGGGTTAAAATGGATGGTGGTGGACTGGAGGTGATTATGCTTAGTGAAACAAGTAAAGAGGTGAAGCACAACTACCCGATGTGGTATGACACCTAAAGTTGCAAAACAAACACGCAAACTGTCTCTGAGACTTTATTAACGCTCTGGTGATGAACTTTGGGAAGGTAGGGCAGAGATCTTTGGTGCTTAGTATGGTGTGGAATATACTCTGGAATCTTACCATCTTGTAAACCACGAATAATCACAGATAAAAAATATCCTGAAGGCCTAGCAACAGATGAGTGGCTGATAAAGCTGTGGTATATATACACAATGGAATACTATACAGCTATCAAGAACAATGAACCCACCTTCTCTGACACATCTTGGTCAGAGCTAGAAGGAATTATGTTAAGTGAGCTAAGTCAGAAATATAAAGATGAGTATGGGACGATCCCAGTCATCAACAGAAGTTGAGAAAGATCTGAAAGGGAAACTAAAAGCAGGATGACTAAATATGGAGTAGGGCACCAAAGTAAAAACCCTGTGGTGAGGGGTAGACATGCAGCTTCCTGGGCCGGTGGGGAGTGGGGGTGGGTGGGTGGGATGGGACATAGTCTTTTGGTGGTGGGAATGGTGTTTATGTACACTCCTAGTAAAGTGTAGTCATATAAATCACTAGTTAATTAATACGAGAGGGGGAAAATTAATTGTATGTCTCGAAGTTTTTAAAACACAGACTGAGTCTTTTTAATATATAGGCTGTGTATTTGATATGCGGACTCTCTCAAAAGCCTAGACTAAGTAAATCAGAAGCAACCAGTGGCACAGCTACATACAAGATACTGGGTAATATACAGCAAACTCTAACAAAAGGACTTTTCAAAGTTAACCCAATTACCAAACAATGTGATGATAACATTAACTATCCATTGTCTTTTTGAACCCTAAGACATCAGGAACCTCACATCTCCACTAGAGAGCCTATATTTCCCCCAGTCCTGGAACCTTAGGATAGGGCCCACTTTCCCGCATGCCTCTCCCAATCCATATCAAATAATATCGCATCTGCCGATCGCAACCTAATCAAAGCAAGGATTGCCACCTTAACATGCTTCAGCTCAGACTGTGTCCAGAGACTTCACGTGTGGAATGACAACCCTTCGGCTTCATTACTCGGGTGAGACCTTTCCTTTCATAGTATTCTCTAATTCCATCCCAGGTGGTTCACTTTCTAACAAAGTCCCAAAACCTAGATATACACCAGGTTCTGTGAGAGAGAGCATATGTTCACACGTATCCATAAACTACTGCAAAATATATACCTGAAAGCAGAAGTACACTAGAGTTTGCAGTGAGTACCCCCCTAACACTTCCTCTCCACTATTCCAACCTTTGGGTCCATGATTGTCCAACAATTTGTTTGGCTTTGTATGTTAACGCTCTTTTCAGCCACCAGGTTCCAGATGCCATCAGGATGCCGGCCAGGCTTCCCTGGACTGAAGACTCCACCAATGTGCCCTGGAGCTCCGCCTCCCCAGAGACCCACCCTACTAGGGAAAGAGAGAGGCAGACTGGGAGTATGGACCAACCAGTCAACGTCCATGTTCAGCGGGGAAGCAATTACAGAAGCCAGACCTTCCACCTTCTGCAACCCACAACGACCCTGGGTCCATGCTCCCAGAGGGATAGAGAATGGGAAAGCTGTGAGGGGAGGGGATGGGATATGGAGATTGGGCAGTGGGAACTGTGTGGAGTTGTACCCCTCCTACCCTGTGGTTTTGTTAATTTATCCTTTCTTAAATAAAAAATAAATTTAAAAAAATATCCTGAAGGGAAAAAAAAGGTGATTATTATGTCCTCTAGGACAAAATGGATGGAACTTGAGGTGATCATGCTTAGCAAAGTAAGTAAAGAGGTAAATGACAATGCCTGATTGTTTGTTCATGTGTGGAATATAGAACTGAAGGACATGACCTTCAAAAAAAGAAAAGAGCCAAACTATAAACTGTCTCTAAGACTATGGCAACTGTGGTGGCTATTGGCAGGGTGGGGTGGTGGCTGGGGAGCACAGAACTTTGGTGGGGGGTTTGGTGTGGAGCTATTCCCCTGTAATGATTTTTTTTAATATATTTATTTTTTTCAATTACCTTTATTTACTTATTGGATAGAGACAGCCAGAAATCAAGAAGGAAAGGGGAAAGAGAGAGGGAAAGAGACAAAGACATACCTGCAGTACTGCTTCGCCACTTGCAAAGCTTTCCCACTGCAGGTGGGACTAGAGGCTTGAACTTGGGTCCTTGTACACTGTAACATGTGCACTCAACCAGGCCTCCCCTGTAATCTTCGGATCTTGTGAACAACCAGTAAATCACTAGTTTTTAAGTAATAAATTCAAACTTTTTAATAGAAGAGGGGTTTCAGGCAAAAAGAACAGCTAACAAGAGCAAGTTGGGACCCAAGCTGGAATGTAGCCTAGCCTCCCCAGGTTGTTACAGGATGTGATACTTCTTGATCTCTTAGTCCACAATAAAAAACCGAACATGAAGACCATGATGAGCAAGGAAGAGAATTCTCTGAGACAGAGGGGGTGTGGCCTGTGCGAAAAGAGGCCTGCAGGGAGAGGAGGGTGGCCAGGGAAAAACTATGGCTCCGTGAGAGGGAGGGTACTGCTTGAAAGAGTGAAGTGAGTTTGTGGGGAGGGTGCTTAGCGTTTCTCTTGATCCTCTAGACATTTTAAAAGTGAGACACTTGAGACTCGAAATGGGTGAATGTGACCTTGGAGGAACTGAGAAGCTGAGGAACTGACTCCCCTGTGCAGCCATAAGCAAAACTGTGGAAGCAGCAGCCAGAATGCCTGGCAGGAAACAACAAGCTTGAGCTTTAATGAAGAGAGACAACAGCTTATCAAAACGGAGGCTCCAAAGTACTTCTCCTGTTAACGGCTGCACTGTAAGCTTGCTGCTGTCTCACTGCATCAGTTGAGGAGACAGCAAACAAGTGACAGCACCAGGGCCTCCACTAAGTCACAGAACATAATATGACTTGTCCTGGGACTTTATGGATTTTAGGAAAGCCAAATAGGGCTGGAATTTCCTTGTTCGTAGCTGCAAACACCTTCCTTTAGCAGCGGCAATCTCTAGATTTGACTGACTTCCTTCAGCACAGGTACATAGCTAGACTCAAGTGTGTGTGCACTAAGGGTAGAAAATACGCTGATCATTTTCGGCAACTTACCATTTTCTGGGTCATCACCGTCAAAAAGTCACCAAAGTTCATTTTTCCTGTCCTTTCTTTGTCAATTTCACTAATCATTTTCTTGATCTCTTCTTTTTTGGGCTCAAAACCCAGTGCTCTCATCGCCACCTACAATGAAACAGGATCATTTCCATAGGCACACAGGAAATAGCAGGAGCGAAGGGGATAGTGTTGACAGTCTGACAATCATATGACAAAGGTCAGGGAACATTTAACACTGTGCCAGCTGACATCTATTTTCTTGAAGAACCGTAAGGCAAGTAAAGACGGGAAAACTGCATGGTGTATCCTTCCTGCAGAAGAGAGCAAGGGGAAGACTCGACTTGCCTTAAGTTCCTTTACATCTATAGTCCCAGTGCCGTCTGCATCAAAGAGATCAAACGCTTCCCGGATCTCCTGCTTCTGCTCTTCCGTAAGCTCAGGCTTGGGACTCGCCCTTTTCCGCTGGGAAGTTGATGCCATGTTTGCCTTTTTTACATTAGAGGCCTTGAGACAATTGTTCAAAGACATAAGCACAATGTTACATAATACAGTCCGTATTTTACAGGAAGTAGTCATACAGGCCACACCGACTCTCAGGATTAGAAACTAATTCTCAAGCTTTGCTTAGCAGGAGAGACAACAGGATTTAGGAGGAAGAACAAAGAATGTACACAACTTCCTCCCTCTTTGCTATTCTTTCTCGAAGCAAGAGCCCAGGCTGTCTGTACACCACTCGTAGGAAATTATCCTGTAAGCAGGCCAGCGAGCAAACGAGCCGAGGAGCCAACAGTGGGCAATGTAGTGACCATCAGCCTTCCCACAATTGGAGGATGTCAAATACTACAAGTGTCCTTGCGGTGCCCACCCGCCATCCTCCACTTCCACGCACTCCCACTTCACTTCAGGATTTGGCCAAATTTTACGAAGTTGTTCAGACCTAGCGAAACAACGAAACCCAAACCGCGGGGAACACCCGTGCCATCCCCAGGACGCTCGCTCAGCGTATTTCCCGAACGAGTCTAAATGTAAGTTGGAAAACCCACGTTCACAGTGGATGGTCAGGGGGCACAGGCGGCTGGAGGCCGCGAGGCCTGGGCAACCGGATCTGTGGTCAGCACAGGGGAGCCTGGAGCCGCCGGCTGCGGGGGCAGGGCTGGGGGCGGTGGCGGATCGCAGGCCGCGCACTTCTGGAACAGCCTACCGGGACGAGCTCGGAGGAAGTTGGATTGTGCCCCGCTTCCAGGGGCTCAGGGGAGGCGGCGCGCTCCGCCATGGTGGAGCAAGCGGGAGGGAGGGCAGTGCCAGGGCTGCTCATCTGCGGTCACTCACCATCGCCATCTGACTCTGCCGCCCGTTGTTACGGCAACCGACGCACCTCCGCCTGCGCACTTCCCGCCGCGCCTAGCACGTCGCCCGCTTCCCATTGGTGACCGCCTAGCACGTCGCCCGCTTCCCATTGGTTACCGCCTGGCCGCTGCCCGCTTCCCATTGGTGACTGCCTGGCCGCCGCCTGCCATTGGCCTACGCGGAGGGGCGTGTCCAGCTCAGACGGGCCCCGCCCAGTGCCTGGGTGGAGCATCGGCCGGAGCTCCAGCTTCATTGGGCCGCACCCCGCCGTCTGCCCCGGGGCCCGGTCCGCGCTGTGCCTCGCCAATCGCTGCTGCGGGCGGAACCTCGGCTGATCGTCGCCTCACGGGAGCGGGGAGGAGAAGTGGCAGCGGGCGACAGGAGGTCATCGGTGGGAGCAGGTTGCAGACGCTCAGAGACAGACCGGGAGCCTCCTGCGGACGGTAAGGGTGGCGGCCTTGCCTCGGAGAAGAGTGGGTCCCCGGAGTGCGAGGGGCCGCCCTCCCGGTTCCCGCACTTGCTGGGCATGTGGAAGGCGGAGTTAGGGTCAGAGTCCCAGAGAGGGGAAGGGGCATAGCCGTAGGGCTGTGGTGGATCGGGACTTGGGAACTGATCCAGCGGAGGCTTGTTCTTTGAAGGGGGTGCTTCCGCGCGCGCGCCCCCCCCCAGTCAGAACCCGATGAAGTCCCCAGACCAGGTTCCAGGGAGAGCCTTGGTACTAATGGCTCAGGTACCTGGCCCGGGACAGGCTTTGGCACCCTCTCTAAGCATCGACCGGGGCAGTACAGCCCCACTGGAGCTCTGGACGTGCGAGGGGCGCCGGGAGAACTACGGGGGTGTGTGCCACGGTTTGGACTGAGCCGGCGCCCAGTGACTGAGCCCGGACCTGCCACTCCCCCCCCCCCCCAGTTAGAGAGAGAGCAAAAAGATTCTCACATCAAGACAGGTCCCAGGCTGAAACCTGTTCTTTGTCCTCCTCCCATTTTCGCAGTCAGCCCCGCCAAACTTGCCTCTTTAAATTTTTTAACTTATTTGTTTTTAACTAATAATTTTTTATTGATTTAATAATGATCGAGGGAGTCGGGTGGCAGCGCAGCAGATTAAGCGCAGGTGGCGCAAAGCACAAAGACCAGCTTAAGGATCCGGGTTCCAGCCCCGGCTCCCCACCTGAAGGGGATGGGGGTTGCTTCCTAAGTGGTGAAGCAGGTCTGCAGGTGTCTATCTTTCTCTCCCCCTCTCTGTCTTCCCCTCCTCTCTCCATTTCTCTCTGTCCTATCCAAAAATGACGTCAACAACAACAAAATGACTACAACAATAAAACAGCAAGGGCAACAAAAGGGAATAAATTAATTAATTATTTAATTTAAAAAACAGGGAATGTTTTCTTAAAAGTAAATAAAAATAATTATCGTTAAGACTGTAGGATAAGAGGGAACAATTCCACCCAATTCCCACCACCAGAGCTCCGTATCCCCTCCCCTCCCCTCCCCTGATAGCTTTCCTATTCTTTATCCCTCTGGGAGCATGGGCCCAGGGTCATTATGGGGAGCAGAAGGTGGAAGGTCTGGCTTCTGTAATTGCTTCCCCCGCTGGGGGGAATGTCAAGCAATGTCAACATGGGCGTTGACAGGTGGACCCATACTCCCAGTCTGCCTCTCTCTTTCCCTAGTGGGGAAGGGCGCTGGGGAAGCAGAGCTCCAGGACACATTGGTGGGTCGTCTGTCCAGGGAAGTCTGGTCGGCATCACGGTAGCATCTGCAACTTGGTGACAGAGTAATGGAGCTGAAGGGTTGACACCCCATGTCTGGCATCTCTGGACACAATTGGAAGTCAAACATATTGGGGTGGTACTGGTTGCATTGATTTGGTTGTGATCAGCAGATGCAGTGTCAAATGGTATGGATCTAGAGGAACATGGAGGAAACAGCCATGCCCCTGAGGCTTCAGGACTGGGAGAAATATGGGTTTTATTTTATTGTTTTTTAAAATATTTTAATTTATTTATTATTGGATAGAGACAGAGAGAAATTGAGAGATATTAAGACAGACAGACACCTGAAGCCCTGCTTTACCACTCATGACGCTTTCTTTCTGCAGGTGGGGCCTGGGTCTCAAACCTGGGTCCTTGTGTAATGTGTGTGCTCAACCAGGTGTGCCCTGACTGGCCCTGAAATATGGGTTTTTTTAAAAACAATTTTTAATCTTTATTTGTTTGATAGACACAGCCAGAAGGCTGCCGGGACTACAGTGTACAGTTCAAGCCACCCAGTGCCAGCCCCGTTACCGCTTTTAAATGCTTCTTCCCTTCCCGCTTCACCTGTGGGTGGCAGGCAGGCAGGCAGGGGAGGAGGAGGAAATCCAAGCTGTGCACTGACTGGGTTCCAGCTGTGAGCTTGGGCTTTGCCCTCTCTGCTTGATAGGTCAGTCCTGTGCCCCTTTTAGATGTTTTGAGGGGCTCTGGGAGATCAAGCATCACAGGGACTTCATCTAGGATTCTTTTTTGGGTTTGAATCTGTCCCTCTCTCACCCCAAGCCTTAAGTGGGGCTAGGAGGTCACCCCCCTTTGTTTCTGCCACCAAGGTTATTGTTGGGGCTCCATGCCTGCACTGTAAATCTACCACTCCCAGCAGGCCATTCTCCCCTCCCCATTTTTTCCTTTTTATGTGATAAGACACAGAAATTTAAAGATGAGCAGAAGATAGAGAGGGAGAGACAGACATCTGCAGAGCTGCTTTACCTTTTGTGAAACTGCCTCAGTGCAGGTGGGAAGTGGGGACTTGAACCCAGGGTCCTGTGCATAGTAACATATGTGTTCAACTAGGTGTACCACTGCCCTGCCTTAGAACCACCATTCTGAGTACTGTCCTGACCCTAACTCCTGGTGGGCTCCCCCTCCAGGTACAGTCCCCGCCCGCCCACTGTCAACTTTGCTCCCCTCTTGTGTCACCCATTGTGACATAACTTGCCATGCTTATCATAGCACGCTTGCTCTGGGTCAACGCTCAGTCCCCCACACTAGGGACAGCCACCCTCGGGGTCCTGCTTAGGGTAGGAGGTGGGGGCGAGTCTGAGGTTACTTACTGAGTCAGACCACAACACTGAGGGTGCGCTTCTGGAAGGTAGGTGTCAATTCTGTGCTGCTCTCGCTGGCCACTGGCTGGCCAGCCTCTGAGCTGCTTGGTTCCCAATGACAGACCAGCCTTCTCACAGGACACACCCCTCAGCTCTGTCCGGTTTGTAATCAACTGTCCTTATGTCTCCAGGATTCAGTGCTCAAGAACATTCCACAGAACTGAAGAGGTCAGACTTCCTTCTCAGACTCTCTGAGCAGCCTCCTAAGACCAGAAGTTAAGTAGAGCACAGGCCGTCTACAGGAGCAGGTAAGTCTCTTCCTGGCTTCCTCTAGCCTCGCTGGCCCAGTATGCAGTGGGGCTTTGTGCTGGTCTGGAGGAGAGACTGAGAGGCCTCCACTGCAGGGGGTGGGGGGCTTACCACCCTGACCCCTGTGGAAACTGCTGAGTGCATTACAGGAGCCATTATGAGTACCAGTCCAGGCCTTCAGGGACATTCACCAGCCTGTGCAGCCTTTCCTGCCATCCAGATCCAGAACCTTCCATCGTCCCACATGGGCTCTGTATCCACTCAGCACTTGCTTCCCAACCCCCCTCCTCCCCACCCCCAATGCTGGCACCCACAGCTCTTTCTCTGTGAGCTTGATGGCACATGATTTGTTCTTTTGTGTCTGTCTTGATGACTGAGCACAGTGTCCTCCACGGGGAGCCATATTGTAGCACGTGCCAATGTTACACCTGTTAACACTTGTTTATTTATTTGTTTGTTTGTCCTTTTTACCACCAGGACCCCATGCCTGCATACTTCTATTGTTCCTAATGGACTTCGTTTGTTTCTATTCAATTTTAGTCAGAAAGTGGGGGGGGAGGGAGACACCATCCATGACGGTTCCACATGGTCCTACACAGTGTTCCCTTGTGATACCAGGGCTTGAGCCCAGCTCGTTGTGCTTGGCAAAGTACACTTTACTGGCATTCCTGCGTAACATTCCTGGCCCCTCACCTGTTACATATTTTTAAGTTAGCTTTATTATTATTATTATTATTTTATTTGATAGGACAGAGAGAACTTGAGAGGGGAGGGTAATATAAAGAAATTCTATAGAAAATTCTGCTCATGCAGCAGAATTGCTGACAGGAGGGCAGGGCTGCTCTGTCTTGCTTCATGGTCAGTCCTGATTCTCCCTCCCCAGCCCCCAAGAACCAGTATTCCAATGTTCATTGTCACTTTTACTTTTTTAGAGACCTCCCAAAGGTAAGGAGCAAAGGATATGTTTTCCTGAAACGGGCTTATTTCACTGAGTGTAATGTACACAGTGGTCACCGTGGCAGCTGTGATGTCACAAGTGGCAACACTTTCTCCTTTGTTCAGGCTGCATGACATTCCTTTGTGACATGATGGGGGTCATTGGGGTCCTGGTGTGTCTCCTAGATACCAGTCAAGGGGAGATGACAGACTATGCCTTTGTGTTAAAGACCATACAGTAAACCAGTAACTCTCCCGCCCCAATTTTTTTTTTATTCCTTTGTATGTAGACCACAGACTCATCTCTTGCTGGAACTATATATTGTTTTATTGTGGCTATTGTGAATAGTGCCTGCCACTGGTGATTGGGGACACAGAGCAGGACTTCCCAGCCTGGGGACCCTGGTTTGATCCTTAGTGCTGTATATACTAGAGTGTTAGTATGGTCTTTCTCTCTCCCTCTCTCTCTCTCTCTCTCTCTCTCCTGCTACTCCTCTCTGTCTCTCTCATGTGTGAGACTCTGTCTTGTGAAATTAAAAAAAAAGTTTCGAATATAAAACATTAATTCCCCAATTAAAAAAAAAGTTTCATTTTTACAATTTCTGTGTATTTTTTCAGCAGAGACAGAAATTGAGAGGAGAGTGGGAGAGGGTGAGGGCGAGAGAGAGATCTTCGACCTGCTTCACTACTCATGACGCTTTTCCCCTGTAGGTAGAGAGCAGGGCTTGAGCCTGGGTCCTTGTGCATTGTAACATGGACCCTCTACTGGGTGTGTCACCACCCAGTCCACAGATTAATCTTTTAGAAAAAAGGACAGGAGTGTTACTAGCTCTTCAAGATTCTGGTTCTGATTCTTTCAGCAAATACTCAGAAGTGGAACGGCTGAGCATGTGGTATTTCTCCCTTTGTTTACTTTACGCGTTCATTAAAAAAAAAAGATTTTTGATTTATTTTTAATGAGAGCGATACAGACAGAGAGACACAGACACACACAGAGAAGAGAGACCAGAGCACTGATCACATGGCCAGACAGTGCCCTCTCCCAGTCCTGGTCGTCAGCAGCCTGAAACTGAAGCACCAACGGGGCCCATCCCCTCCAAGGTAGTAGGGAGAAGGCTGCCTGACCTCTCCCAGGTGCCCTTGGCTTGTGGCCGCATGCCTCTAGTCTCTACCTCCATCTTCACAGGCCCTCTCATTTCCTTTCCTCTGTCCATCTCTGTATGTGACTAAGAACAAATGGAGAGGGTAACTTAGCTGCCAGGTTTGATGTCCTCTCACATGGACAGTCAGGGCTGTGGTGTCTCCAACAAGGGGAGTCCCACACCCCCCTCCCCCACATATTCCCATTTTGTGGAGTGAGCACTCAGTCCATGTTGTGGCCAGCCATGAGCAACAAAGAACCCTCCTGGATCAGTTGGTGACAGGGCCAGGACTAGAACCCAGGACCGGCAGAGCTGTGCTTTCTCCCCTTGTGCTGTCCCTAGTTGTCCCATCACACCACCCTGACCAAACAAGCAGCTCGAAGACAGTGAAAACAGTTTCATGTGGAAAGCTACAAATGCAGGACTGTTCCCTGTATGGAGCTGGCATGTATAGGGATCACATTGGCTCCTTCTCAGACATCCTCAGTGTGTCAGTGAAGTCCCTCACTAACAGTTGTGGCTGTGTTGCTACTCTTCAGGGGTCTGGGGGCCACAGGACGGAGCCAGCCCAAAGATGATGCAGTGTCCAGTGCAGATGTTTCAAATATGTCTTCAGGAGGAGGAGAGTTTGGTGGCAGACAAAAACACATTGATGGCAGATATGGCACTGCAAGTCACTGGTGAGGCGAGCAGAGGCCGCCCATATGCTGTTGAAGACATTCCTAAGGTGAGAGGCTCCCCAGCTGATGAGGAAAGAGGCATGCACAGGGCCTCAAGCCACAATACTCTCCCGTGCTAGCCACTGTGTCTGGGCCATTGACTGAATTGACCGTGGGCACGGATCATTATTTCTGTCATCACTTGGGGTTTCACCGCTTGGGGCTGACATCTTCATATAAAAAGAGAGACACAGATTAACAGAGATAGAGGGAGAGGTGCTACTGTGCTAAAGCTTCCCCCAGTGGTGGGGGTGGGGGGCTCAAGCCACAGTGCATGCATGGCTAAGCCAGGGTTCTTGCAGATGAGCGCTCTCTCCAGCCCCTGCATACTGATTCCTTTTTTCCATTTTATTTGATAAGATAGAGAAATTGAGAGGGGAGGGGGCAAGAGAAAGAGAGAGTCCTCAGCCTCCTTTCTCTTCTAGCCTTGGACAGGAAAGAAAGCCTTGGGCCTGATGGTCCCCAGCCCTGAGCCTCGGTGCCACCCTGCCAGGAGAGACATCGTGCACAAAGCTCTCAGGCGGGTGTGCTGAGGCCAGAGCTCCCTGAGGTGGGTCACAGCAGGTGGTTTTCTCCCTGGGTCTGTACCTCCCTGTGTACTAGGGACCACTGTCGGTGAAATGGTGGTGGCCTTGGTTTGTTTGCTTGCTTAGACGTGCCCAGGAATCAGCTGTTGGAAGCAGAAAGGTTTCACTTAGGGGGCATTTTTTTTGTTTTCGACCGAGACAGAGAGAAAGCGGAAGAGACCACATCACCAATGCATCCTTCAGTATGGTGGGAGCCAGGCTTGAACCTGAGTCCTGCACATAACGGGAACATATTTTTAAGCTTGTCCAGTCTGACGCTAGGCGGCACGCTGCCGGAGGGCCACTACCTCTCCTTGTGCCTTACTGGACGCTGCAGGGGTGAGACAGCAGCAGGATCAGGTCAGCCTTCCAACTCAACTCTGAGAGTCTCGAGCCCACAGAGCCGAGCAGCCACATGCAGCTGGGTGAGGATTGAGTGTCTGTCCCTCCTGCAGGACAAGAAGTGCGCGGTGATTGGAGGCTCGGGCTTCCTGGGGCAGCACATGGTTGAGCACCTGCTGTCGAAAGGCTTCGACGTGAATGTGTTTGACATCCGGCAAGGGTTCGATAATCCCCGAGTGCAGTTCTTCTTAGGGGACCTCTGCAGCCGGCAGGTAACTAGCACCCGGCCTGATTTCCCTCACACCCCCAACCGGAAAGCCCCCCACTTTCTCTGCCAACAAGTCAGGCCACTTGTTAAAACTTGCCTTTTATTTTGGAGACTGGGAAACTCTTAGGTAACAGATGGACACATACACACACACACACACACACACACACACACACACACACACATTGTCGGGTAGGCTGTGTGCCAATAGACCTTGATTCTGAGAGTGGTCTCTGGGCACTGGTGGGCATGCTGCCCTGGGGTATATGCCTCCAAGTGCCATGCTGGGCAGAAGCTACACAAAAAAAGTCATGGCCATGTCACAATGCTACATTAAAAATCGGTGAGTCTTGGCATAAAGTTCTTAACTCTTTTGATGGTGGCAGCATCTCTTGCTCACTCGCTGCCTCCTAGATCTTATATTTTTGCCACTGGTGGCACACCTTCCTCGCTCCTCATCTTGACTCCATCTGAAGGTGGTAGGTTTGACTCTTTTTCTTTAGTTACCAGTTTGTAGAATGAATTCTGTCTGTCTATCTCTCTTTCTATCTCTCTCTATCTCTCACTTTCACTGCTCCAGGCTGACTTAACCAGATACATATTGAGTGAGCAAGTGAGTGAATGCACACTCAAGAAACACCACAGTACCAGTGCGGTGGCAGCTGGCCTGGAATCTGGGTGGTGCCAACGGCAAAGCAGGCACACTGTCTAGGTGAGCCAGCCATCCTGCCTGCCTGCAGAAGGAAGTCTTACTCTCACCCTTGATCACACTGTGCCCTCTTTGGCCAGTGGCAGCCTCAAGTCACCTCTCGGGTCAGTTGAACAGGACCCCGCTGTGGCAGCCGGCCTACCTTCCCGGCTGGCTTGCCTGTGCCGTGGCCCAGATCTGCGGCCAGCCAGTACCCTGGGGAGCTGCACACAGTGGACAGGCCTGTCTGCTCTCCCGCTCAGCTTGCTGCTTCAAGTCCGGTGTCACAGGAAGGCATACTGTTGATGCTGTCTTTCATGTGACTCAGGATTTGTATCTCGGAGCTCGTCTTTCCCAGAAGTTTAGCTGCCTGTGCCCGCGGGTTGGAGGCACAGAAGTCCCCCTCTGCCTGCATCCCGAAGGCCCCTTGTAGCCAGATGTTTTTACTGGAGAACAGTTCATGAAGAGGGGTGATTATCATACAGCACAGTTCTGATTGGGGTTCAGTTTAACTGTAGCAAGGCCACATTTCCACAATAACCTCAGTAATTAAAGAACAAGGCCCCTTTGTGCCACCATTCACACAGGGGCCATGAGAAGGCTGTTGACCTGTCTCTGGCAGGGGTGGTGATGCTGTCTTTGTTTGCTTGCCCAGGACCTGTTCCCAGCCCTGAAAGGCGTGAGCGTTGTCTTCCACTGTGCCTCCCCACCACCTTCCAGTAACAACAAGGACCTCTTTTATCGAGTCAATTACCTGGGCACCAAGAATGTCATCGACACCTGCATGGAGGCGGGGGTTCAGGTAAGCGGGCGCTGGAGCGTGTCAGCAGGGGGAGGGCGGGCTTGTGCACCTCCTGGGCCTCAGTGATCAGCCTCCTCAACTCTAGAATCCTGGACATGGACACCCGTAGGCAGCAGAGTCACCACAAGCTGTGACATTCTTGCTGCTCCTGATGTTCTAGTGGCCCTGACCGCATAAGAAGTGCTGTGACCTCCCTCCCTCTTTTTTTGACTTTATTAGTGATTCAATATTGATTTACAAAAGTACCTGTCAACAGGGGTATAATTCCACACTGTTCCCACCACCAGAGTTCTGAATCCTAAGTCCCTCAGTGGAACTGGGTTTTCCCAAGGCTGCAGACATGGGTTAATTATCATCTCTACAATTCTCTGTCTACATTTGTACATAACTGCCCCCTTTTTCTTCCAGGGCCAGTCCTCTCTTCCCCTCCCAGCCGCACATAACCCTATTACTACATCCAAATGTCTCTCTCCTTTTTCTTCTCTCTCTCTGGGACCTAACGGAGCTGGAGTTCAGAGCCCTCTTATCCTCTTCCTCCTATCACCTCCCCCCCCACTGGGAGTATGCAGCAAAGTTGTTTTGGGGGTACAGAAGGTAGAAATTCTGACTTCTATAATTGCTTCTCCACTGGATTTGGGCGTTGGCAGGTGGGTCCGTACTCCCAGCCTGTTTCAATCTTTCCCTAGTGGTAGGGCTCTGGAGAGGTGAGGTTCTAGGACACATTGGTGAGGTTGTCTGGCCTCGCTCCCTTCATCTCTCTCCATGGAAGAGTCAGTCTAGGAGCTGTCAGATTATATACTGTCTGCAAACAAACAGTGATGCCTTTCAGGGCACATTTTCAGTGACTGTTCATGCCTGTTAGTTGCTGTGCTCTTCCTGGTGTCTGCTTACAGATTTTGCTCTTAGTGCTGGCGTCCTGATGGCACTCCCGTGGCTGAGTGGTGAAAGCCTGACTTCCTCTTACTCTGTGATGTGCTGTCTGGCCCTGCCTTGTGTCCTAGACATGCAGATGGTGGGGGTGGGGTGCAAGCAAGGCCTCAACTGCTCTGGGGTCCTTCCAACATATGGGCTCAACCCCTCCCCTCTTCTTTCTGCCAGAAACTCATCCTGACCAGCAGTGCCAGTGTGGTCTATGAGGGCACCGACATCAAGAATGGGACCGAGGATCTCCCGTACGCCATGAAGCCCATCGACTACTACACGGAGACAAAGATCTTGCAGGAGTGTGTACGTATGGGGCCTGGGTGAGGGAGGTCTTTAGAGAGCCATGTCAGTCCTAGTGGCACCAGGCACATTGTCGCTGATCTCCAGCCCACCAGCTGGTGAGACATGGCATGGCATTCAGACCCTGGACTCCCCAGCTCCCATCTCTCAGGATCAGAGATACTGTAGGCCCAACACCATATTAGTCTGTTTGAGCATGTTCTCCACTGTCCCCACCTGGGGAGCAGGGCATGCTGGGAAGCTGAGGGATAGCTCTGGATGCCTGTTCCAGCTGCTACTCCATGCTTGGGAGTGAAGTCACCACAGAGCTTCGACCTGCAGGTCCAAATCCCAGGCAAGAAACTAGCTGCCCTGGAGTAAGTTCCTGGATGCCACGTCAGTGCATGCACCCGTTCCTGTTTCAGCCAGCATAGTGGCAGTCCCTTAGGATGTACTGTTCTCTCAAAGCCCCAGAGGACTGCCTCCAGTGGCCTGGATTCTTGTATGCCCTTTGCTGCCCCCTGCTAGCTCATCGGGGCGTCCCAGGCCCTATCCCAGTGGCACTGGTGCCTGCTGCTCTTTGAACCCAAAATAGGCCTCTCTCCTCCTCCTCGTCCTCCTCCTCTTGTATTTTTTTAAAATCATTGACTATCAATGCATGAGGAGAGAAAACCATTCTGGTGCAGGCAGGGCTAGGGATCGAACTCGTGACCTCATGCCTGCAAGTCCTGCAGGCTGAACACTGCCCCACCTCCTAGGCCTTTCTGAGTGGTATTGCTATGTCTTCAGATTTTAGTGGCGGTGACTGGCAAAGGAGTCCAGAATTGCTCTGGTCCTTTATGGAGTTCTTTGGCTCATAGTAATGGGTGGCATCTGTGTCCACACAAGTGAGTACTGTAACCTATGACAGTACCCTCATAGTGACGTGCCGCTTCTGTTCCCCACAGACGGTCCTAAATGCCAACGATCCCGAGAGGAATTTCTTAACCATTGCCATCCGTCCTCACGGAATCTTCGGCCCCAGGGACCCCCAGATGGTCCCCATTCTGGTTGAGGCAGCCAAGACTGGCAAGATGAAGTTCATAATTGGGTAAGGAGGTGCCTGTTGTGCTCCATGCCTCTCTGACCAGGTGCCGTGACCTGGCTCTTCCAAGGTTATGCTTTATGTCATTTCTAGATAGTCCTGGCAAACCAGCCAGTGGGGGCATTAGACAGTAAAAGTCTGGGGATTAGGGATAGGAAATCTGGGTGCTGGCAGACTTGAATCCCTTTGAGAATCAGAGTGGATCTGTCCCAGACTTCTCTCCTGGTTTCTGCTGTCACTGCCATACTAGTGCCCTTGGCTTGTGGCCACATCACTGCATCTACCTTCATCCTCAGTGGCTTCTCCCCTGTTCACCTCTCCCTCTCCATGTAAGGGCCTCCCTCCTCCGGTTACCGCCCCTTGCTTACTCACACCTGCAAAGACCCCATTCCCAGCTGAGCTCACAGTCATGAGTTCCAGGAGAACATAGTTTTGAGAAGACACTGTTCAGCCTAGCACATTGACTCAGGTGGACTGGGGAAATACCTGGCCTCTGTCACCTTAACTCCGAGGAGCACTCAGAGTTACACTCCTCTTCGGGGACAGTGAGGGTTACCACAGACACCCCCTCTTGCTCCCTGCTTCCCAACTGCTTGCCCCCTGCCAGCCTGTCTTACTGCTCTGAAGGATTATACAGTGATCCCTGTAGAATGTGAGGCCAGAGCAAGGCCATCGCCCTGGCATGTGTGAGTGTAACTGCCCGGACCCCGGGTTCGAGTAGACACCTGTGTCAGGCACAAAGTAGGGGCCCTGGCTGGTAGCTGCATTGGTGGCCCCTGGGGGTGTGGGCACATTCAGAACCCTGGCAGCCATTCTTCAGGGTGCAATCTGTAGTTCAAAGATGGGGGCAGGCGGCTGAGTGCCTAACATGATGCACCTTCCCTATGTGCCCGCAGGAATGGCGACAACTTAGTGGACTTCACCTTCGTGGAAAATGTGGTCCACGGACATATCTTGGCTGCCGAGAAACTCTCTCTGGACTCGAGCCTCGGTGGGAAGGTAAGATACCTGCCTCGCGTGCTCAGTCAAGCCCACCATGAGCTAAGAGGGCCACTTCCTTAGACCCAAGTTAGCAAGTACATCATCCTGAGTGCCCTCGGAGCTTCACTTACTGTCCAGGCAGCTGCCTGTGTCTGGCAGTCAGCATGTGAGGGGTCCCAGCTCCCCCCCCCCCGGGAGACCCCCTAGGGCCCCTGGTAGCCAGAGCTGAGTGACCCAAAACAAATGTCGTCACTTCCACCAGCTGCCATCTGTGGGCTGAGGATGGTCGTGTGAAGTGGTGGCAGCTGCACGGCTTGGATATACACCACTTTTTTATGCCACACCAGGGAGTGAACCCTAGCTCTTGTGTGTCCCGCTGAGTCACCACCTGGGCTCAATTCTTTTTTTCTTTATTATCTTTATTTATTGGATAGAGACAGCCAGAAATCTAGAAGGATGGGGGGAGGGATAGAGAGGAAGAGAGCTAGAAAGACACCAGCACTGCTTCACCACTTGTGAAGTTTTCCCCTGTAGGTGGGGACCAGGGACTCGAACCTAGGTCCTTGCACATTGAAACATGTGCGCTCAACCAGGTGCTCCACCACCCGCTCCCCTGGGCTCAATTCTGTATTGACGTGAAAGTCCAAACCGGAACATCTCTCTGGCATGTGTGATGCTGGATCCAAGTGGGAGCCTCAGGTGTTGAAGCCCAGTGCTCCAGCCGGCATGCCAGTTCCCCAGCTCATCTAGTTTGTTAAAGAACTATTTTATTTATTTGTTGACTAGAGACGGTGAAATCAAGATGGAAGCAGGCGGGAGAGAGGGAGAGAGACACTTTCACTGTTCACCTCTTGTGAAGCTTCCCTCTGCGGATGGGGACTGGGGGCTTGAACCCACCAGGACCTTATACTCTAATGTGTGCGCTCAGCCAGGTGCACCACCGGTTGGCCCCCTGCTCATCCGTTTTTTCAGTCTCTGTATTTAGAGAGAGAGATGAGTCCCCTACCTAGCACTGCTCAGCCATCCCTGGTGCTATCCATGGTGCCCCCATTTGCCAGGGTTTCCTTGGGTTTCGTGCATGGTGAAGCACGCCCTGTGCCTGCCAGCTGCCTCCTGGCCCCTGGGCTTCTCTTTGAGTTGCCTTGTCCAGGACGTGGGTAGGCCAGTGGGCAGAGAGCAGCCCAGACTGAAGATGGGCTTGTGAGCCAGCCTGCCCAGCCCTCTGGCTGCAGCGCAGCTCCTGAGCCCCTGCCCTCTCCACAGGCCTTCCACATCACCAATGACGAGCCCATCCCTTTCTGGACCTTCCTGTCCCGCATCCTGCGGGGTCTCAACTACGACGCCCCCAAGTACCACATCCCCTATTGGGCAGCTTACTACCTGGCCTTCTTGCTATCTCTGCTGGTGACAGTAATCAGCCCCTTCATCCAGCTGCAGCCAACCTTCACCCCAATGCGGGTGGCACTGGCTGGCACCTTCCACTACTACAGTTGCGAGAAGGCCAAAAAGCTGCTGGGCTACCGCCCCCTGATCAACCTGGATGATGCCGTGACAAGAACCGTGCAGAGTTTCCAGTACCTGCAGAGGACTGAGTGAGGAGCCTGGGCAGCCCTCAACGCACTGCCTCCTGGCAGACAGCTGTCTGCCCCGAGGACCAATAAACCAGCATTCCTATGGTTCTTCTCCATGGCTAACTGAGAGCGAACGGCCCTCCTGAGACCATGAAGGTGCCCCCCCTCTACAGCAGGAGCAATTGGCTCCCTAGTCTGTTCCTTCCTCTCCTCTCTTCCCCCTCCTCCCCTTCCCTTCTCTCCTGGCTTCTGCATTCGGGCTGTTTGTGTAGAATCCAGGAAGCTGTAGAGACGAGATGACCCATTTGTTACTGGGGGACAGGAGCTTGATTCAGGCCCCTACAACCCACTGCTCACTCAAGCAGAAGCCAAGCACAGTGTGCAGACAGTGTTGAGAGGACTTTTTGTAAAGATGATGGAGCCGTAAGAGTTCTTTACCGGATAGCAGGCTCTCACCTGCCGTGTGCTTAACAGTCTCTAAACCTCTTCTCTTGTTCATTCAGTGTCCCCTTCACTTCCCACAAGGTTTTATTTAATCAATTAACATTCTTTTTGTTGCACCAGGGTTATTACTAGGGCTTAGTGCTGGCTCTATGAAGTCGCCCCTCCACCAGCCATATTTCTTTTTTTTTTTTTTTCTCTTTCTATTTTTATTTGACTGGACAGAGAGAAATTGAGAGGAGAGGGAGATATGGAGAGAGAAAGATAAGACACCTGCAGCCCTGCTTCACTGCTCATGAACCCTCCCCCCCTGAAGATGGTGAACGAGGTATGGTAACGTGCATTCAGCTGGGTGTGCCACTGCCAGACCCCTAATTAGCTAACTTTGTATCTTAGCACTGCTTAGCTATGGCTGATGGTGGCATCAGGAATTGAACCTGTGACCTTCAAGCCTTGGGTGTGAAAACCTGGTGTGTAAATTACTGGGCTATCTCCCTGGTTCCAAAGGTTTTTGATTAGAGGAATTCCAAAGGACCCATTTTTATTTGGACTTTGGGGGTTATAGCTAAGAAGTCAGTACCTAATTTGAGGTTACACACACACACACACACACACACACACACATTTTAGTGGTCATCTCTAGAGCTTCATTGCTCTTGTTTATTTATTTTGGATAGAAACAGAAGTCAAGAGTGAAGGGAGAGATAGAGAGATATCTGCAGTAATACTTCACCACTTGTGGAGTATCCCCCCTGCAGGTGGGGCCCAGGGGCTTGAACCCAGATCCTTGCACATTGTAATGTGTGCACTCAGCCAGGTGCACTACCGCCCAGCCCCCTCTGTTTTTAATACAGGAGCAGAGTGGGAAACCATAGCACTAAGGCTTCTTTCATGGGAGTAGGGGCCAGGCACAATGTGAACTATCTTCCTGACCCATGTCATTTTTTTTAAGGAGAAGTTTATTTATTTATTTTTTATGTAGTAATTCAATTTTTATTAATAATTTAATAACGATAGACAGGGTTGTGCTATAAGAGGGGTACAATTCCCACCAGGAGAGTTCTATATCCCCTCCCCTCCATTGCAAGTTTCCCTATTCTTTACCTCTCTGGGAGTATGAACCAACAATCTTTATGGAGATCAGAAGGTGGAAGGTCTGGCTTCTGTAACTGCTTCTCCACTGAACATGGGCGTTGTTGGCAGGTGGATCCATACTCCTAGCCTGTCTCTCTCTTTCCCTAGTGGGGCAGGGATCTGGGGAGGCGGGGCTCCAAGACACATAGTGGGGTCCTCTGCCCAAGGAAATTGGGTTGGCATCATGTATCATCTAGAACCTGGTGGCTGAAAATGAGTTAAGATATAATGAAGAACAAATTGTTGCCTAATCATGAACCTAAAGGCATGAATATTGCAGATGAAGATTGGGGTCTCCATTTTAGAAAAAGCTAGTAGGTCTGTTTTAGGTCTATTTCAGAAGACCCAAGTCTTTACTAGTTTTTGCCTGAGCCTGACATCTGATATGCAGGTGGACCCAGGTTATTGTCTGGGGAGATGGTGTCAGAGTTGTTTATTAATCAGACACAGAACCAGAACACCCCTCTAACGCACGCAGTGCTGGGATTAAACCCAGGACTTGACACATGCAGGTCCTATACTCCACAAACACTTGAGCTGGGACAGGTGTCTGGCTGGTCCCTCCCTCCGGGCCCCCAGAGTCGCTGAACTTGCCACGCGTCTCCTCATCACTGGGTCTAGTGCAGGATAGTGACCTGCCCAGCTGGTTGGCTCCTCCATCTGCCTGGGGTGTTGGAAGAAGGGCCTTCAGGCAGGTTCCAGAGACTCCACATGCAGGGTCATTTAGCTTTCCAGCCCTGCTCCCTTTCTAGAACCTAGGTTTTCTCAGGCTCATAGACTTAGGACCATAGGCTTGGATTCTTCTCTGCTTTTGGCCAAGAGTGGGACAATAGGGTGGGATTCAGCCCTGCCTAGGGGGACAGTGCTTAGCTGATGGGGCTGAGGAAGGACCCAGAAACAAAGAAGATAAGGTCTTGCCCAAAACTTTGAAAATGGGGATGTTGAGATGTGCTCCCTGACCCCCAGAATGCCGGCAGGAAATGACACACTTGACCCTGGCCGGTAGGAGCTCCGTGGAAAGACATGTGGACCATAGCCAGGACCAGCAGGTTTATGAGAGATGTCACAATGGGTGTTAAACTTTGAGGGCTGGGGCGAGAGCTGTTGGTGTATACTCCTAGGTGGCATTTCAGGCTAAGGGTTCAGGGTCACAGGAAATGGCAGTCTACTGTCTCTCAGAGGGGACCTGCCTGGCTTAAGCTGGGGCAATGAACAGTGAAAGGTGGGCCAGACCGCATGCCAAGGCCAGTACTTGGGCTCTATGAAACCCAATGGCGAGAGACTCTTGGGTAGATCCCCTGCTTGAAGCTTGGCACCTCAGACAAGAGCCACAAGTCCTAGGGAGAGAACCAAGGGGCCCGAGGCTGGAAGAACTCACCCACCATAGGGAGGTAGGCCAAGCACCCAAGTGTTCTTGGCCTCTGTCCTCATAGCTGCCTGGGGGATGTGCTTCCTCAGGGAGTGAGACACAGTCTGATGAGGTCACCCCAGAACTGGTAACTCCTAATGGTTCCAGAAGAAGTAGTGGTGCTTGGATGGGAAAGACGAGGCCGGTGGGGAGCCCTCAGACCTTGTGCCCCAGCAGGCCATGGTGCTGCCCTCTTGCCAACCCCTTAATTTGCCTCAGCTTCCCTGCATTCCCGGCCGACAGCATGTGCAGGCACAGATAGCACACGTGCAGCTGCGTGGATATCCACAGCTCTGCTGACCCACTGAGTGGAGACGTAGGACACTGCCCTCTCCTGTCTTGGGGCAGTGTCTAGTTTATGCCCACACAGTCCAGGGAGGAAAGATCTGTCCAGTACCTCTTCCACCCCCCAGCCACAGGGAGCCAACCCAGTCCCAGCCCAGCTACACTGGGCCAAGGGGACGAGGACATCGATGTGTCTGCCACCTTTGACACAGCCATGATACATATCCCTGGCACCCAGAGGATCCGCACTGTCGCCCCACTGTTGCCATGGCATCTGCTGGCCTCCCACAGCTCTGCTGTACTGGCATCCCTGCCCGCTGCCATCACCTGCTCAGCTTGTACTGGCCACCTCTGTGTCCCCTGCCCCATCTGTCCCAGCACTCCCAGTTAGAAACTTGTGTTGCCTCCTGTGGCTCTCCATAGGGACCTCGTTGTGTGTCTGGGTGTCCTTTCCGCCCATGCCAGCCAGGTAGCTCCATGAGGACAGTGCCAGCCAGTGTCCCTCCTTGCATGGAAACAAGGGTGGCCACTACCTGGCCTGGGACCCCAGCGTATCTGGTCACAAAAGGAAGCAGGCTAGAGGACATCCAGAGGGGAGGGGCCAGCAGGATTGCTTGGAGCTGAGGTTCTGGGCGGGCGTAACATTGGGGGATGGACTTGAAATGTTCATGAGAGGCCATGAGGTGGGCACCACCATTGGGGCAGCTGTTAAGTGTGTTGTGAAGGCCCATAGGTGTCATCTGTTTTGTTTGTTTGTTTGTTTTCTTTTTGCTTGATAGAGACCCGTGAAGCTTCTACCGTGTAGCTGGGGACGAGCTTGGACCAGTGTCCTTGTGCACGTTATCATGTGCTCTCAGCTGGGTGGTCCGATGCCCAGCCCCCTATCACCTGCTTTTAAACAGGATCATGGTTCAGTAGAAAGTTCAAGCCAGTGGCTTGAGGTCAGCAACTGGTAGGGGGTGGGGGTGCATCCAGGGGACAAGCCGAGGGACGGAATAGGGTTGTCAGGTCTATCAGCATCCCCTTCTGTGACTGCTGGCTTCCAACAGGGAAGAGCTAGGGCCGGCTGACAGAGTTCTCATGTCTGCTAAATTGAGCCTCCTGTCCATGCTGCTCCCTGCACCCAGCCCCAGCCAGCTGCCTCGGTGACTGCACAAAGAATCCACTGCTCCAGGTGGCCATTCTTTTTTTTTTTCTTTTTATTTGATATGACAGAAATTGAGTGGGAAGGGAGAGATAAGGAGAGAGGCAGAAAGATACCTACAGCCCTGTTTCAGCGCTTACAGAACTTTTCCCCTGCAGGTGGAAAGCGAGGGTTCAAACCCGGGTCCTTGTGAATGGGAGTGTCTATACTCAACTGGGTGCACCACTGCCCAGCCCCCAGCCTCTTAAGACTTCCCACATCCTTTTCTCCTCAAGCTGTATCCTATGACATTCTCTCTCCCACCGTTTCCTCCTCTGCCGGGCTGGCGTGACCATGAAAACATCTCATCCATCCTGTGGGTGTTTACTGCCCCCCCCCCCACCATCCACTGTACCCCTCCTCAGGTGCTAGGGCCTTCTGATGGCACCTCATGTCCATGAAGTCCTGCCAGCACCCAGCAACTTGTAAGACTGCACGTCTAGAGAAAGCCGCCAATATCCACACTGACCAGCAGAGGGTGGCCCAGAGAGACAAAGCTGCGGGCAAGGACACGCTCACAGTTATTGTAGTTTGCTGAGCCTCAGGCAGATGACCCTGTGCTAGCTCGTTGCTACAGGCAGCAGGGCTTCCCGTTTGGCACAGAGCGGGCATAGCACTGATCTGGGGCTTGAGGTCAGATAGCTAAGAGTGGAGATATGGGTGTCGAGGGCTTTGGAAGTGCAGTGCATGCCAGTGGTGGCGCTGAGTGAACCCCATGAGTCCCCAGCCATCTGCTTTCTTCTTTAGAAAGGAGCTGGCTGGGTAAGAAAATCTGTCAACTGCTGCTGGGCCGGCTGGCAGATGCTCAACACTCTGGTCATCAGGCAGACCTAGGTGAGGTGCCACCATGCACCGGGTGGAATGCCTACTGTTAAGTCCACACAACAGCAGAGGGCAGGGAGCTGACTCATCTGACAGAGTAGGGGGCTTGTCATCCCTGAGGCCCTGGGTTCTAACCCTGGCACCACAGTGGAGCAGCCTGCAGGTCACTGGGGGAGCTCCAGGGAAGAAAGAGCAGTGCTCCCCGACTCCCTCCCTCTCTGTGTCTAACACCTGGAGTGGTGGCCTAGGCAGCAGGCCACTCAGTGTTGGTGGTGTGTGTGTGAACCTCTTGCTCTGATCACCAGGGCTGTACCAAAACATAAAGCAGGGGCTGCACACTTAACTCACCTGGCCCAGGTTCAAGCCCCTGCCACATGTGAGCAGTGGATTCATCGTGCAAGCACCAAGCCATAGCGATAACCCTGGTGACATCAATTAATTGATCGATAAATAAAGAGCAAAAACAAAAAGTGTAGGTGAGGATTGGAGAAACTGGGCTCCTTCCACACTGCTAGTGGGAATTTTAGACTGTCTACTTGCTCTGGGAAACTCTGGAAGTTCCTGTGAGATCTAGACATTCCACTTGGGGTGTCTGCCCCAAACAGTGGATCAGTGTCCTAATGGGCCGGGGAGATGGCTCAGACATTGAGTGTATCACTCAGACGTTGACTGAGGCCTTAGATGTCATCCCTGGCTCTGCAGGAAGTCAAGGAGAAATCAGTGGAAGGTTCTGGATGGATGCGGACGTGCTAAGTTAGAGGCCATGGTCATGTTCACTTGAGCTGCCAGCTAACAACACCTCTCTCTGGGCCTGGCCCCCAGGCAGGAGAGGGCCAAATTTGGGCATCGGCAAGAAAGGTGGGTTCCATTCTGGCCATGGTGCATCTACTACTTCATGGAGGAACCCCAGGAGATTTGGGGGAGATGGCGTCGAATCAGTCCCTTCTGGAGGCAGACACTCAGCAGGTGCCCAGACTATGCCACACTTGCCTAGCAGATGCTGGTACTGACCAGATGTGCCCCCCAGTGACTCTAGGAAGTGTCTGGAAGGGCAGAATCAGAGTGTATTGTGACTGCGGGTGGCCACAAGAGGGAGCACCATCCCACTAGGCCAGTGTCTATGTCCTATCCCTGAGTCTCGAACCCTCCCTCCATCTTCCTCTTCAGATCCTTGCCTGATGGCAGTTTTCCTTCCCCTAGGCAGACTTTTCTCAGACTGGGGGACTCTCAGTCCTGGCACATGGGTGGGCACTCTGGGCCCTATACAGGAGAGGAATGAGCACAGGAAAGGAGAGAAGGGCACTGATTTTCATTCAGCCCCCCTTACACACACTCAGAAAGGGTGTGGACGGACATCCTGTCCTCAGTGTCTCACCACGAGCCTACAGGCTATGTGCCTCACTGGGTACAGCAAACCCCACAGCTCCAGGTGGGAGGGGCTGTGTGTGGACACCCGGTGGACTTAGGACCAGCAGGTGACCCTGTAGCCCAGCATGCTGTCCTGAGGCCCTGTCCCCTCTGAGGAGCCTCCTGAGTGACCTCAGCATGGAGCAGCGTGAGGCTGCTGGGACAGTGAAGCTCAGACTCGGGCTAAGTGGGGTGGCCGAAGGCCGTGCCAAACCTGGAAGTCTTGGGTCCCCTCCTCGGCCAGTACATTGCACCTTTGCTATCACACCTCCTCTTTGCAGGGAAATCTCCCTCAACTTTCTCTCATACAGACCTTGGTGATGACTATGGATCCCCAGATCATCCAAGATGGCCCTCATCTCAAGATCCTAATAGGAATCACATCTGTAGAGTCCCTTTTGCCACATAAGGTCACAGCTTCCAGAGGGTGGGACAGAACCCACTTTAGGGGTTTGCAATAAGCTTTCCACACTGACTAATGAGATCCATGAGATCTGGAAGGATCCCTGAGGTGGGGCTGGTATGGCAAGAGTGACAGGCCTCCACATTCTACAGGAGCCTGAGGGCCCATCAGCATCTGGTGGCAGAGCAGTGGCAGGGCAGGCACAAATGTATGGAACTGCCTCACTGCAAACAGACATCAATAGAGAAGGGCAATGGGGCCTGGAGGGCCCTCGGTCTCAGGGATGAGACCTGCTCTGAGGGTGGGGCAACCCCTGGCCAGCTAGCTGAGAGGGGCAGCTCCTAGTGAATGTGTTCAAGCTGGGGCATCTTACTCAGTGTCCCTGCACTTCGTGTTGAGCAGGCTGAGGGCTTCCAGCAAGTCTGCAGGTCTCTACAGCCCCGGTGGGAATGGCAAGGCCAGAGAGGATGGTGTCAGCCCTGAGCTGCTGTGAAGTCTGTTGGTTCTCAGGTGACTTGGGAAGGGCAAGATACAAGGCCCCCATAATGCCAAATGCCTGCAATGTCTCTGTCCTCAGCACCTACCCTCTGAGACCACTGGGCCCCAAGAGTTGCCCAAGGTCCTTTGGGGATACATGCACTCTGATGGGGCTCTTACATAGAGAGGAAGTAGAGACATCTGAGGGAGAGAACCAAGTGGAGACCCAGGCAGAGACTGGAGAGCTGTGGCCACAAGCCAAGGAAACCTGGGGCCTCCAGAGGCTGGGTGAGGCCAGGCAGCTCCTCCTCTCGAGCCTGCTTGACACCTTGGCTTTGAACTTGTGGCCTCTACAACTGGCAGGAAGGTGGCTATGGTTTGAAGCCACCCAGCATATGGGGACACTCCTACTGACACCTCCTCAAACAGTTCCGAGCAGCCCACAGCACATCTCAGGGGTTGCCTCCCTGTCCAGTTCTTGCGAGCGAGCCGGCCACTTGCACCCTGGCCGAGAGTAAACAGAGTGCCTCAGCTTCAAAGCACTTTGGACATACTAATTAACACCCGGGTAATTGGATGAAATGCTATGAAGCTCTAGTGACATCATCTGTACTGTGTGCCCAGACCTTGCCACAAGCCAAGTCTGGTGGCTGCGGGCTAGCAGTCTCATCTTGTGGTAACTTGTTGTGACTTTCACAACTGCCCCATGGAACTCTGGTCCGGGTGGCCCTCCACACCCTCAGCTCCATGGCATCAGGCAGTGGACAGAAACTGCGCACGTGACACAAACACCTTCTGTGGTCAGCCGTGTGTGTGTGTGTGTGTGTGTGTGTGTGTGTGTGCGCGCGCATGTGTGCGCGCGTGCGCGTGCAAGAGCATGTTGCTGAGTGGGTGTGGTGTTGCTTGTGCAGTCTGTCAGCGTGCAATCTCGTGTGTGCTGTGAGGTATGATGTGTCTGTATATGTGTGTGGTCATGTGTGTAGTATGTGTATGCACGTAACGTGGGGGTGTGGTGTGTGTATGCGCCTGTATGTGTGTGTGTGCAGGGTCCGTGTTTTGGGGGGAGCTGTTGTTCCGGGTGTGTCTTACTTCATCTGAGTGTGTGTGTGTGTGTGTGTGTGTGTGTTATACCTTTTTGGAGACTCTAAGCAAAGCCCTGCAAACCTCAGATGGGCCTGTGGCCACTCCACAGACAGGCCCTTAGGGTGGTGCCCCTCAGGGCCAGTGTCTGCCAACTCCCACCTTGTAGAACCAGGAGGACTCCCTCTGCCAGACATGCAGGCCCAGCAGGTGGGGTGGTAGCTGAGCGGGCAAGTAGCTGCTCGCCAGGCCTAGAGACAGGAGCTTGCCGTGATCCTAACAGGAGAGGCCGGAGCCAAAGCAGCAGGCCAGCCTGGGTGGGGGCTCAGTGGGCAGATACCTGGTGTGCTGTGCTGCATGGATTCTGTCTCCTTAACCCGGGTTTTCCTGGCATCATCCAGAATATCTGTGCCCTTCACCCAGCAATCTGAGGTCTGAGCTGCTGACCCAGATCACTGCTGTTTGAGGACAAGAACACCAGGCCCTCATCTCCCACGCCTGCACGTTATCAAAGGGAGAAGCCTTCCTGAGCCATGAACCCTGGCTGCCGGGGTCCTGAAACTTTGTATATAAGTGTTATGATCCACAGGAAGGATCTGAGATTAAGGGCCTCTCCCAGGATATGACCAGCACCCCAGCCCCTCCTGCCGCCCCCCTCCAGGGTCGCTGTGGCCTGATGTCCGGCAACAGAGACCTTTCCCTTACATCATGGAGTCACCTGGCCTCTCCCACCTGCTTCTGGTTGTCCTCCTCTGTTGCTGCTTCGAGTGTGCCAGTGGCCAAGGGACTACTGACTCAGTCTCTCCTTTCTGGGCAGCCGGCTGCCCCGACTTGTCAGCAGATGCCTCTCTGCCCAGGACCTGCCTTTGGCTGAGCAGATGCTTCTGCTATTGCCTCCAGGGCTTCTTTGCTCTGAGCTGACTTTCTCAGATAGAAAGCATGAGGCAGAGTGGGCCAAATTCACAACAGTGAAGCTTCCCCCAGTGCCATGAGACCCGGGCTTGAACCTGACAAAGCAGGTGCACTATCCAAGTGAGCTGTTTTTCTGGTCCAAGCACTTTTGCTTAATGAAGACCACATGGGTGTATTTGGGTCACAAATACAAAGTCCTACAGAAGTGGGGCTTAGTCGCTGGACAGAGATTGTCTCAGCTGGTCCGCCTCTCTGCTTTACTAGTACACAGTGAGGCTCTCCCTCTCCTGCTTCTTTCTCTGTGTGTTTGTGTCCTGACCTTGTCTTATTAGAAGCCATAGTGGGGGCCGGAAGGTGGCTTAGTGGGTAGAGTGAATGCCTTACGATGTGTGAGGCCCTGGGTTCTAACCCCAGCACCAACTGGGAGCACCATGGAAAGAGACGGGGGAGCCCCATGGATAGTGTAGCAATGCTATGATCTCTCTCCCTCTCCCTCTCAACTACAGATCAAACAGCGAGCTGGGGAAATGGCTCACTGGTACCAAGTGTATTCTAGGCCCTGGGTTCCTTAGCCAGTGCCACATGAAAAATAATGAAATTGGTAAAAGAGGAGCAAAATACATAAAAAAGGAGCATGAAGACAAGGCCTAAACTTAGGGGAAATATGATGCAGCACAGACTTGAAAAGAGATTCATTCTTTGAAAAGATAGAAAGAACTTGGGCCAGGCACCTGGTTGAGGGCACACATTACTATGCAGAAGGATCCAGGTTCAAGCCTCTGGTCGTTACTTGCAGGGGGAAGCTTCACAAGCAGTTCGAGTGTTTCTCTCTCTCTCTCTTTCTCTCTCTCTCTCTCTTTCTCTCTTTCTCTCTTCCCTCTCTTTTCTCTTGCCTCTCAATTTATCTGTCTCTAGCCAAAATAAATAAATAAATAGATAGATAGATAAAATATTTCAGGGGCCAGGTGACGGCACACGTGGTAGAGCTCACACATTCTCATGCCCAAGGACCTGAGTTCAAGCCCCCAGTCCCCACCTTCAGGGGGATACTTCACGAGTGGTGAAGCAAGGCAGCAAGTGTCTCTTTCTTCCTATATTCCCTTTCCCTCTCCATTTCTCTCTCTGCCTCTTGCCAATGAATTAATAATCAATAAATGTCTTTTAAAAAGAAATAAAAGACAGAAAGAACTTTAAAAACTCTGCTGAGCTTAATTGAGAGAAAAAGGCGATAGGAATGAAAGCGAGGCCACATTGCATATATACAGACAGGGCCTTGAAACAAAGGAGAGCGTGCCAAGAGCAAAGGCAGGGAGTTTGAAGTCAAAAGCACATTCAAAGAAAGTGTACAGCCTGAGGAAGTCCACACAATCCCTGCAGAAGTCAACTCTTCAGTTGGAAATGTCCCTCCGTGATGGTCAGTGATGGTCAGTGTCAGTCACTCAGATGGCACCTTCAGCTGCTGTCCTCAGGTCTTTTCTTGATGTGACTGGTGCCCATAATCAATTGTCTGTGAGAGATTTGAGCCTGGATGAACTCCAATGGACTAGAAGCAGAGCCAAGGGTTCCCAGTGAGTGAGCCCCTCCCGATACGCCTGCCCTTCAAGTTGCTGCTTCCTTCCCACCATCATACCCCCCCCACCACCAGTTCCCTGCCATCCACAGACTGATAACCTCCTGCTGCTGTGTATCCTGGGCATAACTCTGTCAGTGTACCTCCCCCTGACAGAGCTTCCAGGCGCCATGATTCCATGCCAACTAGTCTACTGCGCTTACAATCGATTCCAGAAACAAAGACAAGAAGGAAGACATTTAATGGGAGCAGAGTGGAAAGGACAGGGGGGCCGGGTGGTGGTACATCTGGTTGAGTGTACATATTACCATGTGCAAAGACTTGGGTTCAAGGCCCTGGTCCTTACCCGCACGGAGGGAGCTTCATTAGTACTAAAACAGGGCGGCAGGTGTTTCTCTGTCTCTCTCCCTCTGTATCCCCACCTTCCCTCTTGATTGTAGGCACAGAGCCCCTGTTAGCAACAACCCTAATAGAAATACACATTCTAAACAAGAACAGAAAGGATTAATGACAGACCCTGCTTGGGAGCATTAAGTGTAAGACTACCTATGAAAGACAACAGTGTATGTGGTGCCAGGAAGGGAGCCAAGCCATCGGGTGTGTACATCCTACCACATGGCCTCCCCTGCCCAAGTTTTTCATTTCTACCTCCTTGGGATAGACAGGGAAGGAGCAGAGACACCACTGCAACAGTCACCCATCCTGGGAGCTCCCAGTGGTGCTATCCATGGCTTTACCACTTGGGGCTGGCCACTGGACTTGCTGAGCTGTCTCTGAACCCAATTACTTTATTTATTTATTTATTTTTTTAAGTTTTTTAAAAATATTTTATTTATTTATTCCCTTTTTGTTGCCCTTGTTGCTTTATTGTTGTAGTTATTATTGTTGTCGTTGTTGGATAGGACAGAGAGAAATGGAGAGAGGAGGGGAAGACAGAGAGGAGGAGAGAAAGACAGACACCTACAGACCTGCTTCACTGCCTGTGAAGCGACTCCCCTGCAGGTGGGGAGCCGGGGTTCGAACCGGGACAATTACTTTATTTAAACATCAGGAAATATCAGCCATAGAGTGGAAGAATGTTTGAGCACAGAAATGGTGCTGCCAAGGGGAGCAGCTTTCGAATGAGCCTGGCGACATGAGCGCCTGTGATAGCGATGGTGGAAGTCCACCTGAGTGCGGCTGTTTGTGGTAGCAGGCACCCTGTCCCTTTCCAGTGGGACAGGATGCATCTGTGTCTTGGCTTCCAGATGGTTCCACTCACTGGGAGGCAAGGCAGAAAAAAGCCTGGTGGAGAAAGGTCTCCAGGAGGGTCTCATTCAGCCTCCATCATCTTAATCCTGCAAGTACCTTCCCAGCTGTCAGAGCCACAGATTCCAATCTCTATTTTAAAATTCTGAAAGTAGGGGGTCGGGCGGTGGCACAGTGGGTTAAGCACATGTGGCACAAAGCACAGGTACCGGCGTAAGGATCCCGGTTCGAGCCCCCGGCTCCCCACCTGCAAGGGAGTCGCTTCACAGGCGGTGAAGCAGGTCTGCAGGTGTCTATCTTTCTCTCCCCCTCTCTTCCCCTCCTCTCTCCATTTCTCTCTGTCCTATCCAACAACGATGACATCAACAATGGCAATAATAATAACCACAATGAGGCTACAACAACAAGGGCAACAAAAGGGGGGAAATTCTGAAAGTATTTTATTATTTATTTTAATGAGAGAGATAAAGAGAGAAAGCCCAGAACACTGCTCAGCTCTGGCTTATGGTGGTGTTGGGGGTTGAAATTGGGACCTTTCGGGCCTCAGGCAGGAAAATCATTGTGCAGAACCACTGTGCTGTTTCCCCAACCCCACAGACCCTGGTCTCCATACCACATGCTACTGTCTGAAGATATTTGTTCAAAATGTGAATTGCTGGGCCAGGGAGATAGTTCAGGGATGGCACTCAGGGCTCACATATGTAAGGTCCCCGGCACCACCACATGCCAGAGCTGAGTGGTGCACCCCCCACCCCCAAATGTGAGTCATCAAAGCTCATTTCTTTTTTTTAAATTTTATTTAAGAAAGGATTAATTAACAAAACCATAAGGTAGGAGGGGTATAACTCCACACAATTCCCACCACCCAATCTCCATAACCCACCCCCTCCCCTGATAGCTTTCCCATTCTCTATCCCTCTGGGATAGGGCCCACTTTCCCGTATGCCTCTCCCAATCCATACCAAATAATATTGCATACGCCTATCACAACCTAACCAACGCAACGATTGCCACCTCAACATGCTTCACCTTAGACTGTGTCCAGAGACTTCACGTGTGGAATGACAACCCTTCAGCTTCATTACTCGGGTGAGACCTTTCCTTTTATAGTAATTAACTCTAATTTCATCTCAGGTGGTTCACTTTCTAACAAAGTCCCATAAGCTAGATATACAAAGCTCATTTCTTACCTAACAGCATAGGGTGGAACTTGGGCTGTGCATACTGCAAAGGCTCTCCCACTCTCTGAGGGGAAGTAGGGTGATGAGGTTCAGAGACCATTTGCACCCCAGCCACACCAGAGGGCTGCACTTGGGGTGTGTGCTCCTTTCCGGGGCTCTCAGGCCAGAGCTGCATCTACTGGACAAGTGGGCAGACTCAGCAGACACTCTTTCCTGAGGGCTCTGTGGCATGGCCTTGTGACTTCTCTGAGCTTCAAGGTCCACTTCAGGACCACACGGCATCCTGGGCCAGAGGGGAAAGGGTACCTGGTGTTGTCCAGCCACAGCCCCTGTAGAACAAAGGGACATGTGCTAGCTCAGCCTTGCCCGGCCCTGGAAGGAGCGTCCTTCTGCCGGCCACGGGGACGGGTCCTCTTGTGAAGGACTTCCCTGGGAGCCCCAGGGCCTCTGGACTCAGCCCTGGCTGGTTGGAGCCTTCTCTCTCCAGGAGAGGTGACTTTTTGAAAAAAAAGTTCTTTATTGGGGGATTAATGGTTTACAGTTCACAGTAAAATAAAGTGGTTGTTAACATGTGTAACACTTCCCAGTTTTCCATATAACAACTCAACCCCCACTAGGTCCTCCTCTACCCATCCCATAAACTGATAGCTTTCTTATTAAGAAAGTTCACTGCCTGCCCACCACCGGAAGCCAGGCTTTGGTGATCCCAGCCCGTTATCTGACATGGCTTCTCTGACTTCTGACAGCAGCTGTGTCCCAGCCCTGCCCCTCTGCTCTGCCCCCGAGCTGGGTCTGGCAATGCCTGCACCCCTGCAAAGCTGGGTGTGGGGCCAGCAAGGGCAGATGAAAGGGGTTCCCTGCCATGCACGAAGGTTCAGACATCAAAGTGGCCACGAGATGAGCTCATGGGGAGCCAGAGGGATGTGGCTCCATGTCTTTTTGTGGAGACTGATTTCATCCAAGGCGGTTGTCTCCTGGCCCCGCCCCCTACCCCCTACCCCGCTCCCACTTGCACCCCCTCTGAGGGCCCCCACCGAGGGTGGGTGTGTGGTCTTGGAGAGTCTTGTGGCTTTCTGAACAATTTCCCTGGGCACACAGGCTCAGGGCAGCAGGGTGGGAAGTCAGAGGGCCAGGTCATTTTCCTCCCTTCCCCATGTCTCTCCCCCTACCCCACCCCCAGCCTCCCCCATTTGCAAACGCAGACAAAACATAGTCCTCTGTGGGCAGCCAAGGGACAAAGACTGGTGGCCTTCAGGGGTGCTGGGTCACCCCAGGAAGACATTATGTCACCAGGATATTGTAAGCCTGCCTCATCCATCTCCAGAGGGCCACAGTTACCTGCCAGGATTGAAGACTGCCTCCTCCCCAAAGTCATACCCGCTGGACTCAAAGTCTGTCTTATCAGTAAAGGGAGGTCATGTCAGACGGGGAGGTTGGCCCAATGACCAGTGTCCTGATAAGAATGTGACAGGAATGGCCTAGAAGATAGCTTAGTTGCTCTGTGAAAAGAGACTTATGTCTCAGGTCCCAGGTTCTGTGCCTGGAATCACAATAAACCAGAGCTGAGCAGTGCTGCTGCTATAGTTTTTAAAAAAAAGTGAGAAAAGGGGGGAGGAAGGAAGGATGGATGGAAGGAAAGACAGGGAAGAAACTGAGTTGGCAATTTAATCCACCTGGGAGAGTGCTTTCTCTGTAAGGCTCATGACCCAGGTTCAAATCTGGTCCCTGCTGCACTCAGAGAACTTTCAGTGCTAGAGTGTGTTTCCCACTCTTTCTCATTGTTTCTGTTCCCCCTTTCTTTATTTTTTAATATTTATTTATTTATTTCTCCCCTTTTGTTGCCCTTGCTGTTTTATTGTTGTAGTTATCATTGTTGTTGTTATTGATGTCGTCATTATTGGCTAGGACAGAGGGAAATGGAGAGAAGAGGGGAAGACAGAGAGGAGGAGAGAAAGATAGACACCTGCAGACCTGCTTCACCGCCTGTGAAGCGACTTCCCTGCAGGTGGGGAGCTGGGGGGCTCGAACTGGGATCCTCACGCTTCATGCCACCTGCACTTAACCCGCTGTGATACCGCCCAACTCCCCTCTCTCCCTCTTTCTATCTGGAAAAGTTGGCCTGGATGGTGAAACCCCAGCAAAAATACTGAAGAAGGAGGAAGAGGAAGTCGAGACGCACACACAGAGAGGTAGTCATGTGAGGATGAAGGTGAAAATGGTTAATATGGCCACAGGCCAAGGACACTAAGACTTTAGTGACATCAGTAGCCCGGAGAGTGGCCTGGGATAGATCCTCCCTCAGAGAACAGATGGAACTCTCACAAGAAGGTTAAAAATGGCCCAGGGCAGCCACAGGCTAGTTCTGTCTGCTGTGTCAGGTGAAGCGGGTAAGGGCCCACTCTTCAGTTTTAACCTGGGGTGTGTGGAGCTGTGATATTAGAAACAAGGAATCTATTCAAGGCCATGAACCTTTCCCAAAGTTCATCCCTTGGGAGGCACCCACTGTTTCAAGGACACTGCTTCCACCTCTAACCCCAGAGGTTTGACCCCAGGAAGTTCAGGGTCGCAACAGGGCCTTGTAGGTGGACACATCTGGGTGAGAAGGCCCATTCTGGGTTAGGAGCCAGAGGGCATGTGCAGAACATCCTGGTTCCTTCCCACACCCACAGTGGTCCCATTCTGTGCCCTAAACCATTCCTGGGGCTCAGTGGGCGCCACCTTGAGCCAGTGTGAAGTGACAGGGAGGCCTGGAGCCCATGTCTGCCTTCCTGAGCCCCTGGCTGCACCAGGGGACAGGCATGCCGAGGGCCCATTGAGGCACGTCAGCTGCCATGATGGGGACAAATCCCCTGATGATGGACATGTAGAAGCTGCCGCTGTGGACAGACTCATGGTGCAGCCAGCCCTTGTTGTGTGCTGTCTCTGTTGCAGAGCTAACTAACCTCCTGTCAATCTGGGGTGACCCTCCTTCCTGCTATAGAGCTGTCTTACAGGTGAGCTTGCTCACGTCCACCATTGCCACACCTCTCTGATGCTGTGGGCGTTCCTCCTCCCCAGAGTCCTTCTTCACGGGCTTAGTAGTGCTTCCCTGGGGACTGGGAGGCGCCTCTCCATGTTCCAGTGTTGGTAAAGTTCGGGGGCTCCAGCAGGCCGGGCTAGCGTCGCGGCAGTAGAGAGAGACTCGGGGACACACGGCTGGGCTGAGAAGCTGCAGTTTAATCTTTATTCATGAACGGGCAAATCACCACACCATGTGCTTCTCCATCATTCTCCCTCTGCCACTGCTGCCGGGACTCTGGACGTCCTTAGCATACGGGGCAGGGAGAAAGAGGGGCGTGAAACTAGCAAGGGCCAAACCATTTCTCTCAGAGGTCGGGGGAAGGGGAACAAAGCAACACGAAGAATACTAACATTCTAGGTCCTGGATGTGTGCCCTGATGCCCCAGGGGAGCACTATCCACTGTGGTCTGGGTGCTCCTTTTCCCCTCTGTCATTCCTCTCCCTCCCCTTTTCTCTCTCCCTCCCTCCATCCCTTCTTCCCTCCTTCCTAAAAATATACAGTAAAAATTGGGTTGGGGAGGTGGCTCAGTGGTCTCATGTCTTCGTACCATACACAAATGTTTGGTCTAACTTTCTAGAAAAGACAAACCAGGGGGTGGGGCGGTGGCACACCCAGTTGAGCACACTACTATGCACCAGGCCCTAGATTATAACCCTCACTAGTGGAGGAGGTCTTTGAGAGTCTCTCTTTTTCTCTTCCTCTCTACCTCCCCCTTCCCTCTCAATTTCTCTTTGTTCTATGCAATAAAACAGCAAGAAAAAAAAAACATGAAGAGAGAAAGAAAGAAAGAAAGAAAGAAAAGAAAGAAAGTGGCTGCCAGGAGTGGTGGATTTGTAGTGCTAGCATCAAGTCCCAGTTATAACCCTGTTGGCAATAAGAAGAAAGTGAAAGAGAAGGAGGAGGGGGAAGGGAAGAAGAAGGAGGAGAGGAAGAAGAAAGAGAAAAGACAAAGCATGCAGTTAAGAGAAGTCCCGAAGAGACGCTGAGTCTCACTGTCACAGAAAGGCAGCAGCACTTTGCACGTTGTCTTGCACCTTGCCCCACATGCAGTGCTTTGGAGAATGCCTGGCAGGGTTGTGACTCTGCTGAGGGGTAGGAGGTAAGGCCTCCAGGGCATTACGATGACTGCCTGCAAAGTGTGAGCAAGAATATTTAGAGCAGCCTAGCTCTTTACAGTGAGAGCCAGAAAGCCACCACAGTGAAGGTGGGGAGAAGTGGTGCAATTCCCGCACCTATGGGGAAGTTGGGGCCAGTGGCTCTCCTCATGCTTGACTGTGAGGAGGAGGAGAAAATGAATATTCCAGGATTCCACCAAGCTGTGGGGGCCAGAGCCACAACCTGGCCATCATCTGTGTGGGGGACAATTTGGGAGGGCAGGGAAGGACACTGATAAGGTCAAGAGAGAGTTTTCTTTGGCAGAGCTGTTGAACAGGACTTGGTATAGAGGGCTCTGGAATTCTGGGGAGAGGACTGAGTCAGAAATATGAGTGTGCAAGTCGCCAGACTTCTGATGGTATTTAAAGACACGTCATGGCCACTCAGGCTTTGTGACAACTATGGTGGTTATCACTGGGGTGGAGGCACAGAACTTTGGTGTAGGGTGTGGTGTGGAGCTATACCCCTGTCATCTTAGAGCCTCGTAAACCACTATTAAACCACTCATAAAGTCTTAAAAAAAAAAAAAAAAAGATGGGACATGTCAGTGAGTGTCACAGAGGAGAGTTACGAGGACCAAGTCTGATCCCTTCCCCCCAAAGTAAGAGGTTGCACATGACAGGGGATGAGAAGAGACCCGGAAGCTGCGAGAAAGTTGCTTCCAGAAGGAAGTGATCCCCTGTGCCGATGATGATTGGCGTGCCAGTAACCCAGAAACCCAGCCTGACCTCTGGGCCCTGTTGCACTGGGGCAAGGCGTTCTTAGCGAGTCACTTCTGTGGCAAGCTGGCAGTGAGAGGTAGGAGAGAAGGAAGTAGAGGCAGAGATGTGGAGAAGCCCCTTGAGTCTGTTACAAGGAGAAGGGGGGCTAGGGAGTGGGGCGTGGCTTGAAGGGAGAAAAAGTCATTGCATGTCTGCATGTGGGTCTGAACCACCAGCCAGGAGGAAGTAAGTTATGAACAGAGGGGAGGAATGGTAGCAGGTGTCCCCAGGAGGTGGCAAGAGTTAGGACATGAGGACAGAGCCAGGCCTTCCACACATGTCAGGCCAGGTCCTTGGGGCACCTGCACAGATGACAGAGACGTAGCCAATGACAAATGCGTGAGCCACTGCGCGTGCTTTACCATGAACCTTCTTATTCCTGTTTTTAATAATAATATTTATTTATTTATTCTTGTTTGTTGCCCTTGTTTTTATTGTTGTAGTTATTATTGTTATTGTTATTGATGTCATCATTGTTGGATAGGACAGAGAGAAATGGAGAGAGGAGGGGAAGACAGAGGGGGAGAGAAACATAGACACCTGCAGACCTGCTTCACTGCTTGCGAAGGGACCCTCCCCCCGCAGGTGGGGAGCTGGGGGCTCAAACCGGGATCCTGACATTGGTTCTTGCACTTTGTGCCACCTGCGCTTAACCCGCTGCGCTACCACCTGACTCCCAACCATGGACCTTCTTATGCACGTGGGGTCATGGGAAAAATTGCAGGAGGTTGCTGTTGTGGGTTAAAGCGCTCTGGGGTACTTGCCAGAGATGTCCCGAGTGCCACCCCAGGATGTCCACAGCAGCTAGCACTGCTCCCCCAGGCTCCGTGGGGTAAGAGACAGATGGTTCTCCCACACCCAGGCTAGCGTAGGCTTTCTAGAAAGCTCGGGGAGTGTGCAGACAGTATCTTTCCCTTGGGCTTCATGTCGGGCTGAAGGCCCCCGGCTGGACTGCCCTGCTCCCCACTGCTCACCTCTCACCCTCAGATGCATTTGTCATTTGCCAAGTGACAGTGCTGGTGGGTTCCACTATGCAGAAGTTTTTAATTTATGTCTTTCCTTTTATGGTTTCTGGTTTTCATGACATACTTAGAAAGGCCGTCCCCACCCCAGGATTCCTTCTAGTACTTTTATGGTTTGTTTTTTTTCACATTAGAGTTCTGAGCCATCTGGAGTTGATTTCAATGTGGAGAGCAATGCAGGCTGTCCAGCTCGCTTTTCCACATGGCTGGCTGCTCCCGCATTGCTCGCCGACTGGAACTGCCACCTTGCTCAGACCTCACATCTGAGGGGGCTTCCCCCCCTTCTCTCACTGGACAGATGTTTCTCAGGTGCCCACAAACCGTTCCAGGTGCTTCGGTGAGCAGTTGGGCAGCAGATGTGTCTTTTGGACAGCCTGGGGGAAGAAATAAACAGATGAGAATGGTGGCCCTGCGTGGTAATGTGTTTGGGGAGAGAAGGGAAGGCGGGCCTGGGCTTGGTGGCAGGAGCATAGAGGGTGCTTTGGGGAGGGAGGCTTAGTCCATGCCAGGATATGTAGAAAACAGCCTCCAATGTGGCTGTGTGAAGACAGCTGACAGGCGCTCAGAGCCACAGTGGGCAGCAGCCCCAGGGTGGGGAGCAATGGAGGCTTCCAGTGGTACCCCAAATTCCAGCGTGACATAGGGGCAGGCAGGAGAGGTGTCTGGGGCCCAGGCAGGAGGTGAGCAGGGACAGGAGCTGGACCTAGCTGGGGACTGTGCTGGGGACCAGCATGGGGGAGACGCAGGAAGGGGAGGAAGCAGGTGAGCCACCTTGGCCTTTGGCTGGCCCTACAGGAGAGGTCTGGGATGGAGATGAGGAGCCGGGAAGCGAAGTGTGGGAGGCCTGGGGCAGGGGGAGTGAAGTTTCCTCTGCAAGTGTTTCCTTTGAGCTGAACTTTAGACTTCGTGGGGGGAGGAACACATTCTCCCTTAGCCTCCGAGGAGCCCTGGCTGGGGCTTCAGGCCACAGGAGGGGGGGGGGGCAGATTCAGTGCAGTGCTGACACGGAGTCATGAGTCTAGGGCCTAGTCAAGTCGGGAGACCCTGCAAGTGCTCCAGTTGGGGAGCTGACCCCCTGTCACTGGGGAGGAGTGGCAAGTCTTGGAGGGCACTGAGAGGACCAGGAATCCAGCAGAGCATGAAGATAGGGGAGTGGAGGCTAGAAATGGACCTACCCTATAACCCTGCAATTCCTCTCCTGGGGATAGATCCTAAGGAACCCAACACACCCATCCAAAAAGATCTGTGGACACATATGTTCTTAGCAGCACAATTTGTAATAGCCAAAACCTGGAAGCAACCCAGGTGTCCAACAACAGATGAGTGGCTGAGCAAGTTATGGTCTATATAAACAATGGAATACTACTCAGCTACAAAAAATGGTGACTTCATCGTTTTCAGCCAATCTTGGATGGACCTTGAAAAAGTCATGTTAAGTGAAATAAGTCAGAAACAGAAGGATGAATATGGGATGATCTCACTCTCAGGCAGAAGTTGAAAAACAAGATCAGAAGAGCAAACACAAGTAGAACCTGAACTGGAATTGGCGTCTTGCACCAAAGTAAAAGACTCTGGGTTGGGGGTGGGTGGGTGGGGAGAATACAGGTCCAAGAAGGATGACAGAGGACCTAGTGAGGGTTGTATTGTTATATGGAAACTGGGAAATGTTATGCATGTACAAACTATTGTATTTACTGTTGAATGTAAAACATTAATTCCCCAATAAAGAAATACAAAAAAAGTTTCCTCTCCTCTGGCTGAAGGGCTGACCATACTCCAGGGAGAGGCCCAGAGGCCTTTCTAAATCTGCCTCATCTTGCAATAGTCAACAGGGGGTTCAGGAGATGACTGGCAGGAAGCCCTGAATTCCATCCCTGGCATCCCAACATGACAGCACCATGGACAGTGCTGAGTGCTCTGTGGATGATGGGGTGGTGCTATTCTCTCTCTCTCTCTCTCTCTCTCTCTTTCTCTCTTCCAAATTATAAGTATTGAGTTATGATTGGGCAGGAGCTCACCAATATCTTGCATGCACACAGCCCCAAACTCACTCCCCAGCAGTACAGAAGAACAAGTCCAGATGGGGGAATTGCTGTGTTTTGAGGTGATATATCCTGAGCCCTACCTGAGTCCCTGTGGTGATTCCATAGGCTGTCTCTCCCTTCTCCAAGCTCTGGTCCATGTGCCTTTGTGTCAGTCTCCCATCTGCCACTGTAGGTGAAGGGGGAGCTGCTGTTATTCCATCTGGGGTACAGGTAAGAAATGGAGTTGGTCCTCACCACACAGTTAGCACTTGGAGTCTGTGCTGCTAGACCTCATTACCTAGAGGTGAGTGGGGTGTCGGGGAAGCCAGAGGAGCAGTTAATCCAAGAGGGAGGAGTGCTCCCTCACAGTGAAACCAAGGGCAGAGATGTGAGTGCAAGGGTCAGCACCACAGAGGTACCAGGATAGCTGGCCGGAGTTGTGATCGGGTGGTGGCTGAGATCCAGTGCTCATGGGTGTAAGGAGCAAGGTGGACACTATGTACATACAAGGCCACAGGAGCTGGGAGCTTTTCCCAGTGATAGTCCTCCTTGCTAAATGTGGGCACTCCTGTGGTGCAGGGGCAAGGGGATATCTCAGAGGCCTCTCCTAGTGGAGAGACTGACTGTGGACCTCTCTGCACAGTGAGAAGGATGCAGGTGCTAATAATGGAACAGTGGGAAGTGTGGGTTGGGATGTAGACACAGACAGGCTGAAGGCTGAGCCTGGACTCGAAACTGGAGAGAGAGGGAGTGAAGAAAGGACTGAGGTGGGAGGAATGTGGTCCAGTGATGGAAGGTCCCCACAAAGCCAAGAGACAGTCATCACTATCAGCCATTAGGCGGTTGGCCAAGTTCACTAGCAAATAAGAAAAGGGGTCTGGAAGTGGTGGGCCAGCAGTAGAGAGACTGGAAGGAACACGAAGCTGATGGGAAGTGTGGCTGTGGAGGCTCAGCAGGGCTTTTACTAAGGTGGCCCTCCATGGCTTAGTTTTGAGTTTCACCTCCCTCAAGCTCTTTGCTCACTCACTTCCGGTGAGGCCTGGGCTGAGTATGGAGCTCCAGGCAGACTCAGTGATGGTGGATGATGGTGGGTTGACCAGTTGGCCTGATCTTCGTAGGAGAAGGAAAGGCTCCAGCCAGAGGAAAAAGCAGGATAGCGGGGTGTGTGTGTGTGTGTGTGTGTGTGTGTGTGTGTGTGTGTGTGTGTGTGTATGTGTGTGTGTGTGTGTTGGGGGGGGTGCATGGTGGAGGGAGGCCCTGGTTTGCAGGCAGGAAGGAGGATGGCCTCTCTGCTGTCCATTCCTGGAGCCCCCAGGCATATAGGACCACTGACACCTGCAGTGTGGGTCCTGTTACTGAGGAGTTTGCTTCCATTGAAGTGAATTGTGATTCACTGAAATTTCAGCAGTTACATGTGTTGCTCAGTTCTGAGACCCATGCAGGGTGGGTGGGACACACTGCCTCTGCTCAGTCGGGGGGGGGGGGCATGGCATGATGCCATGGAGCCTACAACCATTTGACCTAGTTTTCAGTCCCCACACCCAGGTTGCCAGGACCTGGGTGCAGTGGACAGTTGAGCCCCCACCTCTATCCCTGATTGCCTAGTGATGACAGCCAGTCCCTTGGCTCCACACCAAGAAGACATGAGCTTTATCCCCACCCCACCCCCCGGAAGGGGATATGTTCAGGCAGACCAGGAGGTAGCCCTTAAGTGCTATCCCCACAACTACTCTGTCAAAGGCTGCTCCCCCTGGGGAAACTAAGGCAGCTAAGCACTCAGGGATGTTTACAGAAAGAGAAGGAGAAGAAAGAAGAGAGAAGAAGGGGGAGGAGGAGGAAAGAGAGAGGAAGAAAGAAAGAAAGGAAAAAGAAGCCCAGAATTAGTCATTCCACACACGAATCCCAACACCTGCTCTGCCGCGGATAAAGTGTCACAACTCTTAGAGCCGGGTGCTCCCAGGGTACAGTGTCCTGGGCTCCTTGGCCTGGGTGGAGTGCAGCCAGGCCCAGAGGGCCCATCTGCTCCAAAGCCCTGGTCCCCACAGCCCCAGCACCTTCTCTGACTTCCCCCTCTGGACCTGTCCACCATGTCATTGGAGAGTCTCCTGAGCCTGGGCTGCTGGCGGGGGTGGGGTGGGGGGCAGGTGTGGGGCCTCCTGGTGGAGGGGTTCCTACAAGACCAGCTGCCTCTGGATTCCCTGGCCAGCAGCGGCGGGGCTGGGGGCCGAGGGGTGCTGGGCAGGGAGCCCACTGTCTGCTGCTCCTGACTTCCCTTCCTCCTCATCCCAGGAGTCTTCTTGCCGGCCAACTGTACTAAAACTCCGGAAAACCATGGCGGGGAGGTTTTCCAATTAGAACATTCTTTTTCCAATCTGGGGATGATTCTGCAGGGCACACGGGATGCGCTGCCAGCTCGGCCTTGGCCCGCCCAATGCACTCGTGCTCAGAGGCCTGGCCCACGGGGCACAGAGCCTGGTGCACAGTCTGCATTCTGGGGCGTTGGGTCACGCAGGCCAGGCTGCGGCCCAGCCTCTGCTGGGCTTCTTCACAGCGCTGCAATCAGGAGGCAGCGGGGGCCAGGTTGCAGGGCTGGGAGAGGCCCATGTAGTGGGGACCTCCCTGTTGGGGGGGTTGCTATAGAATTGGCCCCTAGCACTAAGCTAAGAGCAGCGCCAAGCCAGGATAAGAGCTGATTGGTGTCCTTGCTGGGTGAGGGACAGGGGGCCCAGGGGGCATTTGGACAGTGAGAACAGGTAGTGGGAGGGAGCCAGCCCCTCACAGGTGTGCAGTCTGCAGGTGGTGTGGTTGGAACATGCAGACATAAGACTCACCAGCGATGTGGTGCTGGCTGAGCAGGAGCCTAGGTTCCTGGCAGCTGTGGAGCCCCTGGAGCCCCCTTGGGTACAGCCAGGGCTAGAGACCCCTTCCCGCCAAGGATTCACCCTGCCTAGAGCCAGTGCAGTCACCCAGCAAGTGGAAACTGGTTGAAGAACTTATGAGGCTGAGGCAGCAGGGCGGGCCTGGAAGGGGGAGTGAAGGAGGGGGATTAGGGTGAGAAGAGGAGCCCAACCCTCCCCACAAGTGAACTCCAGCACCCAGGCCAGCTGAGGCCCATCCAGAGCAGCTGTGCTAAAGGTTTTAGTGCCTACTCTGTCTCTTCTGGGATGCCATCACCCTCGGGGTCTTTGTTTCTCCATTGGGACAGTGACAGTGTTTGGGGTCAGTGGTTCCCATCCCTCTCAGGTGGGGGCACTCAGTTTGAGGTTCTACCCTCTGCTTCCCTCCCTGGTCTGGGAAGTGGGCCTACTCCTGCTCAACCTTATGTGCTGCCATCCTGGAGACAGGAAGGGCCTCCCTGGGTGCTCAGGGGTGCTGTGGCTGGTTACTTCTTCTCCACAGCTGCTGGGGAACCCCACCTACATGGCAGGCCGACCTCCCAGGGAGTCTCTGTGAGCTGCAGCCCCACAGCATAGGGCCCCCAGCACCCAGCTGCCCAGCCTGGTCCCACCCTAGTCAGGCAACACCTGCACCCACAGCTGGAGCCTGCTTGGGAGGAGGGGAATGGGGCTGAGACCCTGAGAGAGGCTAGGAGGGAGGAGGGAGGGCTTCAGTCAGTCCACCAGGAACTAGGTCTAGAGCCTGAGGGAGTCCAAGAAGAAGGTGACCAAATAGGCCAGTGGGCACAGCCATCATTGCAAACCCAGGGGTCTGGCATGTGTAGGCCGCTGGTGTGTGAGCACTTGGCACATGTGTCTTCCAGAGGCAGCAGGGGCCCTGAGGCCTGGCTGAGGTGGTTGAGGGTGGCCCTGGAAGGGGGCGGGTGGGGGATCCTGTGGGGGCAGTGAACAGGTGGGCAGGGAAGGGTAGGGCAAGGCAGGGCAAGGCAAGGCAGGGCACTTACTGTTCGAGTCAAACCCGTTTGGAGACGAATATCAGCTGCAGGGCCTGGCGGGGAGGGAGGAGTTGAGGCTGGCCGGTCCCTTTGGCTGGCGCTATTGTGGCGGGTCTGGCCTGAGCAGGGGCTGAATCACCTGGGCCCTGGGAAGATGCCCGGGCCCTGGGGCAGTCCAGCCCAGAGCAGTGGCAGTTGACTGGGCACTGGTGACTATCGTCGCTACTCCTCATTCTCCATGCCCAGTGCCCTGGAGCCAACTGTCTTTCCCAGTGGCACCTTGGCAGGCAAAAGCCACCTTGTTCAACCTGTGTGTCATCTGTCACCCTGTTCCTTGCATCCAACCTCTCTAAGCTAGGGCCATTGACATGGATGGGGACCTGGAGAGGAAGGGGACGCTTCCTCGCAGTCATGAGTATGCTTCAGAGCTATCATGTCAAATCTATGGGCACATAAACTGGGGTGGTGGGGGTGTGGCGCAGGGGGAGGTGTTAGATTTGGCCACCAGTCTGGAAGCAAAGACATCTTTGCTGGCCAGAGACCAGGAGTACTGGATGTGACGTGGTTTTACGTATTTATTTATTAGCTGGATACACTGAGAAAGGGGGGATGGGCAGGGAGACACACCTGCAGCTCGGCTCCACTGTTGGTGAAACTTCCCCCCAACCTGATGTGACTTTGTGTACCACCCTCCCCCCCTCCCCAGCACTCGGCTTATCCCCAAGTGATGAAGCCCAAAGTCTTCTTCTACAGACGACCCCCGACTCCCTGTACAGGCTTCCCAGGGATGACTCAGAGATGACCAGACTCTCCCAGAGGTGGCAGCAAAGGGTACCCACCCTTAGCTTCTGCAGGTCAGTTTCACCAGGGGGAAGTAGCAAGCCTGCAGAAGGAAACCATCGGTCTTCTGACTTCAGGGGGTTCTTGAAGAATGACTAAATAGTTGCTCAGTAGCCAGACCAGGGGACAGACCAGGGTCCCCTTACAGAGCTGAGTGTCCAGCCTGGGAGCAGTGTGGCGCCAGTGTGCAGAGCTGCACCAGGAGGTCTGGCTGTGAAGGCATCGGTGCCTTGGACCCGAGAGTCATTTGGGGCCAAAGGAGCTAGGTCTTGACCTGCCAGTGGGCCCTTGGAGGGCTCTACAAGTATAGGGAGGGCCCTTCTGTTCCTGCTCCCCCATTCGAGGGCCTTGCCCTGATGCCCGGATGTTGGGATAGAGGCTCAAAGAACAGGAGCGAAAGAACGGTGCAGCGGCTCAGGGCACAGGGCCGGGGGGTCATCGCAGTGCGGTGGCCCTGGGGGCGGTGTGTGTCCCTTGCCTGGCGGGGTGCTGGCTGCCAGAAACCCCAGGCTCCCCAGCCCGGAGGCATGGGGCACGCTGTTGGGCCGGGCCTCCTGCCTGTCTGGAGCTCCATCTGTAGAATGGATCTAGCAGCTCCCTCCTCGCCGCCGACGGCATCTGTGGAAGTCATTGGCCGTCGGCGGGCGGGCAGGGGCGCAGGCAGCCCGGCCCTTCACGTGGCGGCGGCGGCGGCCGGGGGCGCGAGCCCCGAGGAATTCGCCTGGAAGCGGGCCACAGCCTCTGCAGCTAGCCGGCCGGCCTTGATTTCTCCAGCAGCCCCGGGCGGGGGCGGGGCGCGCAGGGGCGGCGCCGGGGACACTGGCGGGGGAATGTGCGGAATGTGCCAGCCGCATCTACCTACCCCAGGAGAGGGCAGGGGAAGGGGCCGGCCGAGGGGAGGGGCGAGGGGCGAGGCTCCGGGCGCAGTGAGAAAACCTGTTTGTTCTCCCGAGGGCAGAGCCAGTCGGTCCTCCACAGCCGCACCGCCTGCCGAGCCCGCGCCCCGCCAGCCGGGCGCTGCACCCACGGAGCCCGCGTCCCTCGAGCTGCCTCCTGCCAGGTAGGGCTGCGGGTCCCCGCCGCCGCGGCCGGCGCGTTGGCTGAGGGTGCTCGCGGGTGCCGCGGACGACTAGGGGCCTCAGTTTTCCCAGGTGCGGGCTTCGCCCGAGAGCATCCTGCTTGTGCGTCCGACGGAGGCAGCGCGCTGGGCTCCCCGGGTCCCCGCCACCACAGAGACTCCCAGAGGTGACGATGGCCTGGGGCCAGGTGGGCACGGGGATGGTTACCCACCTGGCTGCTGGGAAGCAGGGGTCTCGGCGTCTATTTTATAGAGGAGTACGGTGAGCCCCTCAAGCGAACCCGGCTTTCTGGGGCATGGGACAGCGGAGAACAGGCAACCGGTGTCTCCTGACCCGGCAGGGAGCTGCTCAGACCGAAGGCAACGAATCAAGTGTCCGCGGGTGCGGGTGCGCTCACTTCCATCCGCAGCCAGCGGGCTCTGTGGCTGGATTGTTCCCGCCTGGCTGGGGGTGGGGAGGCAGGGTGATACCTGCTACTTCTGAGCTGGGGACACCCGGGCAGCATGTGCACCTCGTTAGGGGGGCACCCAGCAGGCTGCCCCACCCAAGGCCTTTGGAGGTTGCTGGGAGTCGGGGCTGGGGGTGGGTGTGTCCATGCTGTGGGACATGAGAGGTGTGTGGGAAGTGAGCGCACTTAGCATCTCCAGTCCAGCCTGAGGGCCAGTGTTGGGTGCCTCTGGCCCCAGGACTCGTGGGGCCGGAGGCTGGGCTATTACAGAGTGGTGAGAGCCCGCATGGCCTCAGCTAGGTAGGCACAGAAAGTTCTGGCTCTTCTCCCATCCATTCCACATGGGCTCTGGAAGTCAAGAGGCTGGAGGGGGCAGTGGGCATTTCTGGAGCCCACTGGGGGTAGCTGCTGGAAGAAGATGATTTGTTGGCCACATGGCAGCTGCTCATGTGGGTCATGCCCCTCTGGACACTCACACATCAGTGGTAGAGGTGTCTAGTGACTGTATCAGGTGCTTTGGTTCTAAATGTTGTCAACACAAGGACAGGAGCAGGGGAGCAACACTGGCTGAGATTATCTGGGTATGCTTCCTGGAGGAGGAAGACTGGGAAGCAGGAGGGGAGCTCCACAGCGACCAATTCAAAGCCTGCACACGTTTTGGAGATGCTCAAATCTGGCCTCCCCCTTGGCCCTGGAAGGCCAAAATCAGGTCTTCCATGGACACTGTGTGCCACCCAGAGCTGAGGGTGGGGTGGGGGCAGAGAAATCAGCTGTTGCCTCACCATCTGTTGGGGGGTGGGGGCACAGTTGCTCAACAGTTGGCCTCCTCTCTCTCCTCAGGCCCAGAGAGCACCCTGGCTGAGAGGAGCAGCGATCCCAGGGGTGGAATGCCTGCCTAGAGGCCCTGGGCTTACTACTGTCCCCAGCAAATCCATGAAACTTGGCCCTCGGCCTACCCCCTGCCCACCCTCCCCACCCCCCTTTTCTGAGCTTTCCTCACCAGCAGAGCTGGCCTGGGTACTCTGGGGCTGTAGGACTGTCTCCTTCCAGCCCCAGACGGCACTTTTGTCAGCACCTGCTCGAGGTAACAGCCTAGAAGGTGCTGACTACTGGGTGATATCAGCTTGCTTTCTGTTTGCTGGCCCAGGGCTGCACCCAGCACCAGGCCTTATAGCATGGTGGTTTGGGATAGAGTGGTGGCTAGGGAAGTGGGGATATCTTCAGGTCCCTCTGCTTGGCTTCCCCCTGGGGACTGCACAAATGCCCACTGTGCCAGCATGTGCTGGCTGTGCCAGAACAAGGGCAGCAGCCTTGGGGACCCAGCCACCCAGAGTGCTGCTGAGAGGAGCTTGGCGTCATTGCTTCAGAGGGTCAGAGAGTGGCAGGTGGCTGGCAGAGGGGCACAGATGTTGTTGGTAGCATGGTGTGTGATGGTCGAGGGCAGCATCTTCCTGCCCAGGGCTAGGACAGGTGGGGTTCAAAGCTGGCGGCAATTGCTGTGGAGCTGCCAGTGGGTCTGTGATAGCAGCATCCCCAGACTGTGGGGGATGTGTGTCCATCACTGGAGAAGGTGTCAACTGGAGTCGCTGCTAGCCCGAATATGTGGTATGTCTGGTGCCCACCAGCACTGACTGACAGGCTTTGCTTTGGATTGTTTTCTGTGGCTATGGGTCAGGAGGTGGGCAGGCTGGGGCCAGGGCACTCTTCCCCAGGGACACTGAGGCTCAGAGGAGCCTTTACTCCCAGGGCACAGAGAGTAACTCACAGACATGCAGGCAGGCTCTGTCTGAGTGGGAAGGCAGTTCCGGGAGGAGAAGGTGGACTGACAAGTCAAAGGGGACCCAAGAGTCCCTTTCAGGAGCACAGTGGAGTGGCTGCAGGGTGGGGCAGTGGGATCACTTTATTTCCACAGGGAGTCATGAAAGGAGAGGGTGGGGGGCACTGGGGAGCCTGTCCCTGGTGATTCCTGGCCATGGTCCTGCCTGCAGGTACCCGTGCACTGCTCCACCTGGACTCCTTGTTGGGTCCCTGTGCTTGTTGGCTCAGCTGCTACTTTCTGATGACTGGGTCACTTTCCCAGGCAGTTAGATGTGGCAGAGGGTTGCTATGGAGAGGGAGGGCAGAGATCCCGCGGAAAAGTGCTGACTGCAGCCAAGAGCTAGGGCTGTGGGCTGGGCGAGCTGCTGCTGTCGAGGGGCATATGCCAGGTTGCATCCAAGTGTGTGCGGCCACTCAGTGACAGGTGTGGGTCATGTGGGCTTAGGCTTGAAATATATTTTTTTTTCCAGGACATATTTATTCTCTCAAAGAGAGTTCATCTCTGGCACATATGGTCCCCAATGTGGGATGTGGGGCTTCAAGCATGCAAGTCCCTTGCTCTATCCACTGAGCCACGTCCACAGCCAGTCTATCAGCTGTACTGTGTGACCCTGTGGTTAGGCCTTGTACAAGCTGCTATGCACAGTCTTCCTTGAGGAGGGGGCTTCTGAGATGACATTACACATCCACATACAGTTTAGAGCTTGAGGCGGCAAGGGACTTGTGCAAATAACCATGCTCATCATTTCCTTTTTAAATTATTATTTTATTATTATATTTATTTTATAGAGATAGCCAGATATTGAGAGGGAACAGGGAGATAAAGAAGAAGAGAGACAGAGAAACACTTAAAGACCTGCTTCACCACTTGCAAAGCTTTCCTCCATGCAGGTAGGGACTGGGGGCTTGAACTCAGGTCCTTGTGCGCTGTAACATGCGCACTTAACCAGGTGTGCCACCACCCATCCCCCTTTTAATTATTTTTAAACATGTATTTTTATAAGAGATAAAACAGAAATTTTATTTTATTTTATTTTAATGAGAGAGATACAAAGAGATACTCAATTCTGGCTTATGGTGGTGCTGGGGATTGAACCTGGGGTGTTTGGTACCTCAGGCATGAATGTTTTTGCATAATCATTATGCTGTTGCCCCAGCCCTAATCATTTTCTTATGTACCTCATGCATACCTATGTTTTAATATCCAAGTGTAACTTGCCCAGAGTGCTCCCTCTAATTCTTGTCGAAGGGTTGGGGAGGGGGGAAGTGCTGGTTCCTGTCAGTCTGTCTGTCTCCCCAGCAGCCAGTCTAGATAAGTGCTTATGGAACACGTGGCCTTGGGCAAGCATTTCTCTCTTGTTTTGATCTCCTTTGGGGCCAGGGATAAGTGACACTGGTGCTCACGGGACAGTATCTGGATCCAGCAGGTGAGAAGGGAGGAAGCTGGGAGGCCTGAGAGGGAGGGTGAAGCAGGGAGGAAGCCTGTTGACTGGAAGTCAGGTGGGTGCAGTTAGGGAGAGAGCCTGGCGTGGTCCTCAGCATCTTTATTCACGGGTGTGAGCAGCCAGAACCAAAACAAGATGGCGTCGTCTTGGCCAGTGCTAGCTCGGGTCAGGGAAGAGGCCACCTGCTTGGCAAAGGCTAAGTGGGCATCAGGGATAATACAGGGGTCCTCCTGGGAGGGAAAGTCGGTGGGGGTGTGTGCCCCACAAGCCCAAGGCTTTGTAGTTCCTCGGGGTGTCTGATATGCAGCACCCCCTGCCCCAATTTCCTCAGGAAATCAGGTACAGTGGAAGCCTGAGAATAATAGGAACAGCTCATGGGTGACTCTGGCATGGAGTTCCCTTTATGGTGCAGGTTCATAGTCCCTAGCCTGTTGGCTCTGCCCAGCCCCAGGGTGCCAGAGAGATGCTCCAGAATCCCTACCCAGAAGCTACCTCTGAAAGACCTAGGTGCCCAAACACGCCCCCCCCCATGCAATAGAAAATGGGCACAAGAGAGCTGGGCGGGATCTGTTCATTCAGGAGGGATGGGTGGCCTTGATCCTCCTTGATCCGGATATAGAACTACACCCCCCACCCCCAGTCTCAGTAGGCTGCTGGCCGGCCTCAGAAGATGGCTTCCCAGGGCCCCTCCAACACTGATGCCGAGAAGTCTAGATTCTGGGGTGTTGGGGAGGGTGGATGGAAGGAGGGGGAATTCCAGACCTTCATGCAGAAGTCATTTACCTGTAAAGCACATTTACAAATCCTTCTCCCCCCCCCACCCCCCGCGTGCGTTCTTTTCCATATGACATTTTTCCCCTTTGCAACTCAAGTCTTCTCCAGTGCTTTTTTCCACTTGCTGCGCCTCCTTCCTGCCCCTGGCCGTGGAGCATCCAGGGCAGGTCGGAGCCTCCCGGCAGCCCATGCCAAAGATGCCCCCCCCCCGGGGGGCTGCATTCTGAGCAGCTGGCCGGGACGGGACAGGAGCCGGGACAGGAGCCGGCTGCTGGGCCCTGTCTCTGGCGCCCCCACCGCCTCCACTGTGCTGGAGACCTTCTGGATCTCAAGGGCCCCCTGGAGCACCAGCAGCGAGGGCTCCAGCCCTTCTGCAGAAGGAAGCAGCCTGGCCCCCACTGCCCCCGCAGGCTTCAGCACCAACAGCGGGAAGCAGGGTGTTCCCATCCTGGTGGCCTGACCACACGATACTGCCCCACCAGATGGGCTTGGTTTCAGTCTGTCTGGGTCCTAGGGTGGACAGCTGCCAAGTATGCACTGTAAGGACTAGATCAGGGCCCCCACAGGAGCGGAGGGGTGCCCCTTATTTAGGTCCCCTGGCCCCTTCATGTGTCTTAGCATGCCCTGCCTGGGGCTGGACCAGGGCCTTTCATCCTTGTCCACTTCTGTCTTAGCCGGGGATGGGAGCTTCCCAGCCCCCACCCCTTAAGGGTCCTCCTCTAGCCTCCTGGGGGTGGCTGCCCCTCAGCCTGATACTCTCATTGTCTGGGCCTTAGACCTGAGGGGGTATCCAGAGGGTGGACAGGACAGGGAAGTTCTGAAAATGGTACCATAGTCCTGTGGCACCTGAGGCCCAAGCCTGCCCCACCCCTGCCAGATGCAGGGCTCAGGGTGCTCATGGAGAACAGGGTTTCCTTCTTCCATTTCTTTTAAGATTTATTTATTGGGAGTCAGGTGGTAGCAGTGGGTTAAGCACAGGTGGCGCAAAACACAAGGACCGATGAAAGGATCCCGGTTCAAGCCCCCGGCTCTCCACTTGCAGGTGAGTCGCTTCACTTCTTGCGGTGAAGCAAGTCTGCAGGTGTCTCTCTTTCTCTCCCCCTCTCTGTCTTCTCCTCCTCTCTTCATTTCTCTCTGTTCTATCCAACAACAATGACAGTAACAATAACTACAACAATAAAAAACAACAAGGGAAACAAAAGGGAATAAGTAAATATTAAAAAGTTAAAAAAAGATTTACTTACTAATGAGAAAGGGAGAGGGAGAGAGAGAGAGGGAGGGAGAGGGTGAGGTTGAGGGAGAGGGAGAGGGAGAGGGAGAGGGAGAGAGAATGAACCAGCACATGTGATCCTGCCAGGGATGGAACTCAGGACCTCATGCCTGAGAATCCAACACCTTTTCCACTGCACTGCACCACCTCAGCTACATTTGATGCCAGGGATCACACTCAGGACCTCATGCTGGAGATGCTACTAGTCTGTCCTCCAAGCCACTGCCCAGATCACAAGAACGGGGCTTCCTGAAAGGCACTGCTTTTTTGGCGGGCATGGTACATCATGGTCAGAACACGCCATGAGGCCAGTGATCTGCTTCTCGCTGGCCCATCACCAAGTCTCTGAGTCTAGTGCTCTGTGCTCACAGTGGGGCCTGAAGCAGCTGGCTTCTGCTTGTTCATGTTGGGGGCTTTCCTGGGGCTCCCCAGTCCTGAGCCCCACAAAAATGTTCACAACACTTGGCCTGAGCTTAACCCAGATGTCAGCCAGCCTCACACTTCCGAGTGACATCTAGATGTCACTTGACTCAGCCATATTTGGTCTGGGCTTGGCTTCATGGGCAGTGCCCTGGGCTGTGCCCGACTGGCCTGTCCCACTGCTTCCTCATGCCAGCTGCTCACCCACCTCTAATGGGTCCACACCCAGGACTGGGCTGCGGGTCTAGAGGTGGGTCTGCATGTCATCGCTGCCAGTCCCTTGCTCTGGGGACCCTGGGGCTAAACAGGCAGGGATCAGGCCTGCAGAAGGTCAGTGTCACAGGTTGCATCTGGGGAAAACTCCCTGCCCCCGACACTCATGCCCCACCCCTTCCCATGGGCTGGGCCCATAGTGTACTGTCCCTTCCTCAGAAGCCCCTGCCTGGTGCCCAGCACCCCCTGCTCTCCTGTACCCAGGCTGGGAAAAGGCTAGTTACTTAACTGGATATCCCCTGTCACACAAGTCCTCATCACCAAAATCCCATTAGTGGCTCAATGACATGTGAGAGATGTGACCCTGGAACTACAGGAACCTCAGTGGCTCATCCCCTCGGCACTGGACTGTGGGAGAGCCTGGTGGTGGACACAGAGGCCTCGAAGCTGTGTCTACAGGGGTGCTGGCAGCTCCCTCCCCCTAAGATTCTGGGCTGCTGGGCCTGGATGTCTGCCGACTGGAACTGACTGAGCACCAGACAGGTTGCCTGTGGAGGGCTGACCTGATACCAGGAGTCCCTTGCCTCTAACAGGTGCAAACCAGCAGCTGGGGCCCTGCCCTGGATGCATGCAGGGAGGCCTTGGTGCATGAGGACCTCCGGCACTTAGGGACAGTGGGTGCAACAGGGACTGTGGGTGATTAGGGACCATGGTTTCACAATAATAGCCTTGCCTTCTGGGAGGCCGTGGGTACACAGGGGGCCCTGGGTGTTAGGGCCATGGGTGTGTGTGAAGCCATGCAAGGGGGATGTGGGGAACATGCCATCTGAAGGCTTTTGCTGACTTTGAAAGCTACTCTGCTCAGCTCCCCAAGAAAAGGGGCAGAACATCCCAGGTGGGGTGGGTGAGCAATGTGTGGGGACCGGGTCTGCCTGCGCTGTGTGCCAGCAGGGAGGAGGGAGGGTGAAGGATTCACTTCTCTTCGTCTGTCCATTCTTCAGGCTGTGACGTCTCGCCTCATGAGCCCCAGACCCCAGCTGACCCTCTACTCTTCACTCCAGCTCCCTCAACTTTTGCAGTTCATCTTTTATGTACTCTATTCTTGATTTCCCTGTGAAGAATTACTCCTGCCTCCATCAGATTTCAGGTCCCACTGCAGTAGTGTCTAGCGGGGCTGACATGCCTGGCCAGAACTTCCTGGCTGGGTGGGGGTGTGGGGGGTCCTAAGCTGTTAAGTCAGGGCCAGTGGCACTGCACCCCAGCTCTGCCCTCCTCCACAAGAGCTACGGGCTCTTGTGCATGGCCAGAGAGTCACCTCCAAGGATTCTGCTTCTGTCACTGTGTGTGCTGAATCCCTCTCAACTGTGCTAGGGGTGGAGAGGCCAGAGAGATTGTCACAGGCAAATGGCTGAGTTCCTGAGGAGCCTAAGGTTGGAAGGCCACGGGGCTCGGGGTCACTCAAGGGGCCCAGCACCCAGGTATGGGGCAGCAGTGCCTGAGAGTCGCCTGTGGAGGTGCTGTCACTGGCCTCTGACATGGTGGCAGGCAGGGCCACACATGGGCTGCCCCAGGCTCAGTGGAGAGGCGCCGGTCCTGGCCCTCTGCCGGCGGGGCCTCCCGGGCTGCGCGTCTCTGCCGTTGATGGGAAAGCCAGCTTCTGCTGACGTGGTGGGTTTAGCTTGCTGTTGGCTCTGTGCCCTGCCGGCTGGAGCGTGCCCCTGACCTCCATGGAAACATGCCTAGCCTTGCCAGCTGGCAGGCCTCACAGGAGCCCCAATGGTGCTGGCCCCTGAGGAGGATAGGGAGGCTGCTCTGTGTCTGGGCTGATTGGCCCTGGCTACCACACCACAGCCCCTCAGGCCTGCAGCCCCCTAACTCTGGGCAGGCACTCAGCCCTCACTGGCTTACCTGGGTGGGCCTCCTCTGGCTCCCAGGCAAAGACCAGAGCACAGGGAAGTGCTGTTTGCAGGAGTCTCCTGCTTTCCTCAGGGCTGCCAGTGAGGGGACCAGAGACTTTCTACATGAGCTGGAGCCAAGCTACAATACCCCACCCCACCCCACCAACCTGCAGGAATCAAATACTAGGCTGGTGCCTTGTCCTGCGGGCTCCCCTCTTGGCTGTGCCAACAGGAGCTCCTCCCTCTCCCCCCAAGACCAGGGCAAGTGCTGTCTTCACCGAGATCCTGAGTGGCTATTTGCAGTACCATTTCACAAATGAGAAACTGAGGCAACCCAGAACAGACAGCTAGCTGACTGCCCATGGCCTGAGGCCTCCAGCCACTTCCCTGCCATGGCTGTCACTTGGTCCATTAGTGTTCTCATGGAGGGCCTTCTCCAGCACTCAGCCTGTGGGCTGAAGAGTGTACTGGACAGACAGGAGGTGCCCCAGGTTGGTCTTGGCCTGGGTCCGAATGATGGCATCCGAATGATAACAGGCGTGTGCTCACTGCAGGACCCTTGTTGGACCCCCTGGAACAGCAGCTGCAGAGCCAGCACCATGAGCATATCAGCTCTCGGAGGTAGTACCAAAGGTGAGCCCAGAGTCATGCGGGGCTGCAGGGCATGTCCTGGGATCCCAGGCTGATCCCTGCTGAGGTTCTGGCCTTGCCCCCAGGAAAGGCCCTCCCACAAGCTGAGGAGGAGCGTAAAAATGTCCTGAAGCAGATGAAGGTACGCACCACACTCAAGGGCGACAACAGCTGGATCACCAAGCAGGCTGACTCGGAGGGCCGCACACTGTAAGCAAGAGGCCACCTTGGCCAAGATGGCAGCCAGGACTGCGCTGCGGGGTGGGATGGGGGGGCGGGCGGGACAATTTCAGTCCATGGCACGACCCACCCAAGTGCAAGACTGGAATCCCCCACTTCTGGAGGGGCAGGCAGTCTCTGGGCTGGGATCTTCAGCCGGGTGGGTGGCCTGGAGACTAGGATTCACTCATCAGCTCCCCATCTTTCTGCAGAGAGCTGCCCCCCCCAGGCCCTGGCCGCAGCAGGACCACATCCTTCTCATCAGTGGGGGATGTCCCAAAAACCAGGTAAGTGGTAGCAGGGGCTGGTGCTTCTGGGACAGGGAAGGACTCAAGCCAGAGAAGGCCAGCTCCCCCACCCCTGTGTGGCCCTGGCATTGCCCTCCACTGGGTCTTCAGGCCTCCACTGCCAGCCTGGAAGGAAATTAGGGGGCACCCTTCACCCCACCTTAGCTGAGCCTGAGTGCTGAGTGCACTTGGCAGTCAGCAAGACATTGCATTCACTCCTGGCATCCCAAGTTCAGTATGTGACCAGCCCATCTGTTCCTGGACAGAGGGACTGCGCCGCCATGCTCCTCTCCTGCAGCTTTGACACCCTTGTCCTCAGCACTCACCTTGCCCCTCTCAGTCCTCCTTGCCTCAACATGTGCCACCAGTATGTCCTGCCCTGGCTAGAGCTGGGGGGCCTCAGAGCAGCAGGAAGGGAGTGAGGTGCCAGGCTCTGCCCCTCGCCCTCTGTGAGCCTTTCTGGGTTAGGGACCGAGCTGGGTCAACTTAGGGGAGGGGGTGCGATGCATCAGCAGTCCTGGATGGGATTGTTACCAGGTCCCAGTCAGGGGGTAGCTCCCCCTGGGAGAGCTCTGGGTCCTCCTCCAGGCAGCCCCCAGGAGGCCTCCCTCACGCTGGGCCTTTGCCTCTTTCTCCACCATAGAACGAGCATCCGGGCCCCCACAGGCTACATCATTCGGTAGGTGACCTTGGCCACAGCTCTGTGCTGCCCTCCCCCTTCCTCCCCTCTGCACACACACTGCTTCTCCAGGGGAGTCTCACCTATTTCTTTGGGGTCTCTTCTAGGGGGGTGTTCACCAAGCCCATAGACAGCTCATGCCAGCCCCAGCAGCAGCTCCCTAAGACCAATGGAGCTCCCAAGAGGTATGTCTGTCTCTCAGGTGTAGGCAAGCCAATGGGGTGGGGTGGGTCCTGGCCAGACTCAAGGCTGCCACCCAAGAGGGTTGTAGGTGAAAGCTTTTGTCCTGTGTGTATATGAGGGGGCTTGCCCTGGGCAACAACACTAGGGGGCCACACAAGGTGACTGTGGGAGCAGGACTCATCAGAAACTGGGAGCTGGGAAGAAGCTTCTGGGTGAGTGTATGGCCTATCCTGGGGACTCAGAGTTGAAGGTTCCCCAGTGGTGACTTGCCCTGGTCGCCAGGAATGGGGAGGGACTAGGAGAGGGAGCTTGGCATCTGGTGGGACTGGGGCTGCATCAGAATGAAGGGGACATGGGGAGTGAGGGCTGCTTGACCACTGACCACTGTTTGGGGCAACTGAGGGTCTGAGAGCAAAGGGGAGAGGCCACCTGCCACCTGCTTCTGGGCTGCGTGGACCACCTGGTGGCTAGAGGAGCCGGGCACTGAGGGGCAGGGCACATGGAAACTTGTTGCTTCTCCAGCAGTTTGGGATTGAGAGGAGCCTTGGCTGGGGGCCCCCGACTGTCCTCCTCCGGCTACAAGATGACCACGGAGGACTACAAGAAGCTGTGAGTATCACCGCTCACCTTTCTGTTCCCAGCATGGCCTGGGGTGTCCCTGTGCTGACAAGAGGCAGCGAGTCAGATGACTGTGTACTCCACTTCGTATCTTGACACAGGGGGCTGCGGGAGCTCCTGCAAGGGGCTTATGGGCTTGCAGATGGGCTTGGGCCTCAGGCTGGCAGCCACGGTGACTCCTAAAAATGCCCCCTCCCCCTGCAACAGGATCTGATGATCCTAAGGCTGAACCTGAACCTGCTGCTGGATCCCCAACACAATCGACATGCAAATCCTTAGGGTTCCTGGTGGAACTCCCCTTGTAGTCCTGATGAAAGTGTCTGGGTAGAAGTGTGGGATCTTCCCAGGGTCCTAGGCATGGCCCAACATATATATATATTTATTTATTTATTTATTATTATTGTTTTATTTTTACCAGAGCCCTACTCAGCTTTGTCTGATGGTGGTGCTGGGGATTGAATCTGGGACCGTGAAGCCTCAGGCATGAGAGTCTTCTTCTTCTTCTTCTTCTTCTTCTTCTTCTTCTTCTTCTTCTTCTTCTCCTTCTCCTTCTCCTTCTCCTTCTCCTTCTCCTTCTCCTTCTCCTTCTCCTCCTCCTCCTCCTCCTCCTCCTCCTCTTCCTTCTCCTTCTCCTCCTTCTTCTTCCTCTTTTTTTTGCCTCCAGGGTTATTGCTGGGGCTTGGTGTCTGCACCATGAATCCACTGCTCCTGGAGGACATTTTTCCCCCTTTTGTTGCCCTTGTTGTTGTAGCCTTGCTGTGGTTATCATTGTTGTTGTTGATGTTGTTGGTTGTTGGATAGGACAGAGAGAAAGGGAGAGAGGAGGGGAAGACAGAGGGGGAGAGGAAGATAGATCTGCTTCACCGCCTGTGAAGCGACTCCCCTGCAGGTGGGGAGCCGGGGGCTCGAACCGGGATTCTTACACCTGTCCTTGCGCTTTGTGCCACGTGCGCTTAACCCGCTGTGCTACCACTTGACCCCTATGCACGAGAGTCTTCTTGCAGAACCATTATGCTGGCTCTCTTGACCCTTCCACATCTTGATATACTTTGTTCCTTGTCACCATCACTCAGTGACAAGGAGCAGCTAGGGCATTCTGCAGAAGGGGTAAAGTTCATACCAGGTGTTAGGGGGCAGTTAGGGTGGGCTTGAGGGAAGCGGGGAGAGGAGTCATGAGCAGAAAGCTTGGTGACTGAGGATGGTAGTCTGTGCCCTGAAGTGGGGCTGGGGACCAGCACCTTACTCTGCTGCCTGCCACCTCCAGGGCACCCTACAACATTAGGCGCAGCTCAGCCTCTGGGGACATTAAAGAGGAGGAAGTGCCTTTCTCTTCCGATGAGCAGAAACGGAGGTAACAGCTCCTCCCCTCACCACTACGCACACAGACTGGCAAGTTCCCTGTAGACCAATGAGAGGGATTGTGCCCCGTGGGAGGATGCTGGTGCTGGTCTGTGGGCTGTCTGCAGCAAGCGTCACTTCTTTATTCCCAGAGCCACCCATCCAGTGCCAGGCCAACTTCCTGCCCGTCCTAAAGGCAGAGTCTATGGTGGCAGACTGTCCACTGTACCACCAGTCACTGTACCACCAGCTCTCTGTGCCTCAGTTTCCTCTTCTGTCATGACGGGGCATTCCACACCCACATTCCTGGGAAGTCAGGCTCCAGAGAGACCACATGAGTGGGCATCCTCCAGGGCAGCCCTTGGCTTGTCTTGGGAGTGGGCATGTGCCTTGCTTTTCCCCTCTGCCTCCGCGGGCAGCCACAAGTCCCACCGGCCGCCCAGCAGGCCCCCACCCTATATCACCCCAGGTCGGAGGCTGCCAGCAGCGTGCTGAGGAGGTCGGCACCAAGGGAACACTCGTATGTGCTGTCGGCAGCCAAGAAGAGCAGCAGGTGAGTTGTCAGCAGGGCTGCCCACCAGGCCCACACCCAGGAACACTGCGCATCCCCTGCCTTGCATCAGATTTGAGCCTTCCGGGCTTGTCAGATGCACTTTCTGGAACACTGGTGCCTGGTTGCTGCCCGCAGGGCTGTGGTGTGGGGGGAGAAGAGAGAGGGCCACAGGAGCCTGGGGACTCAGTGGCCATGACATTGCTGGCCCTGGGAGCCTACTGCCCACACCCCTTTCTGCTCTTTCCAGCAGCCCAACTCAGGAGGCGCAGGCCCCGTTCATTGCTAAGAGGTGCGTGTCTGTCTGAGGAGAGGTCACGGAGAAAGCCACTGGCCACAGGGCTGGAGGGGCAGGGGACAGGCGCAGCTTCTGTCTGGAGGCCGGGAAGGCTCCTGTATGGCTGTGGTGCTTGCTCTGTGTGGGCTGGGATCAAGAGCCTTGCCATTGAGAGCCCTAACCTGGCCTGGACCTGGGGAGTGACCATGGCATTGGCAGTGGGCCTCAAAGAGATGACATGGTTTAACGGGGGATGATGAGGGAATCCCTTTAAAGCAAGGCAAGGGTGTCAATATCAGCTGAGACAGGAGTGCTCTGGAAGAGGAGAGTACTTAGGGGACAAGGAGGGCATTTCTGGAAGGCCGGGCCCTGAGGAACTGGGAGAATGAGGGCCAGCATGCCAGGGGCTCAGGACAGAGAACCCAGCTGGCATATCTCCAGCAGCATGGAGGACGGGACAGATGACAGTGTAGTCTGACTGGCCAATATAACAAGACACCATAAATGGGTGTCACAATCAGCAACAAAGTCTTAGAGGCTTCAAGTCTAAGAGTAAGATAAGACTGGTTCCTTCTGGAAACCACAGGACAGTCTGTCGTGGTCCTCTGTTCTGGCCTTTGGGGATTGCAGACAGCTCTTGGTGTCCTTGGCTTGTGGCCACATCACTCCATCTCCATATGCATTCTCACATGACCAGTCACTGTGTCTGTGTGGACCTCTCTGTATCCTTGTCAAGTTAGGACCTCCCTCCTCCTGCTCACATCTGCAAAGACCCTATTCCCAGATGAGCTCACAGTCATGGGACTGAGGGGGATATGAGTTAAGGGAGGAGGCACTATTCAACCCAGTAGGCTGTCCCAATTCCAAGCTGGAGCCACTGAACCCCCAGACATGGGCCACCTCATGGCCCACAGAGCATTGAAAGCAAGTGTATCTGTTGAGGGCAACCCAGCAGGCAGGGGCATCACAGATGGTGCATCTCTTTCTCTTCTTTCCCAAAGGGTGGAGGTGGTGGAAGAGGAAGGGCCTATGGAGAAGAACCAGGAGTCACCTGCTCTGGCAAGACCTTCCTCAGGCTCGGGCAGGTAACTGCTGCCCATCTTGGCCTGGCACTGTGGAACTTTTGCCAGGCCACCTTTCTACTGGGTCTCAGGATCAGTGTCCTCAAGTACTCAGTGGCAGGATGCAGTATAGCAGTTGCTAAGGGCAACCTGGCTAGATGCCGCAGTGCTGAAAGGAGCCACACAGCCTCTGCTCTGGGGAGGGGTGCCTCTCTCATCTGTTCAGCCTAGTGGCAGCCACAGTGTCAGCCAGGGGGTCTGATGGCTGTGTTTCTCGGGCACCAGTCCTGCCACATTCAAGCTTCTCTGTGGCCCTCCTGGAAGGTGGTCCAGTTTGCAGTGCCAGTGCTGCCCTGCATGCCCCTCCGTGGCCCCCTGTGCTGCTCAGTGCCATTTTCCTTTCCAGTGTTGATGGAGGCCGAGCCAAGGTGTCTCGGGCCATCTGGATTGAACGCATGCCCAGTGTGGCCAGCTCCTCTGCAAGCTGGGAGCCCAGGTAGGTGCTGCGAGCTGGCAGGGGGCAGGGCGGTCTGTGGGGTGACTGGACAGGGGCAGGTGAGTGCTGGTGACCTCACTCCAGGTGTGGCCTGGTTTGCCCCGAGCCGGAGCCCGCTGTCCCTCGGAGAATGGGGCTCTCTTGTCGGCAGTCAAACCGTCAATGCCTCCTTGTCCTTTGCTGAACCGCTCCATCGGCCACCGCCCTGCCGCCCCAGAGCGGGTGTGGTTTCCACAGCTTGCCAGGCTGGCAGCTTGGCCTGAATCCAGAGGCCAGGTCTGCTGAGCACTGGGTGTCTGTGACCCCCCTGGGAGGCCCTGAGGCCAGAGGCGTGAAGCATCTGTCCCAGAAGGTCACTTTTGAGGGCCTTAGGGCCAGTTCTAGTGTTCCCAAAGTCACTGCAAGTCCCCTTCCCTCCCCACGTCAGTGCTACAGACTCCTGAAGACTCTAGTTCTTGGGGCCATCTCCTCTGTGGTGGGCCTGGATGCCAGGAGGGATACAGAGCTTCTGTCCAGAGGGAGTGGGTGTGGGCCCCAGCCTATGGCTTCATGGCAAGACAGCCACCTTTCCTTGTCCAAACTGCTCTCCAGGAGAAGTTAGCAAGGAGAAGACAGACTTGAGTGCTCCTCCCCCCACACACACCGCCAGATGAGACATGGCCATTGATAGGAGCTGGGTGCTGTAACCAAGTCTCAAACCAGAGGGCTCAAGTGACAGAAATGCATGCCCTCCCAGCCTGGGAGGCCAGAAGTCAAGGTGCACTTGTCCCAGGGCTGCTTTCTCCAGAGGCCTCTGATGTGGGCAAGGAGACAGCTATGTTTCCCCGCACCCCCGTGTTCTCACAGCGGTGACCCTGTTTGCAACTGAATCTGCTTCTCTTTTTCCAGAGAGCCCAGTCAGATGAGTAACCCCCACCCCCAAATCCAGCACGTGCTCATCTGACTTTTTCAACCAGCAGCCACCCTCTCTCTGAAATCAAGTCTTTCTGAGGGCCTGGGGGTGGGACCCCACACATGAACTTGGGAAGAGACATAGTTCAGTCATAAACAATACACATCCCTCACTTCTGTTTTTCTGTTTTGAAAAAATAGGAGCCAATGGTTTCTGATACTGTTGAAAGAGAAAATGACACGAATTTGGTTGTGCTACATTATGGAGTGGAACGTGATTTTATTATTTGTTCCAGAATGTTCTTGGGGTGTCACTGCACATCCCCTGTCTGTCAGAGTGAGGTGGCCAGCTCAGTTTACTGAGCTGCTGCAACAGTGTCACAGGCTTGTGACTCAAACAACAGAGAGGTATTGTCTCCCAGTTCTAGAGGCTACGAGCCTGTATCAAGCTTATCTCGCTTGTGTGGCCCCAGGAGGTAGAACTGAGGCCAGGTTAGGGAATGTTCCAGAGGTCAGCCATGTCTCCTGATGGGGCAACCTCCAGCAGGAAGGAGGTCTTCAAGGAGGCTGGTCCCCACCCCCGCCTAGCCCCATACACTAGTAGGCTCAATTCTGCAGGAAAGCTCCTCAGCTCCTACCACAGGCCACCAAAAGGATCGCCCAAGCAACCTCCCCCCACCCCCACATGAAGACAGATTCTGTAGGCTGCCCCCACCTTGCTGGCTGGCAGGCAGAACAGGTAGTGAACAGTGAGTGAGAATGCAGCTTTGAGCATGAAGCAGAAACCCAAGCCCTACTGGCTGCGTTGTTGCTTCTCTGTACCTCAGTTTCCCCATGAGTAAATCGAAGGCAGTTCACTGGGGTGATGCTACCCTGGTAGATTCTGGAATGAGCAGGACTCCTCTTCAAATACCGAGAGGTCACAATCGCCGCCTGCTGGCCACCCAGGAAAATGCAGCTGTGGTTGCCTGAGGAGGAGGCACCCCACCGTCCCCAGTGACTGGGACCCTGGTGAACGAGTGTCCCTGGTCTTTAGCAGTGACAAAATTCCGATGAGCCTGGAATTCTCGGGCTCTGAGGATCCAGGAGGGGCTGGAAGGGAGCCTGGCAGGGAGTGGCAGGAGCCTCAGTTGTGAAGAGCTGAGGCTGCCGGGACGGGACGAGGCCCAGCAATGGAGCTTCAAACCCAGGTCTCGAGGTCAGAGTTTAACCTAGCTGTGGGCTGGACCTCATGCTCCCTCCCACTGTGTGTACTGGCACTCCTCAGTCCTCCACGGCCTTTTCCCTGTGCCTGTGGCCCCAACCCTAGAGTGCCACTTCACTGGCACTATTCCCATCCGCAAAGAGCCTACTTTCACGGAAAGCAGAGGCTAGGGCTGCCATGTAGCTTGTAGGGGGGCGGGTATAAAGCAATGCAGAGAGACTCCTCCCTGGAAGAGATGCCATCTGATCTGGGTGATTAAGAAGGACTTGCTTAAGAGGAGTGGGAAGGGGGCAGCTTGGGCAGGCCAGGGCAACACTCTTCCTCCCTCCCTTCCTCCCTCCCTTCCTCCCTTCCTTTTTTCTTTTTTTTAATTTAAGAAAGGAGACATTAACAAAACCATAGGATAGGAGGCTTACAACTCCACACAATTCCCACCACCATTTCTCCTCTGTGACATGACCTGGAGTTCCAATAAGGACATCTGCTTACTTACCCAGAATGCTCCTGAATTGAGTGTATCCCCGGGCTTGGTGCTAAGTGCTGCATTAGATAGAACACAACAGGCCTGGTCCTTGAAGCCCGGGAGGAGACAAGCAGAGATCAGAGCCCCTTCTGCTTCATTTTGGGGGAACACTTGCCTCTGGCAACCCTGCCAGTACACTGAGCACACCGGGGCCTAAGTATCACAGCAGCCCTCTGCCCACTTGACTTAGGCTAGCACCAGATGCCAGTGTCACCTTCACAGAGACAGAGCAGCTGAGTCACCCATGGCAAGGACACCTGCCTGTCTCCCCTCTGGTCCCTCAGAGACCCGTATGCCTGTGGACATGCCATTCGAAGTGCCAGTGTGCTCGTGTCACACTCTTGCAGGCTGAACCCTGGTTTCTGTGGCCAAATCAGCTCTTCTTGTGGCACTTCAGGCTCTGCCTACCCCAACCCACAGCTGGTTGTGGCCTGGCTCCTCCTCCAGGAAGCTTCTCAGTGCTCTGGGTCAGCACTCAGGCCTTCCACTGGCTGCACATGTCCCCACTTAGAGGGGCCTTCAGTACCTGGCCATGGGAGCAAGCCTGCATAGCCATCTTGTAACCTCACTCTGTGCATCCCAGAGGTGTGGCTTGGGGTGAAGGGTGGCCCATAGAGTTCCAGGATCTCACTGTGGCTCGGACCTCTGGGCCTGAAAGCAGCAGAGGATTCATGAGACCCTGTGATCCCTAGTGGTCTGAGAGTGCTGCGGGCCTTCACTTCTGGCTCTCTCCACAGTACTGCCTACCATGCTTGCTTGCTCCTCCTTTGGGCTGTGTTCAGTCCCCCAGAGCCCAGGGACTCAGACCCCCCCCCCCCGCCACGTTAGAAGTTGGAGGGAGCTCAGGTCAGGCTTAGACAGGGTCCAGGCTCAGCTGTAGGCGTGTGCAGGTCAGGGGGCATGAGCACAGGGGAACACAGGTCTGGCCTGTCGGCAGGAGGGATTCACGGACCTCTCTCTGCAGTGCGAGAGGCGAGGAGATCGTTCGCCTGCAGATCAGCACCCCTGGAGCTGGACTCCACCTGCTGGCGCCCGACCAGGAGGGAATGAGGTACGGGCCCTATGGCTATCCCAGCCATCCCCCACATTGTGGAGAGGCGTCCGAGTGGCTGCATCACCAGAGAAGCTCAGTTGCACTGGGTCCCGGCTACCAGCTCCTCGACACTGTGGGCTCAGTCTGTGGGAGCCTGGCCCGGAACCCCTGTGCAGCACCCCAGCCAGAAGTGCTGATATGCCCTGGTTGGGGCAGGCACAGTGAGTGCCCTGTTCAGCCTAATGCCCAAGGCTGCTGTCCTCTGGTGAGAGGGAGCACTGTGCCTGGTGCCAGGGAGACAAGTGATGAGCCCTTAGTCTGCCGGCAGCATGCTATGTCCCTGGTGGGGATAACCAGCCAGGTGACAGCCAGAGGCAGGACTGTGGGCTGGGAGCAGGGCCTGGGAGGGGTGGTATCCAGGGGGTCTGAACCAGTGGAGGGATGGACCATTCAGTCATTCACTCAACAGCCACTGGGCTGGGGTCACTCAGGGCCAGTGGGAGATCCAGCAGGACCCATTATACTGTGGGCACACACATGGCAAGGGAAGGCTTCCTGGAGGAATTGACATCCAAGGCAAGTGCTGAGCAATCTGCAGACTCCTCAACTGTGCTCCTTGGAGGGGGAAGGACCACCCTCTACCCAGTTGCCAATGAGCCTCATTCTTCTGTGCGTCATTGCTTCAGAGATTGCTCTGTTCCCAGTGCCCTCACCTGCATCCAGGCCTCCTCTGTCACCTACGTGATGCCTGTGACCGTCCCCACCAGCCCCAGAGCCTCCCCCACATCTGGGTGGCAGACGAGGCGGAGGGGCCAGGAGTGTGGGCAGGTGGGCATGCCGGTGCCCAGTGGGTAGACCAGGAGTACAGGAGTGGCAGCCTAGAGTAGGTGCAGATGGCAGTGCCAGATCCTGGGGTGGGTGTCTGGGGGACAGTTGGCCTGCACTGGCAGAGGCCAGCTTTCCAGAGTCGACAGCTCCTGGTGATATACATGGGGCTTTCAGCTCTTGGGTCTCTGGGGCTCAGCGGACACCTGCAGAGGAGCTGGCTGCCCTCAGAAGAAAAAGTGGGGGTGCTCTGCTAATGTCTCTTTTCTTCCTAGGTCTCCCTTGAGTCCCAGAGACAAGGAGACCACTAGCTTTGGAGATCCCAAGAAAGACATGATTGGCAAGGCGGGTGTGGAGTCCGATTCTGCCAGGTGGGCTGTCTGGGCACATGGCACTGGAGCAGGGCCCCACGAGGGGTAGTGCAGTTCCCAGAGCGCAGCTGTGGGCAGAAGGAACCAAAGTGGGTGGGGGTGGGCTGCAGCATGCCAGGCCCTGAGCACATGGGGGGGAGGGGCAGAACGGAGGAGGGGGACACCAGCCAGCCCCTCCTCCCTCTGTCAGGGATCAACAGCTGTGGGCTCAGGACACAGTTAGATGAGAAGGATTGAGGGGCCCAGGGAGTCTATGGCTACACCCAGCCACTACCCTCCACTCATCTGTGTGCTACCTGCCCAGATCTGGAGCCGGGGCGGGGGGCAGTTGGGGGATCGCAAAGGATCAGAGCCCACAGCCTGGTCTGCCTGCCCCTCTTCTGCATGTGAACCCCCAGTAGGGTTCAGCTGGGCACTGCCGCCTTGCTGTGTGTGGGCTTCCCTTCTGCTCCTCTGCTTCTGTGGTGGGAAGATTCCATGGAAGCTGTCAGGGAGGCCTGAGGCCTGGACTCCAGTCAGGAGCCACTCTGGGCCAGGAATGGAAACTGTGGAGCCAACAGGCATTTGCCTCCTGTCACAGGGCCGAGCGCAGGACCCAGGATTTGAGGGTGTGTGTGGAGAGCCAGGCCCCTCTCCTGTTTGCGGGCATTCTCATCCCTGGTGGCCATCCCTGGCCCTGGCTTTCTGTGTGGCCTCCCCTGTACCCCAATCTGGATCCCTCTCCTGCCGTTACCCTCCAAGATCTCCGGGGGGCCAGGGCTCCCAACTAATGACACCAGTGCTTGCTTTCTGGCTGAGTGCCTAGGACAAGCCAGAAGGGGAGGGCTTCGTCCCTGCCCCTCCTGCCCCTCCAGAGGCCCCCTGAGCCAGTGCCAGGCGCAGTGAAAGAAATGGCTCAACTTCACACTGGCTGGAGTCAGGGCCACTTTCTCAGGAGACAGCGAGTTTCACAGTCCCACCTGTCCCCAAGTGGTTCCAAAGCAGACCCAAGTCATCCTTGGGGGAAAGGCAGGTGGCTAGAGGCCACACGTATGCTGCCAGCTGCCACAGTCTTGCCAGGCAAGTGGCCTGAGAACAGCTTCCACCCAGTCCCAACCCGCTGTTGTCCCCTGCATCCCCCTGCCCACCCAGGCCCCGTCCTGCCTGCCATCACTGTTTCACATCTGAGGTCTGGAGCCAGACTCACAGCTTTTGCATCCAGTGGCACAGGGACACACAAGAAGAGACAACAGGCCTCGGCCTCCAAGCATTGAACCTCAGCAGCTCCAGAGGCACTGGGGACTGGGCTGTCACAGCACATGATTTGTGTGCTCTTTGCTCTGCTCTTTCAGTTGTCTTGCTCACAGTGACCTTGACCGTGGTTCTCAGGAAACATGGATGCACTGTCTTTCCCAGAGGAAAAGCTGTTTCCTGGCACCAAGGAATGAGCACAGTCTCGGGCTGCACAATGTCTCCCTGGCTCAATTTTCTTTAGACTTTAATCATTTATTTTGTTTGACAGAACAGAGACATTGAGAGAGACAGAGACATAGAAATAGAGGAATGGGGGAGAGACCTGCAACACTCCTTCACCACTTGTGAAGCTTTCTCCCTGCAGGTGGGGAGCAGGGGCTTGAACCTGGGTCCTTGTGCATGGTAATACATGCACTTAACCAGGTCTCCCACCACCTGGCCTCAGCCCCATTTCTCATTCTCTCCTCTGTTCTTGCCTTCTTTTTTAAAAAAGACTATTTATTTCCCTAGTTGTTTTATTGTTGTTGTAGTTATTATTGTTGTTATTGTTGATGTCATCATTGTTGGATAGGACAGAGAGAAATGGAGAGAGGAGGGAAAGACAGAGAGGGGGAGAGAAAGAGAGACACCTGCAGACCTGCTTCACCGCCTGTGAAGTGACTCCCCTGCAGGTGGGGAGCCAGGGCTCGAACCGGGATCCTTTCGTCGGTCCTTGTGTTTTGTGCCATGTGCGCTTAACCTGCTGTGCTACTGCCCAATCCCTTCTTCTTGCTTTCTTTATTTTGTTGCCACTGAGGTTATCATTGGGGCTCAGTGGCTGCATGGCAGAACCACTACTCCTGGCAATTCTTTTTTCTTCCTCCCTCCCTCCCTTCCTTCCTTTTTTTTTATAGAGACATAGAAGTTGAGAGGGAAGAGGGAGATAGGGAGACAGAAAGAGAGACACTTGCAGTCCTGCCTAACTACTGGAGTAGCTTCTTCCTTGTAGGTAGGAGCCAGGGGCTTGAACCTGGGTCCTGCATAGCAACCTGTGCACTCAGCCAGACGCTCCACTGCTTTGGCTCTCCTTTTTTTTTTCCCTCCTTTTCTTTCTTTTGATAAAGGGGGGGGGGGCTAGGTGGTGGCACACCTTGTTGAGCTCACATATGTGTGTAAGGACCTGGGTTTGAGCCCCTGGTCCTCACCTGCAGAGGGAAGGCTTCATAAGTGTTGAAGCAGTGATGCAGGTGTCTCTGTCTCCTCTCACTATCTCCCCATTCCTCTAAATTTCTGGCTGTTTGTATCAAATAAATAAAGATTAAAAATTAAAAAAAAATATATAGAGAGAGAAATAGGGGAGTCTCCATAGCACTTCTCCACCATCCGTGGTGCAGGCCCTGGTGCCTTTCATAGTGGTCTCCCATGACACTGTTCGCCCATATCCTCCACCCCAGCCCCACTCCCCACAGTGATCATGTTGAAGCTCAAATAGGTCAGGAGCCATGCCCAGATTCCCCCAGGGAGGTGGCACAGCTGACTAGAGTGCAGGTACTGTGCCTCCAAGGAGCTTAAAGCTTCTCAGTGCCATCCTGTCTGGGAGAGAAGGGGCACACAGGGACAGTCCTGAGCTCAGGCTTGACATGGCCTCCTCCCACAGGCTGTGCTCAGCTGCGGCAGTCACCCCAGCCCCGGAAGAGCCAGAAGGACACGACTCAGACCCCCAGCCCCACCAGTCTGCACCAGGGGCTGCCAGGTAAGGGTGGGTGGCTGCTTAGCCTACCGCCTCAGCCTCAGCTCCAGTGCCCCAGGATACCCTTGAGCTCCATAGCTCCATGGGACTTTCCTAGCAGGTGATTGTGAGGGGTAGCACAGGCTTGGTCAGACTCCTGACCTGGAGCTGCACCCACCTGTTTCTGCTCATGCCTGTAGATACTGGATCCTCAACCCAGGAGACCTCCCCAAAGACCCAGAGCTGGTCAGGGATCACACCTGGCCTTGAAGTCAGGTGCTAAGGCCAGAATCAGGAATCGTGGAATATTATTATACACAGAGACACCTGATGGCACAGCTAGGTCCCCTTCCCCTCAAGAAGTCAGCCAGGCAGGGGAAGTCTTGGGGTTCCATCTGAGGTCTCCATGGCCCTGTGTGCTTTCTCCCTCAGCTCCAGTGCCACTATGGCCTCTGCCACCCTGGATGACAGGAAGAGTGACAGCCCCACAGATCTGGAGGCAGCAGATACAGACCAGAAGGGGTAAGGGATCTGGGGTATGGAGAAGCTCTGGGGTGGACAGAAAGATGAGCAAGGCCCCTGAGCTGGTAGGAGGCTCGTGGCCAGGGCTGGAAACCCACCTGCAAGCTGGGGCCTTTGTCTCTGGGGCCATAGGGCTTTCTGTATTGCCTCCAGCCAGGAAGTCCCCCAGGTGTTCAGTCAGCACCACTCCTGCCCTGTGTTGATATTCTTGCCTGGCCCCTACCTCCTGGAGGGTGGGTTCCACAGGCAAATCTGGCCCAGCTAATGAGGAGCAACACTCAGCCTGGGCTGCAACAACCTATCTTCAAGCAAAGGGAACAGAAGATTCCCAGGGTCCTGGCACCCACTGCAGCCCGCTGTGTCTGACTCTAAGGGTCCCTGTGAGAGAATGACTTGTTGAGGCAGTAAAGGGCTAACTAGCCTATTGTCCAGGTACACCTAGTGATCACAGCAGCTCTCCACTCTCAGTCTCTCCCTGTCAGCCCACAGTTCTGTCTGCCAGGTGTGTGCCAAATGAGGTAGACACTTAAAGGCCTGGAGAGCAGTTGTCTGTACTTCTGGGAAAGGCTAGACCTCAGAAACAGCCAAGTGTGAGACAGAAAAGCAAGCTGACACAGATGAGTGAAAGGGTAGTTCACAGAAGGAATCCTCAAAGGCAGAATCAAGTCCAGCAAGAGCTATGAAGGGGACAAGGCTGCAGACAAGGAAGTGCAAATCGTAAAGTCCTTCTGCAGGAGCATGCTTAGCTTGTCCCAAAGTGTGATAGTGGTCAGCACCTAGAACATGACGAGATAGTTGGAGCAAGACCTTCCTAAACTGCACTCTGCATCTTATTTGAAGCTTTGCTATGCATCTTACTTATATGAATCTCTTTTTAAGTTTTAAGCCAAAGAAGAACATGATTTGATTCAGGTGCGTAGAAGGTGGATGCTGCTTTGCACACTGAAACCACATTGAATTTGTTTGTTTGTTTGCTTTAACACCTGTCACCATCACTTAAACCAGTATGCTGGGGGATGGAGGCTGAGGGTGGGAATTGTAGCTTAGGTTTCTGAGCCCATTATGTCACTTTCCCTGTTTCTAATTTCACTGACAAGAGTGAAAGTAGTAACTGTTCCCTATAGGTTTTTTTTTTTTTTTTGCAGTCTTCCCAGACACATTGTGAAATTGGTTAAGATGTGGAAACCGAAGTACAGAAAAAATAACTGACTTGTCCATTCTTACAAATGGTAGAACCAAGTTCCGACCAAGAACTCTAAAGAGGCGGGGGGGAACCCTTGTTTGTAAAATCTGTTCTTTGGAACAGAAAGAGTAACTCTCAGCTGCTCAACATGTAAAGTAAAGCCATTTGCCTGGTCTCTAACAGTATCCCCTGGGATAGAGCTGGGTGTTCACTATTGAGCTGGACAGTGAAGTCAACTGAGGGAACCTTGTGAGAAGCAAAGCCCAGATCCAGGTGATTGTAAAGACCAAACATGGGACTACTTTTCTGTGTTGTTTAAAAACTTGCAAAACTATTACAACCTTTCTCAATCAGTTTTTCACAACACTGACTGTACTTGAGAATCACCCAGGAAGTGTTCATGATACTGTAAAAGCGCCCAGATTATTTAACATTCAAGGGCAGTGGTTCTGGCCCAGGGGCTCTTTCCCGCCTTCTAGGAGGCATTGCCTGAAGGCCTCTCTAATTGGCACAACTGAGAAGCAGTGCATTTGGATTGCTAGTATGCTAGGACTATGCAGAGGCCTCATCAGTTATCTGGTCCTAAATGCCCATCATGCTGAGAGCCACAACCCTGCGCAAGAGTGTTTACTAAGTCTGGGCGAGCAAGAAAGAAGCGCCTGCAAAACTTCCGCGCTGCTTTTCTAGAGGTGACATGCACATGTGCACTTGCGCCAGAGGGGGCAGAGAGCCCGTCCTGTGTGCACTTGCGCAAAGTATACCCCCGGGCCCGCGCGCCACAATGAGCGCGGTCTCGGCCTCTGTGCGCCTGCGCGCCCCGCCATTTGCTCGAGCCGCGAGCTGGGGTCGCAATGCTCGTCGGGAAGGGCGACCGGCCGCACAGCAAAATGTCTGCCGGCGCCGGCGCATCCTCGGCGGGACCGTGGTGCTGCGGCGCCGGCGCCGGCCTCCAGGGGGCGCGCGAGGATCGCGAATGAGGCGCGGAGCTCCTCTGGCCCTGCGGGCGGGCTCCGGGCTCCCTCCCCGCCCCCTCTCCGCAGGTCCCGGGCCGAGCCGAGCCGGGCGGCGGTGGTAGGGGGCTGGCGGGCTGGGGGGGGCGCTCTCTCGCTTGTCGGGTTGGGGCCTGCTGGCCGGGCCGGGTCCTCGCCTCGGAGCGCGCCTGTCCCTCCCGCCCAGGCTCACGGGCGGGGGGTGGGATCGGGGCCCCCAAGCGACGGGAGGCGGGAAGCGTGTCCTGGGTTGGGGGGAGGGGGGGCTCTGGGCACTGCACCCCGCCCACCGGGGTGGGGGAGGAGGGGCCCAGTCTCTGGTCACCCCGCACACCGGGCCCTGGGCCCCAGGTCAGCTGGGTCTAGGGATCTGCTGAGCTGGGTGGGGGCGGGGGGACCCAGGACTGGAGGGACTCTGCCTACTCTGATTTTGCTTCATCATAAGTCCTTGGTGATGCTGCAGAGTGTAGTGATCCAGGACATGGACCTCTTGCTTGTGTTCAAAACCAGATTCTGTCACTTAATGGCTCTGTGGCCTTGAGTGCCTCATTCATCTCCCCTGTGCCTAGTTTTCCTCAAATAGTGACGGTAATAGTTCCTCCACATGGGGCCGTTATGAAGGTTTCATGGCTTTGCATGTGGAGGCGTGTTGCACATGTCGTGGCACAAAGTGCTGTGGCAATGTCAGACAAGTAGCCCATCCTTCCCGCACTGGACTGTTATTTTACCACTAGAAACAGATGCTGATTTTCTCTGTCATGTTAATGTTGGCTTTCCAGGTTTCTGTTCTTTATGCATAGGGAGCAGATACACATTTGTCAGTGTGAGCAAGTCAGTTTGAGGTGTTGCGAGAATGGAAGGGGATATTCTCTTTCATATATAGGCTATGACTGAATCAGTGATTGCCATTGTCTCTGTTAAGGTTACTGGGGGCTTCATCTCATTTCAGTCAGAACTTGCTTTTACATGTTTATTTACTTTTAACTTTTAAAAAATATGTTTCTAATCTACCAGAGCACTGCTCAGCTCTGGCTGATTGTGCAGGGGATTGAAATTGGGAACTCAGAGCCTCAGGCAGGAATGTCATTTGTGTAGCCATTATGCTGTCTCCCCCAGTTCACATTTTTTCTTTAAGATTTACGTGTGTGTGTGTGTGTGTGTGTGTGTGTGTGTGTGTGTGTGTGTGTGTGAGAGAGAGAGGGAGAGGGAAGGAGAGGGAGAGGTGGGGGTGTGGGCGGAGAGACTGAGCACACATATCACGCTGGCACATGCAGTTCTAGGGCTTTGCATTAAGGATCTCATGCTTGAGAGTCCAGTGCTTTATCCTCTGCACCACCTCCTAGGCTACCTTGTTTGTTCTTAGGCACAGGACTTCAATATAAACAATTCACTCCCAGGCATCTGAGCCTGGAAAACCTCTGGGATGTTGCATTGCTCACTCATGCTTCCAGTGACTGACTGAGACCCCTTACTCATCCACTTGCTTCTGTGTGCGGTTGACCTTCAAATTGCTCTTTGCAGTGAATCTTGGCTGTATTCACAAACTTGGCGAGACGATTTCTGCCTCTTCTCTCTCTCTCTCTCTCTCTCTCTCTCTCACACACACACACACACATACACACACACACACACACACACACACACACACACACATGGTTAAATCCAGGATTTTGCACAATTGCAATACCACCCCTGAACAGTCTCCCAAACCCATTTATTTCACTCTTAAATAAAGTAGTGATTTAATATTTATTTACAAAATTATGTGATCGTTGGTAAAATTCACACCATTCCTACCACCACAGTTCTGTGTCCTCACCACCCTCCACTGGAAACTGCAGTGGTTTCCCCAGCATCACAAATATGGATTGAATATTATTTCTGTAACTATATTTATATATATGTTTGCCCACTTTCCCCTACGGTCCTGCTTTCACCTTTTTTTCCCATTGATTTTTGTTGTTGTTGTTGTTGCTGTTGCTTCCAGGGTTATGGATGGGGCTTGGTGTCTGCATTATGAATCCACTTCTCCTGGTCGCCGTTTTATTCATTTTTTTAAAAATAGAACAGAGAGAAATTGAGAAGGGAGGGGAAGCTAGAGAGGGTGAGTGAAAGATAGACATTGGGAGTCAGATGGTAGAACAGCGGGTTAAGCGCAGGTGGTGCAAAGCCCAAGGACCAGCATAAGGATCCCGGTTCGAGCCCCCAGCTCCACACCTACAGGGGAGTTGCTTCACAAGCAGTGAAGCAGGTTTGCAGGTGTCTATCTTTCTCTCCCCCTCTCTGTCTCCCCCTCCTCTCTCCATTTCTCTCTGTCCTATCCAACAACGACGACAACAGTAATAATAACTACAACAATAAAACATCAAGGGCAACAAAAGAGAATAAATAAATATAAAAAATCTTTAAACAATTAGACTTAAAAAAAAAAGAAAGATAGACACCTGCAGACTTGCTTCACTGCTTGTGAAATGACCCCCCTCCTGCAGGTGGGGAGCCGGGGACTCAAACTGAGAATCTTGCACAGGTCCTTGTGCTTCGTACTGTGGGTGCTCAACCTCGATCACTTTCTAAGTCATACTGACATCTGTTACTACTTCTGAATGTCCTTGCTTTTTTTCCTCTTCTTTCTCTGGGTCCTGATGGAATCGGAGTTTAGAGCCCTCTGGTTATCTACCTCTCTGGGAGTATGGACCAAAATTCTTATGGGGAGCAGAAGATGGGAGTTCTGGCTTCTGTAATTACTTCTCCACTGGACATGGGTGTTGGCAAGTGGATCCATCCCCCCAGCGTATTTCTATCTTTCCCTAATGGGGTAGGGCTCTGGAGAGGTCATTTATTTCATTCTTTTATTCATTTGAGAGAGAGGGAGAGGGAGAGAGAGGAAGAGAGGGAGAGGGAGAGGGACATATACCACGACACTGCTCCACCATCCATGTAACTCCCTCGTGCCATCCACATAGGTGCTTGGGGACTCCAAGCCAGAGAGTCACACACAACAAAGAGTGCTCTCCCTGATGGCTTATCTCTAGCTCCATTTTGATCACTGTGGTTATTGCTGGGATCTGGTGCCTGCATGACTCCACCATTCTCAGTGATTATTTTTTTGGTAGAGGGTGATAGAGGAGAAAGAGAGAGAGAGAGAGAGGGAGAGAGAGAGAGAGAGGGAGAGAGAGGACACCTGCATCACTGTTCTACTACTTGTAAAGCTTCCCCCCTGCAGGTGGGGACTAGGGGCTTGAAGCCAGGTCCTTGCAATTGGTAGCATCTACATTCTACCAGGTGAGTCACCACCTGCCCCTCCTAGTCACTTTTAGCCTGTTTCTTTAGAGGACTGTGGTGGGCAGGACCTGTGATAAAGTTCAGGCTACAGTTGGCTCTGAGTTCCCAGCGTCCACAGCCAAGCTCCGTAGGCCTTCTAGGTTTGTCTTTGACTCCCATGTGTGTGTCACAGGCTGAGGGATGGACACGGCAGCATCTTGCTGGCTAAGGGAGTGGCACTGTGGGGGCTGCCTTTGATGGAGGGGAGGGGACCAAGAATATGGACAGCCGCTGCTATGTTATAGTCATTGGACTTCTCTTCCTGCCTCCTGAGGAGCCAGGTTTGAGCAGAGGAGGGGACTGTGTGCTGGCAGTGAGCCCTGGTCCCAGGGCGCCCAGTCCACAGCGCTGGCTGTCTATTCGTCCTCAGCATCCTGACTGGTCCGGAGGAGGAGGATGTGTCTGCCAAGGTGGGAGAGGCCTGGCAGGAGAAGCCTGGGGGCATAAGGGGTGGCTGTAAAGATCCAGCTACGCCTGCCCTGCAGCCGGAAGACTGTGACACCTCAGAGCAGCCCATCGGCCCTGGAGGACCCGAACAGCTGGTGGAGCTGGGTGGCCAGACCAACAGGTGAGGACCATCTAGGTCTGGGCTCTGCTGCTCCAGCGGGGGCTGAGATGGGGCTCATGTCCTAGTTAGGGTCACACATATCCCGGCCACCCACACACATTGCCCCAGGGGGCCTACCTCTCATGGCCAGAGCCTAGATTCCTGATTGAAGCTAGGGTCTCTGGGATCTGTGGTGTGCAAGTCCTGTGTTCATTTTGATGTTGAGCTCTCAATGCCCGCATCTTGGCCACTGCCAGATGTGCACTAAGTACATTCTTTCTGCTGTGCAGCCACTCCCCAGAGCTTTCCAGCATGTAAACTGGAGCTGCCTCATTGAACAACTCCCCAGGGCCTCACCCTCAGTCCTTGTCACCCTCTTCTCTTCTTTCAATATGAGTCTGACCACAGGAGGGACTGACCTCAGGCAGCTTTGTCCCTCTGGGACTGAGTGGCGTCATGGATCATGCTGCGTAGGTCTCCTTATGTGCACTGGGCTCATTGCTCATGTGTTTGCCTGTCGGGCTACTTGCATCACTTCCACCTTCTGCCTATCAGGAAGCTTACTGCTCTGAACATGGGTATGCAGCCATATCTCTGAGACCCTGCTTTCCCTCCTTGGGGCTATGCACACAGAATCAGGGTTGGTGAATCATGCAGCATCTGCGTTTAATGTTTTGTGGCACCTGTGTGCTGCTGTTCACAACAGCTGTACCTTTTATGCTCTCACTGAAGAAAGCCAGAGGAGCTGTAAGCAGGCACATGCTAAGGTGAGCTGCAGAATCACTGTGCTGTCTCCTCAGCCACATAAAATGTGTTTTATTTTGTTGATAGAGAGATACACATAGATAGGTAGATAGATAGATAGATGGATAGATAGATAGAGACTCCAGAGCCCTGCTCAGCTCTGGATGATGGTGGTACTGGGGATTGAATCTTGGACCTCAGAGCCTCAGGCAGGAGAGTCTTTTTCAGAGCCACCATGCTGTCTGCCCACCTTATTATTTAGTTATTTACTTGTTTATCAGGAGTTCCATATGAGACAAAGGAGTCAGAACACAACTCTTGGTGCATGTCACACCAGGGATTGAATCAGTTACCTCAAGCACTCAAGTTCGATGCTTTATGAACTGAGCCATTTCCCAGACAATGGTGATCCGGTCTGCAGGTGTCTGTCTTTTTCTCCCCCTCTCTGTCTTCCCCTCCTCTCTCAGTTTCTCTCTGTCCTATCCAACAACAATGACAACAATAATAATCACAACAACAATGATAAACAAGGGCAGCAAAAGGGGAAAAATAGCCTCCAAGAGCAGTGGATTCGTGGTGCAGGCGCTGAGCCCCAGCAGTAACCCTGGAGGCAAAAAAAAAAAAAAAAAAGTTGAATAAGTCAGCTACACTCAGAACTGGTTGGTGTTGGGAGGCAGCAAGGCGGAGAGACACGGCAAGTCCCACTCGCAGCAGAACGAACTGGGTGGACTGTGTGACCCTCCTGGTCAGACTGGCAGGTGGAGGAGCTCCAAGCTGCCAACCTTTGTCCACAGGCCAGTGTACCAGTGCCCCTTCACCCAGGCCATGGCAGCAGGCTCCACAGGCCTGGCTTTCCCAGCTAGCAGCTTGCCTGGCTGGTCCTGGCACACTAGGCTGTGCTTCAAGGTGGGTGGCGGCAGCCTTGTCTGCCTGCTGGTAGCCCAAGCCCTGCAACATGCCTGAGGTGGCTCTGGACCAGTCACCTCCCCGTCCCAGACCCCAGGCCTTCCGAGTTCCTGTGTTTGTGTCTGGCCACTGGCAGGGCATCCAGTAGCCAAGCTCCATTGGGCGGGGAGGCCCATGGAGTCTGCTGGCAGGGAATGAAGAGCCCCAGGTGGAAGCAAAGCAGTGTTGCCCTGAGCTCCTGCTGCTCCTTGTAAGGGGTTTTCTGCTTCAGCTCTTTCTGAAAATAATATGATCTCACTGGATTTGAGTCTGTTTGGACAGTCACATTTTTTCTTTCTGTGTAACTTCTGTAATTATTAAAATATTCATTTACATTTCCTCTTACATATATTTTGTAACCGCTCATTATTTAAATTAAGGAGAAAACTATTCTTTTTTTTCCTTAACAAAGACATTTGCACACCTTGCATACAGATTTCCCATTTGCTATTATTTTTCATCTCATTTGTATATATTGATCATAACTTTAAACAATTATTTTATTATCTTTATTCATTTATTGCATAGAGACAGCCAGAAACCAAGTGGGAAAGGGGATATAAAGAGGAAGAGAAACAGAGAGACGGCTGCAGCTCTGCTTCACCACTTGGGAGACTAGAAGAGTTTATAGATAGATTTCTTTTATTTCTTTTATTTAAGAAAGGATAAATTAACAAAACCATAGGGTAGGAGGGGTACAACTCCACACAATTCCCACCACCCAATCTCCATATACCACCCCCTCCCCTGATAGCTTTCCCATTCTCTATCCCTCTGGGAGCATGGACCCAGGGTCGTTGTAGGTTGCAGAAGGTAGAAGGTCTGGCTTCTGTAATTGCTTCCCCGCTGAACATGGGCGTTGACTGGTCGGTCCATACTCCCAGTCTGCCTCTCTCTTTCCCTAGTAGGGTGGGTCTCTGGGGAGGCGGAGCTCCAGGACATATTGGTGGGGTCTTCAATCCAGGGAAGCCTGGCCGGCATCCTGATGGCATCTGGAACCTGGTGACTGGAAAGAGAGTTAACATACAAAGCCAAACAAATTTTTGTTGAGCACTCATGGACCCAAAGCTTGGAATAGTGGAGAGGAAGTGTTAGGGGGGTACTCACTGCAAACTCTAGTGTACTTCTGCTTTCAGGTATATATTTTGCAGTAGTTTATGGATACGTGTGAACATATGCTCTCTCTCACAGAAACTGGTGTATATCTAGGTTATAGATAGATTTCTTAGATGTGTTATAGTCACATATGTTCATAGTAGAAACTTTCACTATGGCTAAATGAGCTTATTTATAAACATATACAAAAACAGTGTCTCTACCACATAGGAAAAGAAACAGAGAATATAAATTTACGTTTGGTTTAGGGACTACTATTCAGTATTTTATCTAACTTAGAAATGGTCCAGAGGTGCTAGGTGGCGGTGCACCTGTCTGAGTGCACACATCACAGTGCACAAAAACTCAGGCTCAAACTCTTGGTACCCACTTGCACGGGGGAAACTTCAGGAGTGGTGGAGCAGCGCTGCAGGTGTCTCTTGGTCTCCCTCTCTATCTCCCTCTCCCTTCTCAGTTTCTGTGTCCTGTCAAACGAAATAAAAAAGAAATTTATAAAGTAAATAAATGGCCTAGGTTTATAATGAAGGGCCAGTGAAAGAATCCGTTTGGATGGTGTGCCTGCTTGCCGTGTACGCACCCAGGTTCAAGCCCAATGCCCACCATGCTGCAGAAAGCTTCAGTGCTGTGGCATCTTCCTCTGTCTCTGTCTGAAAAGGTTGGCCAACAGTGGCGAAGCTTCCGAGTAGGAAGGGATATTTAATGAATACCTACTATAAGTTGGCATGATTATAAGATTTTAAATCACCAAAGCGATCTTGGCTACTATTTTGAAAGTAATGCTATACAATATAACTGGACTTGAAATAAGGTTTATTAGAGTCTCTGGTTGAAGGAAACTTTCTACTTTGATAATCCTAAACACCTAGTAGATGTAATGCTAATATGTCTAGCTAGCAATCTGTTTAGCTTTAGGGAGACTATATGCAAATAGAATGAACTTGGACTTTCATGAGGTGGAATGCCCACCTCATTGAACAGCAGTTCTTATTAAACTAGTATTGTTTGCTACAGAGCTACCTACATTATTTGATTCATTAAAACATTTGGGTGAGTTTTTTTTTTTCTCACTAGAATATGTTTTTACATGTAAGTATAAGAAATCATTTCCTTAATTTACAAGAGTTTTAGGAACAATTTATATGAATGCTCACTGATGTCCAAGTCAAGTAGAATAGAAGGCAAAGGCTTATTTAGTGACAAAATAATTAGACTATATATAATTTACATAAACAGAGACAGACATGAATCTTATCACTCTAATTCTAAAGTTTAGCGTGAGCCAAGCATAAATAGTGAAATACAATTCTTAACTGTTTCACATAAGAGCAGGCTCTTCTCCTTCCCCCACTTTATATCCTTTTCTTCTATTTTTATTTTATTTTATTTTATTTTATTTTATTTTATTGCAGTCAGGTTTATCACTATGAATCCAATGCTCTTGGCAACCATTTTTTATTCCTATTTTCCCCCCACAGCACTGCTCAGCTCTATCTTATGGTGATGCTGGGGATTGTACTTGGGACCTTGGCACCTCGGGCAGGAGAGTCTCTTTGCATAACCATGATGCTATCTACCCTCATTTAAATTTTTTTATTTTATTGTTTTTTAAAAATATTTATTTATTCCCTTTTTGTTGCCCTTGTTGTTTTATTGTAGTTATTACTGTTGTTGTCATTGTTGGATAGGACACAGAGAGATGGAGAGATGAGGGGAAGATAGAAAGGGAGACAGAATGATAAACACCTGCAGACCTGCTTCACCGTCTGGGAAGCGACTCCCCTGCAGGTGGGGAGCCGGGGGCTCGAACCGGGATCCTTACGCCGGTCCTTGGTCCTTGGGCTTCACGCCACCTGCGCTTAACCCACTGCACTACTGCCCGACACCCCATATTTATTTATTTAAGTAAATTTTTTTTTTATTTAAGAAAGGATTAATTAACAAAACCATAGGGTAGGAGGGGCCGACACCCCATTTTTAAACATTTTATTTCATAGGACAAAGAGGCATTGAGAGAGAAGGGGGAAATAGGTTGAGAGACACCTGCAGCATTTATTCCACGGTTTGTGGAGCTTCCCTCTTGCCGGTGGGGACTGGGGGAGGGTGGCTTGAACTCAGGTCCTTGTGCGCTATGTTGTGTGTGCTCTAGCAGATACGCCACCCCACCCCATCCTGTTTATATTCTTAATACTTTTGGTATTAGTAGATGGGTTAAATTGAAATCACCTGCTGAATAAGAAGAGTAAAACCTCCTATTGTTAAAGGGAAGAGACCGCCGATATTTATGGAGGAGGTTTTAAAGGGAAAAATGTTTTTGGTTGAGTATGCAAGCTTCAGAAACTGTAGGTTGAGGGTCCAAGGAGATAATCAGTATTTCCAAAGCTCAAATACGTGGGTAACAAAGCGTGCCCAGTTAGGGTTTTGGGGTCTCACTTGGTTGCTTTTGGAGTCTGAGATCCTGGAGAGCTCCCATTGGGGGCAGGGCTTTGAGGGGGTGGGCAGGGGCCACATTTTGGTCCTAGACACAAGGGAGAAGGGAGCCCCTTCAGCACAGCTATTTTGATGTATTCGGTAGAACCACTTCCACTGGAGAGTTGGGACACGGGTGGCGGATGAAGAAGAGGCAATAGTGAATACAGTCAGCTCTTTCAGGAAATTTGGGCTTGTTAGGAGAAAGAGAGGGCGCTGTAGTGGCCTAGAGGGTTTGAGAGGTCTTTTTCTTTGAAACAGAGAGCAGCGCCCCCTTCCAACTCTCCTCCCCCTCCCTCCGTAGATTTAGTGGGGGGAAGGGAGTGTAGGCACAGACAGGTGATCAGCTCTAGCCAATGAGAGGGATCGAATTTCAATCCCAGTTGCTCTCAGGAGCCCCAGCAGACCCCCACTCAGCCTTTTCATATGTAGAAAACGGAATGAAAAGGCTGCTGCCTTGCTAAAGGAGAGTACCCTAAGGTGCCAGGGCACCGAAAAGCCTGGCGAGACGTGTGCGCCTGCGCGCTCAGGCCACTTTCCAGTTAGCGTGTCTGCGGCTGCGCATGCCGCCATTTCCTACAACCGCGGGCTCGGGCCGCGGTGGCCGCCGGGAAATGCCGGTGCAGAAAATGGCTCCCCGGGGGCCGCTGGGCCCTGGATGGGCTCAGTCTGCATCCTCACCCATGTCTGCCGCTAGATGGTGCGCGAGGACCACGAATGGGCCCGGCCACTGCAGGCCCGCCTAAGAACTGGGTTTTTCCTTCCCTTCCCCCCAAGATAGACTCGCCAGCCCATTTGGAAATTCGGCGACCTAGGTCGTTCTGTGTCTGTCACACCCGGCCCGCCAGAACAGCCAGGACAAGAGGAAACTTCCCAGAGGCCTGGGAAAAGATTTTTTTTAAAATGATTTTTATTTATAAAGGAGGAAACACCGACAAAAACCATAGAATGAAAGGGGTACAACTCCACACAGTTCTCACCACCAGAACTTCGTATCCCACCCTCTTCCCTGATAGCTTTCCTATTCTTTAAAAAAAAAAGATTTTATGTATTTATTAATGAGAAAGGAGAGAGAGAGAGAGAGAAAGAACTAGACATTACTCTGGTACATGTGCTGCCGGGGATTGAACTCAGGACCTCATGCTTGAGAGTCTAGTGCTTTAGCCACTACACTGCCTCCCGGACCACTAGCTTTCCTATTCTTTATCCCTCTGGGAGTATGGACCCAGGGCCATTATGGGGTGCAGAAGGTGGAAGGTCTGGTTTCTGTAATTGCTTCCCCGCTGAACATGAGCGTTGACAGGTTGATCTATACACCCAGCCTGTCTCTCTCTTTCCTTAGTGGGGCAGGACTCCAGGGAATTGGGGCTCCAGGACAATTGGTGGGTTCGTCTGCCCAGGGAGGTCCGGTTGCAACATGGTAGTATGTGGAACCTGGTGGCTGAAAAAAGAGTTAACATATGAAGCCTAACAAATTGTCGATTAATCATGAACCTAAAGGCTGGAATAGTGCAGATAAAGGTTTGTAGATAGTCAGTAGTAGTAGTCTTATTTTAGTTATATTCCAAAGGGCCCATGACTATACTAGTGTTTTTATTTTTTTATTATTATTTTTCCTGAGCCTGACATCTGATATGCAGGTGGACCTAAGTTATTGTCTGGGGAGATGATGTCATGGCTGGAAAAAGGACCAGAAAGGATTTTTAGTCATGACAGTTGAGCCAGGAAGGGGAAGATTTAGAGAAAGAAGAGATGGCAGCTTGAGGAGAGGAAGGAATGTCACTGTTCTATGTAGACTAAGACTCTGCCCTTTAAGTCTCATTAAAGTAACCAGGTGTAATTAATTGGAGGGAGAGGTTTCTTCCAAGGAGAAGGACACCCCCCACCAAGGTGGAGTGCACATACTAGCCCCCTCCAGGAGCCAGGTTTGAGCAGACAAGGGCACCATGTGCAGTGTGCTGGCAGTGAGCCCTGGTCCCAGGGTTCCCAGTCCACAGTGCTGGCTGTCTGTTCATCCTCAGCACCCTGATTGGTCCAGAGGAAGAGGACGTGTCTGCCAAGGTGGAAGAGGCCTGGCAGGAGAAGCCTGGGGCCCTGAGGGGCAGCCATGGAGATGCAGCTGCACCTGTCCTGCAGCCAGAAGACTGTGACACTTCAGAGCAGCCTGGTGGCCCTGGAGGAGCTGAACAACTGATGGAGCTGGGTGGCAGGGCCAGCAGGTGAGGACCGTCTGGGGCTGGGCTCTGCTGCTCCAGTGGAGGCCAGGCTGGGGGTGAGTGCTAGGCAGCTTTGTCTAGACCCCAGACAAAGCCTAGGGCAGTAGACAGGCCCATTACCCTGTTGAGTGCAAGTGACTCAGGGCCAGTGCGAGGACAGCCAGCTCCAAGCATCTCAGTGTCAGTACTCAGGGGGTTTGGCTTACAACCCCAACATACAGACTGTCAGCTGTATAGGGAAAGTGCGCAGACAGCCCTGGTCTGACAGCAGCATGGGGCAGGAAGACCTGAGGGTGGGAGATTGCCGCTGCCAGTCTTGCAGAAAAAACTCTGGGAAAAGCACAGCCACGTGGCTGCGCTCCACGTGGAGCCACAGGCTCCCAACTTGCATAGCCCTTCTACTGTCAACTCTCTCCCCCCCCCCCCGCCATATTGCACGATGGTGTAAGTGCAGTGACCCCTTCCATACGGTGTGACCTGTGGTTGCACAAGTCCCTTAGGAAAACAGACTGTAGGCTCAGCGAGGTGGCCCTCATAGTAGAGAGGAGACAGCTCTTCCAACAGCAGCTTTCGAGCTGCGCCCCAGGCTGCTTCCTGGCCTGCCACTTGCCTGATGCTTGTCTGGTCTCCCTGGGTGACAGCAGGCTGCTTTGGTCTTCTTCTGGCCCTAGGCTACATGTGGCCTGGGGCCTCTTCACCTCTGGAGCTTAGACTGGAGCTGAAGAAGGTGCTAGACTCTGGTTGAGGGCACAGCATGTCTGGAGGCCCCAATGGGAGAGGAGGGGCGACAAGGACCTGAATGCAAGACGCTGTGCCTAGAGAGCAGGAGGCCAGACTAGGAAGGACTACAGGCCCAGGCTGGTTCTCTGAGCCCCAGGGCTACTGTGCTAGAAGTGCTAGGCTGGGCTGGTGGCTGGGAAGTGGCCTGGGGCATTCCTGGTGTAACTGTGGCAGTTGTGGGATTCACCCAAGAGGCTGTGACTTCCCTTCTCACTGTCTCTCTGTTCCCTTTCTGCACCCTCTACCTGTTTGGGTTTTCTGTGCGGCCTCCCTCTCAGCCATTCCATCTTCCCCCAGACTCCTGGATGACTGTGCATATGGAAGGGACACCCTGTTGGGCCCTGGCTGGCAGGGCAGGCACCCTGGAAGGCTTCCAGGAGGAGGAGGGGGTAGCACAAGAGAGCTCAGAGCTTCAGTCACTTTTGACAAGGATTGGGATGACCAGGACTATAGGGATCCCCCCCCCCCACGCACACGCACATACACTCTCAGGGTAGCTGCATTCCTGGGCAGTTGAGTTTGGCAAGGGGTGCTCCCCAGGAGGCTGGCTCAGGTGAGCGTCTTCCAAAAGGCAGCACATCAGAGAGGAGACTGCTGTACCCAAGGCAGAGCACGAGCAGGCCTTAGGCTAGGGGAGAGTGGCAGATGTGAGCTGATGGCATCAGTGGGGGCAGCTCTGGTGACAGCTTCGATACAGTCTGGTGATCAGGGGCAGGCAGAGTGAGGGCAAGGTAGGGCTCTGAGCAGGGGCCAGCGGAGGAGACAGAGGCTGAGGGCTGGGCGGACATGTGGAGCGCTGCCTGGACGGTGGGCCCCTGGCCTTGTGCTGTGTACAGCAGTCAGCACCCCTCATTCCGCAGGGGGAGAAGCCCCTCCAGCTGCATACTTACCGTGACAGTGGCTGCGGAGAAGCCTCACACTTCCATCCCAGCCTCCCCGAGCAAGCTGGATTGCAGCAGCATGACCAGGTGAGGGCTGTTGCCTGGGAGCTGTCCCAGGCCACTTTCCTGATGCTTGCTGCAGGCCCTCCCCCAAGCACAGAGCTTTCACGCTCCCCATGCTGAGAACCTGGGGTGTAGTCCTAGTAACAGCCTCATGCCACAGGCTGGTACCTATATCCCCCTTCCTCCCCCATGTCCCCAGAGCTCAGGAAGGGTCCTGGGGCCTCCCACCTGAAACTGAAGGGTGGGAGGACACAGAGAGGGGCCTCCTTGGGCTGGCACGGTCTGCATGGAGATAAATAGGCCAGGTCTGGGGCACCATAAGCCCATACAAGCTGACCTCGAGGGAAGGAGGGAGGGAAGGAGCGACAGGGATGAGGCTGCAGAGGGGACACTTCACAGTGGTCAGTTCCCAGTGTAGAAGCATGCTGGTCCCAGGAGGGAGAGAGGGAGAGGAGCCCTCCTGGCTGAGGTGTGGGGCCCTGTCACTCATGGCTGCAGGGAGCCTTTATGTGAGCCGCCCTCCAGGCTCTGATCTCAGTCAGAGTCCTGGGACCCCAGAGCTCCCCTGGGGGCACTGGGGAGGCTGGCCCCCTCCAGACTCTCCCCTGCTCTCTTCTCCAACCCGGGGGGGGGGGGTGACACCCTGTGTCCTGGAACCCTCCAGTTGACCCCTCCCTTGTCTTGCTTGCTCCTCCCACAGCAAAGGGATTGTGTTCGTCAAGGAGTACACGAATGTAAGTGAGGTGTCTTCCGGGAAGCTGATGTCTGCCCACTACGGCAGGTGAGTGAGCATCCTTCCTGTGTTCCCAGAAGCAGCTCTGGGTACTCCCTGCTGACTACATGGCAGAGGTACTTGCCTCACCTGCCTCGTTGCCTAGAGTACACCTTGCGCTAGTCTGTTCTGCACCCCACTTCCAGCACCACCACCCCTGTCTGCCTGTCTTTGCTTCTAAGTGGACGGCAAACTTTCTCTTTCAAATACTGAGAGCATCACTCCTCCCAGAGATGGTGGGACCCTCCTGGGTCTTCTAGTTGCTTCCATCCGGTTCCAGCACATAGGACTCTCCTCCTGAGTGCCCACTTTTTTAAAAAAATACTTATTTATTTACTTATTCCCTTTTGTTGCCCTTGTTTTATTATTGTAGTTACTATTACTGTTGTTGATGTCGTCGTTGTTGACTAGGACAGAGAGAAATGGAGAGAGGTGGGGAAGACAGAGAGGGGGAGAGAAAGAGAGACACCTGCAGACCTGATTCACCGCCTGGGAAGGGACTGCCCTGAATGGAGGGAGCCGGGAGCTTGAACTGGGATCCTTCCGCCAGTCCTTGTGCTTTGTGCCATGTGCGCTTAACCTGCTGCCCCAGCACCCGACTCCCGAGTGCCCACTGTTTACCTACACCAGCCAGTGACACCTGAGCAGATGCCCCTCTGTGAGCCTACATGTGTCCAGCTTGTCACTCACTGTCATCTGAATCTGCTTGCTTCCTAGTGCCATGTGGAGGGGGACCACTATGCCCCCTCACTGGGACAGTGTCCCCTGGGAGTGTTTTACACTCTGCTACAATTCCAGTGCTGGCGGGAGGGTTTCAGGAACAGAGGAGCAGTGTTACTTCAAGACTGGGCTTCTGGGACTTCTTGGCTGGCTTCTCTGAAACTGCAATGTGAAAGACTGGCGTGGGGCTCCAGCTCTTCCTAGACAAGTTGTTCAGCCTTCCTCAGCCTCCTCTGTGACTCCTCAGGCTGGCTTTGCTCAACAGCTTTGTGGAGGTCTAATCCACACCGCGTGCACAATCACGCTTTAAGGCCCAGTGCGTGGGCTTTCTTCTCCTCACAGAGTTGTAGGGCTGTCACTTCTGTCTGCTCCCAGAACATTTTCCTTGCCCCACCTGCAAGGAAGACCTTGCCAACACCACCCCAGCCATGCAGGCACCCTATAATAGACTATGTCTCTGAGCTCTGTTCAGGGATACCAGGAGGCTGGAACTGGTATGTGCACACTGCCCTTGTCACCCAGTCTCTGCCATTCTGAGGGGTGCTGGCCACCACAGTGTCTGTTTCCTGCTTTCTCTCGGCCCCGTCCCTCTGCTCTGTTCCGCTTAGTTCCTCCACAGTGACTATGCTGTTGATGTTAAAGTTGATGTGACCGTTGAGGTCGAGTGTGATGTGGAAAGACGAGCCAGCTGTGCCCTACCAGGAAGGGACACCTGTGGGTGCCAGGTGCCTTCCCCAAGCACCGTCCCCTCCCAGGAGGCTTCCAGAAGCTTAGTGCTGAGTGGAAGTCAGTTTTTGTCATGGAAAGAAATAGTGCGAAAAGAAGATGCAAAAAGAAGGGGAAAGCCTTGTTGCCCCCAGCCATGCCCTGAAGCCTCAGTGCAAGTGCCATGCTGCAGCCGGTCTCACCCTTCTCGGCTTCTGCTCCTCGTAGCTAAGTGCTGCTGAGCGGGCTGTGCGTGACGGTAGCCTTTAACCCAGATACCTGTGGGAGGGGAGCCACCCTCTTTTCTACTGGCACGTGAGCCCGGGGGCTCTGGTGTCCAGTGACAGGAATCCTACTCAGCCCCATGCCACCTTGCTCTCCACTGTGGGCCTTCTCGACCCCTACTTCTAAGCCCCTTCTTTCAGTGTCACAGAAGGCATTTGTCGGGCATGTGGGCTGGGACCTTGGGTCAGGCTGGGTTTGAGCTGCTCCGTTGTCTCCCTCTCCCCCCAGCACTCTGTGCAGCACCAGCAGTACTGGGAACTCACTCAGCAGGGAGAAGAAAGTGTGTGCCAGCACTCTGTATCCAGAGAGGTGAGTCCCTCTCCCGCTGGGTGCACGGGTGCAGGGGAGAGCTAGGCAGGGGCTAGCTCTGCCTGGTCTGTGCGCACCTGCCTACAGACGCCATACTGCTTCTCGTCCACTCTCCAAAGGTGCAGGGGCACTGCTCCTTGGGGCATCACACCTGGTCCCATGGAAGCCTTGGAGCTCCAAGAAGAGAAACGGAGTGTGAAAGCTGGGGCTTCTGTCAGTGGGGCAGGCCCTTGGGGTCTGAAGTGGACTGATGACCAGAGGCACTTGAGTGGAGGGTGGGAAGGCAGGGCAGTGGGCTGCCAGCTGTGAGACTGAGAGCAGTGCAGCTCTCCGGCACTCCTGGGAGCCGGAGGAGGGGTTTCAAGAGCTCGCAGGAGAGGACACCTGTCATAGGCAGGCCCTCGTGACAAAGAACCCTGCCTTCGATTCTTGGAATCGCGGATTGGGCAGTGTCAGAGCTGGGATCTGTTTAGGTCCTGACAGGAAGGAAGCAGGGTGCCTGAGTGAGTGAGTGACACAGCCAGAGCCACCACAGCCCTCCTGCAGCTTGTCTGCCTGTAGAGGTGGCATTGCTAGCCAATGGCTCAGACTCTCAGTGGGAACACTGTCAGCTGGAGGTGGTGTTGGGTGACCCCTCCCCCCCACACACAGGCCCTCGTGTGCCCAGCCCCCAGCCCAGCCCTCCTAGCCCTTGCTCCCATAACTAGACACACAGTAGCTACAGACACCAGAAGAATGAGGCCTGCGACTTCCAGGCCCCAAAAGTGCACTTCCCCCCAGCACCGGGCAGTGAGAAGGATGGGTGAGAGCAGGGGCCTGCGTCCTGACTTCTCTGGGGCTGGGCTTGAGGCCAGGGCTTCCCAGTCTTCCTCTTCCTCAGTGAAGCGAAAATGCAGTGGGAGTTAAGGCACAGGGAGGAAAAGTGGGGCCACTCAGATAGGAATCCAGCCCCCCCAGGCTTCTTAAAAGGCCAGCCTTGTGGGTGGGGGAAGCCTGCACCCACCAATCTGAGTAGCCAGTAGCTGACACAGACCTTTGACTTGAGCTTTTTCAAGATGGCTAACTTTGAAATGGTGGCTCAGCCATTAAAAGGCGAATGGACACAGCAGTGCCTTGCAGAGGCCAAGGCTATATTGGGCAGGTGCCAGCCAAAAAAAATGCCAGAGTCCAGGTGAAGATGCTCCTCCCAGATCACCCCCCTGCCTGCCTGCACTGTGTCACATGACTTGGAGGAAAGAAAGGGACCATCCCAGAAGCTGTACTGAGGTCACCGCACTGTCGCTACTTCCAGCTCTGGCTTAGTCTCTGCACAGACGTGTGCTTGTGCACACATGAGGCTTCGGCAGGTGTCCTCACAGACCCCTTTTCCTTCCTCCAAGTCCAGCAGCTGAACAGTTGTGTCAGACACATGAGTTTGCTGCAGTTCGGCGGCCAGGGCAAGCCCTAGGGCATTTGTCAGCTGTACTGTGGTCAGGGCTTCCTCTTAGGGCCGCCTGCTCTACCCTGCTGAGACTCTGCCTGGTGATATGGCTCTCTGTGACCCTAGGATGCCCTAAACCGGGGTGCTTTCTCCACCCCCAGTCTATTTCTGACAAGAGCCTAGGGGAGGTTACCAACCTGGGGCCTGCTGGGCTCTTTTAAAGGGCCCAGAGTCTCTGCAGTCAGCTGGAGGAGCCAGGCGAGCGCCTGGAGCAGGATCTGTCTTGGGAACAAAGCAGGAGTTGGGGGACTGGGGGTACCCCAGCCCCAGGAGTGTGCGGCAGACTTTAGAACCAGACCACTTGGTCACGGTCCCCTGAGTTCCTGACTGAGGAGTGACAGGGCGGCTCCAGAAGTGTAGTGTCTGAGAAGCAGGGCACAGTGGTCCCAGGCATAGAGGGGGCATCAAGATGGGTAGGTGGGGGCTGGCAACATTGCCCGCCTATTAGGTAACTAGGACATCTGGTGCCATCTCTCCTGTCAGAGGTTTCTGGTCTAGCTCTTCACCGGGAGAACAGCTCCTCCGTGTATGCTGGGTGGGGGGCAGGGAGAAGTCAGCTGCAGGGACTGAGAATCAGATCATGGGAGGGGCAAGTGATGGTGCATCCACTTAAATCCATGGAGGGAGCTCAGGTTTGAACCCCTGGTCCCCAGCTGCAGGGGGACACTTCGTGAGTGATGAAGAAGTTCTGCAGGCATCTCTCCCCCTCTCTCGTTCCCCCTCCCATCTCAAGTTCTCTCTGTCCTATCCAATAAATTAGGAAAAAAGTAATAATAAAAGAATCACTTCAGAGGACTAGGGAGAGAGCTCAGCCTGCTAGAGCACAGGCCATGCAGGCCTGAATTCTCAGAGGCCAAAGGTCCCATCCCTACCATCACCCTGTGCCAGAGATAATCATGGTCTCTCTCATGAAAACAAATATACAAAGAAATCAGTACTGAAAAAGACAATCTCATCAGGATGTCTGCATTCCCTTGAGAGTAGGGTGAGAAAAAATGATGGGGACATTCTGAGGGCCAAGGCCCAGCATGGCCTGGGCTGGGGGGCTAATCACACACCATGGAGGAAGGCGTCGGGCTGAGGGCTGGGCATTAGAGCAGACGCCAAAGCCCAGCCGCCTTGGTGTCCACAGGCCTGCCCGACTCATGTGGGGTTCTCGATATTGTCCACACAGAATGAATGGAGACACATGCACCTACTGCGGCCGGGCTATCCGGGACTGTCCGAAGATCACACTGGACCACCTTGGCATCTGCTGCCACGACTATTGCTTCAAGGTGAGGGCAGACAGTGCCACAGACAGGAGCCCCAGAGGTGTGCAGTGTGGTGGAGAAGGCCAGTTGCTTGCTGCTGGGCTCCATCCCAGGGGCTCTGAAGAGCTGGAAGTGGGGCCATCTGAGTATCTGTGAGTCTTCCCAGCTGAGAACTGGCATGTTAAAAGGCCATGGGGCAGGGCCACGTGACGCAATGGCCTGAGTCAGGAGTAGGAGTGGCGAGAAGGTTCTGGAAACACCTGGGGCTAGATCAGGGAAGCCCTGGCAAACACAAACACTTCAGGTTTGATCCTTAGTCCACCAAGAATGTGCTAGAGGCTTTGGGCTGGGGACTGTCAGTTCCAACTCTAGCTCTTTTAGGGCGTACCCTGCTTTTTAGTACAGGGGGATGTTTGGGGGTGGCCTTGAGTGGAAAGGGGAGACCTGAACCTGCAGCTAAGGCTGGAGAAATGGCCACTTTGTTGGGGGGAGCTGGCAGTGGGGGTGCTCTGAGAGAACAGGTTGGGGAAATTCCAAGGTTTGAGGGTCTCCGTGGAAGGACAGGGGTGCAGCTGGTGATGGAAAGGACTGGGGGTGGGGGCAGGCAGGCTGGGCCATGGAGAGGTCATGCTCTCTCGCTAGGATTTATGGGACAGGGTGCTCGAGAATAAAGGTGCTAGCAGCCTGGGGAAGAGAGGCAGATGGGGAGCACGCTGTCCTTGGTGGGGTACAATGCACAGGGATGGTGCTCAGTGAGTGTCAGTGTGTGAGGAGGGTGTGTGAACCTGTCCCAGAGTGAGGGGCCGCCTCACCCCAGGGAATGAGCCTGTGTGGCCACTGCCAGTGCAGCGGTGAGAGGGAGCTGTGTGTAGTGACGCAGACCCGGGATCCGAGTGGGCCATCTGACTTGCAGATCTAGGGTGCAGCACCCTTACTGCTGTGATGGTGGTGTCTGTGGCCTCCCCTGGCATGGGACCTGAGAGATGACTTCTCCGGCACGTTCCTGATACGTGCAGAGGCTGGTGGTCTGGAGACCCCAGTTAGAGTCTGGCCAGAGCAGCGGGTGAGGCAGAGGGGAGCCCAGGGTGGTGACTGGCCAGGCCAGCAGCAGAGTTGGGTGGCAGCGGTGGGACAGGCCTTCGCAGTAAAGAAGAATCAGGGACAGGGAGTCAGGTGAGGGCCAGCTTTGTCCCTGGGATTCTGACCAGCTGTCTGTCCCCCTCCTCCTCTTATTCTCCCTCTTCTTCTTCCTGCCAGCAGGATGACTCCACTGCTCTCTCAGGCCATTTTTCTACTCTTTCTTCTTTTTGTTCCAGGATAAGACAGAGAGAAATAGAGGTGGGGCAGAGGGAGAGAGGAGAAAAAAAAAAACACCTGCAGCACTGCTCCGCTCATCATGAAGCTTCCCCCACTACTGCAGGTGGGGGCCGGGGCCTTAGCCCAAGTTCTCATGCATGGTGGCATGGGTGCCACTGCCTGGCTCCTTAGCTTTGTCTTTCAAACCGAGAGTCACAGCAGTGGTATGACAGGGGTCCTTTGGTTTCCTGATGGGTGGAAAGTGCTAGAAGACACAGTGGACTTATGGTTGCTTAATGCCAGAGCGTGACACATGGGCAGAAGGCCAGGCACAGCTCAGGGTATCAGGCCTCACAGCACTGAGGTGGGGTAGGGGTGGGTCCAGAGTGGGAGAGGAAGTGGGCACACAGGGTGTGCTTTCCCAAGTGGCAAAGCAGAGGGAGTAGGACTAAAGAGCAGCAGCCACCTGGAAGAGGAGGCCCAAGACAGGGCTCACAGAGGCCCAGGAAGTGGCAGTTGAGGCAGTGTGGTGGGTTCAAGCCCACGCCACCTCAGACCCGGGGCTCTTGGCCAGAATGTGACCAGCCTCATGCCCTGCCTGAGTTGGGAGCTGTTTTTAGCATGGGCTGGTCTGTTTTCTGCCAGTTTCCAGCATCAGTTTCACCAGGCCCTTGGTCCCCAGCTCGGGGCCTGCTGCCTGCCCGCCATAACCCAGCTCCTGTGCCCTAGTGCAGCCTGCCTTCTTTCCTTTCCCTGGCACAGCCTGCTCTCTGTCTTCCAGTGTGGGATTTGCAGCAAGCCCATGGGCGAGCTCCTGGACCAGATCTTCGTCCATCGTGACACTGTCCACTGTGGGAGATGCTACGAGAAGCTCTTCTAGGTGGGTTCTGGCTAGCTGCATACTGAGTAGCCAGAGGATGTGCCCGGAGGGGAATGTGCCTGTGACACTGTCTCCTTAGCCTTGTTGTGGGGACTCTGAATCTCGTGTCCCCATGGCCTATGACATGCCCAAGTCTTGGGTGGCACAGACAAATCAGCCTCTTCTGGGCTCTCCCTGTCAAGCCCTTTCATGGTTGTGAGCCAGGCCTGTGAGCCTCTTACGACGGGAGCCCCAGGGAGGTAGAAAGAGGGCCCGGGAACCTTCTAGCTTCCTCTGAGGGCAGAGTGGGGGCTGGGCTGGGGCCTCGGAAAGCTGGCCTGGGCACTGAGCTGTGGGCTCTGCCACCTCCCCTGTGCTCGCTGGCTTCCAGGCAGTGCTCAGCAGCCAGGGGCTTCCCTGAGCCGAGTGCAGCTGGGGCCATGCAGGCAGGCCCTGCTCAAGGCAGCGGGTAGTGAGGTTGTGGGGAGACTCTGATGCTAGGGCAGGCATCCATGCTGACAGCCAGTAAGACAGAGCCCCGAGGTCCTTGGAGTAAGCAAAGCACATAATGCCCCCCTGAAGGAGTGGGGTGGGGAGCAGTCGGGCCCTCCCCCAGCTACCCACCAGCTGCACTGTCTCCAGCCTCACGGCAATGTCTGTTTCCTTTCAGCTCCCTCAGGCTGAGAAGAAGCTTCTGAGTCTGGATGAGTGCAGCGCTCCCCAAGTCCCCAGTGGCTGGTCCCTTGCCCCCTCTTCTCCTGGCCTATTTCTCCCTGCTCCCACCCCTCTGCAGCTCACCTCCTCCCACCCGGTAGTGTGCCCGGGGCTCAGACAGCCCCCCCACCCCCCCCGGGCGGTGTGGCTTTCTGTAGAGTAGCAAACACTGCCTCAGAGGCACTCTGGCCAGAGTGAGCCAGAGCAGGAGCTCAGCAAGACTGTGGGCTGGCTGGGCGCCCTGCTAGGTGGGGTGGCTGTTGTGCCTGGCTCAGCACACCCTGCCCGCTGTTTCTCAGTGCTGAGAATCCATGTGGGATCCTGGGGGCAGGAGACCCCCTGCAGTTTCTCGGGGGCCAGCTTGAAGACTGCTGATGATCCCTGGTGGGTAAACTGAGGACACTGGGTGCTAGGGACTGGCATAGGCTCATGTTCAGTTGACCCATTTGCCATAAGCATCAACTTCCCACAGCTCCTTTTAGTGTAGTTAGCTGTTGTTGACTGAGTTGCAGAGAGGTTTGAACGCCTCCCCCCAGCCCTTTGCACCTGCCGGTGCCTCTCCTGCAGGTATGAGGGTGCGTTCTGGACAGAAAACACTCTTAACTTGGCGTGCCACTGTGACCACCGCTGCAGACAGTGGTCTGTGTCTGGGTTCTGATGGCTGGCTCGCACCCTCATCCTGCCTGCTGGGCCACAGAGCCTTGCCTAGAAGTCCTCTCTGGCAGTCTGAGCTGTGTAGCTCCTGCAGACCAAGAAGTGAGGAAGCAGCGAAGGGCCTTGAGCTCTTGCTCCGCCCCGGGCCCTTCGGCGCTGAGCTGCTCACCCTTGCATCAAGTGTGCAGAGGATTTTCTTGTCCCCACTTTATGGCCAAGGACACTGGGGTGCAGAGAGATGGTCAGCACTTTGCACAGAGCTGTCATCACTGTTCCAGAGGCCACACACTCCATGTGACAGCCACCAGCACAGTGAACACGTCTACAGTGAGTGGGTACCCAGAACCCTGTGTAGCTACTTTGTGTAGCTCGCCTGACCCCTGCCAGGTGGCATCCCCCTGCTCTGGCCACCCTCAGGCACATTCTGACGAAGAGGAGGAGTTGGGAAACCCTCCTCTGGGTGCCCTGGACACCCCCATGAACAAGCAGCACCCCCCACCCTTTGTGTGAGACTGCTTCTGAACTGGGATGCACTCAGCTGGGAAGATGTGACTCCTAGCACCTCCCAGAGAAGACCTCATCAGCACAGGGAGAGCTCTGTCAACTCTACTGCACAGAGGCCTTCCCGAAGCTGGGAGCAATGGCTGGGGCCCCAGGGGCTCGGTAGGTGGAGTCCTATTGACTGGCAGGGCAGAAACAGCCCATCTAAACCGTGAGCTGACCGCCCAGGCTGCCCAGAGCTCCTGTGTGTGTGCTAATGGGGGGGGGGGGAGGAAGCCAAGTCCCCAGGCACCCAGGACCCTGTGCTGATTGCCTCAGCACTCTCCTGCTACTGGCTCCAGGCTCCAGGCTCTAGGCACCAGTCTATGGACTGGTCCTCCCAGCTAGCCTGCCCTGCAGAGCCGAGCCCTGCCCTTACTGCACAGATGTGCACCACGCTTGCTCACTTGGCCCCATGCCCCACTGACCGTGAGCTAGCACTTGGCACGCACAGGCCCCAGTGCCTGGGTGCTGAGTGACCCTGTGAAGGGGGAGGCTCTCCCTGGGTGAGAGGTGCTATGCCGGCGTCTCTGTGGGGGCTCACTGGGGCAAGAGGGTCAGAGTGTGCTGGCTTCTTGCCTTCCAGGGGAACTCTGCGGGTCAGGTAGTTCTAGAAGCAGTATGCAAGTTATCACTAGAAAGTCGGAGAGGCCACTAGTGATTTATATGCAGACTGCCGTGACTGCATAACAGGTACTGCATTCCGTAGGCTTAAGGATGAGGGCTGGCTGAGTCTCACATTTGCTTCTTTGCACTAGCCTAGTGTTCTAATCATACTCACTCCACTCACATATGCAATTATAATAAACAGTAAGGTATTGCATGTGCCAGTGCTGCAGTTTCCTTTTTTCACGTGTGAAACATGGTGTTTGGGGCTGTGAGATTTGTTTTCACTTGGTTCCTGAAACTATTCTGTACAAAGGCACATATATGTGTTACGAAATGCCAGATTGTAGGGAGCTGGGCGGTAGCGCATCAAGTTAAGCACACATAGCACGAAGTACAAGGACCGACCAGCGGAAGGATCCTGGTTCGAGCCCCCGGCTCTCCATCTGCAGGGGGATCACTTCACGGGTGGTGTAGCAGGTCTGAAGATGTCTGTCTTTCTCTCTCCCACTCTGTCTTCCCTTCCTCTCTCCATTTCTCTGTGTCCTATCCAACAACAACGACAGCAGTGGTGGCAATAATAGTAACAACAACAACAACAAGAGTAACAAAATGGGAAAAATGGCCTCCAGGAGCAGTGGATTCATAGTGTAGGCTCCAAGCCCCAGCAGTAACCCTGGAGGCAAAAAAAAAAAAATTCGAGGGTGAGGTAGATAGCATAATGGTTATTTGAAGAGATTCTCATGTCTGAGGCTCCAGCATCCCGCGTTCAGTCCCCTTCACTACCATGAACCATAGTTGAATAGTGCTCTAGTAAAAAAAAAAAAATGCCTCTGGTCCCCACCTACAAGAGGGAGGCTTCATGAGTGGTGAAGCAGGGCTGCAGGTGTCTCTCTGTCTCTTTCCCACTTCATCACCCTTTCCCTCTCAATTTCTCTCTGTCCTATCAAATAAAAATATAAGTACTAAAAAGTACCTAAAGAGAAACTGGCATGATCTTGGAAGTATGTGTACCCAAGGAGTAGGCGCATCAGATCATAACACGGAGTGTTTTGTTTTGGTGGTCCATTCTCCGTTCATTACTGTCCTCAACAGGCAGCCCCCAGCCCTTACACACACTTGGATGGCCAGGAGCTGAGGTCTTTACATGTCTATCTGAGGAACATCCCAGTTCTGGAAAAGCATTATTGTTACTTAAAGTTATAGCTCCTTGCTTTCTTTAAAATGTTTAATTATCTTTATTATCTGACGAGACAGTCAGAAACAGAGGAAGGGGGAGATTGAGGGAGAGAGACAGAGAGATACCTGGGTCCCTGCTTCACCACTTGTGAAGCTTCCCCCCTGCAGGTGGAGACCGGGGCTTGAACCTGTGTCCTTGCACATTGTAGCATGTTTGCTCAACCAGGCGCACCACCACATCCCCCCCCTTGAAAAATGCTTTATTCAGTTGACTCAGTCTGCCTTCCTTTGCCCATAAACAACCAGTGATCTGTAGCCGCTGTCTTATATATCAGACCCCAGCCCCCCAACAGATGAAGATGCTCAGAAGAACCCCCATCAGTTCTCTCCCCACTCAAGCGGCCCTGGTTCCACCAACTCTGCAAGTGGCTGTCAGCACACACCTCTCAGATGCATTCCTTTCCCATTCCGCAGCTGCACTTCTCCAGACTACCTTATTGTTCACTGAGGTCAGAGCCCAAGGCTGCCAGCACCTTAGTGACCCATCATGCTCCCTTGCTTCTGAGTTTCATATACAAAAATATGCCCTGCATGCCTCCTAAATTTTGATCCAGCTTAGGGGTGGAAGGGGAGGCTGAGAAGTCTGTATCAAGATGAATGGAAGACAGGCCACTCGGGGACTCCCTCGACTAGTGAGCAGGGAGTATGGAGCCCAGTACTCATCCTCTTCTGACTGGGGCCCCCACACACACACCCCACAGCAACCCTCCCAGCAAAGTCTTCCAAACCTTCTCTGGATCACAACTCCCCAAGAAGAACCTAAACCTTCCTCCAAATGTCTTCTGTCCCAGGCCCTCTACACCCACACTGTATGCGTGTAGAGAGCCCCTCTGTACTGTGAGACTGAGTTCTGTGCTCACTCAGAGCGGCACCCTAGGGTCTCTCCACCCATTTCCTAACCCTATATTCAATTGTGTGGGTGAGGAAGCTGGAAAATTATTCACTTAGTAGAGTGCACACATTACCGAGTACAAGGCTCTGGGTTTGAGCCCAGGCGCTGCATGGAAACACCATCAACAGCCCCATGAGGAGCTTCATGGATGGTGAACTGGTGCTCTGGTGTCTCTCCTCTCTCCCTGTGCCCAGGAGGCTGTCTAGCAGGGTGGCACTAACTTTTGCCCTCAGTGTAGCATGGAAATAATCTCATGGGTGGCGCCTACTTTTAGTATTTTGTCTCTAGACGGCAGTGCCAAGGTTTAATTGGGGCACAAGTAGAGGAGAACTAGGTGTTCCCTGGACAACAAGAACCACGTGCAGTGGAACCTTGGAGCCGCTGATCCAAGTGTCTCTGGGCTCAGTAACCTAGCGCCAGGGGTGCACACCTGATGTGGAAGGCAGAAGAGGCCCAGCCCTCGGTCTCTGAGTGTGAAAGCAAAGAGAATGCACATGGCATTCACCTAGTGGCTTCTGGGAAAAGCTGGGCATCATCCAGGCTAGTCCTGGAGGCAGTGGGGCTCACTGGGCTTCAGCCCTCCCTGACCTCCATTAGGTGTGAGGTCACGTACTCCCTGCCCTCTGTCCTTCCTGCCTGGGAGCGTGCCCTACCTTCTTTCCCACAGGAGGCTCCAGGGAATGCACTAAGTGTACATCCCCCATACCTAGTGTTTGCTTTCCACCTGCATCCCTCTGACACACACACACACACACACACACACACACACACACACACACACACACACACTGCCTGGGAACTCTGCACAGCTTCCTCTTGGGGCCCTTCTGCAATCTCCTTCCACTTGAGAATGTATGCTACTGTGCTAGACTTCCCTCCTGGACCCGGGGACTGTGCTGGCCATGCTCAGTGAATGCTGTTCACACAGCCACATGGGAACAGTTTCATTGGAGTAGATCTAGCATACAAACAACTAGGCATGCATTTGCATACATTTGCATACAGCTGACATTTGCCCTACATCTGAGAACTCAGTGTCACCCTCATTAAAATGGGGAGCATATAAGAGACATCACCTTGGGCCTTTGCCTCTATGTCATGCTCACCTGGCAGCTGCCACCTATTCTCTGTCCCCCTGTGACCTTGCCTTTCTGAGGGGGTGCTATCAGTAGAATCACAAGGGCGCATTTTTTTTAACGGGTGTGAAAGATGCATTTTAGGGATTGGGGAGATGGTTCAGTGGTAAAGCATAGAACTTGCATACCTGAGGCTCCAGAATCTCACAGGTCGACCCCGAGCACCACTAAGGCCAGACCTCAGCAGCGCTGTTAGTGTCTCTCCCTCTCCCTATCTCTGTCCATGTCAGGAGAACCATTCTGAATTGTGGACATTTGCCACAACTCGCCAGACTCTATCCTTAAAGTGAGTGCTGTACTGTAAAGGATTAGAAACTAAAAAGTACACACTTAGTAAGGAGAAGCTTTAATTCAAAACGATTGATTCCATTTGATCAGTGCATACAAAGTGATTTCCAGTGAAATCACATGACACTGATGAAACGAGTGAGCATTTGGAGGGTCTGTGTCTGATCTTGTAATAGGAAAGCAAGGACAGCACCCCCCACTCATCTCTGTGTCACATGAAGAAGAGGGCTCTCTTGGAGAAGCCATTTTTCTTTTTTATTATTATTATTTTTTAATTTTTTATTATTTATTTATTTGTTTTTATTTAAGAAAGGATTAATTAACAAAATCATAGGGTAGGAGGGGTACAACTCCACACAATTCCCACCACCCAATCTCCATATCCCACCCCCTCCCCTGATAGCTTTCCCATTCTCCATCCCTCTGGGAGCATGGACCCAGGGTCGTTGAGGGTTGCAGAAGGTAGAATGTCTGGCTTCTGTAATTGCTTCCCTGCTGAACATGGGCGTTGACTGGTCAGTCCATACTCCCAGTCTGCCTCTCTCTTTCCCTAGTAGGGTGGGTCTCTGGGAAGGCGGAGCTCCAGGACACATTGGTGGGGTCTTCAGTCCAGGGAAGCCTGGCCGGCATCCTGATGGCATCTGGAACCTGGTGGCTGAAAAGAGAGTTAACATGCAAAGCCAAACAAATTGTTGAGCAATCATGGACCCAAAGCTTGGAATAGTGGAGAGGAAGTGTTAGGGGGGTACTCACTGCAAACTCTAGTGTACTTCTGCTTTCAGGTATATATTTTGCAGTAGTTTATGGATACGTGTGAACATATGCTCTCTCTCACAGAAACTGGTGTATCTCTAGGTTTTGGGACTTTGTTAGAAAGTGAACCACCTGAGATGAAATTAGAGTATACTATGAAAGGAAAGGTCTCACCCGAGTAATGAAGTTGAAGGGTTGTCATTCCACACGTGAAGTCTCTGGACACAGTCTGAAGTGAAGCATGTTGAGGTGGCAATTGTTGCGTTGGTTAGGTTGCGATCGGCGGATGCAATATTATTTGATATGGATTGGGAAAGGCATACGGGAAAGTGGGCCCCATCCAAGGGTTCTAGGACTGGGGGAAGTAGGGGCTGTATAGTGGAGATGTGAGGTTCCTGCTGTCTTAGGGTTCAAAAATCGCTATCGAACAGGCCATGACCGGTGCGCTGCTATGTTCCATCGCTGGGGAGCCAGAGACGACCCGAACTGCCCCTGCAGCTCCAGACAGACTATGACCCACATAGTCAACGACTGCCACCTCTCCAGATTCAAAGGAGGTCTCGAAACTTTACATCAGGCTCAACCTGACGCTGTTGACTGGCTACGGAAGAAGGGCAAACGCTAGAAGAAGGGTTCAAAAAGACAATGGATAGTTAATGTTATCATCACATTATATGGTAATTGGGTTAACTTTGAAAAGTTCTCTTGTTAGGGTTTGCTGTACAGTACCCAGTATCTTGTGCTATTGGATGCTTCTGATCTACTTGGTCTAGGCTTTTGAGAGAGTCCGCATATCAAATACACAGCCTATATATTTAAAAGATTCAGTTTGTGTTTTGAAAAACTTTGAGACATACGATTGATTTTCCCCCTCTCATATTAATTAACTAGTGATGTATATGTCTACATTTTGTTAGGAGTGTATATAAACACCATTCCCATGCAGCTTCCTGGGCCAGTGGGGGGTGGGAGTGGGTGGGAGGGATGGGTCACAGTCTTTTGGTGGAGAAGCCATTTTCTAAAATACACAAATATTTCTTTGCTGCTTTTTCAGTTCATTAGACCCAAAAATAAAATCATTGTCAGTTTTGTTTGAGAACCACTCATCTCTGAACAGCATAAAAAGATCATTGCTGGGAGTCGGGTGGTAACGCAGTGGGTTAAGCACATGGCGTGAAGCGCAAGGACCCGAGTAAGGATCCCGGTTCGAGCCTCCGGCTCCCCACCTGCAGGGGAGTCGCTTCACAGGTGGTGAAGCAGGTCTGCAGGTGTCTGTCTTTCTCTCCCCCCCCTGTCTTCCCCTCCTCTCTCCATTTCTCTCTGTCCTATCCAACAATGACGACATCAACAACAATAATAACTACAACAACAATAAAAAACAAGGGAAAGGGAAAATAAATAAATAAATATAAAAAAAGTTTAAAAAAAAAAAAAGGTCATCACTCTGAGTGGGCTGAGCCTGCTTTGTCCCCATGCTCCTGGGGGCTGGGAAACAGTTCAGAAGGTAGAGCATATAGCTTCCTGCATAAAAATCTGGGATGGTGCCCAGCACTACATGGAAAACACCGGGGGGGGGGAACTTCGTGGGTGGTGGTGCGGTGTTGTGGTGTCTCTCCTCTCTCTCCACCAAATAAAGAATGAGAAAGGTGATGCGGGGGGGAGGCTGTTGGTACTGCACACTCTCAAGGCCCTGGCATCACATAAAGATTGAAAGTGACAGCGTTTCCTAAGAACTCTTGGAGAGGTGATGGTGAGGGACCACTGTTTCAGTACCTGGTACCTAGCTCCACAGGGGCTGTTGCACTGAGCCTACTGCTCACCTGCTTGAGCAGCCAGGCCTGTGAGGTGCAAGAGAGTGTCACTGGCACTGTTCTCTCAGCGCATTCACACACACACGCACACGCACACACACACGCGCGCACACACACACACACACACACACACACACACACACACACACACACACACACCCCTTACTTAGAATTTGAGTTCAGGACAGTAAAATAGTGGAGATATCAGGAAGCTTTAACATGAAGTGGCCAGTAGGCCCGTTGCCAAAGTGCCACAGATAGCCACTGTCATATCGGCTTCTGTGAGGAGGGAATGGTTTTAGAACTACAGCCTGGAATGTAATGGAGGCAGGAGCCAGGAGCCAGGAGCCAGGAGCCAGGAGCCAGGAGCCAGGAGCCAGGAGCCAGGAGCCAGGAGCCAGGAGCCAGGCTTTGACCTATGGCCCCATATCTTTGTTTTCTGGCACTGCTTCTGTACCTCAGAGCAGAAGCTGGAAAAAGAGGAGGTGGATGCTGGGAGAAGTAGGAAGGGTGCTTGAGGCCACCTGGCCTGCCGGTCTTCTGGGTACAATGGGGTTTTCCTGTGTTCCTTCTGTAATTGCAGCTTGTAATGGGATTAATTCATTTCTCTTTTCCAGAGGATCAAGGCGAGCAGGAATGGGATGAGGATGTGATTTTTTTTTTTTTAGCCTTGTTCTGTCGTTCTTTGTCAAATTCAGAATTGTGTTGTTGGGGCTGGGTTCTCATGAATGCTCAATTTCATCAGTTATCAATCTGAGCCACTTTTTCATTCAAATAGGGAGCTTCCCCTGGTGATATAGCACTTCACATATAGTGCCAGGGTTTGAACCTCAGAAAAATGTTTAGCAAAAAAATTATTAGGCCTGGTGAAATATCGTCCTAGCCCTCCAAATTCAGTTTTTTTTTTCTCCAGGTTTTTCCCTGGAGCTTCATTGCTTGCAAAATTCTTTTTTAAATTATCTTTATTTGTTGGATAAAGACAGCCAGAAATCAGGAGAGAAGGGGTGATAGAAAAGGAGAGAGAGAGAGAGGGAGGAAGGGAGGGAGGGAGGCAGAGAGAGAGAGAGAGAGAAACCTGCAGCACTGCTTCACCACTTCCAAAGCTTTCCTCCTGCAGGTGGGGACCAGGGGCTCAAACCTGGGGCTTTGCTCACTGTAACGTGTGCTTAACCAGGTGAACCACCACCCAGCCCCATGCTTGCACAATTCCATCACTTCTGGGAGACTTTTTTTTTTTAAAGATAGAGACAGACAAGAAGACAAGGGAAGGGGGTAGGGCTAGAGAGAGAAAAGCACCAAAGGTTGCTTCAATGCAGTGGGGGCTGAATATGAACCTGGCCTGGCTATGCACTGTCCAATCGAGCTGTTCAGCCAGACTTTTTTTTTTTGGCATTTGGTGCGAAGAGTAGGAGAGACAGAAAGAGACACAAAGAGGAGGAGAAACACCATAGCAGTGCTCCCTCACTGGTGAAGTTTCCCCTGGACAGGCAGGGCTTGAACCCAGATCCTTGCACATAGGGAACTGTGTTTTCCTGGCCAAGTCACCTCCCAATCTCTCAAATTCAGATTTAGCATGTTAACAGTCCCTTGTAAGAACAGAGAGAAGTCTCTGCTGGTGTACCTAAGGGCATGAAACCCTGGGTTTAATTATTTGTGCTATATATCTCTACTCTTTTTTTTAAATATTTATTTTATTTATTTATTCCCTTTTGTTGCCCTTGTCGTTTTATTGTTGTAGTTATTATTGTTGTTGTCGTTGTTGGATAGGACAGAGAGAAACGGAGAGAGGAGGGGAAGACAGAGAGGAGGAGAGAAAGATAGACACCTGCAGACCTGCTTCACCGCCTGTGAAGCGACTCCCCTGCAGGTGGGGAGCCGGGGTTCGAACCAGGATCCTTATACCGGTCCTTGTGCTTTGTGCCACCTGCGTTTAACCCGCTGCGCTACAGCCCGACTCCCATATCTCTACTCTTATATCACAAGAAATACAAACATCAAAAAAAATTCCGGGGGCTGGAAGATGACTCACCTGGTACATACTTCATCATGTGCAAGGTCCCAAGTTGAAGCCCAAGACATAAAGTACACAGGAGAAACTTCCTGAGCAGTGGAGAAGTGCTGCGACCTCTCTCTTTTCTCTATATCCCTTCTGTCTCTCACTCTATCTGAAAAGAAACGGAGTCCACTGGGAAGAGTGGAATTATGCAGATGTAAGGCATCAGTGAATACTCTGGCAGCAAAGGACACAAGCAGTTCCTGAAAGTGGAGTCCAGAGAGCTCTTGTGTGACTCTGTTCCCATTTAACAGTCTCGGGTCATGTGATGCTTCTAGGTGGCTCTCTCCTCTGTGGGGCCACAGTTTAATACTCTAATGTAGCTCATGGGGCAGTGAGAAACACTCTCGGGCTATCTATTTAATCAAATAGGCTAAAGGGTTCAAAAATAAATGTAGAAGGAAACACAGCCACAAAGAGCCCTGATTTGGGGGGCAGGCAGTGGCACACCTGGGTGAGTGTGCAAGGATCTGAGTTCAAGGCTGTGGTCCCCACCTGCAGGGGGGAAGCTTCACAAGTGGTGAGGCAGGGATGCAGGTGTTTCTCTTTCTCTCTCTTTCTCCCTCCCTCTCTGTCTCCCCCTCACCTCCCAGTTTCTCTCTGTCTCTATACAGTAAAACAATAAATAAATAAAATGAAAAAGAAGCCTATTTTGGGGGCTGAGTGGTAGTGCAGCAGGATAATTGTATGTGGCACGAAGGGCAAAGACGGGAATAAGGATCCTGGTTCGAGCCCCTGGCTCCCCACCTGCAGGGGTGTCTCTTCACAGGTGGTGAAGCAGGTCTGCAGGTGTCTATCTTCCTCTCCCCCTCTTTGTCATCCCTCCTCTCAATTTCTCTCTGTCCTATCCAAAAGTAAAAGCAATAACAACAATAACAATAATAACAACAAGGGCAACAAAATGGCATCCAGGAGCAACGGATTTGTAGTGCAGGCATCAAGCCCCAGTGATAACCCTGGAGGCAAAGAAAAAAAGAAAGAAAGAAAAGAAAATATTTTTTTTCCAAAAAAGGGAAGGCCCAGTTCTTTTTCAGTGACTATAAAGACAAGCTAAACCCAGCAGAACACAGGGAACATTATTCTGATAAGATGCAGAATATTTTTTCTTTTTTTTTAAAAAAAGATTTTATTTATTTATTAATGAGAAACATAGGAGGAGAGAGAAAGAACCAGGCATTGCCTTGGTGCATGTGCTGCCAGAGATCGAACTCAGAATCTCATGCTTGAGAGTCGAATGCTTTATCCACTGCACCACCTCCTGGACCACATGATGCAGAATATTTTCTTAGTGAATCACCATGAAAAAAATCAAGAACTGTTTTCCTACTTGTGATCAAAAGCAGACTAATAATATTTTAAAAAATTATTGTGACAGAGAACACCAGAGTTGAGCTTTGACAATGTTCCACAACCCAGTCCTACACTTTTGTCTCCTCCTGGCCTTTAGCAGAGTCACGCATGCACAGCCAACTGCAAGCCTCAGCATGTCAGATTTTGAGTGCTTCAGGGCGAGTATTCTAAGTAAATGTGAACAAGATCACCATGGGAACAAAGCCTTGTCAGAATATGACTGTTTTATTCTGTTTCTGGGACCTTTAGGAACATTCAATTTATACGAGCACTTATTTAATCTCCAGCACAGTAATCTTGGAGCACCCTGGAGGGATTTTGTAATCTCATGGGCAATGACCTTGGAGGAGGGAAACAATGGCGCAGGCGCAGTGCCCATGTGGGGAGAGCACTGTGTATTTCAAAGTCGCTAGGTAACAGCCTTAAAAGTTCTCGTGGGGGCTGGGTGGTAGCGCAGTGGGTTAAGCGCACATGGTGTGAAGCACAAGGACCGGCTTAAGGATACCGGTTTGAGCTCCTGGCTCCCCACCTACAGGGGGGTCGCTTCACAGGTGGTGAAACAGGTCTGCAGGTATCTACCTCTCCCCCTCTCTGTCCTCCCCTTCTTTCTTGATTTTTCCCTGTACTATCCAATAACAACAACAAGGGCAACAAAAATGGGAAAAATGGCCCCCAGGAGCAGTGGATTCACAGTGCAGGCACTGAGCCCCAGCAATAACTCTGGACGAAAAAAAAAAAGTTCTCATGGCTGCTACCTCAGTATGGAAAGACAGAAACAAGCTGGGGGTATGGATCAACCTGTCAATGCCCATGTCCAGTGAAGAAGCATTTATGCAAACCAGACCTTCTACCTTCTGCACCCCCAAAAGAATTTTGGTCCATACTCCCAGAGGTGGAAAAATGTTAGGGGAAAGTGACCAGAAGGTTCTGAACTCCAATTCTGTAAGGAACCAGAGAGAGAAGAGAAATAAAGGAAAAGCATTTGGAAGTAGTAACAGGTATAGGTGTAGCTGTGACTTTAAAAAGCAAGACCATAGAAAAAATGGGATATCTATCTATCTATCTATCTATCTATCATCTATCTATCATCTATCCATCACATGTGTATATTTCCCAACCCATATCTGTGACCTTGGGAGAACCTCTGCAGTTTCCAGTGGAGGGACTGGGGACACAGAACTCTGGTGGTGGGATCAGTATAGAATTGCACCCCTGTTATACTGAATTTTTTAAATCACTAATAAAAAAATAGAAAAAAAGTTCTCATGGCCAGAAATCTGGGCGATTAGGCGTGGTGATGGGTGCTAAGTAGGCTTATTCTTTGCACTCTGCAGCAGGAGAAATGCAGCCTTGTGTTGTGTATCCATATGAGTGGGCTTTCAGGCAGATTTCAAAACCATCACTGATACCCCCCCAGTTTTATTCAAAGATAAATTGAGAGGGGAAGGGAGATAGAGAGGAAGAGAGAGAGACACACACACCTGCAGACCTGCTTCACCACTTGTGAAGCACCCCCCTACAGGTGGGGAGCAGGAGTCTTGAATCCAGATTCTTGTACAATCCTTGAGCTTAGAACTATGTGCTCCTAACCTGGAGCGCCACCCCCAGGCTCCCCTTCACTTATTTCCAGGTTCACTGAGAACATGCTCTTTAATCAGAGCAGAACTTTCTCAAGGGAGGACCAGAAGTGGACATAGTCCCAGTGGAGCACCGGGAAGTAACTCACTGCATAGAACACACGCTGACCCAAGTCCCAGTCCTGCTAGCCCACAGAGGCAACAAATTTTCTTTAGCTGATAAAGCTTTGCCCACAGAGGCAAAAAATGGCCCCCTCAGGCCTTCCCCTGGCAGCACACTGGTTCTTGTCTTACATGTTCCTCCATGTTTGTACCAGTTTCTTTTTTGAAAATGCCTGTATGATATAGGTTTCTGTTCACCCCACATCCCTGATACTGTGGTCATTTAGTTAAAAAGAAAAGGGGGTATGTTTCATCTTGGTTTGGTCTCCTCCCCCCCACCTCTGAGAGAACTGGTTTGGCCCTTGCTAGTTTTGTGCCCCTCTTTATCCCTGCCCCCTATGCTATGTAGTTCCGGGGTTCTTGGCCCGGAGGCCAGAGGAGAAGGATGCAGGACAGATCTGTGTGGTGATTAGTTTGGGATAGTTTATGAATCGTGGTTCGTGAATAAAGAAATACAGCTTCCCGGCCCAGCCGTGTGTCCTCCAGTCTCTGTTTACCGCCAAGCTAGCCTGGCCTGCTGGAGCCCCGAATATTAACGACAAATGGCATAATTACAGGAGGAGCTTCATAAGTGTAGGGCTAGCACTGTGCTTCCTCTTTTGCTCTCTCTCTCTCTCTCTCTCTCTCTCTCACTCGGTATCCAAAAAAAAAGAAGCATATGGAGCCTCAGCCATAACCCTGGGAGGAGAGAGAGAGAGAGAGTCCTTGGTGAAAAGTAGCAGAGCTGTGTGCAAGGTGCTTGGCCATGCCACATGGCAGCTTTTTGTGGTGAAATTCCAGAAGAAGAAGTGCTCCTCATAAAACCGGGGGGACCCCCTCTCAGTATGAGAAGGGGTTGGGCTTCTCAGGTACCTAAAGAGTCCTCACCTAGGTGGGTGCACGGAACTCCGAGTAGCCGAGTAACACTGCAAAAGCAATGCAGTCCCCCCTCCACCCTGCTCGGGGATCTCAACGGCAGGCTGCACTTGGAGCCGAATATTGCCGGGGCACTGCCTGGGTCCTGCACCCCCGTGGGAACAGCACTTTGAGGATCGGGGCCCAGGTGGCCACCGGAACCAGGAAAACTTCCATGGCCTGGTGAAGTCTGTCCAAGTCCCCAGCTCCTCCCTCACTCCAGCACACAGTCTGTACCAAAAAAAAAAAAAAAAAAAAAGCGTGTTCGGTCACTCTGGCACACAGTCTGTACCAAAAGAAAAAAAAAAGCGGGTTCCGTCACTCCAGCACACAATCTGTACCAAAAAAAAAAAGCGGGTTCAGTAACTCCAGCACAAAGTCTGTACCAAAAAAAAGCGGGTTCGGTCACTCCGGCACACAGTCTGTACTAGAAAAAAAAAGAGCGGGTTCGGTGACTCCAGCACAGTCTATATCAAAAAAAAAAAAGGGGGATTCGACTTCCGGAGGCGGAGCTACGAGCAGCAGATCGCTTTCTCTCCTCTCCTCTCCTCTCCTGGATCAACTAGGAATACCAAAGGAGACCACCCGGACCGAAACAAGACACGACTAGAATGACCACAGAAACCCAGTAAATCACCCGTGAGTACAAACACGCGTGGCTGGTGACAGAGAGGAGAGAGGGGCCTAAGGAGAGATTAAGTGACTGCTAACAGTTCGACAGTTTGTCAGTGGAGACACCACCTCCAGTCTGCTCCACCAACAAGGGGACAGCTGAAGGGAGGAAAGGACTCCCCAGAGACTCACCAAGTACAACTCTGAGTCTCCATTGCTACTACCCTCAGAATCTGGAGCAGCAAGAGGGAGGGACACCAGGGCACAGAGATCTAACCGGGAAACTCAGGAGAAGACCTATACCTCGGTGGCATAGCTGAGGGGCTGTGAAAGTCTCTTTGCATAACCACTGGATTATCTCTGCCACACCCTGCTTTATCTCTTGGTCAGGAGTCATTGATTAAGCCAAGAAGCCTATTGATAGTTTAAAAGCCCTCAGGCTACCATAGCCTACAGGGGAAAAAAAAAAGGCTTTTACACCACTGAACTCCAACTCAGGGATTGAAAAAACTGTTAACTTATATAAAATGGTTAAAACAACAAGAAAAAATAATGGAGACTCGAACCAGGACAAGAGTCCAGCTAAAAGTCCTCCAGAGGGCGAAGTACAAAACAACGAGTTCAACATCCAAATATTAGCTAAGGAAATAATAACAGGAGTGAGTAAAGAATTTGAAAAAATTGTAATCAGAACTGCAGGAACAACAAATGAGAATATGGAAGAAAATTCTAATAATCTCATGGTTATTAGAGAGCTGAAAGCTGAAATTGCTGAGCTAAGAAGGCAACTAGCTGAACAAGCTAAAACAGTATCAGAGCAGGGCAACAAAATAGATGAACTCCAGAAAGCAGTAGAGGGCAGAGAGAATAGAATCAATGAGGCTGAAGACAGAATTAGCAAGATTGAGGATGAATTAGAGACAACTCAAAAAGAAGTAAGAGGACTCAAAAAGAGATTAAGAGATGCTGAAAACAACAACAGAGTCCTATGGGATGACTTCAAAAGAAACAATATACGCATTATTGGCTTACCAGAGGAAGAAAGAGAAGGGGAGGAAGAAAGCATTCTCCAGGCCATAATAGCTGAAAATTTCTCTAGTCTAGACAACACCAAAGACATAAAGATTCAAGAAGCCCAGAGGGTCCCAAACAGAATTAACCCAGACCTAAAGACACCAAGACATGTCATACTTAGATTGGAAAGGAATAAGGATAAAGAAAGGATCCTCAAGGCTGCAAGAGAAAAACAAAGAGTCACCTACAAAGGAAAACCCATAAGATTAGCAGCAGACTTCTCCATACAAACACTACAGGCCAGAAGAGAATGGCAAGATATCTATCGAGTGCTCAATGAGAAAGGCTTTCAGCCAAGAATACTATATCCTGCTAGATTGTCATTCAGACTAGATGGAAGCATCAAAACCTTCTCAGACAAGCAACAGTTGAAGGAAGCAACCATCACCAAGCCTGCCTTGAAAGAAGTTCTGAAAGGTTTCCTATAAACAACCAGACCACCACAAATAGAACATATATCAAAACACTCTAAAACTCTACGAATGGCGTTAAAATATCTTCAATCTTTGATATCAATAAATGTGAATGGCCTGAATTCACCTATTAAAAGACACAGAGTAGGAAGATGGATCAGAAAACACAACCCAACAATATGTTGTCTACAGGAAACTCACCTAACGCAACAAGACAAACACAGACTTAAAGTGAAAGGATGGAAAACTATCATTCAAGCCAATGGCCCACAAAAAAGGGCAGGAACAGCTATTCTCATATCTGACATGATAGACTTTAAAATTGATAAGATTAAAAAAGATAGGAATGGACACTACTTAATGCTCAGAGGATCAGTCAATCAAGAGGACTTAACAATTATTAATATCTATGCACCCAATGAGAAGCCATCTAAATACATCAAACTTCTACTGAAAGAGCTACAGCAATATATTAACAGTAACACAATCATAGTAGGGGACTTCAACACCCCACTCTCTCAACTTGACAGACCATCCAGGAAGAAAATCAGTAAAGACATAAGGGAGCTAAATGAAGAGATAGATAAACTAGAACTATTGGACATTTTCAGAGTCATTCATCCCAAGAAACTGGAATACACATTTTACTCAAATCCACATGGATCATTCTCAAGGATAGACCATATGTTAGGCCACAAAGACAGCATCAGCCTATTCAAGAGCACTGAAATCATCCCAAGCATCTTCTCAGACCACAGTGGAATTAAACTAACACTTAACAATCAACAAAAGATTAGTAACAGTGCCAAAATGTGGAAGCTCAACAGTACACTTCTTAACAACTTCTGGGTCAAAGAGGAAATCAAGGAAGAAATCAAAATGTTTCGAGAGTTCAATGAAAATGAAGACACAAGCTATCAAACTATTTGGGACACAGCTAAAGCAGTCCTAAGAGGGAAGTTCATAGCTATACACGCACACATTAGGAAACAAGAAAAGGCACAAATAAACAGCCTGATTGCACATCTTAAAGACCTAGAAGAAGAACAACAAAGGAACCCTAAAGCAACCAGAAGGACAGAAATTACTAAAGTTAGGGCAGAAATAAATAACATTGAGAATAGGAAAACCATACAAAAGATCAATGAAAGTAAATGTTGGTTCTTCGAAAGAGTAAACAAGATCGACAAACCTTTAGCCAGACTCACAAAACAAAAAAGGGAGAAGACCCAAATAAATCGGATAGTAAATGAAAGAGGAGATATCACAACAGACACTGCAGAAATTCAACATATCATGCGAGGCTTCTATGAACAACTATATGCCACCAAGTTAGAGAACCTGGAAGAAATGAATGATTTCCTAGATACCTACCAACTTCCAAAACTAAGTAAAGAGGAAGTGGATAATATGAACAGGCCTATCACAGCTAATGAAATTGAAACAGTTATCAAAAATCTCCCCAAAAATAAAAGTCCTGGACCAGATGGTTTTACAAATGAATTCTACAAAACTTTCAAAGAAGAACTAATACCTCTACTTTTAAAAGTCTTCCAGAAGATTGAAGACACTGGAATACTCCCTGCCAGCTTCTATGAAGCCAACATCACCCTGATACCAAAAGCAGACAGGGACACAACCAAAAAAGAAAACTACAGACCAATATCTCTGATGAACATAGATGCGAAAATATTGAACAAAATTCTAGCCAACCGGATACAGCAGTATATCAAAAAGATTGTTCATCATGACCAAGTGGGGTTTATCCCAGGCATGCAAGGTTGGTTTAATATACGTAAATCAATCAATGTGATCCACCACATCAACAAAAGCAAGACCAAAAACCACATGGTCATATCAATAGATGCAGAGAAAGCCTTTGACAAAATACAACATCCCTTTATGATCAAAACACTACAAAAAATAGGAATAGATGGAAAATTCCTGAAGATAGTGGAGTCTATATATAGTGAACCTACAGCCAACATCATACTCAATGGTGAAAAACTGGAAGCATTTCCCCTCAGATCAGGTACTAGACAGGGCTGCCCACTATCACCATTACTATTCAACATAGTGTTGGAAGTTCTTGCCATAGCAATCAGGCAGGAGCAAGGAATTAAAGGCATACAGATCGGAAGAGAAGAAGTCAAACTCTCCTTATTTGCAGATGACATGATAGTATACATGGAAAAACCTAAGGAATCTAGCAAGAAGCTTTTGGAAATCATCAGGCAATACAGTAATGTGTCAGGCTATAAAATTAACATTCAAAAATCAGTGGCATTCCTCTATGCAAACACTAAGTTAGAAGAAATTGAAATCCAGAAATCAGTTCCTTTTTCTATAGCAACAAAAACAATAAAATATCTAGGAATAAACCTAACCAAAGAAGTGAAAGACTTGTATACTGAAAATTATGAGTCACTACTCAAAGAAATTGAAAAAGACACAAAGAAGTGGAAAGATATTCCATGCTCATGGGTTGGAAGAATTAACATCATCAAAATGAATATATTACCCAGAGCCATCTACAAATTTAATGCTATCCCCATCAAGATCCCAAGCACATTTTTTAGGAGAATAGAACAAATGCTACAAATGTTTATCTGGAACCAGAAAAGACCTAGAATTGCCAAAACAATCTTGAGAAAAAAGAACAGAACTGGAGGCATCACACTGCCAGATCTCAAACTATATTATAGGGCCATTGTCATCAAAACTGCTTGGTACTGGAACATGAACAGACACACTGACCAGTGGAATAGAATTGAGAGCCCAGAAATGAGGCCCCACACCTATGGACATCTAATCTTTGACAAAGGGGCCCAGACTATTACATGGGGAAAGCAGAGTCTCTTCAACAAATGGTGTTGGAAACAATGGGTTGAAACATGCAGAAGAATGAAGCTGAATCACTGTATTTCACCAAATACAAAAGTAAATTCCAAGTGGATCAAGGACTTGGATGTTAGACCAGAAACTATCAGATACTTAGAGGAAAATATTGGCAGAACTCTTTTCCGCATAATTTTTAAAGACATTTTCAATGAAACGAATCCAATTACAAGGAAGACTAAGGCAAGTATAAACCTATGGGACTACATCAAATTAAAAAGCTTCTTCACAGCAAAAGAAACCACTACCCAAACCAAGAGACCCCTCACAGAATGGGAGAAAATCTTTACATGCCATACATCAGATAAGAGTTTAATAACCAACATATATAAAGAGCTTGCCAGACTCAAGAACAAGACAACAAATAACCCCATCCAAAAATGGGGGGAGGACTTGGACAGAATATTCACCACAGAAGAGATCCAAAAGGCCGAGAAACACATGAAAAAATGCTCCAAGTCTCTGATTGTCAGAGAAATGCAAATCAAGACAACAATGAGATATCACTTCACTCCTGTGAGAATGTCACACATCAGAAAAGGTAACAGCAGCAATTGCTGGAGAGGATGTGGGGTCAAAGGAACCCTCCTGCACTGCTGGTGGGAATGTCAATTGGTCCAACCTCTGTGGAGAACAGTCTGGAGAACTCTCAGAAGGCTAGAAATGGACCTACCCTATGACCCTGCAATTCCCCTCCTGGGGATATATCCTAAGGAACCCAACACATCCATCCAAAAAGATCTGTGTACACATATGTTCTTGGCAGCACAATTTGTAATAGCCAAAACCTGGAAACAACCCAGGTGTCCAACAACAGATGAGTGGCTGAGCAAGTTGTGGTATATATACACAATGGAATACTACTCAGCTGTAAAAAATGGTGACTTCACCGTTTTCAGCCGATCTTGTATGGACCTTGAAAAAATCATGTTGAGTGAAATAAGTCAGAAACAGAAGGATGAATATGGGATGATCTCACTCTCAGGCCGAAGTTGAAAAACAAGATTAGAAAAGAAAACACAAGTCGAACCTGAAATGGAATTGGAGTATTACACCAAAGTAAAAGACTCTGTGGTGGGTGGGTGGGTGGGGAGAATACAGGTCCATGAAAAATGATGAATGAAATAGTGGGGGTTGTATTGCTAAATGGGAATCTGGGGAACGTTATGCATGTAAAAAAAAAAAAAAAAGAAGAAGTAGAAACGCAAAGCAGAAATTGACTGAGTTTGGAGTATGGCACCAAAGTAAGAAAGCAGAAGTATACTAGAGTTTGCAGTGAGTATCTCCCTAATACTTCCTCTCCACTTTTCCAAGCTTTGGGTCCATGATTGCTCAACAATTTGTTTGGCTTTGTATGTTAACTCTCTTTTCAGCCACCAGGTTCCAGATGTCATCAGGATGCCGGCCAGACTTCCCTGGATTGAAGACACCACCAATGTGTCCTGGAGCTCAGCTTCCCCAGAGACCCATCCTACTAGGGAAAGAGAGAGGCAGACTGGGAGTATGGACCGACCAGTCAACGCCCATGTTCAGCGAGGAAGCAATTACAGAAGCCAGACCTTCTACCTTCTGCAACCCTCAATGACCCTGGGTCCATGCTCCCAGAGGGATAGAGAATGGGAAAGCTATCGGGGGAGGGGGTGGGATATGGAGATTGGGCGGTGGGAATTGTGTGGCGTTGTACCCCTCCTACCCTATGGTTTTGTTAATTAATCCTTTCTTAAATAAAATAAAATAAAAAAAAAAGGGGGTTTGGTCACTCCAGCACACAGTCTGTAACAAAAAAAAGCGTGTTCGGTCACTCCGTCACACAGTCTGTACCAAAAAAAAAAAAAAAAAGCGGGTTCGGTCACTGCAGCACAGTCTGTACCAAAAAAAAAAAAAAAAGCGGGTTCCGTCACTACAGCACAGTCTGTACAAAAAAAAGCGGGTTCGGTCACTGCAGCACAGTCTGTACAAAAAAAAAAAAACGGTTCCGTCACTACAGCACAGTCTGTACAAAAAAAAGCGGGTTCCGTCACTACAGCACAGTCTGTACAAAAAAAAGCGGGTTCGGTCACTGCAGCACAGTCTGTACAAAAAAAAGCGGGTTCGGTCACTGCAGCACAGTCTGTACCAAAAAAAAAAAAAGCGGGTTCCCTCACTACAGCACAGTCTGTACAAAAAAAAGCGGGTTCGGTCACTGCAGCACAGTCTGTACAAAAAAAAAGAAGGAAAGAAAAAGCGGGTTCGGTCACTACAGCACAGTCTGTACCAAAAAAAAAAAAAAGCGGGTTCGGTCAGTACAGCACAGTCTGTACAAAAAAAAGCGGGTTCCGTCACTACAGCACAGTCTGTACCAAAAAAAAAAAAAAAAAAAGCGGGTTCCGTCACTACAGCACAGTCTGTACAAAAAAAAGCGGGTTCGGTCACTGCAGCACAGTCTGTACAAAAAAAAAAAAAAACGGTTCCGTCACTACAGCACAGTCTGTACAAAAAAAAGCGGTTCGGTCACTACAGCACAGTCTGTACAAAAAAAAGCGGGTTCGGTCACTGCAGCACAGTCTGTACCAAAAAAAAAAAAAAAGCGGGTTCCGTCACTACAGCACAGTCTGTACAAAAAAAAGCGGGTTCGGTCACTGCAGCACAGTCTGTACAAAAAAAAGCGGGTTCGGTCACTGCAGCACAGTCTGTACCAAAAAAAAAAAAAGCGGGTTCCCTCACTACAGCACAGTCTGTACAAAAAAAAGCGGGTTCGGTCACTGCAGCACAGTCTGTACAAAAAAAAGCGGGTTCGGTCACTGCAGCACAGTCTGTACAAAAAAAAGCGGGTTCGGTCACTACAGCACAGTCTGTACCAAAAAAAAAAAAAAGCGGGTTCGGTCAGTACAGCACAGTCTGTACAAAAAAAAGCGGGTTCGGTCACTGCAGCACAGTCTGTACCAAAAAAAAAAAAAGCGGGTTCGGTCACTACAGCACAGTCTGTACAAAAAAAAGCGGGTTCGGTCACTGCAGCACAGTCTGTACAAAAAAAAGCGGGTTCGGTCACTGCAGCACAGTCTGTACCAAAAAAAAAAAAAGCGGGTTCCCTCACTACAGCACAGTCTGTACAAAAAAAAGCGGGTTCGGTCACTGCAGCACAGTCTGTACAAAAAAAAGCGGGTTCGGTCACTGCAGCACAGTCTGTACAAAAAAAAGCGGGTTCGGTCACTACAGCACAGTCTGTACCAAAAAAAAAAAAAAGCGGGTTCGGTCAGTACAGCACAGTCTGTACAAAAAAAAGCGGGTTCCGTCACTACAGCACAGTCTGTACCAAAAAAAAAAAAAAAAAAGCGGGTTCCGTCACTACAGCACAGTCTGTACAAAAAAAAGCGGGTTCGGTCACTGCAGCACAGTCTGTACAAAAAAAAAAAAAAACGGTTCCGTCACTACAGCACAGTCTGTACCAAAAAAAAAAAGCGGGTTCGGTCACTGCAGCACAGTCTGTACAAAAAAAAGCGGGTTCGGTCACTGCAGCACAGTCTGTACAAAAAAAAGCGGGTTCGGTCACTACAGCACAGTCTGTACCAAAAAAAAAAAAAGCGGGTTCGGTCAGTACAGCACAGTCTGTACAAAAAAAAGCGGGTTCGGTCACTGCAGCACAGTCTGTACCAAAAAAAAAAAAAAGCGGGTTCGGTCACTACAGCACAGTCTGTACAAAAAAAAGCGGGTTCGGTCACTGCAGCACAGTCTGTACAAAAAAAAGCGGGTTCGGTCACTGCAGCACAGTCTGTACCAAAAAAAAAAAAAGCGGGTTCCCTCACTACAGCACAGTCTGTACAAAAAAAAGCGGGTTCGGTCACTGCAGCACAGTCTGTACAAAAAAAAGCGGGTTCGGTCACTGCAGCACAGTCTGTACAAAAAAAAGCGGGTTCGGTCACTACAGCACAGTCTGTACCAAAAAAAAAAAAAGCGGGTTCGGTCAGTACAGCACAGTCTGTACAAAAAAAAGCGGGTTCCGTCACTACAGCACAGTCTGTACCAAAAAAAAAAAAAAAAAAGCGGGTTCCGTCACTACAGCACAGTCTGTACAAAAAAAAGCGGGTTCGGTCACTGCAGCACAGTCTGTACAAAAAAAAAAAAAAAACGGTTCCGTCACTACAGCACAGTCTGTACAAAAAAAAGCGGTTCGGTCACTACAGCACAGTCTGTACAAAAAAAAGCGGGTTCGGTCACTGCAGCACAGTCTGTACCAAAAAAAAAAAAAAGCGGGTTCCGTCACTACAGCACAGTCTGTACAAAAAAAAGCGGGTTCGGTCACTGCAGCACAGTCTGTACAAAAAAAAGCGGGTTCGGTCACTGCAGCACAGTCTGTACAAAAAAAAGCGGGTTCGGTCACTACAGCACAGTCTGTACCAAAAAAAAAAAAAGCGGGTTCGGTCAGTACAGCACAGTCTGTACAAAAAAAAGCGGGTTCGGTCACTGCAGCACAGTCTGTACCAAAAAAAAAAAAAAGCGGGTTCCGTCACTACAGCACAGTCTGTACAAAAAAAAGCGGGTTCCGTCACTACAGCACAGTCTGTACAAAAAAAAGCGGGTTCGGTCACTACAGCACAGTCTGTACCAAAAAAAAAAAAAAGCGGGTTCGGTCACTACAGCACAGTCTGTACAAAAAAAAGCGGGTTCGGTCACTGCAGCACAGTCTGTACAAAAAAAAGCGGGTTCGGTCACTGCAGCACAGTCTGTACAAAAAAAAGCGGGTTCGGTCACTGCAGCACAGTCTGTACAAAAAAAAGCGGGTTCGGTCACTACAGCACAGTCTGTACCAAAAAAAAAAAAAAGCGGGTTCGGTCAGTACAGCACAGTCTGTACAAAAAAAAGCGGGTTCCGTCACTACAGCACAGTCTGTACCAAAAAAAAAAAAAAGCGGGTTCGGTCAGTACAGCACAGTCTGTACAAAAAAAAGCGGTTCGGTCACTACAGCACAGTCTGTACAAAAAAAAGCGGTTCGGTCACTACAGCACAGTCTGTACCAAAAAAAAAAAAAAGCGGGTTCGGTCAGTACAGCACAGTCTGTACAAAAAAAAGCGGGTTCGGTCACTGCAGCACAGTCTGTACCAAAAAAAAAAAAAGCGGGTTCGGTCACTACAGCACAGTCTGTACAAAAAAAAGCGGGTTCGGTCACTGCAGCACAGTCTGTACAAAAAAAAAAAAAAACGGTTCCGTCACTACAGCACAGTCTGTACCAAAAAAAAAAAGCGGGTTCGGTCACTGCAGCACAGTCTGTACAAAAAAAAGCGGGTTCGGTCACTGCAGCACAGTCTGTACAAAAAAAAGCGGGTTCGGTCACTACAGCACAGTCTGTACCAAAAAAAAAAAAAAAGCGGGTTCGGTCAGTACAGCACAGTCTGTACAAAAAAAAGCGGGTTCGGTCACTGCAGCACAGTCTGTACCAAAAAAAAAAAAAAGCGGGTTCGGTCACTACAGCACAGTCTGTACAAAAAAAAGCGGGTTCGGTCACTGCAGCACAGTCTGTACAAAAAAAAGCGGGTTCGGTCACTGCAGCACAGTCTGTACCAAAAAAAAAAAAAGCGGGTTCCCTCACTACAGCACAGTCTGTACAAAAAAAAGCGGGTTCGGTCACTGCAGCACAGTCTGTACAAAAAAAAGCGGGTTCGGTCACTGCAGCACAGTCTGTACAAAAAAAAGCGGGTTCGGTCACTGCAGCACAGTCTGTACAAAAAAAAGCGGGTTCGGTCACTACAGCACAGTCTGTACCAAAAAAAAAAAAAAGCGGGTTCGGTCAGTACAGCACAGTCTGTACAAAAAAAAGCGGGTTCGGTCACTGCAGCACAGTCTGTACCAAAAAAAAAAAAAGCGGGTTCGGTCACTACAGCACAGTCTGTACAAAAAAAAGCGGGTTCGGTCACTGCAGCACAGTCTGTACAAAAAAAAGCGGGTTCGGTCACTGCAGCACAGTCTGTACAAAAAAAAAAAAAAACGGTTCCGTCACTACAGCACAGTCTGTACCAAAAAAAAAAAGCGGGTTCGGTCACTGCAGCACAGTCTGTACAAAAAAAAGCGGGTTCGGTCACTGCAGCACAGTCTGTACAAAAAAAAGCGGGTTCGGTCACTACAGCACAGTCTGTACCAAAAAAAAAAAAAAAGCGGGTTCGGTCAGTACAGCACAGTCTGTACAAAAAAAAGCGGGTTCCGTCACTACAGCACAGTCTGTACCAAAAAAAAAAAAAAAAAAAGCGGGTTCCGTCACTACAGCACAGTCTGTACAAAAAAAAGCGGGTTCGGTCACTGCAGCACAGTCTGTACAAAAAAAAAAAAAAAACGGTTCCGTCACTACAGCACAGTCTGTACCAAAAAAAAAAAAAAGCGGGTTCGGTCACTGCAGCACAGTCTGTACCAAAAAAAAAAAAAAAGCGGGTTCCTTCACTACAGCACAGTCTGTACAAAAAAAAGCGGGTTCGGTCACTGCAGCACAGTCTGTACAAAAAAAAGCGGGTTCGGTCACTGCAGCACAGTCTGTACAAAAAAAAGCGGGTTCGGTCACTACAGCACAGTCTGTACCAAAAAAAAAAAAAGCGGGTTCGGTCAGTACAGCACAGTCTGTACAAAAAAAAGCGGGTTCGGTCACTGCAGCACAGTCTGTACCAAAAAAAAAAAAAAGCGGGTTCCGTCACTACAGCACAGTCTGTACAAAAAAAAGCGGTTCCGTCACTACAGCACAGTCTGTACAAAAAAAAGCGGGTTCGGTCACTACAGCACAGTCTGTACCAAAAAAAAAAAAAAGCGGGTTCGGTCACTACAGCACAGTCTGTACAAAAAAAAGCGGGTTCGGTCACTGCAGCACAGTCTGTACAAAAAAAAGCGGGTTCGGTCACTGCAGCACAGTCTGTACCAAAAAAAAGCGGGTTCGGTCACTGCAGCACAGTCTGTACAAAAAAAAAAAAAAACGGTTCCGTCACTACAGCACAGTCTGTACCAAAAAAAAAAAGCGGGTTCGGTCACTGCAGCACAGTCTGTACAAAAAAAAGCGGGTTCGGTCACTGCAGCACAGTCTGTACAAAAAAAAGCGGGTTCGGTCACTACAGCACAGTCTGTACCAAAAAAAAAAAAAAGCGGGTTCGGTCAGTACAGCACAGTCTGTACAAAAAAAAGCGGGTTCGGTCACTGCAGCACAGTCTGTACCAAAAAAAAAAAAAAAGCGGGTTCCGTCACTACAGCACAGTCTGTACAAAAAAAAGCGGGTTCGGTCACTGCAGCACAGTCTGTACAAAAAAAAGCGGGTTCGGTCACTGCAGCACAGTCTGTACAAAAAAAAGCGGGTTCGGTCACTACAGCACAGTCTGTACCAAAAAAAAAAAAAGCGGGTTCGGTCAGTACAGCACAGTCTGTACAAAAAAAAGCGGGTTCGGTCACTGCAGCACAGTCTGTACCAAAAAAAAAAAAAAGCGGGTTCCGTCACTACAGCACAGTCTGTACAAAAAAAAGCGGGTTCCGTCACTACAGCACAGTCTGTACAAAAAAAAGCGGGTTCGGTCACTACAGCACAGTCTGTACCAAAAAAAAAAAAAAGCGGGTTCGGTCACTACAGCACAGTCTGTACAAAAAAAAGCGGGTTCGGTCACTGCAGCACAGTCTGTACAAAAAAAAGCGGGTTCGGTCACTGCAGCACAGTCTGTACCAAAAAAAAGCGGGTTCGGTCACTGCAGCACAGTCTGTATAAAAAAAAAAAAAAAAACGGTTCCGTCACTACAGCACAGTCTGTACCAAAAAAAAAAAGCGGGTTCGGTCACTGCAGCACAGTCTGTACAAAAAAAAGCGGGTTCGGTCACTGCAGCACAGTCTGTACAAAAAAAAGCGGGTTCGGTCACTGCAGCACAGTCTGTACCAAAAAAAAAAAAAGCGGGTTCCGTCACTACAGCACAGTCTGTACAAAAAAAAGCGGGTTCGGTCACTGCAGCACAGTCTGTACAAAAAAAAGCGGGTTCGGTCACTACAGCACAGTCTGTACCAAAAAAAAAAAAAAGCGGGTTCGGTCAGTACAGCACAGTCTGTACAAAAAAAAGCGGGTTCCGTCACTGCAGCACAGTCTGTACAAAAAAAAAAAAAAAGCGGGTTCGGTCACTGCAGCACAGTCTGTACAAAAAAAAGCGGGTTCCGTCACTACAGCACAGTCTGTACAAAAAAAAGCGGGTTCGGTCACTGCAGCACAGTCTGTACAAAAAAAAAAAAAACGGTTCCGTCACTACAGCACAGTCTGTACCAAAAAAAAAAAGCGGGTTCGGTCACTGCAGCACAGTCTGTACAAAAAAAAAAAAAAAGCGGGTTCGGTCACTGCAGCACAGTCTGTACAAAAAAAAGCGGGTTCCGTCACTACAGCACAGTCTGTACAAAAAAAAGCGGGTTCGGTCACTGCAGCACAGTCTGTACAAAAAAAAAAAAAACGGTTCCGTCACTACAGCACAGTCTGTACCAAAAAAAAAAAGCGGGTTCGGTCACTGCAGCACAGTCTGTACAAAAAAAAAAAAAAAGCGGGTTCGGTCACTGCAGCACAGTCTGTACAAAAAAAAGCGGGTTCCGTCACTACAGCACAGTCTGTACAAAAAAAAGCGGGTTCGGTCACTGCAGCACAGTCTGTACAAAAAAAAAAAAAACGGTTCCGTCACTACAGCACAGTCTGTACCAAAAAAAAAAAGCGGGTTCGGTCACTGCAGCACAGTCTGTACAAAAAAAAAAAAAACGGTTCCGTCACTACAGCACAGTCTGTACAAAAAAAAGCGGGTTCGGTCACTACAGCACAGTCTGTACAAAAAAAAGCGGGTTCGGTCACTGCAGCACAGTCTGTACAAAAAAAAAGGAAAGAAAAAGCGGGTTCGGTCACTACAGCACAGTCTGTACAAAAAAAAAAAAAAACGGTTCCGTCACTACAGCACAGTCTGTACAAAAAAAAGCGGGTTCGGTCACTGCAGCACAGTGTGTACCAAAAAAAAAAAGCGGGTTCCCTCACTACAGCACAGTCTGTACAAAAAAAAGCGGGTTCGGTCACTGCAGCACAGTCTGTACAAAAAAAAAGAAGGAAAGAAAAAGCGGGTTCGGTCACTACAGCACAGTCTGTACCAAAAAAAAAAAAAAGCGGGTTAGGTCAGTACAGCACAGTCTGTACAAAAAAAAGCGGGTTCCGTCACTACAGCACAGTCTGTACCAAAAAAAAAAAAGCGGGTTCGGTCAGTACAGCACAGTCTGTACAAAAAAAAAAAAGCGGGTTCGGTCACTGCAGCACAGTCTGTACCAAAAAAAAAAAAAGCGGGTTCCGTCACTGCAGCACAGTCTGTACAAAAAAAAGCGGGTTCGGTCACTGCAGCACAGTCTGTACAAAAAAAAATGGTTCTGTCACTACAGCACAGTCTGTACAAAAAAAAGCGGGTTCGGTCACTATAGCACAGTCTGTACAAAAAAAAAAAACGGTTCCGTCACTACAGCACAGTCTGTACAAAAAAAGCGGTTCGGTCACTGCAGCACAGTCTGTACCAAAAAAAAAAAAAAAAAAAAAGGGTTTGGTCACTCCAGCACAGTCTGTACCAAAAAAAAAAAAAAGCGGGTTCGATCTACCCTTTGGCTCACACGCCTCAGGGATCTTGCTATGCACCCGGCCCGCACCTACTTGCAACATTCAAATTTGGAGACCGGTAGAGCAGCTCCCGCCAATTTCTACCGAGTCTAGCCATGTGCTACAGAGAGCGTTAGTGGGGGTGGGGGTGGGCGTTCCATGTGGTGGGAGTGGGGGGCCCCTCTTGGCTCGTCTAGGGCTGGACGCAGTCTGGACCTGCAAAGTCAGCTATCCCCATCACTGTCACAAGTCAGTGGGACACCAGGGGCATTGGGTTCGGGACAGGGGCCTGGGAAGACGCCCCCTTCACAGGGGGGGAGGGGCTCCCCCTGCGATTGCGCAGGCGCTGGGGGCCATGCTTGGTTCCCGAGGGGGCGTGTCTTCCCACCTTATAAATTCTCGCCACCACTGTTCCTCCCTCCTTGCAGTCTGAGCCTCCGCGTGAGCGGGTTTGGACCGGCCTTGGACCGGTGTGGCCCACTAGCCAGTTTCTCCAGCCGGTGAGTGTGGGGCCCTGGCACAGACAGCAGTGCAGAATACTGGGGGTGGGGGTACCGACGGGCCAAGGGTAGCTTTGGGTTAGGCAGAACGCCGAACCCTGCTAGTGCAGGCCTGCCATGCCACTGCTCTGCCCTTTGCTGAGCTGGGACCAGCACTCCTAAACCTGCCCAGAGCCCTCAGTGGCTAGGCCTCCCCCTGTAGAGAGAAAGTGCTTCGGGCCTGTCCTCACTTTCCCAGCTCTCACCGAACAAAGGTGCCTGTGCTAGCGAGCCTGCAGTGTGTGGAGGTGTGGGGGGACTCCAGGAGGTGGCGTGGTGTGGTGTGCAGATGGAACCCGGGGTGTGTGTGGTTCACGGCTTATTTTGGGGCCTGGGAAGGGGTAAGTTTGAGCCATCTGACTAATGGACGCCAAGTGTGGGCTCCGTTGAGCCAGAGGGCCTGTTTGGCAATGAGACTTCGGTAGGGGGTTGAGATAGCCTGCAAGAACTGGGTTTGAGGGTTGGAGAGCTAACACGGTGTGTGTGTGGGGGGAGGGGGGAGGGCTCGAGTCCGGCACCACGTGGAAGGCCCTTTGTCTCAGGGTTGCGTCTCCCTTGCTTGTGTCTAGTTCAGTGTAAGAGCTAGGAGAGAACTCATGCGGTTAGTGCAGACTTTATCATGTGCAAGGACAAGGACCAGCGTTTGTGCACATGGCAAACCCGGTGGTGTCTCTCCCTTTATTGCACTCTAGTTTTTATGGCTATTTTATTTTACTTTATTTTTTTCCTTATTTGTGACTTGTTGCCCAGGTCGTATCTGCGGCTTCCTTTCTGTAGGATTCCGCTGCTTCCAGTAGATTTTTTTTACTAGAGGAGAGAAAGGAGATAGCACAGCGCTCCTGCATTGCCTAGGAAGCCCCCACTGTGCGGGCGCTCCCATGCTGTGGCCTGGTGCCGGCGTCCTTCCACGTGGTGGAATGTACGCTTTACAAGCTGGCTTTTTCCCAGAATCCTCTCTGCCTCTAAGGAAAAAAAAAAAGTTTGGTGGGCGCCAAAAAAATTAGTTGCGTTTGCGTGGGGGTGGGGACTGGTGGTAGGGGGTGGGGCTTAGGTGGGGCGGGACTTGGAGTGGGTGCGGTTTGGAGGGCGGGGCTTGAGTAGGTGTGGTTTGGAGGGTGGGGCTTGGGTGGGTGTGGTTTTGTGGGCGGGACTTGAGTAGGTGTGGTTTGGAGGGTGGGGCTTGGGTGGGTGTGGTTTTGTGGGCGGGGCTTGGGTGGGTGTGGTTTGGAGGGCAGGGCTTGGAACAGCAATGAAGGTGAGGTGGTCTGCAAAGGTGGGATGTCAGAGTTCCTATGTTTTCCCAAGGCCAGCCATGAGCCCCTGCAGCCGGTAGGGTGACTCGGCTTGCAGCCCCGTGAGTGGATGTCTGGTTAAACTGCTGCTGCTTTTGTCACGTGTGTGAGGCCAGATTTTGGGGGTTCCTCTCAGTTCCTCTCCTAAAATGTTGGGCCACGCTGGAACTGTGTTGGGTGTCCCTGGGTCTGCTAGGGGCACAAGGAAGCCTGTTCAGAATGCAGCTCGTCCAGCCAGAGCAGGCTGCCTGGACAGAGCCATGAGAACCATGTGTCTTGTCTTGCAGGCCCTAGGAGTAGTCACCAGGAGCGAGAAAGCGGGCCGTGGCCCGCTGGGTGGAGCCTAGCTCCCATCAGCACTGCGTTGCTCTCTGGTGAGTAGGGGAATTGGGCCAGGCCGAGTAGGGTAGGGTTGTCTATCCGATGGGATATGTAGATTCTCCTGGGTAGTTGCCCGAGGCACACTGCCACATGATTTGTGAACACAAGCTCTGATTCTAGAGTTTTCTTTAGAAATATTTTCTTTAATTAGATTCTCTTTCTCTCTCACACACACACACATATACACAAACACACAGAGACACACACACACACACACCACAGCACTGTTTAGCTTTGGCTTGTGGTGGTGCTGGGATTGAACCTGGGATCTCACATGTTTTTCTGCAGAACCATCATATTGTCTCTCCAGTCCCGCAGAGGTTCTTCCTTGCCTTTAAAGCCCCTTGTGGTCAAAGGCTTCTTTGGAAGCTGGCTTCATCACCTGTTGCTTCTTCGGCTTGAACCTTAGTACATGACATTTCTCTGACGGGAGCTTCTGGCCTACCTGTCTCCTGTCTCTGTTAACTTACACCCCTGTGCTCTCCTATCCCCCTGCTTCCCCTACTGTGTGGACCCCAGCTGTGTGTGTGTGGGATCATCTCCAGCATCTGTCCCAGAGGCAGGGGGCTGGCAGGTGCCCTGATTCTGGATGGGCACAGTCCTGTGCTGTCTTGGTGACACTGGCCTTCCCTGCAGGTACTCGCAGGCTGCTGCTGAGCCCTCAGACCTTGGGGAGGAAGCCCCAGCAGGAGGTGAGCAAGGAAGGGATATGTTTGGAAGAGTTAGGCCTGGGGAGGTGTGGGAAGTATTAACTGTGCCCCAGAAGCCTTGGAGAGGGGATAGGGGCTCTTGGTGGTTGGGCGTGGGAACTCATGATGTGCTTTCTATTTGGGTATAGACTGCAGATCCCTGGCGCTTCCCCTCCAGAGCTGAACGGAGGTTCCAGAGTCTTCTGTGCTGGCTCCTGCTCCCGTGAGACCCATCCAGAGAAGGTGGGAGCAATGGCTGTGGTCCTGTTGGAGGACTGGTGCAAGGGCATGGACATGGACCCCAGGAAGGGCCTGCTGGTCCTAGGGATTCCTGTGGAGTGTAGTGAGGCAGAGATCAGGGAGACCTTGCGTATAGGCCTGCATCCTCTGTGCTCTTACCGCATGCTAGGCAGGATGTTCCGCAGGCAGGACAACACCAAGGTGGTCTTCATTGAGCTGGCAGACAATGTCAACTACTCCATGGTGCCCACAAAGATTCAAGGCAGGGGAGGCACCTGGGATGTGGTGGTAAAGCCACGGAATTCAGACCCGGAGTTTATCAATAGGCTCAACAACTTCCTCAAAGATGAGGGTCGCAGACTGTCAGATGTAGCCCAGATCCTGGGGCTTAGACCCCCTGAGAAGAGCACTGCTGAGGTGCATCCTAGGGCCCAGGGCGGCCCTGTGGTCCTGCAGATGCCCCAGGAGAGCCTATGGTACCGGAAATTGCCAGTGTTTTCCGGCAACTCGTTTCCAGGCCCAGATGAGGAGGCTTTTGATGTATGGCTGGAGCAGGTCACTGAGACCATGAGGCTGTGGCAGGTGTCTGAGCCTGAGAAAAGGAGGCGGCTGATTGAGAGCCTGCGGGGCCCTGCCCTGTCTGTCGTCCGGGTACTGCGCTCCAGCAACGACTCCATTACTGTGGACCAGTGCCTGGCCGCCCTCATGCAGATCTTTGGGGACAGGGGCGACCAAAAGACCTTTCAGCTCAGGTTCCTGCACACCTTCCCACGGGCCGGGGAGAAAGCTTCAGCCTTCCTGCTCCGCCTGGAGCCCCTGTTGCAGAAGGCAGTGCAGCTCAGCCCCCTGTCCGTCCAGCGCTCTGACAGTATCCGCCTCAAGCACTTGCTGGCTCGGGTCAACTTGTCCACCACCCTACGGGGCAAGCTGGAGCTTATGGACCAGCGTGGGTGCCCACCCACTTTCCTGGAGCTCATTAAACTCACTCAGGATGATGAAGATTGGGAGAACAGTCTGCGCAGGCCTCAGGAGAGGGGCAGGCAGATAGGCAGGGGCCGCAGGGCCCATGGCAGACGGGCAGCTGTGGCTGAGGTAGCCGAGCTGTTTGCACCATCCCCTCAGATGTGCCCGCAGCAACCGGAAGCTCCAACAAGTGAGCCCGGAGCACAGGTGCTGCAGGAGGCCATGACCTCTTCTGTTAAGCGCAGGCGCCCCTCCTGCCTGGGCGATGCTGAGAGCAGCCAGGCCTCTGAGCAGACCGCTGCAGGCCAGGCCATTGAGGAGTCGGGAAACGAGCAGGGGGCTGGGGCAGTGAGCCAACCCAAGCCCTAGGAAGCAGAGGCTCGCCAGGTTCACCTACCCTCCGCTACCTATTGAGAGAAATCAAGGCGGAGGAGGAGTGGTCCCTGGAGAGTGCCAAGACCCCAGAGAAAGAAGTACCCTGGAGTGAAGCAGAGGAGGAGTCAGACACTAGTGTTCTGGCCATGCCCCCTGGCTCCCCTCCAGACAGGAAAGAATCTGTTTACCAAGATTTAAGAGGCACAGGGAGTGCCCAAAGCAGGGCCTCAAGGAAGCAGGAGGCCACAGCCCCAAGAGCAAGAAGTCCCTGGACCTCCTGCAGAGATGCAAGTGTGGCAGAGGCTTATGCAGGGGCCTCTAGTGACAGTGACCTCCACAGGGCTGTATGCTGGCCACCAGCATGTGACGCCACCGTAGAGGGTCAGGCATGGGTACCTCCCAGTGCCCAGGACTCAGCTACCCAGAGGCCAGAGATACCTGAAGAGCCTGGGTGCAGCACAGCTGAGTTGCAGGGCAGGGCGAGCCTGTCCCAGAGGCGAGGGCGCAACAGAGAGGTTGTGCCCTGGAGGGGCGTCCGGAGGGTCCAGCCCGTCTTCAGAATCATCTATACCGCTTTAGGGGAGCCCCAGGAAGGCAGCACCCTGGAACCCCTGCGCCAGTGAGGCAAGAGTCCCTGTGAGCAGCCCAGCCTAGCCAACGATGGGCAGGTTCCTCCCACACCAGCTGGCAGCATTAAGTAAGCCAAGCCCAGGGCAAGACCTGGGTGTGGCCTGGCAGGTGGGGAAGTCGGTGGCTTTGGAGCGTGTGGCATCCAGGGCAGAGGAGGAGGAGATGCTGACTGTGGCACCAGGTTTTGTTTGAACCAATGGGGTGGGGAGTTTTGTTCTTTTTCATGCAGGGCCACCAGAAGCCCAGACAGCAACCAGGAGCTCTAGAGGACTAGCCCCACTGGGAAGCACCACTGAGCAGCAGTCGACGCCAAAGCCAAGGCCAGGCCCAAATGCTTAGGGCTTGGTGACACCGGAGCACGTCTGTCAGATGTATGAGACTGAGAGACATCGGAGACACCTGTCCAGGGTGCCAGCCTTCTGGGCTGGTCCTGGGTCCCCACTCACTAGGAAGAAAAGGATAAAAGGATGAGGACAGCTGGCACTCAGGCCACCCCCCAAGATGGGCGAACTGGATGTGGTGGGCAGGGATGGGGCAGCAGTCCTTGACTGTGCTCTGCTGTGCCACCCTGCTGTTACCTGTGACTCAGTTTCTTCCACTTGGAGAAGTGTCTCTTGCTGTGCTCCAACATCTTGTCACTGTGTAGGCCACAAGGCAGGGTTGCAGGTCAGTGTGTGGACTGGAGGGTGCCCTGAAGTGAATGGGCACATATGTCAGTGGGTCTTGGGGAGGGAGATCACGGGCAACTGAGCTAGAGCTTTTCGTGGCCACTAGAAGTTCCTATGCCATCTGGTTTCACTGGTTGTAACTGTCCTCTTGAATAAATGTGTTTCAGTTGAGTCTCGCCTCTGTCGTGGTCATTGAGGGCCTGAGTACTGTGCTCATAGGGGTCTGGGGGTGGGAGGGCAAAAGGCATGGTACCCCAAGTGGGTGGTGGGGTTTCTGGGGGCAGGATCTGTGGGGTCCTCTGGTGTTTGAGATGCAGATATGACTGCTGACCCCCCCCCCCCAGGAAAGAGACCATCGGCTTCTGGAGGGGCAGGGGCAGTGGGCAGGGCCTGGTGCCAGCATCCAAGGCTGATTTGTGGACTTGGTCCCACAAAGTGCCCAAACTTGAAGTTTGACATCCCCACTAGGAACTCAGGACTTGGGAGGAGGTGCCCACCCATGATGAGTTGAGATGTGTAGCCACATGGGGTCTTTGGGAGCCTGGAGGCTTGGGGACAGCGGGAGGGCTCCCAGAGTGCTCATGCCTGTGAGTGGACAAGAAAGGTAGGGGCTTCTCCATCAGGAGATGATCTTGAGGTAGCCTGTCTGGTGTGGCACCACTACCCACGTCAGAGACTCTGCCCTCAGAACCTGGCTGCAGGGGCAGTTCTTGAGGCATTACAAAGGTGAATTGTCAGATCAGACTGAAGCCAGCATCTTGTCTTGGACAGACATGGAATTCCCGAGTCAGAGGGTGGTTTATCTGGCTCTGGAGAGGCTACCCAAGCATCCAACACCTTCTATGACAAGAATATAAGCTGAGGGACCTCGGAGATGATGCACACACGTTGCCAGGCCTAAGGACCTGGTTCAAGCCCCCCCCATCCCTATATGCAGGGGGAAGCCTCATGATGAAGCAGGTCTTCAGGTGAGTCTCTTGTCTCTCTCCTTCCCCATGCCCTCTCAATTTCTCTAGTAGAAAAAAAAAAGCTGAGGTCCTGGTGGCCACTAGCTGGCAAGTCACAAAACACCCAGTCCTTCAGGGCCAACCTCCAGGTCCAAAATGGGTCCACAGGGCGGAGGACAAGTGAAGACCTTCACCTGATTGTCTCAGTGTAGATGATGGCTGGGGAAGAGGCCTGTGTCAGAATCACTTTTTTTGTATAATCTCTGGGATTCCGTGACCCCTCCTCTCATGCGGGCACAGTATATAAAGCTTATACACTAAGAACCAGACCTTGAACTTGCTCTTCCAGCAATTGGGCTATCCCCAGGTTCAAGTCCATCCTGGGTTCCAGGCCCCAGTTTGACTCTTGGGATACATTTGTCTCCAGTCTAACTGCACTGTAGTCAAAGTTAATAATCATATGTGAGATGGAACTCAACTTCCAGAATATGGAGCAAATCAAATGCCATGAGGCCTGTGGGGGGCCTGTATGAGGGCCTGCTTCCTTGGGACTTTTGTCACATGGTGACAGCACACTGGGGGCTCAGTTGTCACTGCTTGGTTGACAGACCTGGACTGATCAACACTGCTTGTTCTAATGAGGGCAGGGTGTTTGTTTCAAGAGAGGCAGGGACGGGAATTCCAGAGAATAAAGAGGGAAAAGAAGACTACCTGGTGAGAATCGGATGAAGGCAGAACTAACCATTAGTTGGTGAGTCAGTTTAGGGGGCTATATCACCCAGCTCTGCGAAGGACCTAACCCTGGCATTTGGGAAGTAAGTAAAGTCACTTCAGGAATGAAAGGGGACACCAGCTTGCGCAGGCTGAGCACCTGGTACTCTCATCCTGGAGTTGGTCCTGCTGTTTTATGTCTTCGTATACCGAAGGCTGCTTAAGGTGACTGCAGGGGCTTGAGGTGAACATGGGGAGGCAAGCTTTCTGTTACATCCCTGGACAAGCCCAAAGGCATGTAACTGATTTCACTATGGAGTCTCTTCATGCTAGGAGTTCTCATCGCAGGCACCTCTGCTGGGTGTGCATTTTAACCACTTCTCATTTGCTGCTGTCTGGTCTTTAGCCAAGCCCATGTAACTTAACCCCTGCATTTGTGAGTGAAACAGAGGCTTCTCACTACCAAGCTGAGACATCAGCTACTTCTGTGGTGCACAAGACAAAGATAGATGTTACACAATCAGTTCAGAAAGGCCATGGAGCAAACACCAATGTCCTCAATGGGTGACAGTAGCCCCATAAGCCCTGTTGAAAGGAGAGCATCTGGCTTCCATATTTGCTATGCAGTGACATATAGTTTCAATAAAAATCAGGAGCTTTTTTTTTTTTTAATGTTCTATATACAGGAAGGAGATTCAGATAAACTGTTTCCAAGGAAGCTCAGTTGTTGGACCAGACAGACAAAACTTTAGAGCAGCTATTTTGTATATAGTAGCCCCACCCCCAAAACCCCCTCCCTCACTTGATAACTGGAATTGCAGAATACCAAGCCCTACATGTACTGCATTTTTCCTACAATGCAGACCTAACATAAAGCTTATCTTACACATGAGACACAATAAGATATTAGCAAATGGAGCCAAGTGGTGGTACACCTGGTTGAGTACACATGTTACTATGTGCCAAGTTTGAGCCCCTGGTTTCCACCTACAGGGGGAAAGCTTTGTGAGTGGTGAAGCAAGGCTGCAGGTGTCTTGTCTCTCTTCCTATCACCCACTTCCCTCTTGATTTATGGCTGCCTAGCCAACAAATAAGGATAATAAAATATATTTTAAAAGACATTAGCAAGTAGCAAAAAAGTGGTGATAGTGACTGGGTGGTAATGCACCTGATTGAGTGCATATGTTACCATGTGTAAGAACCCAGGTTCAAGCCTCCGCTCCCCATCTGCAGGGGAAAGCTTCATAAGCATTGAAGCAGTGCTGAAGTTTCTCAGTCTACCTCCTATCTTCCCTTCCTCTCTCAATTTCTCTCTGTCCTATCAAATATAAGAAAAATAAAATTAAAAAAGTTATTATAAGACTATACCACAATAAAGTGATGCAACTGTGGTCTTTCTCAAAATAATCTATATTATAATATCTTATTACACATGATCATTTCCAGACTGAGCTTGATCAAGGGTCCCTGAAACCAGTGAAAACGAAGATTTGGCCAAAGAGGGACTGCTGTGTACTGCCAGATCACAGAGGGAGATTAGGAACCACCAAATAGAAGAACTGGAAAGTCCACAAGTGTAGAAGTTAAATGACACCTACATAACAAATAATCAGGGAACAAATTAAAGAGAAATTGCAGTGTGTTGACAGGTGGATGAACACAAGGACAACACCAAGCATCAGGACACATAGGGTACCGTAAGGCAGTGAGCAGATAGGAAGCAAGACAGAAACAAGAAAGGTGGGGCCAGGTGGTGGTGCACCTAGTTGAATGCCCAAGTTAGAGTGCACAAGGACACTGGTCCAAGCCCTTGTTCCCCATCTGCAGGGGGGAAGCTTCATGAGCAGTGAAGCAGAGTTGCATCTCTCTCTCTCTCTTTCTCTCTCTCACCATCCCATTTCCTTTCAATTTCTCTCTGCCCCATCAATCAATAAATAGATTCAAGATTTGAAATCATAACTTAAACATACACCTGCAGGCTATAAAGCATGCAAGCCAAACACAAATATAACAAACAGAAAGGAAAACCATAGAAGAAATAAATAGAATAGAGGCATCAAATGGGAAAAAAAGTCTTCATAGAATGACAATCAACAAAGTGACAAAACGGTTACTGAATGAGAAAAGGCATTTGCAAATCACATGCTTGATAATATGTCACTCCCCAAGATGTATTAAATATATGTTACTTTCTTAAAATGCAATTAAAGGGGAGTCGGGCTGTAGTGCAGCGGGCTCAGCACAGGTGGCGCAAAGAACAAGGACCAGCATAAGGATCCCGGTTCGAACCCCGGCTCCCCACCTGCAGGGGAGTCGCTTCACAGGTGGTGAAGCAGGTCTGCAGGTGTCTATCTTTCACTCCTCCTCTCTGTCTTCCCCTCCCTCTCTCCATTTCTCTCTGTCCTATCCAACAACAACAACAACAATAATAACTACAACAATAAAACAACAAGGGCAACAAAAGGGAATAAATAAATAAAATAAATATAAAAATTTTTAAAAATGCAATTAAAGAAGAAAGACCTTTCTTCACAGTTGCAATAAAAAGAAAGAGGTTCTTGTGAATCAATTTAATCAAAGATATGCAAGATGTGAACTTTGAAAATTCTCAGACATTGTTCAAAGAAATTTCAAAGGACATAGAAAAATGAGGCTTTTATCTAGTAGTTCTGGCCATTCTAGTGATTTTTACCATTTTGGTATTTTCATTTGACAGCTTAGAAAATTGTTTTGAGAGACTTCTGGAGGCGGGGTTATAGAGCAGCAGCTGTGTTTCTCTTCTTTCCTCTCCCGGGCCAACTAGGAATACCAAACAAGACCACCTGGGACCACAATACGTATGTTCTTAGCAGCACAATTTGTAACAGCCAAAACCTGGAAGCAACCCAGCTGTCCATCAACAGATGAGTGGCTGAGCAAGTTGTGGTCTAGATACATAATGGAATACTACTCAGCTACTAAAAAGGGTGATTTCACCATTTTCAGCCTATCTTGGATGGAGCTTGAAGAAATTATGTGAAGTGAAATCAGTAAGAAACAGAAGGATGATTATGGTATGATCTCCCTCACAGGCAGAAATTGAAAAACAAGTTCAGAAGAGAAAACACATGTAGCACCTGAACTGGGGTTGGTGTATTGCATCAAAGTAAAAGACGCTGGAGTGGGTGGGCAGGATTGTATAGGTCCAAAAGGGATGGCAGAGGACCTTGAGGGGACTGAATTGTTGTGTGGAAAATTGAGAAATGCTATAAACTATTGTATTTACTGTCAAATGTAAAACATTAATCCCCCAATAAAGAAATTTAAAACAAAAGAAAAATGAAAATATACCCCACACTCACAGAGTGGAAGATTTAATATTGTTTAGTTGGTAGTATTCTCCAAATCAACCCACAGGCTCAGTGCATTTCCTATCAAGCCCCGGAATGGCTTCCTTTCTTCCAGAAGCCAAGAAGCCAGTTCTAGAATTTGTATTTAATTGTTAGGGACTTCCAATAACTCTAGTGACCTTGAAAACTAACAGCACAGGTAAACACTCAGCAACTCATTTGTAAACTCAACACAAATCTACAGTATTTGTGGCAAGCTGCAGCCAGACTGCATGATAGAGACAGATGACTAGGTCAATGGAATGGAATCCAGAGTCTACACATAGACCTGTAGCTCTGGTTGATTGTTGCCTTAATCAGGATGTCAAGATTTTCTGTGGGTAATGAATTGTCTTTGCAACACATGGTGCTAAGATAATGGATAGTCACATTTGTATCTCTCTCTCTTTTTTTTTTGAGACCCCCCCCCACATACACACACTCCTAAGACTGGCACTGTCGTCCACCTGCTGTCCCTCTCAGGCCAGCTCCTGCTCTGTGCCTTGAAACTCAGCCAAATTATATTATTTTTATCATTCTTGTGGCTATTATTATTGTTATTGCTGCCATTGTTGTTGGATAGGACAGAAAGAAATGGAGAGAGGAGGGGAAGACAGAGATGGGGGAGAAAGACAGACACCTGCAGACCTGCCTCACCGCCTGGGAAGTGATCCACCCTGTGTGTGGGGAGCCGGGGGCTCAGGCCAGGATCCTTATGCTGGTACCTGTGGCTTTGTGCCATGTGCACTTAACCTGCTGTGCCACAGCCTGACCCCTCAAATAGTATTATTTGATAGTGCATTTTGTAGAGAGCATATACCATTGCTCTTTCATTAAAATTCTGGAAGGGTCTGGCCAAGAGAATCAGAGTCACATTTACACTGCACGTGCTGTGAACTGCATGCATGTGTCCATTTAGTTCTTCTAAATATTTGCTTTTTAACCAGAGCACTGCTTAAATCTGGCTTATGTTGGTGGGGAATTGAACCTGGGGCTTAGGACCCACAGGCATGAGAGTCTGTTTGCATAATCACTATACTTCTTTTATTTTCTTTTAATTTATTTGTTTGGATAAAGACAAAGAGAAATTGAGAGTCAAGGAGTAGATAGGAAGGGAAAGAAAGAAGGGGGAAACAATTGCAGCCCTGATTCACTACTGATTCACTCCCCTGCAGTTGGGGACAGCGGTCTTGTACCTAGATCCCTGAGCATGTTAACATAAGCACTCAGCCAGCTGTACCACCACCTGGCCTCTATTTTTTTAAAGATTGACTTATTTATATGGACTGGGTGGGGGGAGAGCCAAAGCTTCACTCTGGTACTTGCAGTCCTGGGGAATTGAACCAGGGACATCATGTTTGAGAGTCCAATGCCTTATCTACTGTGACACTTCCCAGGTTGCTAAATATTTACTGGTTGGTTGATTAATGAGAGAGAGAGAGAGAAAGAGAGAAGGAGAGAAAGGGAAGGGAAAGAAGAGAAAGAAGAGAAGAGAAGGTAAGAGAATATGAACAGAAGCATCACTCTGGCACATTTGATAGCAGGGATGGAACTCAGGATGTCATACTTGAGTCCAGTGCTTTATTGCATTGTACCACCTCCTAGGCCACTCTCCATTTTTTTCAAGATTTACTTTAAAAATGTTTATTTACATGTTTATTGGATAGAGACTAAGTGTAAGGACATGCATAAGGATCCTGGTCCAAGCTCCTGGCTCCCCACCTGCAGGGGATTATGCTGCACAGGTGGTGAAGCAGATCTGCAGCTGTCAGTTCCTCTCTCTCCCTCTCTCTCTCTATCTCCCCCTTATCCCCCCAATTTCTCTCTGTCCTATCGAATAAAAAAAAAAAAAAGAAGAAGTGGCCCCTAGGAGTAGTGGATTTGTAGTGCAGCCACTGAAACCCAACAATAACCTTGGAAGCAAAAAAGAAGAAGGAGGAGGAGGAGGAGGAGGAAGAGGAGGAGGAGGAGGAGACAAAGAAGAAGAAGGAGGAGAAGGAGAAGAAGAAGAAGAAGAAGAAGGAGAAGGAGAAGGAGAAGGAGAAGGAGAAGAAGAAGAAGAAGAAAGAGGAGGAGGAGGAGAAGGAGAAGGAGGATGGAGAGAGGCACCTGCAGCACTGTTCCACCACTCATAAAGCTCGAACCCAGGTCCTTGTGCACAGTGACATGTGTTTTCCACCAGGTGTGTCACCGTCTGGTCCCTCCTGTGCTCTCTTTGCCATGCATAAGACCTAGCAAAGCTTTCACCCAGCAGGTGGGGACCACCGGGGGTTTGAACCCAGGTATTTATTTGTGCATGCTAACCTGTGTGTTCAACCAGGTGCACCACCACTCAGCCCTTTCATTTAGTTCTTACACTACCCCCAACAAAGCCATTATTCTAGCTCTCTATTTTATATATGGGGAAACTGAAGCAAAGAGAGACGAAAGAACCTGCCCCATGTCAACAGTGAGACCACATGACTCAAACCTTCTAAGTTTGCTGACCTGTAAAATCATCCAGGCCAACAAATAATATTTGGATCTCTTATTTCATTCACACCCTATGCAAAAATATAAGTAACTAGAACTATAGAAGACACTTGCATGTCAGAGCTGAGACTGCGGAGCAGAAGAGAGTATACTTGCTTGTAATTTTGACTTTGGATTAGGCAGTGACACCCAAAAGCACACACATCCTAGGAAAATGTAGGTAAGTAGGACCTTATCAACATTTCAAACTTTATGCATCAAAGCACACTCTCAAAAACAGGGTGAAAAGGTTTGCCAGTCCACCTGGTAGAGCGTCACATGTGCTGATGACAGAAGCTCCCAGAGGACAAGGGCAGATGCACTTTGGCTGCCTGGGGTCCAGCACAAACTGGAGGAACACCCGCACCCAGCGCAGTCTGAGAGGAGAGTAGTTCTGACAGTCAAGTTACAAACCCTTTGAGTGACATCTTGGGGCCATTTCCTCCTGTGAGTTTATTATTGTGTTTATATCTGTCAAGTGTAATCTGCAAGTGCATTGTCACTATGCTGAACTCTTGTATCCACTTAGTCAATTGCCATGTTGTTATTCACTGTCCCCATCTTTCTGTTAGTTGTTTTTCCCCCTTCCCCCTCACAAACTGTATCCAAAACATTCCATGGAATCTGTGACTGCAACCCAGAACATTCTCCCAAATGTTCCTAAGATAGGCTGCAAAATGTTTCCATGAACATCAACACCACCAGAGATACTGGTGGGTTATGTCTCTCCAGGAGAGACTGAGACATCAGTTTAGATAATAACATGGCTGTGGCTTTCCTCTACGTTATAGGAACTGTCACTTGTAAGGGAGCTCTCAGTTACACCTGATCCAATAAGCCAATATCTGGTTTCTAAGCCTGGCTTCACAATGACCCATTGTGCTAGCATTCGACATCAAAGCTCAGGAAGATTATTAAAGACGGTGGGGTGGAGGGAGGAAGGCTTTGACCATTCAAACAGATGATAAGCTAAAATCAGTCTTGGAAAAATACTAAGTGGATCAGGTCCGCATTTTCTCCATTGGCAATTCCTGGGTAGGACTAACCTGCTTCTTATCAGCATAGCCAAGAAACCAAAGCAACCTCTCAACCGCAGTTTCCCAGGTTCTATGAACCTTGGGGGAATTTAGAAACCTATCAGGATCACCTCCCTTCGTGTGTCTACAGGTGGTGTGTACTGCATACCACTAGTGCCTAGTGCTCAACAACTGGAGCTGGGACAGTGAATTCAGAAGATGCCAGTTACTGCCTACTAAGTGAGATGGCACATGAGGTCCAAGGGAAGCATGCGAATACCCCAACTCCCACTTTGGGGAAGTGAAATCCATGTGGTCATGTTCATCAAAGACACAGTTCCAATAATGCTGTGCAGGCGAAGTGAAGTGACATTACTGATTACTTACAGATTCGCAAATGGGGGTGCTTAGTGAGCCCAGGGCAGACTGAACATTAGCAGCAGGGTTAACACTTTACAATGTACTGGTAGTTGGGGCAGAAATATCCACCCCATGTCTTTTCTTTAAAAATTGATTTATTTATGACAGAAAGTGTGTGTGCATGCACGGACACACACACACACACACACACACACACACACACACACACACACCAGAACATTACTCTGATTTGCCAGGGATTGAACTCCGGACCTTATGTATGAGTCCAATACTTTATCCACTGTGCCACTCTATGGGCCACCCTGTCCCATGCTTTATGGACTTAATGCTAAGTTTTTTTGTTTTTTTTTAAAGAGGTGTTCTGGAAACTTACAGGCCTACACTTAGGTGTTTAAATATATATGCTTTTAATGAGAGATGTATAGAAAGAAAAGATACACGGGGGGGGGGAGACTAACTAGAGAACTGCTCAATTCTGGCTGATGGTGGTGCTGGGGATTGAACCTGGAGCCTCAGAGCCTCATTCATGAGAGTTTTCTTTACAGAACCATTATGCTTTCTCCCCAGAGACACACTTGAGTCTTGATCCAATGTCCAGACTGTGAGTGAGATGGGTTATTATACCATAAATGGTTTAGGTAGAAGTTCAGAAAAAAGTCTCTCAAAAGTTGTTTTCTCGGGGGGTACAAAGATGTATCATCTGGCCAGGAGTCTGCCTTTCCACGTGTGGGTCCAGGTTTGAGTCTCTAGTACATCACATGGGAGTACTATGACACCGGAGGAAGTTTGAGTGCTGTGGTGTCTCTCCTCTTTAAATTTCTCTGTGTGTCTCCCTCTTCTTACCTGAATATGTCAGGATGGATCATGCATGAGCCTCTGGCAGTACTCCCACCCCTCCCTGCATGCTGCTGTTCTCATCACATGCCTTCAGAAATTCTATGGTAAATGAAAGGGGCCAGCCATGGCTTGGTGTGGCTGGTCTGATTTTTGGTAAGGAAGGTCAAGACAAACTTTTGATCTCACTGGAGCAACTACAGAAAATCAGACAATCAAGAAAAGGTTACATTTTCCAAGGATATTTGAGATGGCCAAAGGTTGTGAAGTAAAAAGTCACTCAGTTATCAAGTGAGATAAGCACATGCCAGTGGTCAGTATACTCCCTAGAAGGAACAGACTCAGAAGGGAGAGAATCATGGCAGCCTTTGGTCTAAAATGAAAATTGCTGGATGAGGGTCTGCCATGGGCTGTGAGGCTGGACAGTGGCCTGGTGTCTGATGGTGTCTCTAAAATGGGGCTCGTTCTCTCAGCGTGTGACTTCTCCATGGACGTCTTGTTTCTGAGAAAAGCCGACAGAAGAAGCAATATGCTAGAGAGACCATAGCAGAAAGGGATAGAGACTGATAGATAGACTGATTGCCTCCTGGTGGTTGGATCTCAGAGTTTTGCTTGACTGGAACAGTTAGAAGGAACAGCCCACTATGGCCACAGGACAGACCCTGCCTCAGAGGCAGGTTCAGGCGGACACTTCATGGTCAAGTTCTAGTGTACGTCAAGTTCCAGATCTAATGAAAAAAAAGTAATGTCCAAGTGAGGAAAGCGTGTCCTCTCTCTAGGGAAATATTAATTTCCATTCCTATATGTTCTTTTAAAAATATTTTATTTGTTATTTATTGATTTGAGGCTAAGACAAATTGAGAGGAAAGGAGGAAATAGGGAAAGAGAGAAACATATTTCTGCAGCACTGTTTCACTGCTCTTGAAGTTTTCCTTCTGCAAGTGGGGAGTGGGGGCTTAAACCTGAGTCCTTGTACATTGTAATGTGTGCAATTAACCAGGTGCACATTACCCTCTCTGGTTCCTATACATTTTGAAAAGTGTGTCTAGGTCATTAGAAGTCCTTGTGCCTTCCTTGGAAGTAACCGATTGTCATAAGTGTATGTCACCAACTCTTTCAGCCAAGTTTTGCTCCTGATGTGGGCAATTATTGAATGATTTATCATTGTACAGGGCAACAGGAGACTGATGCTCTGAGTAAGCATGGTGGTATTGTGAAGGCAGAGTGGAAATATGGCTGTGGTTTGCTTTAATTGCTAATGATTGTCATCACGTAGGGTGCAGTAGCTGCTAAACAGAGGAACGAAACTCTGCAGACCAGATGACACCAAGCCACCAAATCCTCTTTAATGTGGCAGTGAACTGTTGGCTTTGTGTGGAACGTCCCTGAAATTGTTGTGGAAATATTCGTGGTACAGCTCCGAGTGTTACAGTTCAAGAGTGTTATTGCTCCAAGGTATTTCAGCTCTGAGGTACAGAAGATCCAAAAGATGAGTCTGAGGCTGAGACCACGTGGAGGGTAGGCAGATACTTTATTTTACACCAGCTGAATCTAGCGGACTCATGCTTTCCTAGAACGTCCCCTTAGTTTGGAAAGCCGCTTACATTCTTTTCAAGCTTGGTGCGCATGATTGGGTGCAGGGTGGTTTTGGAAAAGGTACGTTTTGATTGGTTACAATGTGCACCAATCAGGGGCACTCAAGTACAAGTGTAATGTGCGAACGGATGGGTCACATTGTGAGTCATCAAGGTACATGTAAGACTAAGCATGAGGCGGATTGGTTACATTCCAAGCCCAATCCAGCTGCCAAGGTGCAAGTGAATAAGAAATGAAAGACACACTTTGGTTGGCTACATTCCCCTAGGTTTGCCAAACTGTGGGTTTGAAAGATCCGCCTGTCTGTCCATTGTGGAGCCGAGGAACATTTTATTTCAAAAAAAGTAAGAATTGGAAAGAATAAAAAGTGTTGGTCGCAGCTTTGAGTGATGGATTAATGCTATTTTTAATATCCCCCTCAATTATATTGTGGCTATTCACTATTTGGAACTACTTTTCCAGGGCTCTTCTGTGGGAAGCAAAGAAGTTTCAGATTCGGAGGAAGAAAAGCAGCCATCCTATCTCTTAAGACTTGAGGAGAACCTTGGGTATTACTAATGGGGGGGCCCACAGATCTTTGGTGGTAGGAGTGGTGTGGAACTTTACTTCTATTAACGTATCATCTGATAAATAACACATTCGGGGAAAAAAAAAAAAAAAGAGGAAAGAAAAATGGACGACCACAAAAACATCATGCTCGGTTTTGGTGCATCAAGAGAGGAGGCGTAAATAAATGTGTTTGGGTTAACGTGCGCATGTGCCCGAGGGGGGGGGGGATTGAGCCCGTCCTGTGTACGCCGGCGCAAATGTGCTCTGTGCGCCTGCGCGCCACAATGAGCGCGGTCTCGGCCTCTGTGCGTCTGCGCGCCCCGCCATTTGCTCGAGCCGCGAGCTGGGGTCGCAATGCTCGTCGGGAAGGGCGACCGGCCGCACAGCAAAATGTCTGCCGGCGCCGGCGCATCCTCGGCGGGACCGTGGTGCTGCGGCGCCGGCGCCGGCCTCCAGGGGGCGCGCGAGGATCGCGAATGAGGCGCGGAGCTCCTCTGGCCCTGCGGGCGGGCTCCGGGCTCCCTCCCCGCCCCCTCTCCGCAGGTCCCGGGCCGAGCCGAGCCGGGCGGCGGTGGTAGGGGGCTGGCGGGCTGGGGGGGGCGCTCTCTCGCTTGTCGGGTTGGGGCCTGCTGGCCGGGCCGGGTCCTCGCCTCGGAGCGCGCCTGTCCCTCCCGCCCAGGCTCACGGGCGGGGGGTGGGATCGGGGCCCCCAAGCGACGGGAGGCGGGAAGCGTGTCCTGGGTTGGGGGGGGGGGGGCTCTGGGCACTGCACCCCGCCCACCGGGGTGGGGGAGGAGGGGCCCAGTCTCTGGTCACCCCGCACACCGGGCCCTGGGCCCCAGGTCTGCCTTAGCTCCTCACTACTGCAACTTGGGATGCATTGGATCGACCTTCTCGTGGTGCATCCCGTGAGTCCCCATTCAATGGGGAAACTGAGGATCCTTCCTAGCCGACTGAATCCACATGGATCCCAGTCACTTTCAAAGCCAGCAACAAGCAGCTCCTGACAGCTTTCAACCTGACCTGTTGACTGGCTATGGAAGAAGGGCAAACGCTAGAAGAAGAACTGCAACTGAGGAGCCTGATTTTTTCCCTCCTTTTCTCCACCTCCCCTCCCCTCCTCTCCCCCTTTCCTTTTCCTCTTCATGTCTCCTTTCCTTTTCTTTTCTCACTTTTTCTCTCTCTCTCTGTCTTAAATAGTTTATTTATTTATTCATGAAGAAGGTGAGAGGAGAGAAAGAAAGAACCAGACATCACTCTGGTACATGTGCTGCAGGGAATTGAACTCAGGGCCTCATACTTGAGAGTCAATGCTTTATCCGCCACACCACCTCCCAGACCACATTCATTTTCTCTTTTGTTCTTCCTTTTCCCCTTCTCCCTCCATGTTTACTCTGTCCCCCTCCTTCCCTCCATTCATTCCTTTTTACTTTTTTTTTCTCATTTTCCTTTCCTTTCCCTTCCCTTCCCTCGCTCTCTCTCTCCCCTCTGGCATATGGTCGTGTAGCAGGTTGAACCTGAGACTTCTGAGCTTTAGGAATGAAAGTCCTTTTGCATCACCACTGTGCTAGCTCCCTGATTTTTCTTTCCTAGCAGATACAGAGCTTGCCCGTGTTCAGAGGTGAGCACTGAACACTAGAAGCAAGGAAGGAATTGCTCTTCTTACAGATTTGCAGAGCCAGGCTTCTCACATCTGGGACTTGCTCTCCTCTGATAGCACTATTACTACTTCCGGTTCCTGGGTAGCTTTGCTGCTAATGTCTTCATGGGCTTTGTAGGCATGTTGCTTGACAGTCAGTCCAAAGGCTAGGAATGGAGGGTTAAGTGAGTCTGGATGATTCTCAGTGTTGTCTGCTATAGTGTCCTCTTTGTTATCTCACTCCCTGCCGTCCCTGTTGCTGTGGAAGTGCCCCAGCCACTTCCATTGACTTGGAAACCTAACATCACTGTTCACGCTCAGACAAGCCCTCTGTGCCACTTATCTGAAGCTCAACTGTTACAACAGTGATGGCATCTTGGCTACGACTGTCCTATTCTCTCCACCTGGAGATTTCATCCTGAGCCCCTGTTGCTGTGCTGACATTGATGACAATGTCCTCTCCCTTTCCACATACAGGTTCTGCCTTTTAGCTTTATTAGATTTTGATGTCTTCTAGTAGCTACCTGCTCCCAACTTAAGGGCAGATACAATGCAGGTCATTGTGAAATTTGCCTTTCAAATCCTAAAATTCTCTATTTCTCAGAGTGCAACCAGCGAGGGGAAGAAATACAGCTTCTTGTTCTTATTCTATTCTATTTTATTTAGTTATTTGACAGGGCTTCACACCGATGTGATTTGACCACTCCTGGTGGACTCTTTCCTCTGTTAGATGCAGAAGCAGAGATAGAAGGAGGACACCACAGCACAGCTCTGCCACTCATGAAGCCTCCCCTGGTGCCCTGGTGCCTCCATGGTTCTCCTGCATGGTCTGGGGCTTGGGGTGGGATGAACCTGGGCCTTTTCACACGGGAAGCATGCATTCTGTCATATGAGCTGTCTCTAGCACCATTACTCCCTTTAGGAACACTCTTTCAGCTAGCCTTTGCTCTTCTTGTGTCCCTCGAACTGGTCAAACTGACAGATAAGCCTTGGCGCTCCGTACTTTGGTGCTGGATAGAGACTTCCTTTTGCATGCCTCTGCCTACAGTGACAAGTTGTCCCCACTTCCTGACTACAGTTAAAACCCATATCATCCTTCTTGCTTTCAGCAGATGTTTTGCAACTGTTTGAGCCCTTTTCTCACCATCTCCACAGACCCCCTCAACTATGTAAGTAATGAGACTTTTATTGGCCTTCTTGGTGTGTGTGAATAGGAGTAGTAGTGGTGTGTTTTTCATGGGGCTCTCTGTGTCTGTCTTATTTTTTTATTTTTTACTTATTTATTTTATTTATTTTCCCTTTTGTTGCCCTTGTTGTCTTTTTATTGTTGTTGTAGTTATTGTTGTTGTTGTTATTGATGTCGTCGTTGTTGGATAGGACAGAGAGAAATGGAGAGAGGAGGGGAAGACAAAGAAGGGGAGAGAAAGACAGACACCTGCAGACCTGTGAAGCGACTCTCCTGCAGGTGGGGAGCCGGGGGATCGAACAGGGATCCTTACGCCGGTCCTTGCGCTTTGTGCCATATGTGCTTAACCCACTGCGCTACCGCCCAACTCCATGTGTCTCTCTTATAATTGTAACATTGGCAAAAGTCATGTGCAGCAGTATGAAACAGCACCCTCTCTCCCATGGACAAGATTGGTAAGTGATATCACAAGAAGCATGACAGAGATCAGAGCCACTTGTCTGTTGTGTGCACATTCAAGTCACTGCTCTGGGCCACATTCTCCCTCAGATAGACACACACACACACACACACACACACACACACACACACACACACACCGTGAAGTCACTGTACCATAGCTTTCACCTTTTTCCTGTGTGGCACCAGTTCTCTCACTTGGGTTGTACACACGGTGATGATGGCACCCTACCCAGTGAGATGTTTCTCTAGCCTTAGAGTTACTCTGCAAGAGCCGAAGGATATGAGGGTGACGGGCCTCATGATCTCTTCACCTACTTTGTTTTCTGCAGAAATCAGACTGATTCTGGAGACTGTGTAAGAGCTTAGGCTTCAGTAAGTCATACTCTCAGTTGCAAATCCTGTGAGCTCTTCTAACAGATGCAGAGCTTGCCCTTATTCAGCAGTGGGAACTGAACACTAGGAAAAAAAAAAAAAAAGAGGGAATTACCCTTCTCACAGGTTTGCAGAGCCAGGCTTCCGAAATAACACTGCTATTTCTGAAACTGAGTAGTGAGGCCTTCGTCGTTGACTTGGTGGATGCATTCTTTTCCTACTACAATCAGTCAGGAGAAGTGCAAGGAGTGAGTCACAATCTTGCGGACAGGTACAAAGCTTCACTGGCAGGGCTAGGTTATATTTATCAAGGAAGAGGTAGGGCTACTGCTTCATTGTGAGTAGAAAGAATCGTACTGGGGACTGAGATGATCTGGTGAGTGACTCTTGACTCCTCGCCCAGCTGGGACACTGAATAGTCAAGTGGAACAATTCTAACCAGAAGTCAGACTCCTCAGAGATTAAGAATTCACCAAGGCTTCAGAGGTGGTAGTGGAGGCTGGAGGAGTGCTAAATGGGCAGTGGAGGAGGGAGATGAGGAGGACCTCTTGCGGGTGTAATGCCATTTGCATCAATAAGGCTGTACTGCAGCTCACCACTTCTGTTTCATTTTATTTTTGAGCTAACTTTGGTTTATAAAACTGCAAATATTTTAGAAGTAGAGTTTCACATTTCTTCCACCTGTGTTACTGTACCATACATACCACCAAAGTACCAATATTCCTCTACCAAATCCACGGTACCCTATATCTTTATGATCTGCACCCTCAGAGTCCTTGGTGGCCTCAGTTCTGCAGTATTAAATCAAAGACCTGTCTTCATTTGACCTTTCTTGTCCCTTTGTCTTGCTTCCTTACATACCTCCTGAGTGAGTTTTTTTAATATTCCTTTTTTTTATACCAGTCCCACTAGCATTTCTTGTAAGGATGGTTTCGTGGTAGTAAATTCCTTTAACAGTTGTTTATCTGGATAACCCTTTAAGCCTGAGTGATAACCTAGCTGGACAGAGGTGGTTTCTTTAAAAAAAATATTTAGTTATTTATTTATTTTCCCTTTTCTTGCCCTTGTTGTTTTTTTATTATTGTTGTAGTTATTATCATTGTTGTTATTGATGTCATCATTGTTAGATAGGACAGAGAGAAATGGAGAGAGGAGTGGAAGACAGAGAGGGGAAAAGAAAGACATCTGCAGACCTGCTTCACCGCCTGTGAAGTGACTCCCCTGCAGGTGGGGAGCCGGGGCTGGAACCGGGATCCTTATGCCGGTCCTTGCACTTTGTGCCACCGGTGCTCAACCCCCTGTGCTACCACCTGACTCCCCCCCCCCCCTTTTAAATTTCTTTATTGGGAGATTAATGTTTTACATTTAACAGTGAATACAACAGTTTGTACATGCATAAAATTTCTCAGTTTTCCACATAATAATACAACCCCCACTAGGTCCTCTGTCATCCTTTTCCAGGACCCCACCCCCACTCCAGAGTCTTTTACTTTGGTTCAATACACCAACTCCAGTTCACGTTCTACTTGTGTTTTATCTTCTGATCTTGTTTTTCAGCTTCTGCCTGTGAGTGAGATCAGCCCATATTCATCCTTCTGTTTCTGACTTACTTCACTTAACATGATTTCTTAAGGCTTCATCCAAGATGAGCTGAGAACGGTGAAATCACCATTTTTTACAGCTGAGTAGTATTCCATTGTGTATATAGACCACAACTTGTTCAGCCACTCATCTGTTGTTGGACACCTGGGTTGCTTCCAGGTTTTGGCCGTTACAGATTGTGCTGCTAATAACACAGGTGTACACAGATCTTTTTGGATGGGTGTGTTGGGTTCCTTAGGATCTATCCCCAGGAGAGGAATTGCAAGTTTATAGGGTAGGCCCACTTCTAGCCTTCTGAGAGTTTTCCAGACTGTTCTCCACAGGACAGAGGTATTTTCTGAAGGCTGCAGGTGGTGGTAGTGGTGGAGTCTTTTCCATTTAGGTCTTTAAATATATAATGCCAGTACTTTCTCGCATTTAGAGTTTTTGTTGAGATGCAGATGCTGTCCCTCTGCTGTCTCTGAACTCTCTCCAAGTATTTTGTTTTAGTTCTTTTTTCTTTTGCTGCTGATGGTGGCCTCGGCCTTATCCTCGAGCTTATGGCTGCAGCCTTTGACGTTAGTTTTTCTCTTGTTGAGCCACTGCACTGTATCTTTTTTATTGTTATCAGGGTTTTGCATCTGTTTAATCGCACTGCTCCTGGCAGACTGATTTTCACCTTTTAAATTTGAAATAGAAAGAGAGAGGAGAGACACCACAGCACCATCCCGCCATTGCTGGAACTACCCTTTGTGTTGCATGTTGCTCCTATGTGGTGCTGGGCCCATGTGCATGGCTGCGCATGAACTCTACTAGGTGAACTATCTTATGACCTCTACTGTATTTTTTTAGTTTAGCACTGTTTTTTCTTATTTATTTATTTATTCATTCATTTATTTATTTATTTTAGCTCTGTGATGTCTGTTAGGATAGTTTTCACACTGTCTCCAACCTTGTTGTGTTTCTGTCTTAATTACCCCCCCCCCCAGTGAGCATTATTAGGATTGTTGCTTCGAAGTCTTCTTTAGGACGTTTGCATGGGCCCATTGAATCTGATTTTTTCCTCAGGCCGTTGTCTTGATCCGTTAGTGTGAGTGGTTTCCTCTGCCCTTTCATCATGCTTGGTGTTGCATGAAGGCCTGGGTCAGAAGTCTGTGTTTGAGTGGGCCTGGGGAGTGAGCACAGGTCTGTAGCCCCCAGAGCCTGGCAGGGCTGTAGTTCCCAGGTCGAGCCAGCCTGAGTGGGGATCAGGGGCGCCAAGTTGTGTGTGAGTGGCAGCAGGGCAGCAGCTAGGTTCAGGCCTGGAGGGGTGCTGGGCCTTCATCGCCAGCCAGCGTCAGCACACACTCTAGGACTAGCCAAGAGCAGACCCTAGCAGGCAGTGGTCTGCAAGGAGGCCGAGGAGGTGGTGGACCCCTTTGCTAGTCGACTCTACTTTGCAAGGTGGCGGGCACTTGCTGGCTGATAGGTTTGCTATCGGTCTAGTGTGGGCCCATGACAGTAGGCTGTGTCTGCACCGCTGAGGAGTTAGAACTTGCCAAGTGTCTCTCAGAGCCCAGGAAAATATGCTGCTAACTAGAGATGGAGCACATCTTCCTTCCTTCCTCCCTCTCTTCCTTCCAGAATCGGCCCCAGGTCTGTTGCTGTGGACATTAACTTCCAACGTGGTGTCCATTGGCCTGCTCAGTGAGGCTGCAGTGGTCCTCAGGAAGGCGGCGTGTCCTTTGTAGTCTCACATGGCAATAAGTGTAGGGTTATGATGGAAAAGGGGTGCCAAGGGCTCTGTGTGACCTGCTTCTCTGTTGCCCAGGGTAAAGATCTCTTCCCCAGTTGTGACCTGTGGTTATGAGGGGCAGCAGGTCGTGGGGAGTTCTGTCTGTGTCCTCAGCACATCCGTGCCGACTGGTTGTCCTTGCTGTGAAAGTTCCTTTGATTTCCAGGTTTGTTTCCATGCAGGTGGTTCTGTTCCCCGAAAGGGTGTAGTTTAGCTGTCATTGTGGGAAGAGGCCCCAGCTTCTCTTTCAAGTTTTTTGTTAGGACTAGAGCCCATGCCAACTATGGAGAAGGTGCATGTATGACAAGGGGGGTTGTGCGGCACAATGTGTGGCCCGTGGCAGCAGTGGCAGTGTATTGCTCAGATGCCACTTCCCCAGAGGGGTGCAGATGGCCGCTGGCATCCAGTGCAGCATCTGAGCAGGGACTGCACTGGTCTCGGGCAGCTTTAGTCAGTGACTTAGCACAGTGGTACCTGGAGTCACTCCTGCTCAGTCCAAGAATGCTCTGCAGACCCTCTTTGCACCTTGGCTCCGGGTTTGACTGTCAGAACTTTCTCAGTGCTGCATCACAGGCTGAAGCTCTTTGCCCAGGCCTCCTCCTGTCTCCATCTCCTTCCACAGGATTCCAACCTTTGCTGTGCTCTGCCTATTCCTGTGCCTCTTTATGCCTCTCAAGAAGCTGCTTACACTTCTCATTCCATCCTGACTTCATGGACATCTGAATTGTCACAACTGGTTCGAATTGTCACAACTGAAGAAGCGAACTTCTTCCTCATGAGCGAGCCGGAGTACTCTTCCCCACAGAGTCCCTTCCAGAGTCCCCTTGCTCTTGTATTGCATAGCTTCGGTGAGGCTGTACTTGCTGAGGGCCTGTGCCATCCTTCAGCACAGTGGGCACTGGGGGTCCACCTGATGGATGCTTGTGCAGCCAAACAATTTGGACTGGGTTGGAGTAGCTGTCCAGAGGCTAGTGGTGGGCTACACTTCCACACTTCCAAACAAGGACAGGAGGACAAGAGGACTCTTGGAAGGGGTCAGGGAGGGGACTCAAGTGTCTAGGTGATGTCACACACTGATCTGGTGGGGAGTCTCTAGATCAGAAGTTTTGAACGATGCCTGTGATTTGAGGTCTTATCCAGGACTGTATTTAATCAATAACCAGCAGACATGGGAAATATCTCCTGGGGTATGCAATGCAGGCAGACTTTAATTGACTAAGTCTCCTTCGTCGGGTTACTTTAAAGGCACTTAGTATATCAAAGCGAGTGTTGAGTGGCTTTTGCACTAACAGACCCCAGTCTTCAGTGAAGAAACGGAAACCTCAGAGGGCACTGCACAGGTACCACCTTGGGCAGACACACACACCAGGCACTGTGCTCCCCCTGAGGTTGGAGACAGTGTCCTCATATTTGGGATGCCTCCTGTGGAAAGTCTAGAAAGGGTGAGCGCTGCCAGTGACCCCTCAGTATGCTGGAGGGGAACCCAGGCTCAATAGGATGGGCGGGGGCAAGTGGGGTTCCCTTGGCAAAGGGACATGAGTGCTGAGAACTGAGGGACAGAGAGGCATTGCCCATCCAAGGGTGAGGGAGGTTGTGCTCAGACAAGAGGGCCAGGACATGCCTCAGGGTCCCCGGTCACCTTTCAGAATGCCATTTCTTCTAACAGTGAGTCATATATCCGGCTCTCTATCCAGACTCCCTGCCATGATAATTTTTTCAACCAGTTTGGCACCTTCAGACCCTGTCCTCTCCATTACTCCCTCTTCCTTTTCACTTCCTCGTCTTTTCATCTAGGTGAATTTACACTGGCATCATTAGCACATGCCTATCAAAGTGTACAACTTGAGCAATGCAGATAGCCTTCCACACGCGTGTGAAGCCAGACTCACAACTGTGTTAATGAACATTGTCCCCACAGTCCCCTGAAGTCTCCCTCCTTGGGGCCTCCGTCTGTGACCAACTCTTCGATCACTTGTAATGGCTGTTTGAATAGATCTGAGGAAGTGTCTCCTACGTAGACCATGCCGCCTGCAGATGAAGACAGCTTTACTTCTTTCCTGTTACATATAACTTTTCTTATACGCTCTCCCTACACGTCTCCTGCCACCAGGGTTATCGCTGGACCTCAGTGCCTTCGTAATGACTCCACTGTTCCTGACAGCCCCCCCCATTTCCACCTTCCTTTAAAAGACAGAGACAGAAAAATAGTGGAGAGAGGAGAGGAGGAGAGAGAAAGAGAAACACTGATAGCATGGTTCCATGTTCCACTGCTCTTGAAGCTTCCTCATACAGGTGGGGACTGGGGGCTTGAACCTGGCTCCTCATGCATGGTAGTGCGGATGCTCTACCGGTGTGCCACTACCCAGCCCCTATCTTTCTTTTTGTGCTACAAGACAGTCAAAGACTCTTCTCAGTCTTAATCACCTCTTGTCTCAGTAACTTGCTTCCTTACTGCACACCACCTCAGAGTGCAGTTTGAGTCCCAAGAGGCAGGCCAGCGACATCCAGCCTCTCCCTCCTATTTACTTGCAGCTTTGCCTCTCAAAAAGAATTCCAAGACGCCTGAAAGCTCTGCTGGCTTTCAGTCTGCAGCTGAACCTGCTTCAGCTGCCTGGGGTTCAAAGCCTCTTGCCCTGCATGCAAACTAGGCACCAGCCCACTGACTTGTGGCGAAACAGCTGCCACAAGTCAGTTAACCTGTTTGTCTTCTCTCGTCATGGTGCTCCCTTAGGTCCCAGTCACTTCAGTAGCTCCTTAGTGGTTTGCATCTGACCTCTTGGTCACATTTTAGTGAACTCTTCTGGCTCTATGTGAGAGGATTTGCTTGCAAAAACCCACCCTGAAATACCCTTGAAAAGCAGAAGTCCAGTTAACAGAAAGTGTAGACCAGCACAAGAGCTCACTTGGGCAGTGTGTTGCTTTGCCATTAGTAAGATCCGAGTCTGAACCCAAACACCACTGTGCTGAAGGGAATTTCATTGCTGTGGTCTCTTTCTGCCTCTCTGCGTCTATCTAAAAACAAGCTGGATTCCACATCCTAGTACCTATTAGAATCAGAGTTTCACTTCGTCAGTGAGCTCACCACCTTGGCTTATGTGCTCACAGCCATTTTTTTAAGCCTGTAGCACCCAGCATTCCCAGGTCCCCAGTCTCCCATCCAAGTACTAACCAGGCCCTGCCCTGCTTAGCTTCTGAGGTAAGACGAGATTGGGGTCAGATGTGTTCAGGGTGGTATGGCCATAGACCCTCACATCTACTTTGATCCCTCTGATGCAGGGAGAGCCACATAGCAGCCAGAATTAGTTCTAAAAACAAATTAGGGATGGGGGGATAGCATAACGATTATGCAAAGAAACTTTAATGCGTGAAGCTCTGAGGTCCCAGGTTCAATCCCCCGCACCACCATAAGCCAGAGCTGAGTAGTGCTCTGGTAGAAATAAAAAAGGCTTAAAACACATTAGCCATATTTTCTCTACTCAGAACCCTTCAGTTGCTTTCCACTGCTCTGTTGGCTTAAACCAAAAGCTTTTATCAGTGAAAATGGATGGCATTTGCTGAGCTGAGTATTAAGCTATATCCTTTGATTGTCATGTGATGCAACTGGCCATTCCCATGATTCCCCTTGTTCATGGTGATACATTAGCACAATCTGTAAAGTTCAGCTTGATTGATCAAAAACACAAATGTGGGTTAGTCAGAATTCCAAAGCAGGCCTTTTCAGCTGCATAGCATCTTTCAAACAGTCTCAAATGGAGAAATGCCTTCATTTGCCTGTTATTATCTCTTGTGCTCCTGGTATTACTCTGCAGAAAAGTAGAACCACTGAAGGATTTGTCTGTTTCCCTTACTCCCTGCCTGTTTCTCATCTATATCTAATCAAGTTTGGTTACATCCCTGTCATCTGCACCCATGCTTAGAGATTGACTCACCTGTCTGTGGGGCTGAGTTAGAGATATCACTGGATAGGGAAAGCTTCTTGCCACATGCCCCCTAATAACACATGGAAGATGCTTTGGCACTAGAGGAAGCTCTGTCTATCAATCACTATCTCTATCTATCTGAATGAAAAGACAACTGAAGCAGTGAAATTGCATAGGCACCAGACTCTCGCTATGGAAAACAAAGACCTGAGTGCAACCTGGCTGTGACGTCTGCCACCCCATTGATGCCAGGGTTGATGGGGATGATGTGGTGGGCTGGGCACATGTCCCTTCCTCTCTCACTGTTTCATGCATATCCCTCCAAAAGTTATGTGCTTGGCCCAAGAGGATGGCCTTTTCTGAACAGAGACAGACTGGTTGACAATACAAGTGTAGCTGCACTCCCCTGCTAGAGCCTCAAACTCTCAGCACTAGATCTCTGCCATCTGCATCCATGTAGGTTTTGAGGAGTTGGCTTGCTTGTTTGTGGTGTAGGCGCTGTGGTATCTGAGTTCTGCAGGACAGGCAGGTGTGTTGAAAATCTAGGGAAGAGTTGGTGCTGTAACTCAAATCTGGAGGGAGTCTGGAAGCAGAATCCTCATTTTTGAGAAAATGTAGTCTTTTAAGACTTCCAACTATTTGGGAGTGGCCAGCTCATATTGTGGAAGGTAATCTGTTCCACTCAAAGTTCACTCATTTAAGTGTCAGTTGCATCTCATGCCTTCACCAAACAGACAGCAGTTTGACCACACAACTGGAAAGCATAGGCTGGTCAGGCCAACATTTGGTTCCCCCCCCATTCTTCCTGACTATAGTTTCTTTGTAGAGCAACGCAAGCAAGTGGTGATGAACAGAAAGAACTGGGTAAGTCAAAATCTCATCTCTGCTCCCTTTGTCCACAGAAGGGAGACCGTCACCCACACAGTGTTCCTCCTAGAAATCTTCTTTGCTTCACGGTCATACAGATCAACATGGACATGGACATTGGTAATTTGGGTTTATTCACTCCAGGAGGATCATTTTTGTTTGATGACTTGTTTTTCCTCTTGAATAATAAGCCGTGTGTGTGTTCCTTTTATTTGATATGATAGAAAAAATTGAGAATCCAGGAGGGAGATATAGAGAGGTTGAGAGAAACCTGTAGACCTGCTTCACCACTCATGATGCCCCCCCCCTTTGAATGTAGGATTATCTTTCTTAAAACTATGTACAAACAAGACATTCACATTCGCTCCATGCTTAGAGACATAAATGATACAACTGAAAAAAAGTGGAAGTCCTTCTTCAACTCCTTTTTGAACCTGGTTGTCCTTGTTGAAGGTGGACACCATTACACTGGTGTGTATTTGGCAAGTTTTAGGCAGAGTGGTATGCTGTGGAGGTGAGCATGGCAGACTGACTCTGTTCTCTTCATGTGGTCTCTTTCTAGCTCTCCATCCTCACTCTTGCAGAGGGTGTGTGAAGAAAGGCCTGTCAGGACATGGAGATCATGCCACGTGACACGGTTATTGTTAATGCAAAAAGAGCTTCTCTGTCCTACAGTTGTGCCTCCATGAAGTATGTGTGAAGCCTAGGTCTGTCCCTAGAAGCACTGTCAGTGGACATCGTGAATCACCCTTCCCCTCAACCTGGAGCCGGAACTATTGACTCCAGAGTAGGGTGGGGTATATAAATGCCTAGAATAATCTTTCAACCAAAGAGCCAGTACTGTATCCATTGCATGCATTTTCTCAGACAGTTATTCCCAGGAACTTTCCAGGATATCCAGGGAAAAGAGGTAGTGTAGTGACACAGATCATGCCTGTAGCAGACTGAACAGCACCCCCTCCCCATAACACATGGATACTCATTAGACTGTGTAAATAGCACCTTACTTGGGAAGGGGGACTTTGCAGTTATGATTAAGTTAAAGATTTTTTTTTTAGATTTTATTTGCAAAATAGTATTTGATTAAAAGACTGCAAGAGGTCAGAGTGCTTGCCCCAGCAGTAACCCAGTGGAGACAGACACACACAGCAAATTGTCAGGAATCCTCTGACTGAATATTCCCCTTTTTAAAAGTAAATGTTTTGTTTATTTAATTTTTTAAAGATTTTTAATATTTATTAATTTATTTCCTTTTTGTTGTCCTTGTTTTTTATTACTGTTGTAGTTATTATTGTTGATGTTGTTGTTGTTGGATATGACAGAGATAAATGGAGAGAGGAGGGGAAGACGGGGAGAGAAAGACACCTGCAGACCTGCTTCACCGCCTGTGAAGTGACTCCCCTGCAGGTGGGGAGCGGGGGCTCGAACTGGGATCCTTATGCCAGTCCTTGCGCTTTGCACCACGTGCGCTTAACCCGCTGCACTACTGCCCGACTCCAATTTATTTAATTTTTAGTGATACAGATACAGAGAAAAAGTCATCGAGAAAGACTAGAGCCCTGCTGAGCTCTGGCTTATGGTGGTGCTGGGGATTGATTCTGGGACCTAAGAGCTTTAGGCAGGAAAAGTATTTGGCAGAACCATGATGCTATTTCCCGAGCCCTGGATAATCCCCTTGATACGAGTGACTTTATGTTGAACAATACCAGCCACCTGATATTGGCGGGGGTAGACAGCACAGTGGCTTTGCAGAGACTCTCATGCCTGAGGCGCCACAGGCCTAGGTTCATTCAATCCCGAGCACCACCAGAGGTGAGCAGTACTCTGGGAGAAAAACAAACAAAAAAGTAAAATAAAGTGACTTTACTCAAACCATTACACATTTCTACAGCAGCAGACACTTGGAAGGATTAATAAAATGTCCTATCTACTCTCTCAGTCTCCTTATTGTCACAGGCATGCCCATAAGATAGCGGGAGCAGGGCAGGCTCTGGCGGTGAGATCTGCAGTAGCCAGTGCTGGATCCCTGGACTGTGTGGGCATCGAAGGGTGGCTGTGCAGACAGAACAAGCTTGGCACTCAGGGATGGGGAGGACCCTGAGAGGTTTTTGGGGAGCAGAGCCTTCTGCAGCTGCTCCTCTCCCAGCCTGCACTGCCTGAAGTGCCTACAGGGCACTTAGCCACAGAAGGTACTTCTCTTGGTTGGCCCATGCTCTTGTGTGGTGCATGCCCCACCAGCTGTTCCACTGTGAGCCAGTTGTTGCTGTCCAGCGTCCCATCCAGAGTTAGAGCGGGCCTGCCTGGTAGCTCCACAGTGGATTCAAGCAGGACAGGATGCTCTTTTGTACCCACTGGTGAGCGCAGCAGAAGGAAGATAAAGTAGAACAGTGTGGCTGGGGAGCTTTGCTGGAGGGTGCCCTCATTCCAGGGGCTTGAAGATCACTCACTACTCCTGCCCTCATGACTCCCAGCAGCCCGGGAGAGCCCTCAATGCCATTCACTCCCAGCTCTCTTGTGTCATCTACAATGCTGTCACCCTGTCAACTGTGAGGGTTTTTTTTTTCCTGTTTGTTTTGTTTTGTTTCAGGAAACATAATTCAACAATTCTCTAAGAGTTCTCAGTGCTGCTTTCGCAAATTAGCTTTTAGTATTCTCTTTCCTGTCAACTCAGTCTGTCCCTGCTCTGTTACAATGGCAAGAAAGACACTGCTGCTCCTGCACCTTGGCCCTGCCATCAGCCCGGGGGTAGGATGGGGGAGGGTCCTGCTTTGACACTAGTACCCCACACTGGGAGAGAGCACAGGACTGCCAGCTCCTGGCAGGGCATGGTGGGAGTGTCAGCTCTGCGGGCTGGGCCAGGCCCGGTCAGGAGGTGTCTGAACTGCCACCCTGCAGGCTTCAGGGACACACGCACACACAGAAAGTGAGGCCTCCTGGAGGCCGGCTGCACCTGGCACTCCAGATGGGTCCCAGGAAATGCTGGTTTGGGTACAGGCTACAGATGCCCGTGGAACTATTGGAGACCCCGTTCAGGACCCAGGAAAGTGGCCCATGCCTGTAATCATCCCTCAGCCCTCTAGCTGCAGCCTCCCCGTTGGGGCTGCAGTTTTAGATGGCAGAGGCTTATTACCTGGAGAGGATACTTGAGAATCCCTTTATGGGACTTGCTTACAATGCTATCTTAATTGCCTTTCAGTCATAATACTGCTTGGTGTGTAAACTGAAGTGGAGTTTATGTTTGTGACCCACTTCTTTATGGCAGACAGGGGGCTTTTTAGCACTGTGCCATGACATTCAAGAGGTTGCATGTGTGCTGAGGGGGGTTGTTTCCACCTCCAGCCTTCTCTCTCCCACCCCACTAAGAATCACTGGAGATTTTAGGGGTAAAAGACAGGGGGTTGGAACAGAAATGCTAAGCCCCCAGGTGGAGTCTTCTGATAGACCCACACTGGTCTGTGCACTCAGCACATTTGATGCCTTATGCCTCAGAGGCAACAAACCAGAAACCTGCGGGTCCTCAGGAAATCTGGCAGCTCCGCAGTTCCCAGGGTTCCTCCATCAGAAAGCCAGAAGTGTCAGCATTCTGACAATATAAAGGGGCATGGCTAGGGCTGGAGTCAGCCCTGAACCCTTTGCTGATATCCAGGACAGTCACAGAGCTCTCTTATGCACCTACCTGGGGTATCCAGGTGACTCCCCAGAGACCTCCCCAGCGCCCCTCTGTCCTGGTTTTACTGAGAAGGTCCATGAGACCGCTCGAGGCTGTGCCATTTATTTAGAGTGCGACCATGGGCCAGCCATGCCTCTCTTCTAGGCCTTGCTCCTGCTCTGTAGGGTGAGCAGGTGGTTGGGCCCTAAGTGGCAAACTGGGCCTGGGATGTGGGCCTCCCAATGACCATGCTGTGTCACTGTCTTTTTCGGGTCACAGAAAGATGGTTTGGGGGGCCAGGTGGTGGCACACCTGGTTAAGCGCACATTACAGTGCACAAGGGCTGGGGTTCAAGGCCCTGGCCCCCACTTGCAGGGGGAAATCCATAAGCTCCTCCCTGGTGGAGAGAGCCCTCCCCAAGCTGCTGCATCAGCACGAAGGGAAAGGTGGGCCTGAGGGGTTCCACCCCAAGTGAAGAAGTAGATCTACAAGTGTTTATCTCTCTCCCTTTCTATCTCCCACTTCCTTCTCAATTTCTTTCTATCCAGTAAAAAAATAAATAAACATGGTTTGGAATTTGGCAACTGAGTGTTTTATGAGAGATGGATCCTAAATCAACTCACTGATGCTTATAGGATAACACACACATGCAGACTTCCCAGGCATTCCTGATGAGGCCACACCCAATCTGGCATGAAGAGTGAATTACCACTTTAGGAGGAAGGCCACTTGTCATCAGTCTCCACGACAGAGCAGAAGAAAACCCTCCATTCTCAAGTGGATGGAGCCCATTTCTTCGTGCACCAGGGGACTCTCACAGGACCGATAATGGATAGAAGGACGGAGGGGAAATAGATTCCAGCGTGGGCCAGAGGGGAGAAGCGGTCCAAATTCTGGTCAAAGGGCCTTTGGGACCAGTCTTGGGTCCAGTTAGGCGGGAGTGGCAAGTTGTGGGTCTCCCTAGTCAAATGAGGATGGTGCTCAGTACACCTTCAGATTGGCGAGGAGTCAGCGGGCCCTGCTGTGGAGGTGCCTGTGGAGGGACTCCAGTGTCCCAGGAGAAGCAATCCCTTGGGTCACTGCCATTTCGTTCTCAGCCTGCAGGCACCCCCAGAATATGGCTTCCTGACAACACCTGGTACTAGGTAGCTTTGTAGACCTGGAGGGTGGTTGACCCCGCCCCTCTGCAGCTGCAAGCTTCTCCCTGTGGAGTTGCAGACAGCAGGAACATCTACCCAGCTGGCTCTTCCCCAAGCTGCCACTCCAGCACGAAGGGAAAGGCAGGCCTGAGAGGTCCTGTCCCAAGTGGAGAACAGCATGTTGAGGCACTTGGCCTGAGCACCCCAGGTGGGAAATTGGAGCGAATCCAAAGACTGGGTTATCAGCTTGAGGCAACAAATTCCTCCATCCCCACCCCTCAAAGAGGTGGGCGGGCATGGCACCCACTGCACAGGGTGGTACCGGGACCAGGGACTCCCCAGTGGCACTGAGATAGTCCTGAGTAGGGATGGGGTGGGATGAGGTGAAGAAGCCCAGGGGATGCCCATTAGCCCCGCTCTATGTCCCTGTGGGGGGCGCAGCAATGGGCCAGGTAGCCCCTTGGGGTCTGCAGCTCCTTCCCTCCGAGACTGGCAGTAGCTGCTGGCACATCAGGTGGGGGAGGTGCAGCCCTGGGGCGATGTCACGACTGGGAGGGGCAGAGCTCCCCCACCTGTGCCCGAGGCCCCTCGGGTGTGGGGGAAGCGCTGGTGACGTCAGCAGAGGTCCTGGGGCTCCAGAGCGTTGGCAACAGGCTGGTCGCGTGACCCAGGCCCGCCAATGGCCCGGCGGTCTCCAGGGCGACGCGGAGGGTCCGCGCCTCGCAGCTGCGCCCCCGCCCGGGGTCCGCACTGCAGAGAGCTCGAGGAGCAGGCGCCGCGGCCCACGTGCTGCGCCCTGTGGGCGACGGGGAGCGGGCAGGAGGGACAGCTGCCCGCTCCCGCCGTCCCCTAACCATCTGAGCCCCTCAGGGGCTACTGCCCAGAGCTGCACCTGGACGTCTCGCGCAGAAGGTACCCTCCCCGGACGGTGCGCTCTGCCCCGCAGACCCTGCTGCCCCGCGCGGCCAGGACAAGCGTGACCGCGACAGCCTGCACAGACAGGGCACGGAAGGGAGAGCGGGAGGGGGAGTGGAGAGCAGGAGCTGGGCTGGGGGCGGGGGGCGCAGGCGAGAGGGTTGAGAGCCTGCGTGCTGGGTTGGGGGCGCTGGGCGCAGGGGCCTGGGCGGAGGAATATGGGGGCTGGGGCGCGGGGGCGGAGAGCGCGGGGGGCCTGGGCTGAGTGAGGCGTGTGGGGCTGGATAGCGTGGGGGCTGGGGTGGGGGGCGCGGGGACCTGGGCTGGAGGGCGTGTGGGGCTGGGGGTGCGGGGTGCGGAACGCGGGAGCTGGGGTGGGGGCAGGGGGTGCGGGCTTGGGCGGGGGCGGTGGCAGGAGGGCAGAGGAGAATGGGGGAGGAGCAGGAGGAGGGGCGGCTGGGCGGGAGGGGCGGGCTCTGACGCCCCGTCCCTTCCCCCCAGGCAGTGCGGGGCTGGGAGTCACCCAGACCCGCGCCGGCCACACCCCTTTCGATGGGCCTCTAGCGTTGGCGACATGCCGGTGACCCTGCTGCAGGACTGGAGCAGGGGCGAGCACCTGGACAGCCAGAGGTGCCTGCTAGTCCTGGGCGTTCCTGAGGACTGCGATGAGGAGGAACTGGATGACACCCTGCAGGTGGCTCTCGGGCCCCTGGGCAGGTACCGAGTGGTTGGCAGGATGTTCAGGAGGGAGGAGAACGCCCAGGCCTTCCTCCTGGAATTGGCGCAGGATCTGGACCTCGCCCTGGTGCCCCGGGAGATATTCGGGAAGGGGGGACCCTGGGAAGTGGTCATCAGCCCTCGCAACTCCGATGGCGAGTTTCTCAACCGCCTGAACCGCTTCCTGGAGGAGGAGAGGCGCACGGTGTCAGACATGAACAGAGTGCTGGGCACGGACACCCACTGCCTGGTGCCCAGGGTGACCATCTCCCCCGACTTCTGGGCCTGGGCGCAGACCCTGGGTGCGGCGGTGCAGCCGCTGCTGGAGCAGGTGCTGTACCGTGAGCTCAGGGTCTTCTCCGGAAACACCATGTCCATCCCGGGCATGCTGGCCTTCGAGGCCTGGCTGGAGCACACCACCGAGGTGCTCCGAATGTGGCAGGTGCCCGACTGGGAGAAGCGGCGGCGGCTGATGGAGTGCCTGCGAGGCCCGGCGCTGCAGGTGGTGAGCGGGCTGCGGGCGCACAACTCTGCCATCACGGTGGATGAGTGCCTGGCTGCCCTTCAGCAGGTGTTTGGGCGGGTGGAGAGCCGTAAGATTGCACACGTCAAGTTCTGCCAAGCCTACCAGGAGGCTGGCGAGAGGGTCTCCAGCTTCGTGGTCCGCCTGGAGCCCTTGCTCCAGAGAGCCGTGGAGAAGAACGCTGTGTCACGCCGCAACGTGAACCAGGCCCGGCTGAAGCAGGTGCTGAATGCTGCCGTGCTGCCCGACAAGCTGCGGGAGCGCCTCAAGCTCCTGAGGCAGAGGCGGCGGCCACCAGGCTTTCTGGCTCTGGTGAAGCTCCTTCGAGAGGAGGAGGAGTGGGAGGACACTTTCGGGCCCCAGGGGGAGGGCCTAACTGGTCTGACGGTGGGCCTGAGGCCTCCAGGCATGGCCAACAGTCTGTGGGGCCTGTGTGGCTCTGGTGGCATCCATTCTCGGCGCCGCAGGGGCAGGGCAGGCTCCCGGGGTGCAGGAAAACGGAAGCGCCACACGTTTTGCTACAACTGTGGAGAGGAAGGTCACATGAGGGCTGAATGCAAAAACCCCCCAAATGAGCCCCTGGTGCAGCAGAAGCGAGAGGATGCCATGGTGTTGGGAAACTAGAGCTGGGCTTGGGGCGAGAGCCACCCCAAGTCCAGGGCCAAGAAGGCTCCAGAGAGCAGGCCAGCAGTTTCTGCAGTGGGCAGGGGCCAGGCAGCACAGAGGGTGCAGAGGAGCAGGGAAGGTCACAGGGAGCGGGGCACAGCAGCAGGACACAGGGCCAGACCAGCTGGGCGGAGGCCGAGCCCTCGAGTTCCTTGCCCGTAGGAATGGAGTTCGGTAGGGAAGCCTTCCCAGGTGCAGGGAGGGTCCAGTTCAGGGCCTCCCGGAGGTATCTGAGACGCCATCAGCGGGGGCTCACTACACCCAGAGCTTGGGGCCCCTGGGCCTCCAGCAGGGTCCCCGGCATGGCACAGGTTGACGAGGGTGCAGCTGGGGTCAGTGGTCAGCGCTATGTCCCTGCGTTCTGGCCACCCCCAGACTTTCAGCCCGAGAGTAGTGAGCTAATGATGCTGCTCAGCACCCAGGCCTCGAGGGACCCTGAGATACTTTCCCCAGAGGACCTCCTACCTGAAGGCAGCAGCATGGAGTTTGTGCCCCAGAGAGGTGTAGTTGGGTCCAGTCCATCTTCAGAATCTTCTACATGGCTCTAGGGGAATCCCTAGGAAGACAGGGTGGGGGGGCGCAGGAGACCCAGAGTCCCTGGGACCAGCCCAGCCCATCCCCAGCTAGCCAGAAGGCTCGGGGAGAGGAAGGGACCCCAGGCCAGAGCCTGTGCAGAGCTTGCACAGAGCCTGGAAAGTGGGGCCTCTACTGGCTTTGGAGTGAGTGTTGTTCTAGGCAGTTTTCTGATCCAAAGCAGCAGGAGGAAGAGGAGGAAGAGGTGAAGAAGATAGTGGGGGAGGAAGAGAGGAGGGGTGGGGGGGTGCTGTCTGCTCTTCTTGTTCCCTCAGAGTTGCCCATGACCTGAAGCGCATCCAGGAGGCCAGAACTGGCCCCATGGACCACTGCTCTGCCTGCTCGTCCTTATCTCTGGACAACAGTACCAGCCGCCGGGACTCCCGGCCTGGAACCCCCAATCATCACCCCCTGGGCAGGCGCTTCCTGTCCCAGCAAGCCCAACTGTGTCCCTGCAGGCTGTGAAGTGACCCCCCTGTGATGTGACCACCCCACCCCATCCCCATCTGCCATGATCCCTGTATAGAGTTGTGACAAGTGTTGGCACCCAGGGTGGGTGTCTGACCTACTGGGTGCCCCCCTTTGTGCCCTGGCATGAGCTGTGAACCCCGGGGGCAACCAGGGTGCCCCTCATGCTGCTTGCTGCTCTGAGCCACCTCTGCTCACCTGTGTAGCTCGAGGCCACCTGCTGCTTGTTGTGCTGTATGTCCCTTTCTATCAGTTCCCCCTCCCCAGCCCAGACACTGGAAGTACAGAGGACAGGTGGGATGCTGAGGGTGGCTGGCTCTGGGCGGCCGGCTCTGAAGGAAGATCTGCACCGGGAAGGAGGGAGGGCACTGGGAGGGGGACCCTGGGGATGGCGCTCTGCTGTGCTGACTTGTTGTTACTTGTGACTCAGTTTCCTTGCCGTGGACGAGTGTTCTCTGCAGTCCCCCAGCAACTTGTGACTGTCCTGTGCAGGCCATAGGGCAGGGCCACGTCCCCAGATGTGAACACACAGGGCAGTGTCCTTCCCGGGCCCTCGGGAGGGGGGAGTCATGGGCACCAGGCGGGGGCAGAGCAGCGAGGCAGCCTGCTAGGCTAGAAGGGCTCTGACCCCCCCCCCCAGCACCAGTGGCCCCTAGAAGTCCCTGTGCTGTTCTTCCCTTGGCTTCAGTGGTTGCAGTAACCGTTTCTCCTCAATAAATGTCACTGACTGTTTCAGCTGTCTCATCTCTGCTGTGCTCATTGAGGGACCTACAGGGGTTTTCTGGCTGGGGGAGGGGGATGGCCTGGTCAACACTGGGATATTTGTGGGGCGCAATCCACCAAGGGTGTGAAGTGTCGGAATTGCCAAAGGCTGTGGCCATGGAGACAACAGTGAGGTGCTGAGCTAAGCAGAGCCATGGTGGGAGTGGGCGGTGGCCACCCAGGACCCGTATCACTCAGCTCGCTCCCAGAGAATGAAGGAGCTCAAGGGTACTAGCACCCCTCACTGAGATGTTGGGGTTAAAGGCAGCTAGACACTTCACGTCAAAATTAGGCCTGCTCTGTCAGAGTACAAGGGTGTGCACAAGTGTGCTCGAGAATGACTGCTTGGGAAGACATGGTAACGTGTGCTGATGAGTGTGGTGCCGGGGGTGGTGGTGACCGTCTTCACAGGTGATCAGATGCTTGGCAGAGGATGCTTGTGTGTGAGTCCACTTGAGAGACTTCTGCTGTGTGAGTGTCTGAACTTGAGTGTGCAAACTAGAGTGTGCATGGATGTGGGAGCGCCTGTGTGGATGCACACATGTATTGATGTGAGTTTCTAAGAGGGCCTTTGTATCTGCACATATGCATCGTGAGAACTCAAAGACTGTACAGTGTGTGTGTTCCTGGGATAAGTGTGTATCCCTGTGCCCACAGTGGAGTGCACCTGGTGTACGTGTGTGTGGCCAGGTGCTAATGGCCGAGCGTGTGCTTGTGTGCAGGAGAGGGTGCTGACAGACTCTGTTAGCTTCACAGAGTCCGTTTGAGGTTCCCACTGCTTATGCCTCTGAGGAGTCAAACAGGAGAACTGGGAAGAAAGTGGGGGCGGGATGGGGGGGCTGGCCACATCGCCCGCACATAGAGCAGAAATGGGACTGGTTGGGAACAGGCCACAGGGCTCCATGAGGGCACCTGAAGCCACCCAGCCATCTGCTTCAGGCCCCAGCATGCTCCCATCGGAAGATCCCTGCTGCTGAGAGTGCTTCCTACCCGTGCTGTGTGAACCAGAGCCCCGTGAGCACTGCACCTGAGCTTTTCTGTGTGTGTCTGCCTCCCTTCTCCTGGCAAAAGCCCTAGATGTCACACGGCCGGCTCTCAGCACAGGCGGCTGTTTCTTGTGGGACGCTCCACAGTTTCCCCAAGCTGTCCCTGTGGCCTACCTGGCCACCAGCAGCGTCCATTTCTTGGCTTTGAACTTGTTGCCTCTGAGGACAGTGGGCCACTGAGAAAAGCCACAAAGAGATTTCTGTGCATTTTCTGTGGCGGTTGGTGCCAGGGAACACCTTCGTTTCTGCTAAGAAACTATACATCTTCCTTAATGAGATATGTGTCCAAGTCTCCTTGCCTCCTCTTATGACAGAGACAGGGGGAAATTGGGTGAGAGAGGTTGAAAGAGAGGGAGAGAAGGGGCCTGGCGGTGGCGCATCTGGTTGAGTGCACATGTTACAATGTGCAAGGACCCAGGTTTGAGGCCCTGGTCCCCACCTGCAGGGGGAAGGCTGTGCAAGCAGTGAAGCAGGGCTGCAGGTATTTATCTGTCTCTCTCCCTCTCTATCTAGCCCTTCCCTCTTGATTTCTGACTGTCTCTATCCAATAAATAAATATATATTTTTTTAAGAAAAAAGATTTATAAAAGAGGGAGAGAGAAAGAGAGACACTTGCAGCCTCATAAAGGCCCCCCCCTCACCCCGCAGGTGGGAGCCAGGGACTTGTACCCAGTTCCTTACGCATGGTAGCTTGTGTGCTTTACTGGTTACACCACCACACAGATGCACATGCCCTCCGCCCCGTCTCAGGTTCTCTCTCTCTCTCTCTCTCCCTCCATCTTCATCATCATCATCAGCAGCAGCATCATTGCATCATTTCCAGGACTTTATCCATGTCGCCAGCTTCCACAGAAATACAGAGACAGAGAGGGAAAGGCCACACAGTACCAAAGTTCGGGCTGGGCTCAAACCTGGGTCCTGCCCTTGACACAGCAGGCACACCATCCAGGCGAGCAACTTCAACAGTCCAGTTCAGCCCAATTTCCTGCCCTATCTTTTCTTTTTGTGCTACTTGGACTTTATACATGCAAGATACTGCTGCTCCTGGACCAACATTCTGCTTTTTCCCAGTAGAGATATGGGAGGGGGCAGGGGAGAGAGAGAGAGAGAGAGAGAGAGAGAGAGAGAGAGAGAGAGGGAGAGAGGAGAGATACCAGAGATACCATAGCAGTACACCATCACCTTGGAGCTTGACCTGGTGGCCTTCATGGTGCTCCAATGTGGTGCTGAGGCTCGAACTCAGGGCCTTGTGTATGCTCAGACATTTCTTCCCAGGTGATCTACCTCCCAGCCTTATCTAGCTGGGTTTCACCTGGGGTCTTTTTTTTTTTTTTTCATGACTGAATTGTGTGTTTAAATAATTTGGAGTTGTTTGTCTGATAGATCTGTTGGGATATTTACTTGTGTCTTGCCAATACATATTTTATTTATTTATTTATTTATTTATATGTTTACTTATTGCTTCCAAGGTTATCCCTGGGGCTCAGTGCCTGTACAATACATCCACCACACCCCGTGGCCACTTTCCTCTTTCTCCCTTCCTTCCTTCCTTCCTTCCTTCCTTCCTTCCTTCCTTCCTTCCTTTCCTCTTTATTTGATAAAATAGAGAAATTGTGAGTGGAGGGGGGAGCTAGAGAAGGAGAGAGAGAAAGATACATATGTGTATGTGCAGGCTGGCTTCACTGCTCTGGACACCTTGCCCCTACAGGTAGGGGAGCTGGGACTCCAACCCAGGTGCTTGTGCTTAGTAACATGTGTGCTTGCTTAACCAGGTGTGGTAGTGCCGAGCCCCTTGCTGACCGATGCCTATTCTCAACATTGTCTATTCACAAGCAAAAGGGGTGAAGTGTGAGGGCTTGCTTTCTCTCAAGTCCCATTTTAGGAGGCCGTGCCTGAAAGCCCTTCTCCTGCCGTGCAACTGCAGAAGCCATTTCCTCTGTTGACTTCTGCCACGTTGGCAGCGTTTGTCCTCGCATTCGGGTCTTACAGGGTACTTGAATGAATTCCATATTTTCAGAGAGGTGTGAGGTCAAGATGAAAAGACGTGTTTTGACAGATTTGGGTGGTGTGTGAATGTGTGGGGTGGGGTGGGGGTATTTATCAGAAATCAGTTGTCTCTGTCACCTAGACTCCAGCGTGCTGTGCGATATTCTTGCCTATTTATCTGTGTACTGTTTTCTCTACAATGTATAGTTCTCCATTGTGGGACTATGTGAAAGCTTGGTAGAGGTTAGGGGAGCTCTCCCATCCTTGGATGGAGGTCTGGAAAGACACCCCACTTGTTAGCCTCTCTCCTTATAGAGATGAGCCAAGAGGAAAAGTCTCCCAGGCTCAGTTTCTCCTTGTTAGTCTCTCAAGCTCACAGAATGCCTACTGCTTCTCATACTTAGTGCATTCTCCTTCTAGCAGACTAAATGGCTGCTTGCTTCAAAGTTCACACATTCACTATAACTTTACCTTTTGATCATATAGGAGAACACACTATATCATACACCCCTGCCATTACCCCGGAAGTGAAACCCCATGTTCTATTTCCTTGTGTTCTTTGAAATCTGTGATTTACATCAAGTTTTGTTTTTCTCCTTCTCTACCTCACCTTACTGGTTTAACCCCTATGCTTTTCTCAAATACTTTTGGATAATTAACTTGCCTGCATCATGGAAACTAATTGTCTTGACCTTTACGTATCTCATCAATTCTTGTCATACCAGCCCCTACCATGGGTGCAAGCTGACCTTTAAGAAACTTATAATTTCTGACATATGTGAAAAATGTTCTTTGTTTAACTCAGTGTAAAAGCCTGTACCCATTAACAAATAAACGGATGTTCCTACCAGAATATCTCCCAATGTCTCTTTCTATATCACACAGTCACTAGAACTGGTGAGGGAGGGTCGGAGGCTTATGCCCCCAGTTGGAGCCACTCCACATGAGCACCAGCACTTCATTGTGTTTATTTCTGAGCTGAGAGTTTTGTCATGGGTTTCTCTGTTATACTCAAGTTCCATCTTCAGTCCTGGGGCCTGTTTTCTTTTCAACAGCTTGCTCTCAGTCTTTAAATCTGGTGTGTGAGTCCAGGCCTGCTGCTTGTTCAGAAGCCACAAGTGGATCCTACCCGGTGCAGTGGGCTGTTTCCCTCCAACTCAGGGCTCGAAATGTGGAGACACTGACTGTGTTGCCATGAGGCTGGCTGGCTGGCTGGCTGCTGTGCTGCCTGCATTCTTGTCATGTGCTTTGTGCAAGAGTTCAGCTTGAGGCCAGACCTGAAGGAACTTCACCGAGTTAAAATCCTCTATGAACACCCCTAGGATCACACCATGATTTCACGTGTCCTTCTCACTAGGACTTTCTCACCTGGACATCATCATCCTATCAGGCTTCACCCTCTTTTACCTCCTCCCAGACAGACCACATGCTCTGTGAAATCTGTCTTTACTGTTCCTGGATGGATTGTGCTTTTTGAGGTCTCCAATGCTTTGGACTTGCTTTTTTAACACATTCAAGTCCAAAGGCTTGTGAGATAGCTCACCTTGTTGGGCACCTGCTTCAACATGTGGGAGGCCAAGGTCTGAGCTTCAGCTCACCAAATGGAGGTACTATAATTCCTGTGAAAGCTTAGTCCTGGTGGTGTCTCTCCACCCCTATATCTGTATCTGTTTTTATTTATTTATTTATTTATTTATTTTTAAAGTTTTTTAAAAAATTTATTTTATTTATTTTTTCCCTTTTGTTGCCCTTGTTGTTTTATTGTTGTAGTTATTGTTGTTGTTGTCGTTGTTGGATAGGACAGAGAGAAATGGAGAGAGGAGGGGAAGACAGAGAGGAGGAGAGAAAGATAGACACCTGCAGACCTGCTTCACCGCCTGTGAAGCGACTCCCCTGCAGGTAGGGAGATGGGGTTCGAACCGGGATCCTTATGCTGGTCTTTGTGCTTTGCGCCACCTGTGCTTAGCCCGCTGCACTACAGCCCGACTCCCCTGTATCTGTTTTTAATCTTTTTAAAATAAATAAATAAATAAATTTATTCCCTTTTGTTGCCCTTGTCTTATTGTTGTAGTTATGGTTGTTGTTACTGACGTCGTCGTCATTGGATAGGACAGAGAGAAATGGAGAGAGGAGGGGAAGCCAGAGAGGGGGAGAGAAAGACAGACACCTGCAGACCTGCTTCACCGCCTGGGAAGCGACTCCCCTGCGGGTGGGGAGCCGGGGGCTGGAACCGGGACCCTCACGCCGGTCCTTGCGCTTTGCGCCACCTGCGCTTAACCTGCTGCACTACCGCCCGAACTCCCTGTTTTTAATCTTTTAATAAGATTGTACTTATTTATTTATTGTGAGAAAGATGGGAGAAGAGAGAGAAAGAGAACCAGAATTCACTCTGGTATGTGTGTCGCCACCTTCCGGAACACTCTTTTTGTCTCTATCAGTCTTTCTACCTGAAAAAAGTAGGTCCCAGAGACAGTAGAACAGCACAAACATGTGCACAAGGGAGTCCCGAAGGTGTGAGTACAAAGCGGCAGCAATAGCGTAATAACTCTCCCAACTAACTAGAAAAGTCAATAAAAGATCATCCCTCATCAAACCCAAAACAGGGCTTCAGGCGAAGCATACTTATCCACAGCTGGGTGCAGGTGTGAGTAGTCAGTGGGCACAAAAGGAGGGAGGAAGAGATTTCTAGTACAGAAGCCATACGTGCCAGCAGCTGGCACCATCTTGACAACCATATAGTAGAGAACATTGCTGCCTGTAGGAAAGCAGGGAATCTCTGGGCTCTTAACCCATGTCCTCAGGGCCATCAGAACACTAAGCTTCTTGCAATGACTCAGCAGTGTGGCCGAGAAAAATCTGGCTAAGAATTAGACAGAAGTTGAGGAATAGGAACAGGAAGAGAAACACAAAGTAGAACGGGGATTGGGCCGTTGTATTGCACCAAAGTAAAGGACTCAGAGGTAGGGGTTCAAGTCCTGGTACATGATGGTGAAGGAAGCAGGAGGCTGGAGTATTTTGCAGAAATCTGAGAAATTTTATACATGTACGAACAATTTTATTTACTGTTGATTGTTAACCATTAGTCCTTCCAATAATGGAGACAGAAAGAAAGAAAGAAAGAAGGAATTTAACTGGATTTCAGCACACACTGATGTATGTGGGAGCAAGTGGAGTCAGCTAGGAATCCATAAAACCAGTGCACTTATTTATTATTTTAAAGCCATTTTAATTTGTGATTGCGCATGGTTTACAAGATTGTAAGATTACACCTCACTTGCCGCTACAGTTCTGGTCACTCACTTTCCCCATGACAGCCACCAAAGTTCTCACAAAATTGTGAATACTCTCTCTTTACTTTCTCTTTCTTTCTTTCTTTCTTTCTTTCTTTCTTTCTTTCTTTCTTTCTTCCTTCCTTCCTTCCTTCCTTCCTTCCATTCTTTCCTTCTTTCTTCTTCTATCTCTTTCGTCTTCTTCTTTCTTCTACTTCTACTTCTTCTCCTTCTCCTTCTCCTTCCCCTCCTCCTCTTTCTTCTTTTGACAAGTTCATGTGTATCAGTTCTCTAGATCCCACATATGAATCAAAATCACCCACCAGTTGTCTTTTGTCTCTCTCTCTCCTTCTCTTTTAAAATATTTCGTTTATTTATTAACGAAATGGATAGACGGAGGAGGAGGGAGAAACAGAGCATCATTATGTGTTTCCAGGGATCAAACTCAGGAACTCATGCTTGAGAGCCTAACCCTGCATTCTTGTCACGTGCTTTGTGCAAGAGTCCAGCTTGAGGCCAGGCCTGAAGGAACCTCCCCGAGTTTGCGTTACACTTTGTCCATGTAGTTCTGCTCCAGGAGTCTGGTGACACACGTGCCTCTGACTACCCCTGCTATGAGTGGCTCCTCTGGAGCCCCCGGGGACCCCAGCTCTGTGCCCATGCTGCAGCAGAGCACAAAGCCCCATGGTCACTCAGCATTGGCTAAGGTGCCTGAGTGACACTGCACTGCTTTCCTCACCACCCCCAATGACAGGGTCCCCAGAAGGAAGGTTTCTCTGAGGGCAAGGGACAGGGTAAGTGATAGTGTGTCAGTACAGGCCTGCCCTCCCTCCTCTCGCTCTCCCACTCTCTCTCTCCACCTTCCCCCCCCACACACAGAACAGACAGACACGTGGACACACACACAGAGACAGACATACAGACACACGGAGGAAGACAGACTCGCACATAACACAGAAACAGAGACACACAGAAATAGTCAGACAATGCACTGACACAGACAGAAAGAAACACACACACAAACGCACACACACACACACGGGTGTGGACGAGCTTGGGTCTGGCCACCCAGGGAGACTCTCCTACGCTCTCATGGAATCCCATCCCGTCCCCACAGTGGCTTCTAGAGCAGCAACAGCTTCCGGAGGGCCAGGGCTCTGCTTGGAGACCTTGTCCCGCCTCCAGAGACTCCCCTGCCCGTGCTGTGCCCAGTATCCCCTCTACTTTTTCTATACCCAGGCTGTGCCCACCATCCACAGACTGCGTTCTCTGTCCAGGCTGTGCCCAAGATCCAGAGTCTGTGTGTCCTGCCCAGGCTGTGTACAGCACTCACTGTCTGAACACCACGCCTGGGCGGCCAGTGTCTGTGTATCCGGCCCAGGCTGTGGAAAGCGTCCTGTATCTGAGCACCCTGCCCAGGCTGTGCCTAGAATCCAGTGTCTGTGTGTCCTGCCCAGGCTGTGCCTAGAATCCAGTGTCTGTGTGTCCTGCCCAGGCTGTGCCTAGAATCCAGCGTCTGTGTGCCCTGCCCAGGCTGTGCCCAGCGAGTAGTGTCTGTGTGCCCTGCACAGGCCTTGCCCAGAACCCGGTGTCTGTGTGTCCTTCCCAGGCTGTGCCCATTTACATTGTCTTTGTGTCCTGCCCAGGCTGTGCCCAGGGTCCTGTATCTGAGTGCCCGGCCCAGGCTGTGCCCAGCATCCAGTGTCTGCTTGTCTGACTAGGCTGTGTCTAGAATCCCGTATCTGAGCTCCATGCCCAGGCTCTGCCCAGAATCCAGTGTCCCTGTGTCCTGCCCAGGCTGTGCCTAGAATCCAGTGTCTGTGTGCCCTGCCCAGGCTGTGCCCAGCATCCAGTGTAGTGTGCCCTGCCCAGACTGTGCCCAGAATCTATTGTCTGTGTGCTATGCTAAGGCAGTGCCCAGCACCCATTGTCTGAGCACCTTGTCTAGGCTGCTTCCAGCGTCCAGTGTCTAGGCACCTTGCTCAGACTGTGCCCACCATCCATGTCTGAGTGCCTTGTCCATGCTATGTCCAGCATCCGGGTTCTCAGCGCCCCTCCCAATTTGAGCCCGGTCTGCAGTGACTGAGCACCCTGTCCAGACTGTGCCCAGTGTTCCCTCTCTTTGTTCCCTACCCAGAGTGGGCCAGACATCAGGTATCTGAGCACCCTGCACAGGCTGTGCCCAGCATCTAGTGTCTGTGTGCCCTGCACAGGCCTTGCCCAGAACCAGGTGTCTGTGTGTCCTTCCCGGGCTGTGCCCAATGTCCACTGTCTTTGTGTCCTGCCCAGGCTGTGCCCAGGGTCCTGTATCTGAGTGCCCTGCCCAGGCTGTGCCCAGCAGCCAGTATCTTCGTGTCCTGACTAGGCTGTGTCTAGCATCCTGTATCTGAGCGCCGTGCCCAGGCTCTGCCCAGAATCCAGTGTCCCTGTGTCTTGCCCAGGCTGGGCTCAGCACTCACTGTCTGAACACCAAGCCTGGCCTTCCAGCGTCTGTGTGTCCGGCCCAGGCTGTGGCCAGCGTCCTGTATCTGAGCACCCTGCCCAGGCTGTGCCTAGAATCCAGTGTCTGTGTGTCCTGCCCAGGCTGTGCCTAGAATCCAGTGTCTGTGTGTCCTGCCCAGGCTGTGCCTAGAATCCAGCGTCTGTGTGCCCAGGCCAGGCTTTGTCCAGCGTCCAGTGTCTGTGTGCTCTTCCCAGGCTGTGCCCAGTGTCCAGTGTCGGTGTACCCTGCCCAGACTGTGCCCAGAATCTATTGTCTGTGTGCTCTGCACAGGCCTTGCCCAGAACCCGGTGTCTGTGTGTCCTTCCCAGGCTGTGCTCAATGTCCATTGTCTTTGTGTCCTGCCCAGGCTGTGCCCAGGGTCCTATATCTGAGTGCCCAGCCCAGGCTGTGCCCAGCATCCAGTGTCTGCATGTCCAGACTAGGTAGTGTCTAGCATCCTGTATCTGAGCGCCGTGCCCAGGCTCTGCCCAGAATCATGTGTCCATGTGTCCTGCCCCGGCTGTGCTCAGCACTCACTGCCTGAACACCACACCTGGGTGTCCCGTGTCTGTGTGCCCGGCCCAGGCTATGGCAAGCGTCCTGTATCTGAGCACCCAGCCCAGGCTGTGCCTAGAATCCAGTATCTGTGTGTCCTGCCCAGGCTGTGCCTAGAATCCAGCGTCTGTGTGCCCTTCCCAGGCTGTGCCCAGCGTTCAGCGTCTGTGTGCCCTGCCTAGGCTGTTCCCAGCATCCAGTGTCTGTATGCCCTGCCCAGGCTGTGCTCAGAATCTATTGTCTGTGTGCTATGCTAAGGCAGTGCCCAGCACCCATTGTCTGAGCACCTTGTCTAGGCTGCTTCCAGCGTCCAGTGTCTAGGCGGCTTGCTCAGGCTGTGCCTACCATCCATGTCTGAGTGCCTTGTCCATGCTATGTCCAGCATCCGGTTTCTCAGTGCCCCTCCCAGTTTGAAACCGGTCTGCAGTGACTGAGCACCCTGTCCAGACTGTGCCCAGTGTCCCCCTCTTTGTTTCCTACCCAGAGTGGGCCAGACATCTGGTATCTGAACACTCTGCCCAGGCTGTGCCCAGCATCGAGTGTCTGTGTGCCCTGCACAGGCCTTGCCCAGAACCCGGTGTCTGTGTGTCCTTCCCGGGCTGTGCCCAATGTCCACTGTCTTTGTGTCCTGCCCAGGCTGTGCCCAGGGTCCTGTATTTGAGTGCCCTGCCCAGGCTGTGCCCAGCATCCAGTGTCTGCTTGTCTGACTAGGCTGTGTCTAGCATCCTGTATCTGAGCGCCGTGCCCAGGCTCTACCCAGAATCCAGTGTCCCTGTGTCCTGCCCAGGCTGTACCTAGAATCCAGTGTCTGTGTGTCCTGCCCAGGCTGTGCCTAGAATCCAGTGTAGTGTGCCCTGCCCAGGTTGTGCCCAAGGTCCAGTGTAGTGTGCCCTGCCCAGACTGAGCCCAGAATCTATTGTCTGTGTGCTATGCTAAGGCAGTGCCCAGCACCCATTGTCTGAGCACCTTGTCTAGGCTGCTTCCAGTGTCCAGTGTCTAGGCGGCTTGCTCAGGCTGTGCCTACCATCCATGTCTGAGTGCCTTGTCCATGCTATGTCCAGCATCTGGTTTCTCAGTGCCCCTCCCAGTTTGAAACCGGTCTGCAGTGACTGAGCACCCTGTCCAGACTGTGCCCAGTGTCCCCCTCTTTGTTTCCTACCCAGAGTGGGCCAGACATCTGGTATCTGAACACTCTGCCCAGGCTGTGCCCAGCATCGAGTGTCTGTGTGCCCTGCACAGGCCTTGCCCAGAACCCGGTGTCTGTGTGTCCTTCCCCGGCTGTGCCCAGCATCCAGTGTCTGCTTGTCTGAATAGGCTGTGTCTAGCATCCTGTATCTGAGCGCCGTGCCCAGGCTCTACCCAGAATCCAGTGTCCCTGTGTCCTGCCCAGGCTGTACCTAGAATCCAGTGTCTGTGTGTCCTGCCCAGGCTGTGCCTAGAATCCAGTGTAGTGTGCCCTGCCCAGGTTGTGCCCAAGGTCCAGTGTAGTGTGCCCTGCCCAGACTGAGCCCAGAATCTATTGTCTGTGTGCTATGCTAAGGCAGTGCCCAGCACCCATTGTCTGAGCACCTTGTCTAGGCTGCTTCCAGCGTCCAGTGTCTAGGCACCTTGCTCAGACTGTGCCCACCATCCATATCTGAGTGCCTTGTCCATGCTATGTCCAGCATCCGGGTTCTCAGCGCCCCTCCCAATTTGAGCCCGGTCTGCAGTGACTGAGCACCCTGTCCAGACTGTGCCCAGTGTTCCCTCTCTTTGTTCCCTACCCAGAGTGGGCCAGACATCAGGTATCTGAGCACCCTGCACAGGCTGTGCCCAGCATCTAGTGTCTGTGTGCCCTGCACAGGCCTTGCCCAGAACCAGGTGTCTGTGTGTCCTTTCCGGGCTGTGCCCAATGTCCACTGTCTTTGTGTCCTGCCCAGGCTGTGCCCAGGGTCCTGTATCTGAGTGCCCTGCCCAGGCTGTGCCCAGCAGCCAGTATCTTCGTGTCCTGACTAGGCTGTGTCTAGCATCCTGTATCTGAGCGCCGTGCCCAGGCTCTGCCCAGAATCCAGTGTCCCTGTGTCTTGCCCAGGCTGGGCTCAGCACTCACTGTCTGAACACCAAGCCTGGCCTTCCAGCGTCTGTGTGTCCGGCCCAGGCTGTGGCCAGCGTCCTGTATCTGAGCACCCTGCCCAGGCTGTGCCCAGCATCGAGTGTCTGTGTGCTCTGCACAGGCCTTGCCCAGAACCTGGTGTCTGTGTGTCCTTCCCGGGCTGTGCTCAATGTCCATTGTCTTTGTGTCTTGCCCAGGCTATGCCCAGGGTCCTGTATCTGAGTGCCCTGCCCAGGCTGTGCCCAGCATCCAGTGTCTGCATGTCCAGACTAGGTTGTGTCTAGCATCCTGTATCTGAGCTCCGTGCCCAGGCTCTGCCCAAAATCATGTGTCCATGTGTCCTGCCCTGGCTGTGCTCAGCACTCACTGTCTGAACACCACGCCTGGGCGTCCACCGTCTGTGTGTCCAACCCAGGCTGTGGCTAGCGTCCTGTATGTGAGCACCCTTCCCAGGCAGTGCCTAGCATCCAGTGTCTGTGTGTCCTGCCCAGGCTGTGCCTAGAATCCAGTGTCTGTGTGTCCTGCCCAGGCTGTGCCTAGAATCCAGCGTCTGTGTGCCCTGCCCAGGCTTTGTCCAGCATCCAGTGTTTGTGTGCCCTGCCCAGGCTGTGCCCAGTGTCTAGTGTCTGTGTGCCCTGCCCCGGCTGTGCCCAGCATCTAGTGTCTCTGTGCCATGCACAGGCCTTGCCCAGAACCCGGTGTCTGTGTGTCCTTCCCGAGCTGTGCTCAATGTCCATTGTCTTTGTGTCCTGCCCAGGCTGTGACCAGGGTCCTGTATCTGAGTGCCATGCTCAGGCTGTGCCCAGCGTCCAGCGTCTGTGTGCCCTGCCCAGGCTGTGCCCAGCGTCCAGTGTCTGTGTGCCCTGCCCCGGCTGTGCCCAGCCTCTAGTGTCTGTGTGCCATGCACAGGCCTTGCCCAGAACCCCGTGTCTGTGTGTCCTTCCTGGGCTGTGCCCAATGTCCATTGTCTTTGTGTCCTGCCCAGGCTGTGCCCAGCATCCAGTGTCTGCGTGTCCTGACTAGACTGTGTCTAGCATCCTGTATCTGAGCGCCGTGCCCAGGTTCTGCCGAGAATCCAGTGTCCCTGTGTCTTGCCCAGGCTGTGCTCAGCACTCACTGTCTGAATACCATGCCTGGGCGTCCAGGGTCTGTGTGTCCGGCCCAGGATGTGGCGAGCATCTTGTATCTGAGCACCTTGCGCAGGCTGTGCCTAGAATACAGCGTCTGTGTGTCCTGCCCAGGCTGTGCCCAGCATCCAGTGTCTCCGTGACCCGACTAGGCTGTGTCTAGCATCCTGTAACTGAGTGCCGTGCCCAGGCTCTGCCCAGAATCCAGTGTCCCTGTATCCTGCCCAGGCTGTGCTCAGCACTCACTGTCTGAACACCACGCCTCGGCATCCAGCGTCTGTGTGTCCGGCACAAGCTGTGGCAAGCGTCCTGTATCTGAGTATCCTGCCCAGGCTGTGCCTAGAATCCAGTATCTGTGTGTCCTGCCCAGTCTGTGCCTAGAATCCATCTTCTGTGTGCCCTTCCCAGGCTGTGCCCAGCGTTCAGTGTCTGTGTGCCCTGACTAGGCGGTTCCCAGCATCCAGTGTCTGTGTACCCTGCCCAGACTGTGCTCAGAATCTATTGTCTGTGTGCTATGCTAAGGCAGTGCCCAGCACCCATTGTCTGAGCACCTTGTCTAGGCTGCTTCCAGCGTCCAGTGTCTAGGCGCCTTGCTCAGGCGGTGCCCACCATCCATGTCTGAGTGCCTTGTCCATGCTATGTCCAGCATCCGGTTTCTCAGCGCCCCTCCCAATTTGAACCCGGTCTGCAGTGACTGAGCACCCTGTCCCGACTGTGCCCAGTGTCCCCTCTCTTTGTTCCCTACCCAGAGTTGGACAGACATCTGGTATCTGAACACCCTGCCCAGGCTGTGCCCAGCATCTAGTGTCTGTGTACAATGCACAGGCCTTGCCCAGAACCCGGTGTCTGTGTGTCCTTCCTGGGCTGTGCTCAATGTCCATTGTCTTTGTGTCCTGCCCAGGCTGTGCCCAGGGTCCTGTATCTGAGTGTCTAGCCCAGGCTGTGCCCAGCATCCAGTGTCTGCATGTCCAGACTAGGTAGTGTCTAGCATCCTGTATCTGAGCGCCGTGCCCAGGCTCTGCACAGAATGATGTGTCCATGTGTGTTGCCCCGGCTGTGCTCAGCACTCACTGCCTGAACACCACGCCTGGGCGTCCCGTGTCTGTGTGCCCGGCCCAGGCTATGGCAAGCATCCTGTATCTGAGCACCCAGCCCAGGCTGTGCCTAGAATCCAGTATCTGTGTGTCCTGCCCAGGCTGTGCCTAGAATCCAGCGTCTGTGTGCCCTTCCCAGGCTGTGCCCAGCATCCAGCATCTGTGTGCCCTTCCCAGGCTGTGCCCAGTGTCCAGTGTCTGTGTGCACTGCCCCGGCTGTGCCCAGCACCTAGTGTCTGTGTGCCATGCACAGGCCTTGCCCAGAACCCGGTGTCTGTGTGTCCTTCCGGGGCTGTGCCCAATGTCCATTGTCTTTGTGTCCTGCCCAGGCTGTGCCCAGGGTCCTGTATCTGAGTTCCCTGCCCAGGCTGTGCCCAGCATCCTGTGTCTGCGTGTCCTGACTAGGCTGGGTCTAGCATCCTGTATCTGAGCGCCGTGCCCAGGCTCTGCCGAAAATCCAGTGTCCCTGTGTCTTGCCCAGGCTGTGCTCAGCACTCACTGTCTGAATATCACGCCTGGGCGTCCAGCGTCTGTGTGTCCGGCACAGGCTGTGGTGAGCATCTTGTATCTGAGCACCCTGCCCAGGCTGTGCCTAGAATCCAGTGTCCCTGTGTCCTGCCCAGGATGTGCTCAGCACTCACTGTCTGAACACCACGTTGGGCGTCCAGCGTCTGTGTGTCCGGCCCAGGCTGTGGCCAGCGTCCTGTATCTGAGCATCCTGCCCAGGCTGTGCCTAGAATCCAGTGTCTGTGTGTCCTGCCCAGGCTGAGCCTAGAATCCAGTGTCTGTGTGTCCTGCCCAAGCTGTGCCTAGAATCCAGCGTCTGTGTGCCCTGCCCAGGCTGTGCTCAGAATCTATTGTCTGTGTGCTATGCTAAGGCAGTGCCCAGCACCCATTGTCTGAGCACCTTGCCTAGGCTGCTTCCAGCGTCCAGTGTCTAGGCGCCTTGCTCAGGCAGTGCCCATCCTCCATGTCTGAGTGCCTTGTCCATGCTATGTCCAGCATCCGGTTTCTCAGCGCCCCTCCCAATTTGAACCCGGTCTGCAGTGACTGAGCACCCTGTCCAGACTATGCCCAGTGTCCCCTCTCTTTGTTCCCTACCCAGAGTGGGCCAGATATCTAGTATCTGAGCACCCTGCCCAGGCTGTGCCCAGCATCGAGTGTCTGTGTGCCCTGCACAGGCCTTGCCCAGAACCCGGTGTCTGTGTGTCCTTCCCGGTCTGTGCCGAATGTCCACTGTCTTTGTGTCCTGCCCAGGCTGTGCCCAGGGTCCTGTATCGGAGTGCCCTGCCCAGGCTGTGCCCAGCATCCAGTGTCTGCGTGTTCTGACTAGGCTGTGTCTAGCATCCTGTATCTGAGCACCGTGCCCAGGCTCTGCCCAGAATCCAGTGTCCCTGTGTCTTGCCCAGGCTGTGCTCAGCACTCACTGTCTGAACACCACGCCTGGCCTTCCAGCGTCTGTGTGTCCGGCCGAGGCTGTGGCCAGCGTCCTGTATCTGAGCACCCTGCCCAGGCTGTGCCTAGAATCCAGTGTCTGTGTGTCCTGCTCAGGTTCTGCCCAAAATCCAGTGTCCCTGTGTCCTGCCCAGGCTGTGCTCAGCACTCACTGTCTGAATACCACGCCTGGGCGTCCAGCGTCTGTGTGTCCGGCACAGGCTGTGGCGAGCATCTTGTATCTGAGCACCCTGCCCAGGCTGTGCCTAGAATCCAGTGTCCCTGTGCGCTGCCCAGGCTGCGCTCAGCACTCACTGTCTGAACACCACGTTGGGCGTCCAGCGTCTGTGTGTCCGGCCCAGCCTGTGGCCACCGTCCTGTATCTGAGCATCCTGCCCAGGCTGTGCCTAGAATCCAGTGTCTGTGTGTCCTGCCCAGGCTGAGCCTAGAATCCAGTGTCTGTGTGTCCTGCCCAGGCTGTGCCTAGCATCCAGTGTCTGTGTGTCCTACCCAAGCTGTGCCTAGAATCCAGTGTCTGTGTGTCCTGCCCAGGCTGTGCCTACAATCCAGTGCCTGTGTGTCCTGCCCAGGCTGAGCCTAGAATCCAGTGTCTGTGTGTCCTGCCCAAGCTGTGCCTAGAATCCAGCATCTGTGTGCCCTGCCTAGGCTGTTCCCAGCATCCAGTGTCTGTGTGCCCTGCCCAGGCTGTGCTCAGAATCTATTGTCTGTGTGCTATGCTAAGGCAGTGCCCAGCACCCATTGTCTGAGCACCTTGTCTAGGCTGCTTCCAGCGTCCAGTGTCTAGGCGCCTTGCTAAGGCCGTGCCCACCATCCATGTCTGAGTGCCTTGTCCATGCTATGTCCAGCATCCGGTTTCTCTGCGCCACTCCCAATTTGAACCCGGTCTGCAGTGACAGAGCACCCTGTCCCGACTGTGCCCAGCATCCAGTGTCCCCGTGTCTTGACTAGGCTGTGTCTAGCATCCTGTATCTGAGCGCCGTGCCCAGGCTCTGCCCAGAATCCAGTGTCCTTGTGTCTTGCCCAGGCTGTGCTCAGCACTCACTGTCTGAACACCACGCCTGGGCGTCCAGAGTCTGTGTGTCCGGCCCAGCCTGTGGCCAGCGTCCTGTATCTGAGCACCCTGCCCAGGCTGTGCCTAGAATCCAGTGTCGGTGTGTCCTGCCCAGGCTGTGCCTAGAATCCAGTGTCTGTGTGTCCGGCCCAGGCTGTCGCCAGCGTCCTGTATCTGAGCACCCAGCCCAGGCTGTGCCTAGAATCCAGTGTCTGTGTGTCCTGCCCAGGCTGTGCCTAGAATCCAGCGTCTGTGTGCCCTAACCAGGCTGTGCCTAGAATCCAGCGTCTGTGTGCCCTGCACAGGCTGTTCCCAACATCCAGTGTCTGTGTGCCCTGCCCAGGCTGTGCTGAGAATCTATTGTCTGTGTGCTATGCTAAGGCAGTGCCCAGCACCCATTGTCTGAGCACCTTGCCTAGGCTGCTTCCAGCGTCCAGTGTCTAGGCGCCTTGCTCAGGCGGTGCCCACCATCCACGTCTGAGTGCCTTGTCCATGCTATGTCCAGCATCTGGTTTCTCAGCGCCCCTCCCAGTTTGAACCCGGTCTGCAGTGACTGAGCACCCTGTCCCGACTGTGCCCAGTGTCCCCTCTCTTTGTTCCTTAGCCAGAGTGGGCCAGACATCAGGTATCTGAGCACTCTGCCCAGGCTGTGCCCAGCTTCTAGTGTCTGTGTGCCCTGCACAGGCCCTCCCAGAACCCGGTGTCTGTGTGTCCTTCCTGGGCTGTGCCCAATGTCCATTGTCTTTGTGTCCTGCCCAGGCTGTGCCCAGGGTCCTGTATCTGAGTGCCCTGCCCAGGCTGTGCCCAGCAGCCAGTGTCTTCGTGTCCTGACTAGGCTGTGTCTAGCATCCTGTATCTGAGCGCCGTGCCCAGGTCTGCCCAGAATCATGTGTCCATGTGCGCTGCCCCGGCTGTGCTCAGCACTCACTGCCTGAACACCACGCCTGGGCATCCCGTGTCCGTGTGCCCGGCCCAGGCTATGGCAAGCGTCCTGTATCTGAGCACCCAGCCCAGGCTGTGCCTAGAATCCAGTGTCTGTGTGTCCTGCCCAGGCTGTGCCTAGAATTCAGCGTCTGTGTGCCCTTCCCAGGCTGTGCCCAGCGTTCAGCGTCTGTGTGCCCTGCCAAGGTTGTTCCCAGCATCCAGTGTCTGTGTGCCCTGCCCAGACTGTGCTCAGAATCTATTGTCTGTGTGCTATGCTAAGGCAGTGCCCAGCACCCATTGTCTGAGCACCTTGTCTAGGCTGCTTCCAGCGTCCAGTGTCTAGGCTACTTGCTCAGGCGGTGCCCACCATCCATGTCTGAGTGCCTTGTCCATGCTATGTCCAGCATCCGGTTTCTCAGCGCCCCTCCCAATTTGAACCCGATCTGCAGTGACAGAGCACCCTGTCCCGACTGTGCCCAGCATCCAGTGTCCCCGTGTCTTGACTAGGCTGTGTCTAGCATCCTGTATCTGATCGCCGTGCCCAGGCTCTGCCCAGAATCCAGTGTCCTTGTGTCTTGCCCAGGCTGTCCTCAGCACTCACAGTCTGAACACCACGCCTGGGCGTCCAGAGTCTGTGTGTCCGGCCCAGCCTGTGGCCAGCGTCCTGTATCTGAGCACCCTGCCCAGGCTGTGCCTAGAATCCAGTGTCTGTGTGTCCTGCCCAGGCTGTGCCTAGAATCCAGTGTCTGTGTGTCCGGCCCAGGCTGTCGCCAGCGTCCTGTATCTGAGCACCCAGCCCAGGTTGTGCCTAGAATCCAGTGTCTGTGTGTCCTGCCCAGGCTGTGCCTAGAATCCAGCGTCTGTGTGCCCTGCCCAGGCTGTGCCTAGAATCCAGCGTCTGTGTGCCCTGCACAGGCTGTTCCCAGCATCCAGTGTCTGTGTGCCCTGCCCAGGCTGTGCTGAGAATCTATTGTCTGTGTGCTATGCTAAGGCAGTGCCCAGCACCCATTGTCTGAGCACCTTGCCTAGGCTGCTTCCAGGATCCAGTGTCTAGGCGCCTTGCTCAGGCGGTGCCCACCATCCATGTCTGAGTGCCTTGTCCATGCTATGTCCAGCATCCGGTTTCTCAGCACCCCTCCCAGTTTGAACCCGGTCTGCAGTGACTGAGCACCCTGTCCCGACTGTGCCCAGTGTCCCCTCTCTTTGTTCCTTAGCCAGAGTTGGCCAGACATCAGGTATCTGAGCACTCTGCCCAGGCTGTGCCCAGCTTCTAGTGTCTGTGTGCCCTGCACAGGCCCTCCCAGAACCCAGTGTCTGTGTGTCCTTCCTGGGCTGTGCTCAATGTCCATTGTCTTTGTGTCCTGCCCAGGCTGTGCCCAGGGTCCTGTATCTGAGTGCCCTGCCCAGGCTGTGCCCAGCAGCCAGTGTCTTCGTGTCCTGACTAGGCTGTGTCTAGCATCCTGTATCTGAGCGCCGTGCCCAGGCTCTGCCCAGAATCATGTGTCCATGTGCGCTGCCCCGGCTGTGCTCAGCACTCACTGCCTGAACACCATGCCTGGGCGTCCCGTGTCTGTGTGCCCGGCCCAGGCTATGGCAAGCGTCCTGTATCTGAGCACCCAGCCCAGGCTGTGCCTAGAATCCAGTGTCTGTGTGTCCTGCCCAGGCTTTGCCTAGAATCCAGCGTCTGTGTTCCCTTCCCAGGCTGTGCCCAGCGTTCAGCGTCTGTGTGCCCTGCCAAGGCTGTTCCCAGCATCCAGTGTCTGTGTGCCCTGCCCAGGCTGTGCTCAGAATCTATTGTCTGTGTGCTATGCTAAGGCAGTGCCCAGCACCCATTGTCTGAGCACCTTGCCTAGGCTGCTTCCAGCGTCCAGTGTCTAGGTGCCTTGCTCAGGCGGTGCCCACCATCCATGTCTGAGTGCCTTGTCCATGCTATGTCCAGCATCCGGTTTCTCAGCGCCCCTCCCAATTTGAACCCGGTCTGCAGTGACAGAGCACCCTGTCCCGACTGTGCCCAGCATCCAGTGTCCCCGTGTCTTGACTAGGCTGTGTCTAGCATCCTGTATCTGAGCGCCGTGCCCAGGCTCTGCCCAGAATCCAGTGTCCCTGTGTCTTGCCCAGGCTGTGCTCAGCACTCACTGTCTGAACACCGCGCCTGGGCGTCCAGAGTCTGTGTGTCCGGCCCAGCCTGTGGCCAGCGTCCTGTATCTGAGCACCCTGCCCAGGCTGTGCCTAGAATCCAGTGTCTGTGTGTCCTGCCCAGGCTGTGCCTAGAATCCAGTGTCTGTGTGTCCTGCCCAGGCTGTGCCTAGAATCCAGTGTCTGTGTGTCCGGCCCAGGCTGTCGCCAGCGTCCTGTATCTGAGCACCCTGCCCAGGCTGTGCCTAGAATCCAGTGTCTGTGTGTCCTGCCCAGGCTGTGCCTAGAATCCAGCGTCTGTGTGCCCTGCCCAGGCTGTGCCCAGCATCCAGCGACTGTGTGCCCTGCCCAGCCTGTGCCCAGCGTCCAGTGTCTGTGTGCCCTGCCCTGACTATGCCCAAAGTCTGTTTGAGCACCCTGCCCAAATTCACCCCAGTCTCCAGTGTCTGAGCATTGTGCCTGGGTGAGCTCAGCATCCTGTATGGAAGCACCCTGCCCAGCTGTAGCCAGGATCTTTGTGCCTTGCCAAGGTTGTGCCCTGATCCTGCCAATCACCAGGTGCACTCGGTGCCCACGCCCCCGGCTGTGCACTCAGCGCCACACACTGGCAGCCTCCACCCCGCTCAGGGAATGTCCCCTGAACCCGGGCCCCTGCCCTCCTTTCCGCTCGCCAGGGACCTGAACTGGGCACTGGGCGGGGCACAGGGGGCGCAGAAGCAGATGCCCAGGGAGAGGTCCCAGTCTGCTCCCCCATCCATGGGGCCTTTGGGCCTGGGGCCTAGGGTCAGAGAGCTAGGGCTGCAGGTCTGAGCAGTCCCTGTCCTGCTGAGGACTTGGGGCGGGAGGCAGGCCCTGTGCAGGCCAGGTGCCCAGCAGCACACACAGGTCCCAAGGGAGGGTTGCAGAGGCCCCAGCCCCCCGCCCGCCAGCCCCCAGTCTCCCCACTTGTTTAGGTGTCTCCTGGGGGCGGGGGCAGATAGCGCGCCCCCCACCCCACCCCACTCCCTCCCCCCGCAGTCCAGGGGTTCCCGGGAGGGGTCTGCTGCCCGCTCCCGTGACCCGCCAGCGCCAATGCCCAGCCGGCATCCTGGAGACGTGGAGGGTCCCCGCTCCCAGCCGGCGCCCCCGCCCCCGCCCCCGCCCCCGCCCGGGTCCGCAGTGCAGAGAGCTGGCGAGCAGGCGCCGAGGCCCACGTGCCCGAGCCGAGCGGCGGCGCAGAGTGACAGGCAGCCAGCCACCCGGGAGGCGGGCGCACAGGGCACAGGCGCCTGGGCCCCCAGCCGCAGCCCTCGGCTGGCTCGCACCCCTGTCTGGTGGGAGCAGAGGCTGCACACCCCACCCCGCCCCGAGGAGCAGACACTGTCCGCCCGCCTGGAAGACTCTGGTCTGCCTGAGAAACGAGCTCTCGCCCTCGCCCTCGCAGCCCGGGTAGGGTGAGTGTGGGCGCCCACCGGGGCGCGGGGCCGGGATGCGGGGCTGCAGGGCTGCGGGGCTGCGGGGCTGCGGGGCTGCGGGGCTGCGGAGGTGCGGGCGCAGGGCGCCGGGCGCGGTGGAGAAGCCTCCGTCAGGGCAAAGGGCAGGGGCGCGCGGTGGGGGCGGCGGGCCCGGGGGCAGCCCTAACCGCCCTGCTGTCACCCTCCCCTTCCTCGGGCTGTGCGCACCTGGGCCTCCGCCGCTCTCCCCCCGCGGCCGGCCAGGCGGCTCCCACAGGTCCCGCGCCACCACCCCCCCAGCTCGGTGCCCCCCTCCCCCACGCTGCCATCCCCTCCCCGCAGGTCGCGTCGATGGAGGCGGCGGCGATGGCGGTGACGATGCTGCAGGACTGGTGCCGGTGGATGGGCGTGAGCGCGCGCAGGGGCCTGCTGGTGCTGGGCATCCCGGAGGACTGCGCGGAGGAGGAGGTGCGGGCCGCCCTGGACGCCGCCCTGCGGCCCCTGGGCCCCTTCAGCGTGTTGGGCCGAGTGTTGCGCGAGCGGGAGCGCGCCGCTGCTGCGCTGGTGGAGCTGGAGCGCGAGGTGGACAGCGCCCTGGTGCCCCGGGAGGTGGCGGGCGGCGCCGGGGGACCCTGGCCCGTGGTGTGCGCGCCCCGGCGGGCGGGTGTGGGCGCGGGCGCGGGCGCGGGCGCGGGCGCGGGCGCGGGCGCGGGCGCGGGCGCGGGCGCGGGCGAGGAGGCTCTGGGCCAAGTGCTGCGCGCCCTGGAGCCGCGGGGCCAACAGGGCGGGGGCGGGGGCGGGGGCGGGGGCGCGGGCTATGCGGGCCAGGGCTCAGGGCCCAGCTGGCTGCCCGCGGCAATCCGGGCGCTGAGGCCCTGCCTGGAGGCGGCGCGGTGCCCGCGCCTGGGCATCTTTTCTGGGAGGCCGCGCCCGGCGCCCGGCGAGCAGGCGTTCGAGACCTGGCGCGAGCAAGCAGCTGAGCTGCTGCTGGCCTGGCGGGCGCTGCCCGAGCGGGAGCGGCGGCGCGGGCTGCTCGAGGGGCTGCGCGGGCCGGCGCTGCAGCTGGTGCGGGCGCTGCTGGCCGAGGAGCCGGCGCGCTCTGCGCAGGACTGCCTGGTCGCCCTGGGCCGCGTGTTCGGGCCCCGCGAGCCGCGGGCTGCCCTGCGCCTGCAATGCCTGGGGGCGCGGCCGCGGCCTGGCGAGCGCCTGGGCGCCTTCGTGCTGCGCCTGGAGGGCCTGTTGCAGAGGGCGGCCGCCCGGGGCGCGCTGCCCACCGCCTCGCTGGACGCCGTGCGCCTGCGGCAGGTGCTGGCAGCTGCCCCGCCGCCCGCGCCACTGGGCCAGGCGCTGCGCAAGCTTAGCCTGCTGGGCCGCCCGCCCGCCCTGCTGGAGCTGCTGCGGCTGCTGCGCCAGTGCCAGGCCTGGGAGGCCGAGCCGCCGGCCACCGGCCAGGGGGCGCGGGGGCAGCTGCGGGCCGCGGCGGGGGCAGAGGAGCTGGAGTCCGAGCAGGAGAGCGAGCAGGAGAGCGAGCAGGAGGAGCAGGGCGGGGTCCTGCACCCAGTGCCCTCGGCGCCCTCCGAGGCCCCCGGGGCCCCTGCCCCACGCGCTGCTCTGCACACTGTTTCCCGGGCAGGCCCCGGAGGGCCCAACTGTGAGCCCGAGGGCCTGGCCCAGGCAGGGGAACAGGGCACCCCCGACGGGCTCAAGGCCCCCGCGGGGGCCGGGGGTGCGCGCCGCTCCCATAGGGCCGGTGCCTCTCGGCGTCCCCAGGCCTCTTTCTCCTCCAGCAAGTAAGCTCAAGCTCGGGGGAGCCCGGAGTAGTCCTGCACGCAGCCAGGCAGGGGTGCCAGGCCCGGGCCACTCACCCCGCTGCCCGGAAAGCCCCCTGGCGTCTCCTAGCCCTCAGAACGCCCCCCCCCCACATCCAGTGTTCAACCCCCCACCCGACCCCCACCCCAGTGTCCTGCACAGAGCCCTGAGCGGTGTGGGGCCCTGAGGGGAGGAGGTCTGGCCTACTGGCTGCTCCCTCTGTGCCCTGGCATGAGCTCTGAGCCCCATGGCCAGCCAAGGTGTCCCTCACTGCCACTCGCTGTCCTGAGCCACCTCTGCTCACCTGTGTAGCCCCGGGTCCTGGCAGCTTATTATTGTGGTGTGGTGTGGTGTGGTGTGGTGTGGTGTGGTGTGGTGTGGTGTGCGGTGTGTGTGTGTCCGTCCATTAGCTTACCCACCCCCAGCCCGGACTCCCTGAGCCTGCTCCCAGGAGAAGGTGGGGAGAACAGTGGGAAGGAAGGAGGGAGGCCCTGGTAAGCAAAGGGGAGAAGAAGATTGGGGTGATGGGCGCCGCCTTGGCACAGAGGGCATGGACTGGCTCCTGGGGGTGGGAGAGGGGGAGGGGGCGGGGGTGCAGTAGGGGTGGGGCGGGCGTGCTGGGGAGCAGTCCAGGCCTTAGTCCGTGGTGCACCCAGGCGGCTACTTGTGACTCTGTTTCCCTGGCTTGGACTAGTGTCGCCGGCTGTTGGCCTGCGCCTCGTGACTGTCCTGGGCCGCCCAGGGCAGAACCACCTCCCACACGCCGCAGGCCAGTGAAGGCTGCCCACGTCCCGAGTGCCACCAGAGGCCCGCCCTGAGCCCTCAGGGGAAGACAGAAGAGCCCCGTGGGAAGCTGGGCCAGAGGACGGGTCTGCGTCTGTGGGCTCTTTGTGCTGCTCCCTGTCCCTCGGTGTCATCCTTGCTTCCCTGGACGCTGTGACCACTTCTCAATAAATGTCACCAATGGTTTCTGCCGAGTCTCTTCTCTGCGGTGGGCACTGTGGATGGGGCCACTGGCGGATGGGGTGGTGCCGGGCAGGGGTGGGTTAGAGACCTGGCCCCTCGCCTGCACAGCTCTCTCAGCTGCTGTGGAGTCAGGGACGCAGGTCCCCCGGGCTGGACGGGGCGGACGAGTGGCAGCGTCTGCCTATGGGCGCAGGCAGGTGTGGGCTCCCAGCGGCCCTGGTGATGAGCAGCTTTGACAGTGAAGGTTCCACTGGGCACCGGGTCCCAGCTCTGCACTGCTGGGTGGGGTTCCGGGCTCCGGGCTCGGGCTCCATAGGGCACCCTGGCACTACGGCCACCCCTCTGCCGGCTCCGGGCAGGGATTCTAGGGGGGGTGTGCTAGCCATTCTGTGAGCAGCCTCCTCCCTCTCAGGGCATGGGGTAGGGCTTCGGTGGGTGGTGCTCGGGACCAGGTGGACCTTGCAGAGAGCCGGAGCTGCCCGGGCCCAACCACTCGCCTCAGGGCTTGCTCAGCACTCCTGGCTCACTGCCCAGACTCGGGGCCTTTGGGAGTGGGAAGGTGGGTGGCCCCGGCTGAAAGGGGACATAGAGGGAGGACAAGCAGAGACAACCCCCCCCCCCCCACACACACACACACACACAGAACTGGAATGTCACCCTCACCTGGGCCCTCAGGCCACCAAAGGAAGGAGCCGGCCTCTGGGCTCCCCTGAGGCCCACGGAGCAGAGGAGATGCTTGGGGCCACACTTTGCTGTCTGCGGGGGCGGCAGGGAGTCTGCATGTCAGGGAAAACGACCTCCACTCTTGGGTGGGTGGGCGGGTTTGTAGGGGAGGGGAGTGTTGAACTCCTTGCACACTTGCAGGTGCTCAGGGGAGACAGAGCACGGGAGAGAGGAGGGCCAATCCGACAGAGACGTCTCCCCAGCCCGGGGGGGGGTGTCACTGCTCTCTCAGCCTCAAGGCACTTGCAGGCAGCTGGCTGCAGGCTCCCCAGCGCCCCTACTCTCCCCAGCTCCGGGGGGCTCAGCTCCTGGATGGACTTCCCCCGGTGGTGGTCACAACCCTGAGGACGCCTGAGCCCCCGCTCCTGTCTGCAGGAGGTATTATCCCCATGGGCTTCTGCTCTGCGCAGGCCCTCCTGGAGCAGCAGGCTCTTCTGGGGGCTCAGCAGAGACAGCCCGACAGGAGCACTGCTCCTCTAGGCGGGAGGGGCAGGGCCCGTCAGCGACAGGCAACACAGGGCTTTTGCCTGCACGCTTCTAAATCGCGGGAACCCTTGCAGACCCGGATGCCTGGTGGACTGCAGGCCTCCCGGCCTTTCCGCGTGGCCCCCTCTGAGCTTGTTCAGGCCTGCCGATGGGAGCATTATGCGTAACATGAGTGTGTGTGTGTGTGTGTGTGTGTGTGTGTGTGTGTGTGTGTGTGTGTGGTGGGGGTCGTCCCCTATCTTGTCCTCCACAGCATCCAGGACATGGGGGCGGGGCTGGGGGTGGGACTTCTCTCCTGAGCACTTCTGTGCCTGTGGGGTTGGGTGGGGGTGGGGGGGCTTAGAGCCCACAGTAGGGGGAGATCCTGTTCTAGTTTGTCTAACTTTTAAATATTTATTTCCACTTTTGTTGCCCTTGTTGTATTATTGTTGTTATTGCTGTCATTGTTGTTGGCTAGGACAGAGAGAAATGGAGAGAGGAGGGGAAGACAGAGAGGGCGAGAGAAAGACAGACACCTGCAGACCTGCTTCACCGCCTGTGAAGCGACTCCCCTGCAGATGGGGAGCCGGGGGCTCGAACCGGGATCCTTACTCCGGTCCCTGCGCTTCGCACCTCATGCGCCTAACCCGCTGCGCTACCGCCCGACTCCCGAGATCCTGTTCTTCAGCCCCGCCTGAACTCACTTGCTCCCACCTGCTCCAGGCCCAGGCCTGCTGCCAGTCTGGTGCCAGGGGTAGCGTATCACGGCCTCTCTGGTTCCCTGACCCCACACCCCACCCCACACCCCTGTGCCTCCCTGTGTGTCCGTGCTCCGTGCTCACTGGAGGCTCCCAGTCAGTCAGCAGCTGATGGCCAGGAGCCAGACCCATGGAGGGAGGGCAGCAGAGGGGCACGGCAGAAAGGGGACAGAGAGGAGGAGAGAAAGATAGAAAGACACCTGCAGACCTGCTTCACCGCCTGTGAAGCGACCCCCCTGCAGGTAGGGAGCCGGGGTTCGAACGGGGATCCTTATGCCGGTACTTGTGCTTTGCGCCACATGCGCTTAACCCGCTGCGCTACAGCCCGACTCCCTCATCCAGCATCTTTGAAATGATACTGCCCGATGAAATGGAGTTCTGCGCAGGAGCAGGGACCGCTAAGTACTGAATTGGTCCAAGGGCAGCAGAGTTCAACCAACAAGGCCTCTACCAGGGTGACCTTGGCCAGGCTGAGCATGGTTGTGGGGGTGGTGCCAACCAAGCTGAGGTGGTGTATGCGTTCCAGGGCACAGCTTGACTCACTCTGGGCTTCTGCCTCATCGATTAGCTTTGGTGAGACTGCTGCCTCTAGTAGCTCTGAGTTTCCATGTGAAGTCCTCGTGTCCTGCGCAGAGAGGTCCCCATCGACTACCTGGAGACTCTGGGGCAATGTGCCCAGCAAGCACATGCTCTAAGTACAGATCCTTCAGATGCCCAGGTCGCCATGAGGTGCCTGGGAAGAGCACTGAGCCCTGAGCCAGAGACGACCCGAACTGCCCCTGCGGCTCCAGACAGACTATGACCCACATAGCCAACGACTGCCACCTCTCCAGATTCGAAGGATGTCTCGAAACTTGACATCAGGCTCAACCTGACGCTGTTGACTGGCTACGGAAGAAGGGCCACCGCTAGAAGAAGAAGAAGCACTGAGCAGCCTTTCTGGGTCACCTGCTCCACCAGCAGTGCCCTCAGGACTAGAGGCACCGGGGGTGTTACGGGGGAAACAGATCCCTTGGTCCTGGAGAGTGTGAAACTGAGCTGTTCCTGTTACAGCTCTCTTAAGGGGACCTCCTAGGCCTATAAGCTCTGGGCTTGTTCGGCATGGTAGTCCTCCTAAAAATCCCGAGTAAATCTCACTCAGGAAAAATGAACTTTCTAGATAAGAAAGCCAGATGCATGCTTGTGCCTGTGCAAGACCGGTCACCAGTTTTCCTGGGTCCAATCCTCTTACAGGCTGTTTGGGGACTAAGTGGAAGCAGACTAGTCCCTTCTTCTGGCCTTCCCAGCACCTCTGCCGTCACTCCCTTCAGCAAAGCCTCTACACGGCAGAGATAAATGGTTCCAGACCCTCATGAGCCCCAAGCCCTGTGCTGGCTTCCCTTGTGGAGCCTGGAGTCTCCTTCTCTGTAATTTAACTTAAAAAGTGGTTTGTGGGGCTGCTGAGGCATGTAAAAGAATTCACAGCGGGGAGCTGGGAACTGGTGTAAACAATACAAGCTTTATTAGGGTGAAGCAGGTAAAAGGCAAAATAAGCAATTATCATCAAGGGTTCAGAGTAAGCAAACCCGCATGGAAGGGGGTGGAGAGGCCCACCCTCAACCCATTACCCACAGGAGAAATTGTCATGGGCCCCAAAACAGACAACACCACCATGTCGTGTCAGCTTTTAATGCTTTTATTGAGTAGAGACAAGCCAAGAAAAGTGCAGCGTGTAAAGAAATGACACCTGCAGCCGTGCTTCACCACTTGTGAAGCTTCCCACTGCCGCTACCCTGTCCCCACAGCCGCATCATCATCCCCAGCTGTTGGCTTGTTACAGCGACACCGCCTCAGAGCTCCTTCAGCTTGTCAGCCAGGCGGTCAGCAGCTCCTTTAGTGTTACAGCCAGCTCCGCGCAGCTCCACCAAGCTAGAGGCTCTGTAGCAGTGGGGACATTGCTCCCACGAACCCGAAGGCACCATCTCGCCAAGGGTCACCTGCACAGCGCTGCCCGGGCGAGGGCTCTGGCACCAGAGCTCAGGCTTCTCCTACGGCACAGCTCAGCCTGCCAGTTGCTCCTGCAGATCACTGTGGGCTCCGGCTGCAGCTGCAGCTCCCCACGAAACAAGCTCACATAAGACTCCAGCGGCCTCCTGTTCCTGCCATGAAAAACTCAGCCAACAACAGCTCAGAGTCTGGCGGGCTCCTGCTCCTCCGGCTGAGGCTCCTGCACCGGCTGCTGCTCCTGCCGTGGACAACTCAACCAGTCAACAGCTCACAGACTGGCGGGCTCCTGCGACACAGCCCATGTAGACCACTGGAGGCTCGGGCTCCAGCTCCAGCTCCAGCTCCAGCTCCAGCTCCAGCTCCAGCTCGCCCCGCAGAATTCGGCCAGTCAACAGCTCAGACTCTAGCAGGCACAGGCACTGGCCACAGCACAGCCCAGCCTGCCAAGAGCGCCTGCAGATCCCCGTGGGCCCCAGCTCCCCCGTGAATGCCTCGGCCATCCAACAGCTGGCTCACTCTTGGTGGGCTCAGGTTCAGGCTTTTCCTGCGGCACAGCTCAGCCTGGAGCAGCTCGCTCAGACTCTGGTGGGCTCCAGCTCCTTGTGGCAGCACAGCTCAGCCCGCCAAGAGCTCACGCAGACCCCTGCAGGCTCCAGCTTCCACTGCGAACTGGGCTTCTAGCTGACAGCTCGTTTTCTCTTGGTGGATTCAGGTTCTGGCTTCCCCTGTGGCACAGCTCGGTCTGGAACAGCTCGCTCAGATACTAGCAGGCTTGACCCGCAACAGCTCTCGCAGACTCGGGTGGTCCCTGACTTACACAGCCCTTACAGGGCAGGGTCACAGCTCTGTCGGTCTCTCAGTGTCTCCATGTAACGGTCTCTGAAACGACCCACACGCCGCCAGAGCAGACTCGACCCACAGGTACAGCCTCCGCCACCATCTCGGAAGTCCTGGAAGCACTTCTTCAGAGGTGTCCCTGAGTGGGAACTGCAATGATGCCTGCCCGCAGGGGAGCCACTTATATAGGATGAGTGGGCGGGGCTAGCCTCGCTTTATGCAAAGCAGGGATTGGCGAGTGTGTCTGCCTGTGATTGGTGGACACTTCTCTGCGCTGATTGGTGACCTTTCCCTCCTGCACCTCCCACCCACGTGGTGCCCTCTGCGCCTGCACAGGCCTAGCCAGGCCTGGCCTGCCCAGGAGCCAGTGCATGGACCCTGCTCTCCGGGACCGTCCTCCCGGGATATGGGGTGTTACCTGACTTGGGGTGGCCCCAGGTCTGCACTTTCCTCCGGTGGCCTCCACCACCTTCTGGACAGGCTGGGTACACGTGTGCCCACAGATCGCAAGGACTGCTGGTGCCTGGGACATGGGGGGTGGCGGGGGGTGAGCAGGAGCAGGGTGGGGAGGGAGAGGGAACCTGAAAGGCTGCTCAGTGCTCTTCCCAGGCACCTCATGGCGACCTGGGCATCTGAAGGATCTGTACTAGGAGCATGTGCTTGCTGGGCACATTGCCCCAGAATCTCCAGGTAGTCGATGGGGACCTCTCTGCGCAGGACACGAGGACTTCACATGGAAACTCAGGGCTGCTAGAGGCAGCAGCCACACCAAAGCTAATCGATGAGGCAGAAGCCCAGAGTGAGTCAAGCTGTGCCCTGGAACGCATACACCACCTCAGCTTGGTTGGCACCACCCCCACAACCATGCTCAGCCTGGCCAAGGTCACCCTGGTAGAGGACTGTTGGTTGAACTCTGCTGCCCTTGGACCAATTCAGTACTTAGCGGTCCCTGCTCCTGCGCAGAACTCCATTTCATCGGGCAGTAAGTATCATATCAAAGATGCTGGAAGAGTCACTCCCCTGTGAAGTCCGGAGGACATGTTTAACATTTGATAGAGACCCAGTGACTGAGGCAGCCTCTTGCAATGACTGGGCATGGAGCCACAACTTCCCCAGGGAGCTTCTCGGTCTGTCCAGTAGGGACCTTCCTGGAATGGTGTGAACAGGGACTCAATCGGCCCTCAGGCCAGACCTGACACTCCCCACACCCTGCCCCAAAAGGCAGAGTCCCACAGAGCACTCACGTGTCCCCTGCTGCTTTTCCAGGCTGCCAGGATGTGGTGGGACCTCTTGAGGGGCTTGGCAGGGGCCTTTCTGTAACACCCCAGGAACTGGGCTCAGGGGCTCCCAACAGTCGGAAAGAGGAACTCCCCTTTAGCTTTCTCTAGTAACAAACTATAGAAAGGGTCCCCGAAAGTATAGTCTCCCCCTTTAGCTTTCTACCACGTCGCTGTAACCTGGACACTCAAGGGGGCCCCACACGTACTTAATGCAACCCTTCACGGGGGGGAGGGTTGTTGGGGGGGGGGATGGGGCTGCGGATGGAGCTGATCGCTAAGCAGACGTACTACTTCACGCAGGCCCCGGTTCAAGCCCCCAAGCCATCCGCAAGAGCCACGCATCACGGACGGACACGCACAGCACGACTGCAGGCCTTTCTCCTTGAACTTCTACCAATGAACGAGCGCACACCACCCGCCCCCACCCTGTGCGCCAGCTGAAACAGTTCCAGCTGCCGGGAGTACTGGACCCCATCAATCACCCAAGCAAACCCGCATGGAAGGGAGTGGAGAGGCCCACCCTCAACCCATTACCCACAGGAGAAATTGTCATGGGCCCCAAAACAGACACCACCACATCGTGTCAGCCTTTAATGCTTTTATTGAGTAGAGACAAACCACGAAAAGTGCAGCATGTAAAGGAATGACACCTGCAGCCCTGCTTCACACCACTTGTGAAGCTTTCCGCTGCCACTGCCCCCATCCCCACAGCCACATCATCGGCACCAGCTGTTGGCTTGTTATACAGCCATACCGCCTCAGAGCTCCTTCAGCTTGTCAGCCAGGCGGTCAGCAGCTCCTTTAGTGTTACAGCCAGCTCCGCACGGCCCCACGAAGCTAGAGGCTCTGGCAGGCTCTTGCTCTGGCTGCTCCTCCTGCTCAGGCTGAGGCTCCTGCTCATACTGCTGCTCTGGCTCCAGCTTGGGCTCCTGCTCCAGCTGCTGCTGCCGCTGCTCCTGCCGTGAACTCGACCAGTCAACAGCTCAGACTGGCAGGCTCCTGCTCCTGCGACACAGCCCATGTAGACCGCCGCTCCATCTCCAGCCCCCCCCGCAGAATTCGGCCAGTCAACAGCTCAGACTCCGGCGGGCTCCAGCTCCTGTGGCAGCACAGCTCAACCTGCCAAGAGCTCACGCCGACCCCACGGGCTCCAGCTCCCACTGCGAACTCAGCCTCTAGCTGACAGCTCGCTTTCTCTTGGTAGGCTCCGTTTCTGGTTCCCCCTGTGGCACAGCTCGCTCTGGAACAGCTCGCTCAGACTCTGGCAGGCTCAGGCTCCTGCTCATCGCGCAACACAGCTTGGCCCGCCCGCAACAGCTCTTGCAGACTCCGGTAGTCCCTGACTTTCACAGTCCTTACAGGTCAGGGTCACAGCTCTGTCGGTCTCGCAGTGTCTCTTATGAAACGGCCTCTGAAATGGCCCGCACGCCACCCCGAACAGACTCGACCCACAGGTACAGCCTCCGCCAACATCTCGGAAGTCCTGGAAGCACTTCTTCAGAGGTGTCCCAGTGGGAACTGCAATGGCGACTGCCCGCAGGGGAGCCGCTTATATAGGATGAGTGGGCGGGGCTAGCCTCGCTTTATGCAAAGCAGGGATTGGCGTGTGTGTCTGCCTGTGATTGGTGGACACTTCTCTGCGCTGATTGGTGACCTTTCCCTCCTGCACCTCCCACCCACGCGGTGCCCTCTGCGCCTGCACAGGCCTAGCCAGGCCTGGCCTGCCCAGGAGCCAGTGCATGGACCCTGCTCTCCGGGACCGTCCTCCCGGGATATGGGGTGTTACCTGACTTGGGGTGGCCCCAGGTCTGCACTTTCCTCCGGTGGCCTCCACCACCTTCTGGACAGGCTGGGTACACGTGTGCCCACAGATCGCAAGGACTGCTGGTGCCTGGGACACGGGGGGTGGCGGGGGGTGAGCAGGAGCAGGGTGGGGAGGGAGAGGGAACCTGAAAGGCTGCTCAGTGCTCTTCCCAGGCACCTCATGGCGACCTGGGCAACTGAAGGATCTGTACTAGGAGCATGTGCTTGCTGGGCACATTGCCCCAGAATCTCCAGGTAGTCGATGGGGACCTCTCTGCGCAGGACACGAGGACCTCACATGGAAACTCAGAGCTACTAGAGGCAGCAGCCACACCAAAGCTAATCGATGAGGCAGAAGCCCAGAGTGAGTCAAGCTGTGCCCTGGAACGCATACACCACCTCAGCTTGGTTGGCACCACCCCCACAACCATGCTCAACCTGGCCAAGGTCACCCTGGTAGAGGACTGTTGGTTGAACTCTGCTGCCCTTGGACCAATTCAGTACTTAGCGGTCCCTGCTCCTGCGCAGAACTCCATTTCATCGGGCAGTAAGTATCATATCAAAGATGCTGGAAGAGTCACTCCCCTGTGAAGTCCGGAGGACATGTTTAACGTTTGATAGAGACCCAGTGACTGAGGCAGCCTCTTGCAATGACTGGGCATGGAGACACAACTTCCCCAGGGAGCTTCTCGGTCTGTCCAGTAGGGACCTTCCTGGAATGGTGTGAACAGGGACTCAATCGGCCCTCAGGCCAGACCTGACACTCCCCACACCCTGCCCCAAAAGGCAGAGTCCCACAGAGCACCCACGTGTCCCCTGCTGCTTTTCCAGGCTGCCAGGATGTGGTGGGACCTCATGAGGGACTTGGCAGGGCCCTTTCTGTAACATCCCAGGAACTGGGCTCAGGGGCTCCCAACAGTCGGGAAACGAAACTCCCCTTTAGCTTTCTCTAGTAACAAACTATAGAAAGGATCCCCGAAACTATAGTCTTCCCCTTTAGCTTTCTACCACGTCGCTGTAACCTGGACACTCAAGGGGGCCCCACACGTACTTAATGCAACCCTTCACGGGTGGGGGGGGGGGTGGTGGTGGTAGCGGGGTGGGATGGGGGTGGGAATGGGGGGGTGGGATGGGGCTGCCGATGGAGCAGATCGCTAAGCAGACGCACTACTACCCCAAGCAGGCCCAGGTTCAAGCCCCCACTCCCCCACGCCCCCATCCGCAAGAGCCATGCATCACGGACGGACACGCACAGCACGATTGCAGGCCTTTCTCCTTAAACTTCTATCCTACCAACGAACGAGCGCACACCTTTCGGGGTGTCTCTCTCCTTCTCCGGCAGTGTGACCTCCAGGGGAAAGGTAACGGGCTGGTTCTTTCTCGCTCATGACAGGGGTGACACGAAGTAAAAGACACCAGGGGACTCTCAGTGTGAATCTAGAATCTGAGTCGTTAGAATCCCAGAGTCCTAGAGTCCGTTTATTAGCAAAGTGGACATGAGTTAGATAGAAAAGCAATGAAGTTAATTATGGTTGAAATATGACAGAAATTACAGGTTTCTTAACAATCAGCATGCCCCTATGGTAGGGGGCTTGTATGACAGGGATTGATGAGATACAAGACAGTTATTCTCCATAGCACAGGCAACTTAATTATCCAAAGGTATTTGAGAGAAGCATAGGGGTTCAACCCATAGGGTGAGACAGAGAGAAGATGAATATCAAAAGGCCATATAGTTTGGAATTTCTCTTGTCTGGGGTCTGAGGTGTGTGATGAAGTGTGTGATAAGGTGTGTTCTTCTGTGATCAGAAGGTGACTTTGAATGAGTGAATCTGTGGCCATGTGGCCTGCAGTTAATGGAGGGAAGTACTGGGGTATCTGTGGGCCTGAGAGTCAAGAAGGAAAGAACCCAATGTGAGTTTCCCCCCTTATGCTCACCTCGGTTGAGAGAGACTCACCAAGAGGTTATCTTCTCAGACCTCCATCCAAAGATGGGGGTGGTTCTCCCTAAGCTCTATCAGGCTCACACATGTTCCCAACATCTCCTCCTAATTTCTTTAATTAATGAACAGTGTTTATGGATCAATGTCAGTTAGAGCATTTCTTTCCTCTAAAGGAATACGAGTGTAAGGGTGAACTGAGACTCTCTGTAATGTAACATTAATTATGTCACGTATGCATTTCTTGAGGAATTGAATGAGGCAAGGAATAACCAGCGATAGAGCTACCATAGCTAGCAAAGGGCCTAGGAGAGGCAGAAGCCAAGCAGTTAAAGGAGAAGAGAACCAGGAGTTAGTATTGAAAGGGGAAAAGGAATTCTTAATATCACGGCTAAGTTTGTGCAAGGTATCAACATTCTGTTCTACAAATCCAGTTTCATTTACAAAAAAACAACATTCTTCTTGCCATGCCCCGTTCTGCATATATTAAGTCCAAACCACGACGGTTCTGGAGTACCACCTTGGCAAGGGAGTCTATCTGTCTCGGGAGAGACTCCAAGCTGTCAGAGGCAAAGTCAACGGACTGTTGGAGCTGATTTTCAATGCGTCCAGCAGCATAGAGAGATTGTCCCAAAGCTCCAGCAGCAATTCCGAGGGAAGCGGTGAATCCGATTCCAACAATCAGAGGGAGAAAAACAGCACGCCTGGTCCTCCGGTGGGTAGCCATCGCCAGCTGACGAAATTCTTCTTCTTCATAGAGGGTCAGCTGTGGAACAAGAGAAACTAGGAGGCAAGGACCAGGTAGAGAAGAATTGACACGAAAATATAGGGTGGTGTTGCACCAAAACACAAACAGAGGAGGTGCATACACATTCAAAGTCAAGGGGAGGTTCCTTGAACATCGAGGAACACTAGGAGTAAAAGAAGAGGTCAATAAACATGTAAGAGTGAAATCAGAACCAGTGGATTCTGCATAAAGAGGAATTGAAGTCAGAGGTGGTAGGTCAGCAGAAATAGAAGACTTGGGTAGGCTGGTGAGGTTAGCTGGAGTATTATTTACTGGTGTGACGGCTAGAAGAGGCCTATTGAGAGAGGCACATACATAGCAATTGGAAGCGTTTGGGAGAGCAGGGGATTGGTCAATAAGAGAGACAGCATACTGAAGGAAGTCTGGCCATGATATCTCAGAGCTGGCTTGAGGAGCAAGGGCTTTAGAAAGGGCCTGCTCTTGTTTGGTTATCTTGCTATGAACCTGAATTTCCCTAGGGGCGAGGACTAACAGTCGAGAGATAAAAATGTCAGCAGAGGGAGAGTTAGAAGCGGCACTATAGTAAAGTTTTCCAGTGACCCCAGAGGCCCACCTTGGGTGCCAAGGGTCGTGGATGATGAATCTGAGAAATCCTTCACCAGAAAAATATTGTTGGGCAGGGTTATATACTGGCAAGTTGGCTGTACTGTGGCGCCGAATATAAGCAACAGGAACTCCATGAATTTTGCAAGACCAGTAACGGCATCCACCATAACAATTTACATCTGTGAGACAACTGCCCGAATTGTCAAAAGGAAAACAAACATATGGGCAGCCGCTTCCCGTACAGTAGGTTGTTGCTTCTGATTTGACAGGTATAGTTACAGCTGACTGGCACCCTTTATGGGAGCAATTTCCAGTCCCAATAATCTTATTAATTCCATTGTAAGTTTCCCTTACTTGGAACTGCCAAATGAGAACTGGGGAGGAGGCAGCAGGAGCAGGAAAGCAGACAGCAGGATGAGGTATACTGAGAGAGCAACGGGTGAGAGGAGGGCAGTAGAGGGATTCTGCCCCTGGATGCGATGCACCAGGTTTCTCAGGTCCTGCCAGCTTGCATTATGTCTCCTCAGGGGTGCTCTGCGGTTCCAGGGCCTCTTATTCCTCTTCAGGTCGAGCAGCGCCATCTTCTGGGAAATACCGGACATTGCGGGCGGGAACCCAGATGGGTGTGGAAGCTTTCTGAGGGAAAACACAGGCGAATCCCCTCCCTGTTGTTCCCTGAGTGATGGACCATCTCTGGGTTAGACACAGGTACTAGACCACAGGTCTTCAGGCTAACAGGGCCCTTATCTGATACCCAGTTACTGGGCCCGCACTCTGGGGGGGGGGGGGGGGTGAGGGCAGAGCTTGCAGGGGTAACCCTAGAATCCCTGAAGATTTGCTTATTTCTCCTATGCTTAAACAGACTGTATATCTTGTCCATGTACATAATCAGAAGTGGGGAATTATTGTGACCCCAACAGGAGCTTGGGACTATTAGCATACCAATGACCTCACCCTGAGGAGGTGCTTCAGAGAAGGAATGTAGAAAAGCATGGGACTTTGAGCACATTGCTCTCTGTCTCTCCCTTTTTTTTTTTTTTTTTTTTTGCTGCTGCTGCTTCTCCTGGTCAGATACATCTCGGTGGAGGTGTACCAGGTATCCACCATGAGAACTGAACACGTGTGACTCTGCTAGCTGGTAAATTTGTAGACCCCTCTGTGGGGTGGGAGGGGGGCCCCAAATATTGAGAGCAGCTGTTGGCCCAAGGCCAATGGTTCCTTGTTACGTGTGGATATTTCCACGTGTGCCCACCCTGTGATAACTAGAAAAAGGTGGAACGAGAAGTGATCGGGGTCGCAGACTCTCCCTTTGCTTGGAAGGGTGTCCGCGGCCCAAGCTTAAGCATGATAATAAAGGCTCTTGCTATTGCGTGTGATTCTGGTCTTCTTTGCGTGAGATTGGGACTCGAACATCTGGGCACAACACCCTCTACAGCCATGAACAGCCTTTACCAGAGCTGATACTTGTTTATCTTACGGGATTAAACATTTGATGACTATACTCAGACTTTATGGACCTAGCGTACTCTGGACCCTTGATGATAATTGCTTATTTTGCCTTTTACCTGCTTCACCCTAATAAAGCTTGTATTGTTTACGCCAGTTCCCAGCTCCCCGCTGTGAATTCTTTTACATGCCTCAGCAGCCCCACAAACCACTTTTTTTAAGTTAAATTACAGAGAAGGAGACTCCAGGCTCCACAAGGGAAGCCAGCACAGGGCTTGGGGCTCATGAGGGTCTGGAACCATTTATCTCTGCCGTGTAGGGGCTTTGCTGAAGGGAGTGACGGCAGAGGTGCTGGGAAGGCCAGAAGAAGGGACTAGTCTGCTTCCACTTAGTCCCCAAACAGCCTGTAAGAGGATTGGACCCAGGAAAACTGGTGGCCGGTCTTGCACAGGCACAAGCATGCATCTGGCTTTCTTCTCTAGAAAGTTCATTTTTCCTGAGTGAGACTTACTCGGGATTTTTAGGAGGACTACCATGCCGAACAAGCCCAGAGCTTATAGGCCTAGGAGGTTCCCTTAAGAGAGCTGTAACAGGAACAGCTCAGTTTCACACTCTCCAGGACCAAGGGATCTGTTTCCCCCGTAACACCCCCGGTGCCTCTAGTCCTGAGGGCACTGCTGGTGGAGCAGGTGACCCAGAAAGGCTGCTGCTCAGTGCTCTTCCCAGGCACCTCATGGCGACCTGGGCATCTGAAGGATCTGTACTAGGAGCATGTGCTTGCTGGGCACATTGCCCCAGAATCTCCAGGTAGTCGATGGGGACCTCTCTGCGAAGGACACGAGGACTTCACATGGAAACTCAGAGCTACTAGAGGCAGCAGCCACACCAAAGCTAATCGATGAGGCAGAAGCCCAGAGTGAGTCAAGCTGTGCCCTGGAACGCATACACCACCTCAGCTTGGTTGGCACCACCCCCACAACCATGCTCAGCCTGGCCAAGGTCACCCTGGTAGAGGACTGTTGGTTGAACTCTGCTGCTCTTGGACCAATTCAGTACTTAGCGGTCCCTGCTCCTGCGCAGAACTCCATTTCATCAGGCAGTAAGTATCATATCAAAGATGCTTGATGAGTCACTCCCCTATGAAGTCCGGAGGACATGTTTAATGTTTGATAGAGACCCAGTGACTGAGGCAGCCTCTTGCAATGATTGGGCATGTACCCACAACTTCCCCAGGGAGCGTCTCGGTCTGTCCAGTAGGGACCTTTCTGGAATGGCGTGAACAGGTACTCAATCGTCCCTCAGGCCAGACCTGACACTCCCCACACCCTGCCCCAAAAGGCAGAGTCCCACAGAGCACTCACGTGTCCCCTGCTGCTTTTCCAGGCTGCCAGGATGTGGTGGGACCTCTTGAGGGGCTTGGCAGGGGCCTTTCTGTAACATCCCAGGAACTGGGCTCAGGGGCTCCCAACAGTCGGAAAGAGGAACTCCCCTTTCGCTTTCTCTAGTAGCAAACTATTGAAAGGATCCCCAAAACTATAGTCTTCCCCTTTAGCTTTCTACCACGTCGCTGTAACATGGACACTAAAGGGGGCCCCACACGTACTTAATGCAACACTTCACGGGGGGGGGGGGGTTTGGGGGGGGTGGGGTTGGAGAGGGGGGGGGGGTGGGATGGGGCTGCCGATGGAGCTGATCGCTAAGCAGACGCACTACTACCCCACGCAGGCCCAGGTTCAAGCCCCCACACCATCCGCAAGAGCCATGCATCACGGACGGACACGCACAGCACGATTGCAGCAGGCCTTTCTCCTTGAACTTCTATCCTACCAAGGAACGAGCGCACACCACCCGGCCCCACCCTGAGCGCCAGCTCGAACAGAGTTCCAGCTGCCGGGAGTTCCGGACCCCATCAATCACCCAAACAAACCCGCATGGAAGGGGGGTGGAGAGGCACACCCTCAACCCGATACCCACAGTAGAAATTGTTATGGGCCCCAAACCAGGTCTAACACCACATCGTGTCAACTTTTAATACTTTTATTGAGTAGAGACAAACCAAGAAAAGAGCAGCATGTAAAGGAATGACACCTGCAGCCCTGCTTCATCACTTGTGAAGCTTCCCTGCTGCCGCTGCCCCCCTCCCCGTCGCCACCGCCACATCATCGTCCACAGCTGTAGGCTTGTTTCAGCGACACCGCCTCAGCGCTCCTTCAGCTTGTCAGCCAGGCGGTCAGCAGCTCCTTCAGTGTTACAGCCAGCTCCGCGCAGCTCCACGAAGCTAGAGGCTCTGTAGCAGTGGGGACACTGCTCCCCTGACCCCAAAGGCACCATCTCGCCACAGGGTCAGCGCTGCACAGCACTCCGGCAGCCTCCTGTTCCTGCCACAAACTCAGCCAGCAACAGCTCTAAGAGTCTGGCGGGCTCCTGGCTCCTGCTCCAGCTGCTACTTCTGCTTCTTCTGTCTCCAGCTCCCCCGTGAATGCCTCGGCCATCCAACAGCTCGCTCACTCTTGGTGGGCTCGGGTTCAGGCCCCTCCTGCGGCACAGCTCAGCCTGGGGGCAGCTCACTCCAACTCTGGCAGGCTGGGGCTCCTCAGGCAATACAGCTCGGCCTGCAACAGCTCACTCTCTCCAGTGGGCTCCAGCTCGTCACACAGCACAGCCCTGCCCGTTACAGCTGCTCAGTCTCTGGCGGGCTCCAGCTCCTTTGGCAGCACAGCTCAGCCTGCCCAGAGCTCAAGCAGACGCCCGCGGGCTCCAGCTTCCACTGCGAACTCGGCCTCTAGCTGACAGCTCGCTTTCTCTTGGTGGATTCGGGTTCTGGCTCCCCCTGCGGCACAGCTCGGTCGGCAACAGCTCGCTCAGACTCTGGCAGGCTCGGGCTCCCGCCTATCATGCAACACAGCTCGGCCCGCAACAGCTCTCGCAGACTCAGGTGGTACCTGACTTACACAGCCCCTACAGACCAGGGTCACAGCTCTGGCGGACTCTCAGTGTCTCTGTAATGGCCTCTGAAATGACCCACAGGTACAGCCTCCGCCAACATCTTGGAGACTCCTGGAAGCACCTGTTCAGAGGTGTCCCAGTAGGAAATGCAATGGCGACTGCCCGCAGGGGAGCTGCTTATATAGGATGAGTGGGCGGGGCTAGCCTCGCTTTATGCAAAGCAGGGATTGGAGAGTGTGTCTGCCTGTGATTGGTGGACACTTCTCTACGCTGATTGGTGAGCTTTCCCTCCTGCACCTCCCACCCACGTGGTCCCCTCTGCGCCTGCGCAGGCCTAGCCAGGCCTGGCCTGCCCCGGAGCCAGTGCATGGACCCTGCTCTCCGTGACCGTCCCCCCTGGAAATGGGGTGTTACCTGACTTGGGGTGCCCCCAGGTCTTCACTTTCCTCCGGTGGACACCACCACCTTCTGGACAGGCTGGGTACACGCGTGCCCACAGTTCGCATGGACCGCTGGTGCCTGGGACACGGGGAGGGGGGGTGAGCAGGAGCAGGGTGGGGAGGGAGAGGGAACCTGAAAGGCTGCTCAGTGCTCTTCCCAGGCACCTCATGGCGACCTGGGCATCTGAAGGATCTGTACTAGGAGCATGTGCTTGCTGGGCACATTGCCCCAGAATCTCCAGGTACTCGATGGGGACCTCTCTGCGCAGGACACGAGGACTTCACATGGAAACTCAGGGCTACTAGAGGCAGCAGCCACACCAAAGCTAATCGATGAGGCAGAAGCCCAGAGTGAGTCAAGCTGTGCCCTGGAACGCATACACCGCCTCAGCTTGGTTGGCACCACCCCCACAACCATGCTCAGCCTGGCCAAGGTCACCCTGGTAGAGGACTGTTGGTTGAACTCTGCTGCCCTTGGACCAATTCAATACTTAGCGGTCCCTGCTCCTGCGCAGAACTCCATTTCATCAGGCAGTAAGTATCATATCAAAGATGCTGGAAGAGTCACTCCCCTGTGAAGTCCGGAGGACATGTTTAATGTTTCATAGAGACCCAGTGACTGAGGCAGCCTCTTGCAATGACTGGGCATGGAGCCACAAATTCCCCAGGGAGCTTCTCGGTCTGTCCAGTAGGGACCTTCCTGGAATGGTGTGAACAGGGACTCAATCGGCCCTCAGGCCAGACCTGACACTCCCCACACCCTGCCCCAAAAGGCAGAGTCCCACAGAGCACCCACGTGTCCCCTGCTGCTTTTCCAGGCTGCCAGGATGTGGTGGGACCTCTTGAGGGACTTGGCAGGGGCCTTTCTGTAACATCCCAGGAACTGGGCTCAGGGGCTCCCAACAGTTGGGAAACCAAACTCCCCTTTAGCTTTCTCTAGTAACAAAACTATAGAAAGGATCCCCGAAAGTATAGTCTTCCCCCTTAGCTTTCTACCACATCGCTGTAACCTGGACACTAAAGGGGGCCCCACATGTACTTAATGCAACCCTTCACTGGGGGGGGGGGGGGTTGGGGATGGGATGGGGGTGGAGAGTGGTGGGGTGGGATGTGGCTGCCGACGGAGCCGATCGCTAAGCAGACGCACTACTACCGGATGCAGGCCCAGGTTCAAGCCCCCACACCATCCACAAGAGCCATGCATCACGGACGGACACGCACAGCACGATTGCAGGCCTTTCTCCTTGAACTTCTATCCTACCAAGGAACGAGCGCACACCACCCGGCCCCACCCTGAGCACCAGCTGGAACAGAGTTCCAGCTGCGGGGAGTTCCAGACCCCATCAATCACCCAAACAAACCCGCATGGAAGGGGGTGGAGAGGCCCACCCTCAACCCGATACCCACAGGAGAAATTGTCATGGGCCCCAAAACAGGCTTAACACCACATCGTGTCAACTTTTAATACTTTTATTGAGTAGAGACAAACCAAGAAAAGAGCATGTAAAGGAATGACACCTGCAGCCCTGCTTCACCACTTGTGAAGCTTCCCTGCTGCCGCTGCCCCCCCTCCCCGTCGCCACCGCCACATCATCGTCCACAGCTGTAGGCTTGTTTCAGCGACACCGCCTCAGCGCTCCTTCAGCTTGTCAGCCAGGCGGTCAGCAGCTCCTTTAGTGTTACAGCCAGCTCCGCGCAGCTCCACGAAGCTAGAGGCTCTGTAGCAGTGGGGACACTGCTCCCCCGACCCCAAAGGCACCATCTCGCCACAGGGTCAGCGCTGCACAGCACTCCGGCAGCCTCCTGTTCCTGCCACGAACTCAGGCAGCAACAGCTCCAAGAGTCTGGCGGGCTTCTGCTCCAGCTGCTGCTTCTGCTCCAGCTGCTGCTTCTGCTCCTCCTCCTGCTCTGGCTGCTGCTCCTGCTTTGAACTCGACCAGTCAACAGCTCACAGACTGGCGGGCTCCTGCTCCTGTGACACAGCCTATGTAGACCACCGCAGGCTCGGGCTCCAGCTCCAGCTCCCCCCGCAGAATTCAGCCAGTCAACAGCTCAGACTCTAGCGGGTACAGGCTCTGGCCACACAGCACAGCTCAGCCTGCCAAGAGCGCCTGCAGATCCCCGTGGGCCCCAGCTCCAGCTCCCCCGTGAATGCCTCGGCCATCCAACAGCTGGCTCACTCTTGGTGGGCTCGGGTTTAGGCTCCTCCTGCGGCACAGCTCAGCCTGGAGGCAGCTCACTCCAACTCCGGCAGGTTAGGGCTCCTCAGGCAATACAGCTCGGCCTACAACAGCTCACTCTCTCCAGCGGGCTCCAGCTCGTCACACAGCACAGCCCGGCCTGTAACAGCTCGCTCAGACTCTGGAGGGCTCCAGCTCCTGTGGCAGCACAGCTCAGCCTGCCAAGAGCTCACGCAGACCCCCGCGGGCTCCAGCTTCCACTGCAAACTCAGCCTCTAACTGACAGCTTGCTTTCTCTTGGTGGATTCGGGTTCTGGCTCCCCCTGCGGCACAGCTCAGTCTGGGACAGCTCTCTCAGACTCTGGCAGGCTTGGGCTCCCACTCATCACGCTCGGCCCGCAACAGCTCTCGCAGACTCACGTGGTGCCTGACCTACACAGCCCCTACAGATCAGGGTCACAGCTCTGTCGGACTCTCAGTGTCTCTGTAATGGCCTCTGAAATGACCCACACACCGCCCCGAGCAGACTTCTCGGAGGCTCCTGGAATCACCTGTTCAGAGGTGTCCCAGTGGGAACTTCAATGGCGACTGCCCGCAGGGGAGCTGCTTATATAGGATGAGTGGGCGGGGCTAGCCTCGCTTTATGCAAAGCAGGGATTGGCATGTGTGTCTGCCTGTGATTGGTGGACACTTCTCTGCGCTGATTGGTGAGCTTTCCCTCCTGCACCTCCCACCCACGTGGTCCCCTTTGCACCTGCACAGGCTTAGCCAGGCCTGGCCTGCCCAGGAGCCAGTGCATGGACCCTGCTCTCCGGGACCGTCCTCCCTGGATATGGGGTGTTACCTGACTTGGGGTGGCCCCAAGTCTGCACTTTCCTCCGGTAGCCTCCATCACCTTCTGGACAGGCTGGGTACACGCGTGCCCACAGATCACATGGACTGCTGGTGCCTGGGACACGGGGCTGGGGGGGAGCAGGAGCAGGGTGGGGAGGGAGAGGGAACCTGAAAGGCTGCTCAGTGCTCTTCCCAGGCACCTCATGGCGACCTGGGCATCTGAAGGATCTGTACTAGGAGCATGTGCTTGCTGGGCACATTGCCCCAGAATCTCCAGGTAGTCGATGGGGGCCTCTCTGCGCAGGACACGAGGACGTCACATGGAAACTCAGGGCTACTAGAGGCAGCAGCCACACCAAAGCTAATCGATGAGGCAGAAGCCCAGAGTGAGTCAAGCTGTGCCCTGGAACGCATACACCACCTCAGCTTGGTTGGCACCACCCCCACAACCATGCTCAGCCTGGCCAAGGTCACCCTGGTAGAGGACTGTTGGTTGAACTCTGCTGCTCTTGGACCAATTCAGTACTTAGCGGTCCCTGCTCCTGCGCAGAACTCCATTTCATCAGGCAGTAAGTATCATATCAAAGATGCTTGATGAGTCACTCCCCTATGAAGTCCGGAGGACATGTTTAATGTTTGATAGAGACCCAGTGACTGAGGCAGCCTCTTGCAATGATTGGGCATGTACCCACAACTTCCCCAGGGAGCGTCTCGGTCTGTCCAGTAGGGACCTTTCTGGAATGGCGTGAACAGGTACTCAATCGTCCCTCAGGCCAGACCTGACACTCCCCACACCCTGCCCCAAAAGGCAGAGTCCCACAGAGCACTCACGTGTCCCCTGCTGCTTTTCCAGGCTGCCAGGATGTGGTGGGACCTCTTGAGGGGCTTGGCAGGGGCCTTTCTGTAACATCCCAGGAACTGGGCTCAGGGGCTCCCAACAGTCGGAAAGAGGAACTCCCCTTTCGCTTTCTCTAGTAGCAAACTATTGAAAGGATCCCCAAAACTATAGTCTTCCCCTTTAGCTTTCTACCACGTCGCTGTAACATGGACACTAAAGGGGGCCCCACACGTACTTAATGCAACACTTCACGGGGGGGGGGGGGGGTTTGGGGGGGGGGGGGGTTGGAGAGGGGGGGGGGGTGGGATGGGGCTGCCGATGGAGCTGATCGCTAAGCAGACGCACTACTACCCCACGCAGGCCCAGGTTCAAGCCCCCACACCATCCGCAAGAGCCATGCATCACGGACGGACACGCACAGCACGATTGCAGCAGGCCTTTCTCCTTGAACTTCTATCCTACCAAGGAACGAGCGCACACCACCCGGCCCCACCCTGAGCGCCAGCTCGAACAGAGTTCCAGCTGCCGGGAGTTCCGGACCCCATCAATCACCCAAACAAACCCGCATGGAAGGGGGGTGGAGAGGCACACCCTCAACCCGATACCCACAGTAGAAATTGTTATGGGCCCCAAACCAGGTCTAACACCACATCGTGTCAACTTTTAATACTTTTATTGAGTAGAGACAAACCAAGAAAAGAGCAGCATGTAAAGGAATGACACCTGCAGCCCTGCTTCATCACTTGTGAAGCTTCCCTGCTGCCGCTGCCCCCCTCCCCGTCGCCACCGCCACATCATCGTCCACAGCTGTAGGCTTGTTTCAGCGACACCGCCTCAGCGCTCCTTCAGCTTGTCAGCCAGGCGGTCAGCAGCTCCTTCAGTGTTACAGCCAGCTCCGCGCAGCTCCACGAAGCTAGAGGCTCTGTAGCAGTGGGGACACTGCTCCCCTGACCCCAAAGGCACCATCTCGCCACAGGGTCAGCGCTGCACAGCACTCCGGCAGCCTCCTGTTCCTGCCACAAACTCAGCCAGCAACAGCTCTAAGAGTCTGGCGGGCTCCTGGCTCCTGCTCCAGCTGCTACTTCTGCTTCTTCTGTCTCCAGCTCCCCCGTGAATGCCTCGGCCATCCAACAGCTCGCTCACTCTTGGTGGGCTCGGGTTCAGGCCCCTCCTGCGGCACAGCTCAGCCTGGGGGCAGCTCACTCCAACTCTGGCAGGCTGGGGCTCCTCAGGCAATACAGCTCGGCCTGCAACAGCTCACTCTCTCCAGTGGGCTCCAGCTCGTCACACAGCACAGCCCTGCCCGTTACAGCTGCTCAGTCTCTGGCGGGCTCCAGCTCCTTTGGCAGCACAGCTCAGCCTGCCCAGAGCTCAAGCAGACGCCCGCGGGCTCCAGCTTCCACTGCGAACTCGGCCTCTAGCTGACAGCTCGCTTTCTCTTGGTGGATTCGGGTTCTGGCTCCCCCTGCGGCACAGCTCGGTCGGCAACAGCTCGCTCAGACTCTGGCAGGCTCGGGCTCCCGCCTATCATGCAACACAGCTCGGCCCGCAACAGCTCTCGCAGACTCAGGTGGTACCTGACTTACACAGCCCCTACAGACCAGGGTCACAGCTCTGGCGGACTCTCAGTGTCTCTGTAATGGCCTCTGAAATGACCCACAGGTACAGCCTCCGCCAACATCTTGGAGACTCCTGGAAGCACCTGTTCAGAGGTGTCCCAGTAGGAAATGCAATGGCGACTGCCCGCAGGGGAGCTGCTTATATAGGATGAGTGGGCGGGGCTAGCCTCGCTTTATGCAAAGCAGGGATTGGAGAGTGTGTCTGCCTGTGATTGGTGGACACTTCTCTACGCTGATTGGTGAGCTTTCCCTCCTGCACCTCCCACCCACGTGGTCCCCTCTGCGCCTGCGCAGGCCTAGCCAGGCCTGGCCTGCCCCGGAGCCAGTGCATGGACCCTGCTCTCCGTGACCGTCCCCCCTGGAAATGGGGTGTTACCTGACTTGGGGTGCCCCCAGGTCTTCACTTTCCTCCGGTGGACACCACCACCTTCTGGACAGGCTGGGTACACGCGTGCCCACAGTTCGCATGGACCGCTGGTGCCTGGGACACGGGGAGGGGGGGTGAGCAGGAGCAGGGTGGGGAGGGAGAGGGAACCTGAAAGGCTGCTCAGTGCTCTTCCCAGGCACCTCATGGCGACCTGGGCATCTGAAGGATCTGTACTAGGAGCATGTGCTTGCTGGGCACATTGCCCCAGAATCTCCAGGTACTCGATGGGGACCTCTCTGCGCAGGACACGAGGACTTCACATGGAAACTCAGGGCTACTAGAGGCAGCAGCCACACCAAAGCTAATCGATGAGGCAGAAGCCCAGAGTGAGTCAAGCTGTGCCCTGGAACGCATACACCGCCTCAGCTTGGTTGGCACCACCCCCACAACCATGCTCAGCCTGGCCAAGGTCACCCTGGTAGAGGACTGTTGGTTGAACTCTGCTGCCCTTGGACCAATTCAATACTTAGCGGTCCCTGCTCCTGCGCAGAACTCCATTTCATCAGGCAGTAAGTATCATATCAAAGATGCTGGAAGAGTCACTCCCCTGTGAAGTCCGGAGGACATGTTTAATGTTTCATAGAGACCCAGTGACTGAGGCAGCCTCTTGCAATGACTGGGCATGGAGCCACAAATTCCCCAGGGAGCTTCTCGGTCTGTCCAGTAGGGACCTTCCTGGAATGGTGTGAACAGGGACTCAATCGGCCCTCAGGCCAGACCTGACACTCCCCACACCCTGCCCCAAAAGGCAGAGTCCCACAGAGCACCCACGTGTCCCCTGCTGCTTTTCCAGGCTGCCAGGATGTGGTGGGACCTCTTGAGGGACTTGGCAGGGGCCTTTCTGTAACATCCCAGGAACTGGGCTCAGGGGCTCCCAACAGTTGGGAAACCAAACTCCCCTTTAGCTTTCTCTAGTAACAAAACTATAGAAAGGATCCCCGAAAGTATAGTCTTCCCCCTTAGCTTTCTACCACATCGCTGTAACCTGGACACTAAAGGGGGCCCCACATGTACTTAATGCAACCCTTCACTGGGGGGGGGGGGGGTTGGGGATGGGATGGGGGTGGAGAGTGGTGGGGTGGGATGTGGCTGCCGACGGAGCCGATCGCTAAGCAGACGCACTACTACCGGATGCAGGCCCAGGTTCAAGCCCCCACACCATCCACAAGAGCCATGCATCACGGACGGACACGCACAGCACGATTGCAGGCCTTTCTCCTTGAACTTCTATCCTACCAAGGAACGAGCGCACACCACCCGGCCCCACCCTGAGCACCAGCTGGAACAGAGTTCCAGCTGCGGGGAGTTCCAGACCCCATCAATCACCCAAACAAACCCGCATGGAAGGGGGTGGAGAGGCCCACCCTCAACCCGATACCCACAGGAGAAATTGTCATGGGCCCCAAAACAGGCTTAACACCACATCGTGTCAACTTTTAATACTTTTATTGAGTAGAGACAAACCAAGAAAAGAGCATGTAAAGGAATGACACCTGCAGCCCTGCTTCACCACTTGTGAAGCTTCCCTGCTGCCGCTGCCCCCCCTCCCCGTCGCCACCGCCACATCATCGTCCACAGCTGTAGGCTTGTTTCAGCGACACCGCCTCAGCGCTCCTTCAGCTTGTCAGCCAGGCGGTCAGCAGCTCCTTTAGTGTTACAGCCAGCTCCGCGCAGCTCCACGAAGCTAGAGGCTCTGTAGCAGTGGGGACACTGCTCCCCCGACCCCAAAGGCACCATCTCGCCACAGGGTCAGCGCTGCACAGCACTCCGGCAGCCTCCTGTTCCTGCCACGAACTCAGGCAGCAACAGCTCCAAGAGTCTGGCGGGCTTCTGCTCCAGCTGCTGCTTCTGCTCCAGCTGCTGCTTCTGCTCCTCCTCCTGCTCTGGCTGCTGCTCCTGCTTTGAACTCGACCAGTCAACAGCTCACAGACTGGCGGGCTCCTGCTCCTGTGACACAGCCTATGTAGACCACCGCAGGCTCGGGCTCCAGCTCCAGCTCCCCCCGCAGAATTCAGCCAGTCAACAGCTCAGACTCTAGCGGGTACAGGCTCTGGCCACACAGCACAGCTCAGCCTGCCAAGAGCGCCTGCAGATCCCCGTGGGCCCCAGCTCCAGCTCCCCCGTGAATGCCTCGGCCATCCAACAGCTGGCTCACTCTTGGTGGGCTCGGGTTTAGGCTCCTCCTGCGGCACAGCTCAGCCTGGAGGCAGCTCACTCCAACTCCGGCAGGTTAGGGCTCCTCAGGCAATACAGCTCGGCCTACAACAGCTCACTCTCTCCAGCGGGCTCCAGCTCGTCACACAGCACAGCCCGGCCTGTAACAGCTCGCTCAGACTCTGGAGGGCTCCAGCTCCTGTGGCAGCACAGCTCAGCCTGCCAAGAGCTCACGCAGACCCCCGCGGGCTCCAGCTTCCACTGCAAACTCAGCCTCTAACTGACAGCTTGCTTTCTCTTGGTGGATTCGGGTTCTGGCTCCCCCTGCGGCACAGCTCAGTCTGGGACAGCTCTCTCAGACTCTGGCAGGCTTGGGCTCCCACTCATCACGCTCGGCCCGCAACAGCTCTCGCAGACTCACGTGGTGCCTGACCTACACAGCCCCTACAGATCAGGGTCACAGCTCTGTCGGACTCTCAGTGTCTCTGTAATGGCCTCTGAAATGACCCACACACCGCCCCGAGCAGACTTCTCGGAGGCTCCTGGAATCACCTGTTCAGAGGTGTCCCAGTGGGAACTTCAATGGCGACTGCCCGCAGGGGAGCTGCTTATATAGGATGAGTGGGCGGGGCTAGCCTCGCTTTATGCAAAGCAGGGATTGGCATGTGTGTCTGCCTGTGATTGGTGGACACTTCTCTGCGCTGATTGGTGAGCTTTCCCTCCTGCACCTCCCACCCACGTGGTCCCCTTTGCACCTGCACAGGCTTAGCCAGGCCTGGCCTGCCCAGGAGCCAGTGCATGGACCCTGCTCTCCGGGACCGTCCTCCCTGGATATGGGGTGTTACCTGACTTGGGGTGGCCCCAAGTCTGCACTTTCCTCCGGTAGCCTCCATCACCTTCTGGACAGGCTGGGTACACGCGTGCCCACAGATCACATGGACTGCTGGTGCCTGGGACACGGGGCTGGGGGGGAGCAGGAGCAGGGTGGGGAGGGAGAGGGAACCTGAAAGGCTGCTCAGTGCTCTTCCCAGGCACCTCATGGCGACCTGGGCATCTGAAGGATCTGTACTAGGAGCATGTGCTTGCTGGGCACATTGCCCCAGAATCTCCAGGTAGTCGATGGGGGCCTCTCTGCGCAGGACACGAGGACGTCACATGGAAACTCAGGGCTACTAGAGGCAGCAGCCACACCAAAGCTAATCGATGAGGCAGAAGCCCAGAGTGAGTCAAGCTGTGCCCTGGAACGCATACACCACCTCAGCTTGGTTGGCACCACCCCCACAACCATGCTCAGCCTGGCCAAGGTCACCCTGGTAGAGGACTGTTGGTTGAACTCTGCTGCTCTTGGACCAATTCAGTACTTAGCGGTCCCTGCTCCTGCGCAGAACTCCATTTCATCAGGCAGTAAGTATCATATCAAAGATGCTTGATGAGTCACTCCCCTATGAAGTCCGGAGGACATGTTTAATGTTTGATAGAGACCCAGTGACTGAGGCAGCCTCTTGCAATGATTGGGCATGTACCCACAACTTCCCCAGGGAGCGTCTCGGTCTGTCCAGTAGGGACCTTTCTGGAATGGCGTGAACAGGTACTCAATCGTCCCTCAGGCCAGACCTGACACTCCCCACACCCTGCCCCAAAAGGCAGAGTCCCACAGAGCACTCACGTGTCCCCTGCTGCTTTTCCAGGCTGCCAGGATGTGGTGGGACCTCTTGAGGGGCTTGGCAGGGGCCTTTCTGTAACATCCCAGGAACTGGGCTCAGGGGCTCCCAACAGTCGGAAAGAGGAACTCCCCTTTCGCTTTCTCTAGTAGCAAACTATTGAAAGGATCCCCAAAACTATAGTCTTCCCCTTTAGCTTTCTACCACGTCGCTGTAACATGGACACTAAAGGGGGCCCCACACGTACTTAATGCAACACTTCACGGGGGGGGGGGGGGGTTTGGGGGGGGTGGGGTTGGAGAGGGGGGGGGGGTGGGATGGGGCTGCCGATGGAGCTGATCGCTAAGCAGACGCACTACTACCCCACGCAGGCCCAGGTTCAAGCCCCCACACCATCCGCAAGAGCCATGCATCACGGACGGACACGCACAGCACGATTGCAGCAGGCCTTTCTCCTTGAACTTCTATCCTACCAAGGAACGAGCGCACACCACCCGGCCCCACCCTGAGCGCCAGCTCGAACAGAGTTCCAGCTGCCGGGAGTTCCGGACCCCATCAATCACCCAAACAAACCCGCATGGAAGGGGGGTGGAGAGGCACACCCTCAACCCGATACCCACAGTAGAAATTGTTATGGGCCCCAAACCAGGTCTAACACCACATCGTGTCAACTTTTAATACTTTTATTGAGTAGAGACAAACCAAGAAAAGAGCAGCATGTAAAGGAATGACACCTGCAGCCCTGCTTCATCACTTGTGAAGCTTCCCTGCTGCCGCTGCCCCCCTCCCCGTCGCCACCGCCACATCATCGTCCACAGCTGTAGGCTTGTTTCAGCGACACCGCCTCAGCGCTCCTTCAGCTTGTCAGCCAGGCGGTCAGCAGCTCCTTCAGTGTTACAGCCAGCTCCGCGCAGCTCCACGAAGCTAGAGGCTCTGTAGCAGTGGGGACACTGCTCCCCTGACCCCAAAGGCACCATCTCGCCACAGGGTCAGCGCTGCACAGCACTCCGGCAGCCTCCTGTTCCTGCCACAAACTCAGCCAGCAACAGCTCTAAGAGTCTGGCGGGCTCCTGGCTCCTGCTCCAGCTGCTACTTCTGCTTCTTCTGTCTCCAGCTCCCCCGTGAATGCCTCGGCCATCCAACAGCTCGCTCACTCTTGGTGGGCTCGGGTTCAGGCCCCTCCTGCGGCACAGCTCAGCCTGGGGGCAGCTCACTCCAACTCTGGCAGGCTGGGGCTCCTCAGGCAATACAGCTCGGCCTGCAACAGCTCACTCTCTCCAGTGGGCTCCAGCTCGTCACACAGCACAGCCCTGCCCGTTACAGCTGCTCAGTCTCTGGCGGGCTCCAGCTCCTTTGGCAGCACAGCTCAGCCTGCCCAGAGCTCAAGCAGACGCCCGCGGGCTCCAGCTTCCACTGCGAACTCGGCCTCTAGCTGACAGCTCGCTTTCTCTTGGTGGATTCGGGTTCTGGCTCCCCCTGCGGCACAGCTCGGTCGGCAACAGCTCGCTCAGACTCTGGCAGGCTCGGGCTCCCGCCTATCATGCAACACAGCTCGGCCCGCAACAGCTCTCGCAGACTCAGGTGGTACCTGACTTACACAGCCCCTACAGACCAGGGTCACAGCTCTGGCGGACTCTCAGTGTCTCTGTAATGGCCTCTGAAATGACCCACAGGTACAGCCTCCGCCAACATCTTGGAGACTCCTGGAAGCACCTGTTCAGAGGTGTCCCAGTAGGAAATGCAATGGCGACTGCCCGCAGGGGAGCTGCTTATATAGGATGAGTGGGCGGGGCTAGCCTCGCTTTATGCAAAGCAGGGATTGGAGAGTGTGTCTGCCTGTGATTGGTGGACACTTCTCTACGCTGATTGGTGAGCTTTCCCTCCTGCACCTCCCACCCACGTGGTCCCCTCTGCGCCTGCGCAGGCCTAGCCAGGCCTGGCCTGCCCCGGAGCCAGTGCATGGACCCTGCTCTCCGTGACCGTCCCCCCTGGAAATGGGGTGTTACCTGACTTGGGGTGCCCCCAGGTCTTCACTTTCCTCCGGTGGACACCACCACCTTCTGGACAGGCTGGGTACACGCGTGCCCACAGTTCGCATGGACCGCTGGTGCCTGGGACACGGGGAGGGGGGGTGAGCAGGAGCAGGGTGGGGAGGGAGAGGGAACCTGAAAGGCTGCTCAGTGCTCTTCCCAGGCACCTCATGGCGACCTGGGCATCTGAAGGATCTGTACTAGGAGCATGTGCTTGCTGGGCACATTGCCCCAGAATCTCCAGGTACTCGATGGGGACCTCTCTGCGCAGGACACGAGGACTTCACATGGAAACTCAGGGCTACTAGAGGCAGCAGCCACACCAAAGCTAATCGATGAGGCAGAAGCCCAGAGTGAGTCAAGCTGTGCCCTGGAACGCATACACCGCCTCAGCTTGGTTGGCACCACCCCCACAACCATGCTCAGCCTGGCCAAGGTCACCCTGGTAGAGGACTGTTGGTTGAACTCTGCTGCCCTTGGACCAATTCAATACTTAGCGGTCCCTGCTCCTGCGCAGAACTCCATTTCATCAGGCAGTAAGTATCATATCAAAGATGCTGGAAGAGTCACTCCCCTGTGAAGTCCGGAGGACATGTTTAATGTTTCATAGAGACCCAGTGACTGAGGCAGCCTCTTGCAATGACTGGGCATGGAGCCACAAATTCCCCAGGGAGCTTCTCGGTCTGTCCAGTAGGGACCTTCCTGGAATGGTGTGAACAGGGACTCAATCGGCCCTCAGGCCAGACCTGACACTCCCCACACCCTGCCCCAAAAGGCAGAGTCCCACAGAGCACCCACGTGTCCCCTGCTGCTTTTCCAGGCTGCTAGGATGTGGTGGGACCTCATGAGGGACTTGGCAGGGCCCTTTCTGTAACATCCCAGGAACTAGGCTCAGGGGCTCCCAACAGTCGGGAAACGAAACTCCCCTTTAGCTTTCTCTAGTAACAAACTATAGAAAGGATCCCCGAAAGTATACTCTTCCCCTTTAGCTTTCTACCACGTCGCTGTAACCTGCACACTAAAGGGGGCCCCACACGTACTTAATGCAACCCTTCACTGGGGGGGGGGGTTGTTGGGGGGTGGGGAGTGGGGGGGGGTGGGATGGGGCTGCCGATGGAGCTGATCGCTAAGCAGACGCACTACTACCCCACGCAAGCCCAGGTTCAAGCCCCCACGCCCCCATCCGCAAGAGCCATGCATCACAGACGGACACGCACAGCACGATTGCAGGCCTTTCTCCTTGAGCTTCTATCCTACCAACGAACGAGCGCACACCACCCAGCCCCACCCCGAACGCCAGCTGGACCAGAGTTCCAGCTGCCGGGAGTTCCGGACCCCATCAATCACCCAAACAAACCCGCATGGAAGGGGGTGGAGAGGCCCACCCTCAACCCAATACCCACAGGAGAAATTGTTATGGGCCCCAAAACAGGCTTAACACCACATCGTGTCAACTTTTAATACTTTTATTGAGTAGAGACAAACCAAGAAAAGAGCAGCATGTAAAGGAATGACACCTGCAGCCCTGCTTCACCACTTGTGAAGCTTCCCTGCTGCCGCTGCCCCCCTCCCCGTCCCCACTGCCACATCATCATCCACAGCTGTAGGCTTGTTTCAGCGACACCGCCTCAGCGCTCCTTCAGCTTGTCAGCCAGGCGGTCAGCAGCTCCTTTAGTGTTACAGCCAGCTCCGCGCAGCTCCACGAAGCTAGAGGCTCTGTAGCAGTGGGGACACTGCTCCCCCGACCCCAAAGGCACCATCTCGCCACAGGGTCAGCGCTGCACAGCACTCCGGCAGCCTCCTGTTCCTGCCACGAACTCCGCCAGCAACAGCTCCAAGAGGCTGGAGGGCTCCTGCTCCTGCTCCAGCTCCAGCTCCCCCCGTGAATGCCTCGGCCACCCAACAGCTCGCTCACTCTTGGTGGGCTCGGGTTCAGGCTCCTCCTGCGGCACAGCTAAGCCTGGAGGCAGCTCACTCCAACTCTAGCAGGCTGGGGCTTCCTCAGGCAATACAGCTTGGCCTGCAACAGCTCACTCTCCAGTGGGCTCCAGCTCGTCACACAGCACAGCCCGGCCCGTAGCAGCCGCTCAGTCTCTGGCGGGCTCCAGCTCCTGTGACGGCACAGCTCAGCCTGCCCAGAGCTCAAGCAGACGCCCGCAGGCTCCAGTTTCCACTGCGAACTCGGCCTCTAGCTGACAGCTCGCTTTCTCTTGGTGGATTCGGGTTCTGGCTCCCCCTGCGGCACAGCTCGGTCGGCAACAGCTCGCTCAGACTCTGGCAGGCTCAGCCCACAACAGCTCTCGCAGACTCAGGTGGTACCTGACTTACACAGCCCCTACAGACCAGGGTCACAGCTCTGGCGGACTCTCAGTGTCTCTGTAATGGCCTCTGAAATGACCCACAGGTACAGCTTCGGCCAACATCTTGGAGGCTCCTGGAAGCACCTGTTCAGAGGTGTCCCAGTAGGAAATGCAATGGCGACTGCCCGCAGGGGAGCTGCTTATATAGGATGAGTGGGCGGGGCTAGCCTCGCTTTATGCAAAGCAGGGATTGGCAAGTGTGTGTGCCTGTTATTGGTGGACACTTCTCTACGCTGATTGGTGAGCTTTCCCTCCTGCACCTCCCACCCACGTGGTGCCCTCTGCGCCTGCACAGGCCTAGCCAGGCCTGGCCTGCCCAGGAGCCAGTGCATGGACCCTGCTCTCCGGGACCGTCCCCCCTGGAAATGGGGTGTTACCTGACTTGCGGTGTCCCCAGGTCTGCACTTTCCTCCGGTGGCCTCCACCACCTTCTGGACAGGCTGGGTACACGCGTGCCCACAGCTCGCATGTACTGATGGTGCCTGGGACATGGGGTGGTGGTGGGAGCAGGAGCGGGGAGGGGAGGGAGAGGGTGCAGTGTGGGGCGGGGCGGGGGGGCCCCTCCCACTGCTCTTTGCGGGCACCTCTGCACTTCTAGAGGAAGGGGTGGTCTCCCCTCAAATGTCCAAAGACTGAGATCGGCAAGGCCCAGTGAACCCTCAGAGTTGCTGTCGGGACAGACATCCATTGAAGAATAGGCACTTGAAACACTGCGCACATAGGAGAACAGCAGTGGCAGAGGAAAAGGAGAAGCTCAGAAAACGTGAGCGAGAGGAAGTTGAGGCCATACTCAGGAAGCAGTTCTGTTTTGACAGCTCACAAAAAATCAACTGTGCTGGCCACTTGGGAAACCACAACACCCATGACATACCCACTTTCACAAGTTAAGGAAAAGTAATTTCAGGTAGGAGATGAGTGGATCAGAGGCAAGTCGTACAACAGTGTGACCAAAAGAAGAACGGTCGCCGAACCACACAAGTGCCCTAGACAGTGAGAACACCCCCGAAAGAAATGTGTGCAGTTCACACGGAGCTTAACACTAATTAAAGGGATTAAGAAGATGACTAACTACGTGAAAGAAAAGCATGAGTTTGGAAAACAAAACAACAAAACCAAAAAAAAAAACAACACCTCGTTTGTCTGGAAAAGTGGTCCAGTGGATAAGGTATCGGGCTCCCTGGATTCATGTGCCTGAGTGATGCTTGCTTGTTCCTCTCTCTCTCCTATTTCCTTTAACACATAAGGAAAGCTTTTAAAATAAAGACCTCAGGAATTAGGGGGTAGACTCAGGAGAGATTAAGAAAAGACAAAAGAGTTGAAAACATCTTTTCAAATTTCAGAAATCAAGACTAAGGTAAATAAATGAACTTTTACGCCTACAGAAACAGACAAAGGTAAAGCTGTCTGTTATAAACAGAGTCGAGGAGCCCTTTAGACAGAAATATACAGATGACAAGCAAAAGGAAAAAAACCGAAGGTGCATGTAACAGAAGTCACGATAAAGATTGTAACTGGAGGGCTGGGTGGTGGCCCACCTGGTTAAGTGCACATGTTGCAATGCACAAGGACCCAGGTTTGAGTCCCCGCTCCCCACCTGCAGGGGGAAATCTTCGTGAGTGGTGAAGCAGTGCTGCAGGTGTCTCTCTTTCTCTCTGTGTCCCTCACTATCACACCCTTCCCTCTTAATTTCTGCCTATCTCTATCCAGTAAGTAAATAGAGATCAAATTCGTTTTTTTTTTAAACAAGATATTGGAGCAAAAGGCACGAATCAGTATTGAATGGAATAGTTCACGAAAACTTTCCTGGATGAAAAAAGAAAGAATGAATGAAAGGAGGGGGGAGGGAGAGAGAGAGAGAGAGAAAGGGAAAGAAGGAGGAGGAGGAAGAAGAAGGACGAAAGGAAGAAGGAGAAGGAGAAGAAGAGGAAAACTACAAGCACAGAAAAGAAACCACCAACAAGGGAAAGCAAAGAAGGGAAAGTCCACCAATCACCGCGGGGCAGCTCTCCACCAATGAGAACTGAACTCATACAAAGCAGGTTTTGCATAAAGCAGATCTAGCCCCGCCCCCTGCGCCAATGTAAGCGCCATTCGGGGTGTTTTCTACCCGTGCTGCACCCTGCGGGGGCCCAGTTGGAGTAGTTGGCGTTGCCCCTCACGGGCTGCTGCAGAACCGTTGCTCCTACGTAGGAAGCAGTATAGACCCCTCCTGGTCCGGGTAGTCTGAGTACAGCTTTCAGGCAGCCTCTGAGGGGATCCTTCAGTGGAGTCACTGGTGCTGTGTGGAGATGCCATATTGGGGAAGCCCAGAGTCGGGGCGGGGGGGGGGGCGACAGAAAGCTGGCTTTAAACAAGTTTTCTGTGATTAGTTCTGTCACCCCTGCTTTGGGTCAGCTCATCTTGCTCATAGGCACATTACGGGATGGCGTTTGAGCCCCACAGACCAGATGTGGGTTGGTCATCCCTGATGTGCTGAGTCCCCACTGGCCGCCGCCACCTAGTGGAAGCAGCCCTCCCTTATTGCGTGAGGAGGAGCCCTGAGGACAGGCCGGAAGAGAGCCCTGGCTAGAGCCCAGGCCTCAGACTCTAACCTATGAGGCTGGTAGTGAGCATGCAGGACCCGTACACAGGAGGCTCTTGGTCAACTGCCTGGAGTCACTTGCTGCCCTCCCACTCCCCCTCCCCTTGCACATGAACTTCTGCCTTCAGGGACACAAGGACAGTGGATCTCCTGAAGGAAACTGCAAGCAGACCGGCTAAGGAAGTGACCCAGTGCTATGTGATAGGACTTGGCGTGCGTGTGAAGTGATGTATCCCATGCCCTAAGCCACACCTGCTGAAGTGATGCGCTGTAGATGGCCCTCCCCTCCCTTTTCCCCTCCCATCCCCTCCCCACATTTACCTCTCTATACACGTCAGATGACCAAACATCTGCTGTAAAGGTAAACATTGAAAGAGGCTATATAATCTGGGTAAATAATCCTCAGGCAGGCCAAGACACCTTCTGCTACAAGAATCATATTTCACATTGATTTCTCTGGAGAACTAAGAAAGCACCTTAAGTGGGTGAACAGAAAATAAAGCTGGGGTCTGCCTGAAAAGTGTCAACAGCTTTGGCCTGGGCAGTGTCTCAGCAGGCAGAGCACAGAACTTTCAAGGGGTGTGTGCGTTGCGGGGGTGGGATGGGGAGGGCTGGGAGACTCCAGGTTTGAATCCCAGCACTGACTGCAAAGGCTAGAGTGGTGTCCTGGTGCGTGTGTGCCTGCCTGCCTGCCTGCCTGCCTGCCCACCCACCCACATGCTCGCCTGCCCACCCGCCTGCCTGACTCTCTCTGTGACTCGCTGTTCCAGCTGGCGCGCAGGGTGGGGCTGGGATGTGTGCGCTCGTTCATTGGTAGAAGTTCAAGCAGAAAGGCCTGCAATCGTGCTGTGCCTGTCCGTCCGTGATGCATGGCTCTTGCGGATGGGAGCGTGGGGGCTTAAACCTGGGCCTGCTTGGGGTAGTAGTGCGTCTGCTTAGCGATGGGCTCCATCGGCAGCCCCATCCCACCCCCCCACTCCCCACCCCCATACCAACCCGCAACACCCCCCCTCCCCGTAAAGGGTTGCATTAAGTACGTGTGGGGCCCCCTTATGTCCAAATTACAGCGAAGTGGTAGAAAGCTAAAGGGGAAGAGTATACTTTCGGGGATCCTTTCTATAGTTTGTTACTAGAGAAAGCTAAAGGGGAGTTCCTCTTTCCGACTGTTGGGAGCCCCTGAGCCCAGTTCCAGGGATGTTACAGAAAAGCACCTGCCAAGTCCCTCATGTGGTCCCACCACATCCTGGCAGCCTGGAAAAGCAGCAGGGGACACGTGAGTGCTCTGTGGGACTCTGCCTTTTGGGGCAGGGTGTGGGGAGTGTCAGGTCTGGCCTGAGGGCCGATTGAGTCCCTGTTCACACCATTCCAGGAAGGTCCCTACTGGACAGACCGAGAAGCTCCCTGGGGAAGTTGTGGCTCCATGCCCAGTCATTGCAAGAGGCTGCCTCAGTCACTGGGTCTCTATGAAACATTAAACATGTCCTCCGGACTTCACAGGGGAGTGACTCTTCCAGCATCTGTGATATGATACTGCCCGATGAAATGGAGTTCTGCGCAGGAGCAGGGACCGCTAAGTGTTGAATTGGTCCAAGGGCAGCAGAGTTCAACCAACAGTCCTCTACCAGGGTGACCTTGGCCAGGCTGAGCATGGTTGTGGGGGTGATGCCAACCAAGCTGAGGTGGTGTATGCGTTCCAGGGCACAGCTTGACTCACTCTGGGCTTCTGCCTCATCGATTAGCTTTGGTGTGGCTGCTGCCTCTAGTAGCTCTGAGTTTCCATGTGAAGTCCTCGTGTCCTGCGCAGAGAGGTCCCCATCGACTACCTGGAGATTCTGGGGCAATGTGCCCAGCAAGCACATGCTCCTAGTACAGATCCTTCAGATGCCCAGGTCGCCATGAGGTGCCTGGGAAGAGCACTGAGCAGCCTTTCAGGTTCCATCTCCCTCCACACCCTGCTCCTGCTCCCCCCCCCCCCCGTGTCCCAGGCACCAGCAGTCCATACGAGCTGTGGGCACGCGTGTACCCAGCCTGTCCAGAAGGTGGTGGAGGCCACCGGAGGAAAGTGCAGACCTGGGGACACCGCAAGTCAGGTAACACCCCATTTCCAGGGGGGACGGTCCCGGAGAGCAGGGTCCATGCACTGGCTCCTGGGCAGGCCAGGCCTGGCTAGGCCTGTGCAGGCGCAGAGGGCACCACGTGGGTGGGAGGTGCAGGAGGGAAAGCTCACCAATCAGCGTAGAGAAGTGTCCACCAATAACAGGCACACACACTTGCCAATCCCTGCTTTGCATAAAGCGAGGCTAGCCCCGCCCACTCATCCTATATAAGCAGCTCCCCTGCGGGCAGTCGCCATTGCATTTCCTACTGGGACACCTCTGAACAGGTGCTTCCAGGAGCCTCCAAGATGTTGGCCGAAGCTGTACCTGTGGGTCATTTCAGAGGCCATTACAGAGACACTGAGAGTCCGCCAGAGCTGTGACCCTGGTCTGTAGGGGCTGTGTAAGTCAGGTACCACCTGAGTCTGCGAGAGCTGTTGTGGGCTGAGCCTGCCAGAGTCTGAGCGAGCTGTTGCCGACCGAGCTGTGCCGCAGGGGGAGCCAGAACCCGAATCCACCAAGAGAAAGCGAGCTGTCAGCTAGAGGCCGAGTTCGCAGTGGAAACTGGAGCCTGCGGGCGTCTGCTTGAGCTCTGGGCAGGCTGAGCTGTGCCGTCACAGGAGCTGGAGCCCGCCAGAGACTGAGCGGCTGCTACGGGCCGGGCTGTGCTGTGTGACGAGCTGGAGCCCACTGGAGAGTGAGCTGTTGCAGGCCAAGCTGTATTGCCTGAGGAAGCCCCAGCCTGCTAGAGTTGGAGTGAGCTGCCTCCAGGCTTAGCTGTGCCGCAGGAGGAGCCTGAACCCGAGCCCACCAAGAGTGAGCGAGCTGTTGGGTGGCCGAGGCATTCACGGGGGGAGCTGGAGCTGGAGCAGGAGCAGGAGCCCTCCAGCCTCTTGGAGCTGTTGCTGGCGGAGTTCGTGGCAGGAACAGGAGGCTGCCGGAGTGCTGTGCAGCGCTGACCCTGTGGCGAGATGGTGCCTTTGGGGTCGGGGGAGCAGTGTCCCCACTGCTACAGAGCCTCTAGCTTCGTGGAGCTGCGCGGAGCTGGCTGTAACACTAAAGGAGCTGCTGACCGCCTGGCTGACAAGCTGAAGGAGCGCTGAGGCGGTGTCGCTGAAACAAGCCTACAGCTGTGGATGATGATGTGGCAGTGGGGACGGGGAGGGGGGCAGCGGCAGCAGGGAAGCTTCACAAGTGGTGAAGCAGGGCTGCAGGTGTCATTCCTTTACATGCTGCTCTTTTCTTGGTTTGTCTCTACTCAATAAAAGTATTAAAAGTTGACACGATGTGGTGTTAAGCCTGTTTTGGGGCCCATAACAATTTCTCCTGTGGGTATTGGGTTGAGGGTGGGCCTCTCCACCCCCTTCCATGCGGGTTTGTTTGGGTGATTGATGGGGTCCGGAACTCCCGGCAGCTGGAACTCTGGTCCAGCTGGCGTTCGGGGTGGGGCTGGGTGGTGTGCGCTCGTTCGTTGGTAGGATAGAAGCTCAAGGAGAAAGGCCTGCAATCGTGCTGTGCGTGTCCGTCTGTGATGCATGGCTCTTGCGGATGGGGGCGTGGGGGCTTGAACCTGGGCTTGCGTGGGGTAGTAGTGCGTCTGCTTAGCGATCAGCTCCATCGGCAGCCCCATCCCACCCCCCCCACTCCCCACCCCCCAACAGCCCCCCCCCCAGTGAAGGGTTGCATTAAGTACGTGTGGGGCCCCCTTTAGTGTGCAGGTTACAGCGACGTGGTAGAAAGCTAAAGGGGAAGAGTATACTTTCGGGGATCCTTTCTATAGTTTGTTACTAGAGAAAGCTAAAGGGGAGTTTCGTTTCCCGACTGTTGGGAGCCCCTGAGCCTAGTTCCTGGGATGTTACAGAAAGGGCCCTGCCAAGTCCCTCATGAGGTCCCACCACATCCTAGCAGCCTGGAAAAGCAGCAGGGGACACGTGGGTGCTCTGTGGGACTCTGCCTTTTGGGGCAGGGTGTGGGGAGTGTCAGGTCTGGCCTGAGGGCCGATTGAGTCCCTGTTCACACCATTCCAGGAAGGTCCCTACTGGACAGACCGAGAAGCTCCCTGGGGAATTTGTGGCTCCATGCCCAGTCATTGCAAGAGGCTGCCTCAGTCACTGGGTCTCTATGAAACATTAAACATGTCCTCCGGACTTCACAGGGGAGTGACTCTTCCAGCATCTTTGATATGATACTTACTGCCTGATGAAATGGAGTTCTGCGCAGGAGCAGGGACCGCTAAGTATTGAATTGGTCCAAGGGCAGCAGAGTTCAACCAACAGTCCTCTACCAGGGTGACCTTGGCCAGGCTGAGCATGGTTGTGGGGGTGGTGCCAACCAAGCTGAGGCGGTGTATGCGTTCCAGGGCACAGCTTGACTCACTCTGGGCTTCTGCCTCATCGATTAGCTTTGGTGTGGCTGCTGCCTCTAGTAGCCCTGAGTTTCCATGTGAAGTCCTCGTGTCCTGCGCAGAGAGGTCCCCATCGAGTACCTGGAGATTCTGGGGCAATGTGCCCAGCAAGCACATGCTCCTAGTACAGATCCTTCAGATGCCCAGGTCGCCATGAGGTGCCTGGGAAGAGCACTGAGCAGCCTTTCAGGTTCCCTCTCCCTCCCCACCCTGCTCCTGCTCACCCCCCCTCCCCGTGTCCCAGGCACCAGCGGTCCATGCGAACTGTGGGCACGCGTGTACCCAGCCTGTCCAGAAGGTGGTGGTGTCCACCGGAGGAAAGTGAAGACCTGGGGGCACCCCAAGTCAGGTAACACCCCATTTCCAGGGGGGACGGTCACGGAGAGCAGGGTCCATGCACTGGCTCCGGGGCAGGCCAGGCCTGGCTAGGCCTGCGCAGGCGCAGAGGGGACCACGTGGGTGGGAGGTGCAGGAGGGAAAGCTCACCAATCAGCGTAGAGAAGTGTCCACCAATCACAGGCAGACACACTCTCCAATCCCTGCTTTGCATAAAGCGAGGCTAGCCCCGCCCACTCATCCTATATAAGCAGCTCCCCTGCGGGCAGTCGCCATTGCATTTCCTACTGGGACACCTCTGAACAGGTGCTTCCAGGAGTCTCCAAGATGTTGGCGGAGGCTGTACCTGTGGGTCATTTCAGAGGCCATTACAGAGACCCTGAGAGTCCGCCAGAGCTGTGACCCTGGTCTGTAGGGGCTGTGTAAGTCAGGTACCACCTGAGTCTGCGAGAGCTGTTGCGGGCCGAGCTGTGTTGCATGATAGGCGGGAGCCCGAGCCTGCCAGAGTCTGAGCGAGCTGTTGCCGACCGAGCTGTGCCGCAGGGGGAGCCAGAACCCGAATCCACCAAGAGAAAGCGAGCTGTCAGCTAGAGGCCGAGTTCGCAGTGGAAGCTGGAGCCCGCGGGCGTCTGCTTGAGCTCTGGGCAGGCTGAGCTGTGCTGCCAAAGGAGCTGGAGCCCGCCAGAGACTGAGCAGCTGTAACGGGCAGGGCTGTGCTGTGTGACGAGCTGGAGCCCACTGGAGAGAGTGAGCTGTTGCAGGCCGAGCTGTATTGCCTGAGGAGCCCCAGCCTGCCAGAGTTGGAGTGAGCTGCCCCCAGGCTGAGCTGTGCCGCAGGAGGGGCCTGAACCCGAGCCCACCAAGAGTGAGCGAGCTGTTGGATGGCCGAGGCATTCACGGGGGAGCTGGAGACAGAAGAAGCAGAAGTAGCAGCTGGAGCAGGAGCCAGGAGCCCGCCAGACTCTTAGAGCTGTTGCTGGCTGAGTTCGTGGCAGGAACAGGAGGCTGCCGGAGTGCTGTGCAGCGCTGACCCTGTGGCGAGATGGTGCCTTTGGGGTCAGGGGAGCAGTGTCCCCACTGCTACAGAGCCTCTAGCTTCGTGGAGCTGCGCGGAGCTGGCTGTAACACTGAAGGAGCTGCTGACCGCCTGGCTGACAAGCTGAAGGAGCGCTGAGGCGGTGTCGCTGAAACAAGCCTACAGCTGTGGACGATGATGTGGCGGTGGCGACGGGGAGGGGGGCAGCGGCAGCAGGGAAGCTTCACAAGTGATGAAGCAGGGCTGCAGGTGTCATTCCTTTACATGCTGCTCTTTTCTTGGTTTGTCTCTACTCAATAAAAGTATTAAAAGTTGACACGATGTGGTGTTAGACCTGGTTTGGGGCCCATAACAATTTCTCCTGTGGGTATCGGGTTGAGGGTGTGCCTCTCCACCCCCCGTCCATGCGGGTTTGTTTGGGTGATTGATGGGGTCCGGAACTCCCGGCAGCTGGAACTCTGTTCGAGCTGGCGCTCAGGGTGGGGCCGGGTGGTGTGCGCTCGTTCCTTGGTAGGATAGAAGTTCAAGGAGAAAGGCCTGCTGCAATCGTGCTGTGCGTGTCCGTCCGTGATGCATGGCTCTTGCGGATGGTGTGGGGGCTTGAACCTGGGCCTGCGTGGGGTAGTAGTGCGTCTGCTTAGCGATCAGCTCCATCGGCAGCCCCATCCCACCCCCCCCCCACTCTCCAACCCCCCCCCCCCCCAAACCCCCCCCCCCCGTGAAGTGTTGCATTAAGTACGTGTGGGGCCCCCTTTAGTGTCCATGTTACAGCGACGTGGTAGAAAGCTAAAGGGGAAGACTATAGTTTTGGGGATCCTTTCAATAGTTTGCTACTAGAGAAAGCGAAAGGGGAGTTCCTCTTTCCGACTGTTGGGAGCCCCTGAGCCCAGTTCCTGGGATGTTACAGAAAGGCCCCTGCCAAGCCCCTCAAGAGGTCCCACCACATCCTGGCAGCCTGGAAAAGCAGCAGGGGACACGTGAGTGCTCTGTGGGACTCTGCCTTTTGGGGCAGGGTGTGGGGAGTGTCAGGTCTGGCCTGAGGGACGATTGAGTACCTGTTCACGCCATTCCAGAAAGGTCCCTACTGGACAGACCGAGACGCTCCCTGGGGAAGTTGTGGGTACATGCCCAATCATTGCAAGAGGCTGCCTCAGTCACTGGGTCTCTATCAAACATTAAACATGTCCTCCGGACTTCATAGGGGAGTGACTCATCAAGCATCTTTGATATGATACTTACTGCCTGATGAAATGGAGTTCTGCGCAGGAGCAGGGACCGCTAAGTACTGAATTGGTCCAAGAGCAGCAGAGTTCAACCAACAGTCCTCTACCAGGGTGACCTTGGCCAGGCTGAGCATGGTTGTGGGGGTGGTGCCAACCAAGCTGAGGTGGTGTATGCGTTCCAGGGCACAGCTTGACTCACTCTGGGCTTCTGCCTCATCGATTAGCTTTGGTGTGGCTGCTGCCTCTAGTAGCCCTGAGTTTCCATGTGACGTCCTCGTGTCCTGCGCAGAGAGGCCCCCATCGACTACCTGGAGATTCTGGGGCAATGTGCCCAGCAAGCACATGCTCCTAGTACAGATCCTTCAGATGCCCAGGTCGCCATGAGGTGCCTGGGAAGAGCACTGAGCAGCCTTTCAGGTTCCCTCTCCCTCCCCACCCTGCTCCTGCTCCCCCCCAGCCCCGTGTCCCAGGCACCAGCAGTCCATGTGATCTGTGGGCACGCGTGTACCCAGCCTGTCCAGAAGGTGATGGAGGCTACCGGAGGAAAGTGCAGACTTGGGGCCACCCCAAGTCAGGTAACACCCCATATCCAGGGAGGACGGTCCCGGAGAGCAGGGTCCATGCACTGGCTCCTGGGCAGGCCAGGCCTGGCTAAGCCTGTGCAGGTGCAAAGGGGACCACGTGGGTGGGAGGTGCAGGAGGGAAAGCTCACCAATCAGCGCAGAGAAGTGTCCACCAATCACAGGCAGACACACATGCCAATCCCTGCTTTGCATAAAGCGAGGCTAGCCCCGCCCACTCATCCTATATAAGCAGCTCCCCTGCGGGCAGTCGCCATTGAAGTTCCCACTGGGACACCTCTGAACAGGTGATTCCAGGAGCCTCCGAGAAGTCTGCTCGGGGCGGTGTGTGGGTCATTTCAGAGGCCATTACAGAGACACTGAGAGTCCGACAGAGCTGTGACCCTGATCTGTAGGGGCTGTGTAGGTCAGGCACCACGTGAGTCTGCGAGAGCTGTTGCGGGCCGAGCGTGATGAGTGGGAGCCCAAGCCTGCCAGAGTCTGAGAGAGCTGTCCCAGACTGAGCTGTGCCGCAGGGGGAGCCAGAACCCGAATCCACCAAGAGAAAGCAAGCTGTCAGTTAGAGGCTGAGTTTGCAGTGGAAGCTGGAGCCCGCGGGGGTCTGCGTGAGCTCTTGGCAGGCTGAGCTGTGCTGCCACAGGAGCTGGAGCCCTCCAGAGTCTGAGCGAGCTGTTACAGGCCGGGCTGTGCTGTGTGACGAGCTGGAGCCCGCTGGAGAGAGTGAGCTGTTGTAGGCCGAGCTGTATTGCCTGAGGAGCCCTAACCTGCCGGAGTTGGAGTGAGCTGCCTCCAGGCTGAGCTGTGCCGCAGGAGGAGCCTAAACCCGAGCCCACCAAGAGTGAGCCAGCTGTTGGATGGCCGAGGCATTCACGGGGGAGCTGGAGCTGGGGCCCACGGGGATCTGCAGGCGCTCTTGGCAGGCTGAGCTGTGCTGTGTGGCCAGAGCCTGTACCCGCTAGAGTCTGAGCTGTTGACTGGCTGAATTCTGCGGGGGGAGCTGGAGCTGGAGCCCGAGCCTGCGGTGGTCTACATAGGCTGTGTCACAGGAGCAGGAGCCCGCCAGTCTGTGAGCTGTTGACTGGTCGAGTTCAAAGCAGGAGCAGCAGCCAGAGCAGGAGGAGGAGCAGAAGCAGCAGCTGGAGCAGAAGCAGCAGCTGGAGCAGAAGCCCGCCAGACTCTTGGAGCTGTTGCTGCCTGAGTTCGTGGCAGGAACAGGAGGCTGCCGGAGTGCTGTGCAGCGCTGACCCTGTGGCGAGATGGTGCCTTTGGGGTCGGGGGAGCAGTGTCCCCACTGCTACAGAGCCTCTAGCTTCGTGGAGCTGCGCGGAGCTGGCTGTAACACTAAAGGAGCTGCTGACCGCCTGGCTGACAAGCTGAAGGAGCGCTGAGGCGGTGTCGCTGAAACAAGCCTACAGCTGTGGACGATGATGTGGCGGTGGCGACGGGGAGGGGGGGCAGCGGCAGCAGGGAAGCTTCACAAGTGGTGAAGCAGGGCTGCAGGTGTCATTCCTTTACATGCTCTTTTCTTGGTTTGTCTCTACTCAATAAAAGTATTAAAAGTTGACACGATGTGGTGTTAAGCCTGTTTTGGGGCCCATGACAATTTCTCCTGTGGGTATCGGGTTGAGGGTGGGCCTCTCCACCCCCTTCCATGCGGGTTTGTTTGGGTGATTGATGGGGTCTGGAACTCCCCGCAGCTGGAACTCTGTTCCAGCTGGTGCTCAGGGTGGGGCCGGGTGGTGTGCGCTCGTTCCTTGGTAGGATAGAAGTTCAAGGAGAAAGGCCTGCAATCGTGCTGTGCGTGTCCGTCCGTGATGCATGGCTCTTGTGGATGGTGTGGGGGCTTGAACCTGGGCCTGCATCCGGTAGTAGTGCGTCTGCTTAGCGATCGGCTCCGTCGGCAGCCACATCCCACCCCACCACTCTCCACCCCCATCCCATCCCCAACCCCCCCCCCCAGTGAAGGGTTGCATTAAGTACATGTGGGGCCCCCTTTAGTGTCCAGGTTACAGCGATGTGGTAGAAAGCTAAGGGGGAAGACTATACTTTCGGGGATCCTTTCTATAGTTTTGTTACTAGAGAAAGCTAAAGGGGAGTTTGGTTTCCCAACTGTTGGGAGCCCCTGAGCCCAGTTCCTGGGATGTTACAGAAAGGCCCCTGCCAAGTCCCTCAAGAGGTCCCACCACATCCTGGCAGCCTGGAAAAGCAGCAGGGGACACGTGGGTGCTCTGTGGGACTCTGCCTTTTGGGGCAGGGTGTGGGGAGTGTCAGGTCTGGCCTGAGGGCCGATTGAGTCCCTGTTCACACCATTCCAGGAAGGTCCCTACTGGACAGACCGAGACGCTCCCTGGGGAAGTTGTGGGTACATGCCCAATCATTGCAAGAGGCTGCCTCAGTCACTGGGTCTCTATCAAACATTAAACATGTCCTCCGGACTTCATAGGGGAGTGACTCATCAAGCATCTTTGATATGATACTTACTGCCTGATGAAATGGAGTTCTGCGCAGGAGCAGGGACCGCTAAGTACTGAATTGGTCCAAGAGCAGCAGAGTTCAACCAACAGTCCTCTACCAGGGTGACCTTGGCCAGGCTGAGCATGGTTGTGGGGGTGGTGCCAACCAAGCTGAGGTGGTGTATGCGTTCCAGGGCACAGCTTGACTCACTCTGGGCTTCTGCCTCATCGATTAGCTTTGGTGTGGCTGCTGCCTCTAGTAGCTCTGAGTTTCCATGTGAAGTCCTCGTGTCCTTCGCAGAGAGGTCCCCATCGACTACCTGGAGATTCTGGGGCAATGTGCCCAGCAAGCACATGCTCCTAGTACAGATCCTTCAGATGCCCAGGTCGCCATGAGGTGCCTGGGAAGAGCACTGAGCAGCAGCCTTTCTGGGTCACCTGCTCCACCAGCAGTGCCCTCAGGACTAGAGGCACCGGGGGTGTTACGGGGGAAACAGATCCCTTGGTCCTGGAGAGTGTGAAACTGAGCTGTTCCTGTTACAGCTCTCTTAAGGGAACCTCCTAGGCCTATAAGCTCTGGGCTTGTTCGGCATGGTAGTCCTCCTAAAAATCCCGAGTAAGTCTCACTCAGGAAAAATGAACTTTCTAGAGAAGAAAGCCAGATGCATGCTTGTGCCTGTGCAAGACCGGCCACCAGTTTTCCTGGGTCCAATCCTCTTACAGGCTGTTTGGGGACTAAGTGGAAGCAGACTAGTCCCTTCTTCTGGCCTTCCCAGCACCTCTGCCGTCACTCCCTTCAGCAAAGCCCCTACACGGCAGAGATAAATGGTTCCAGACCCTCATGAGCCCCAAGCCCTGTGCTGGCTTCCCTTGTGGAGCCTGGAGTCTCCTTCTCTGTAATTTAACTTAAAAAAAGTGGTTTGTGGGGCTGCTGAGGCATGTAAAAGAATTCACAGCGGGGAGCTGGGAACTGGCGTAAACAATACAAGCTTTATTAGGGTGAAGCAGGTAAAAGGCAAAATAAGCAATTATCATCAAGGGTCCAGAGTACGCTAGGTCCATAAAGTCTGAGTATAGTCATCAAATGTTTAATCCCGTAAGATAAACAAGTATCAGCTCTGGTAAAGGCTGTTCATGGCTGTAGAGGGTGTTGTGCCCAGATGTTCGAGTCCCAATCTCACGCAAAGAAGACCAGAATCACACGCAATAGCAAGAGCCTTTATTATCATGCTTAAGCTTGGGCCGCGGACACCCTTCCAAGCAAAGGGAGAGTCTGCGACCCCGATCACTTCTCGTTCCACCTTTTTCTAGTTATCACAGGGTGGGCACACGTGGAAATATCCACACGTAACAAGGAACCATTGGCCTTGGGCCAACAGCTGCTCTCAATATTTGGGGCCCCCCTCCCACCCCACAGAGGGGTCTACAAATTTACCAGCTAGCAGAGTCACACGTGTTCAGTTCTCATGGTGGATACCTGGTACACCTCCACCGAGATGTATCTGACCAGGAGAAGCAGCAGCAGCAAAAAAAAAAAAAAAAAAAAAGGGAGAGACAGAGAGCAATGTGCTCAAAGTCCCATGCTTTTCTACATTCCTTCTCTGAAGCACCTCCTCAGGGTGAGGTCATTGGTATGCTAATAGTCCCAAGCTCCTGTTGGGGTCACAATAATTCCCCACTTCTGATTATGTACATGGACAAGATATACAGTCTGTTTAAGCATAGGAGAAATAAGCAAATCTTCAGGGATTCTAGGGTTACCCCTGCAAGCTCTGCCCTCACCCCCCCCCCCCCCCCAGAGTGCGGGCCCAGTAACTGGGTATCAGATAAGGGCCCTGTTAGCCTGAAGACCTGTGGTCTAGTACCTGTGTCTAACCCAGAGATGGTCCATCACTCAGGGAACAACAGGGAGGGGATTCGCCTGTGTTTTCCCTCAGAAAGCTTCCACACCCATCTGGGTTCCCGCCCGCAATGTCCGGTATTTCCCAGAAGATGGCGCTGCTCGACCTGAAGAGGAATAAGAGGCCCTGGAACCGCAGAGCACCCCTGAGGAGACATAATGCAAGCTGGCAGGACCTGAGAAACCTGGTGCATCGCATCCAGGGGCAGAATCCCTCTACTGCCCTCCTCTCACCCGTTGCTCTCTCAGTATACCTCATCCTGCTGTCTGCTTTCCTGCTCCTGCTGCCTCCTCCCCAGTTCTCATTTGGCAGTTCCAAGTAAGGGAAACTTACAATGGAATTAATAAGATTATTGGGACTGGAAATTGCTCCCATAAAGGGTGCCAGTCAGCTGTAACTATACCTGTCAAATCAGAAGCAACAACCTACTGTACGGGAAGCGGCTGCCCATATGTTTGTTTTCCTTTTGACAATTCGGGCAGTTGTCTCACAGATGTAAATTGTTATGGTGGATGCCGTTACTGGTCTTGCAAAATTCATGGAGTTCCTGTTGCTTATATTCGGCGCCACAGTACAGCCAACTTGCCAGTATATAACCCTGCCCAACAATATTTTTCTGGTGAAGGATTTCTCAGATTCATCATCCACGACCCTTGGCACCCAAGGTGGGCCTCTGGGGTCACTGGAAAACTTTACTATAGTGCCGCTTCTAACTCTCCCTCTGCTGACATTTTTATCTCTCGACTGTTAGTCCTCGCCCCTAGGGAAATTCAGGTTCATAGCAAGATAACCAAACAAGAGCAGGCCCTTTCTAAAGCCCTTGCTCCTCAAGCCAGCTCTGAGATATCATGGCCAGACTTCCTTCAGTATGCTGTCTCTCTTATTGACCAATCCCCTGCTCTCCCAAACGCTTCCAATTGCTATGTATGTGCCTCTCTCAATAGGCCTCTTCTAGCCGTCACACCAGTAAATAATACTCCAGCTAACCTCACCAGCCTACCCAAGTCTTCTATTTCTGCTGACCTACCACCTCTGACTTCAATTCCTCTTTATGCAGAATCCACTGGTTCTGATTTCACTCTTACATGTTTATTGACCTCTTCTTTTACTCCTAGTGTTCCTCGATGTTCAAGGAACCTCCCCTTGACTTTGAATGTGTATGCACCTCCTCTGTTTGTGTTTTGGTGCAACACCACCCTATATTTTCGTGTCAATTCTTCTCTACCTGGTCCTTGCCTCCTAGTTTCTCTTGTTCCACAGCTGACCCTCTATGAAGAAGAAGAATTTCGTCAGCTGGCGATGGCTACCCACCGGAGGACCAGGCGTGCTGTTTTTCTCCCTCTGATTGTTGGAATCGGATTCACCGCTTCCCTCGGAATTGCTGCTGGAGCTTTGGGACAATCTCTCTATGCTGCTGGACGCATTGAAAATCAGCTCCAACAGTCCGTTGACTTTGCCTCTGACAGCTTGGAGTCTCTCCCGAGACAGATAGACTCCCTTGCCAAGGTGGTACTCCAGAACCGTCGTGGTTTGGACTTAATATATGCAGAACGGGGCATGGCAAGAAGAATGTTGTTTTTTTGTAAATGAAACTGGATTTGTAGAACAGAATGTTGATACCTTGCACAAACTTAGCCGTGATATTAAGAATTCCTTTTCCCCTTTCAATACTAACTCCTGGTTCTCTTCTCCTTTAACTGCTTGGCTTCTGCCTCTCCTAGGCCCTTTGCTAGCTATGGTAGCTCTATCGCTGGTTATTCCTTGCCTCATTCAATTCCTCAAGAAATGCATACGTGACATAATTAATGTTACATTACAGAGAGTCTCAGTTCACCCTTACACTCGTATTCCTTTAGAGGAAAGAAATGCTCTAACTGACATTGATCCATAAACACTGTTCATTAATTAAAGAAATTAGGAGGAGATGTTGGGAACATGTGTGAGCCTGATAGAGCTTAGGGAGAACCACCCCCATCTTTGGATGGAGGTCTGAGAAGATAACCTCTTGGTGAGTCTCTCTCAACCGAGGTGAGCATAAGGGGGGAAACTCACATTGGGTTCTTTCCTTCTTGACTCTCAGGCCCACAGATACCCCAGTACTTCCCTCCATTAACTGCAGGCCACATGGCCACAGATTCACTCATTCAAAGTCACCTTCTGATCACAGAAGAACACACCTTATCACACACTTCATCACACACCTCAGACCCCAGACAAGAGAAATTCCAAACTATATGGCCTTTTGATATTCATCTTCTCTCTGTCTCACCCTATGGGTTGAACCCCTATGCTTCTCTCAAATACCTTTGGATAATTAAGTTGCCTGTGCTATGGAGAATAACTGTCTTGTATCTCATCAATCCCTGTCATACAAGCCCCCTACCATAGGGGCATGCTGATTGTTAAGAAACCTGTAATTTCTGTCATATTTCAACCATAATTAACTTCATTGCTTTTCTATCTAACTCATGTCCACTTTGCTAATAAACGGACTCTAGGACTCTGGGATTCTAACGACTCAGATTCTAGATTCACACTGAGAGTCCCCTGGTGTCTTTTACTTCGTGTCACCCCTGTCATGAGCGAGAAAGAACCAGCCCGTTACCTTTCCCCTGGAGGTCACACTGCCGGAGAAGGAGAGAGACACCCCGAAAGGTGTGCGCTCGTTCGTTGGTAGGATAGAAGTTTAAGGAGAAAGGCCTGCAATCGTGCTGTGCGTGTCCGTCCGTGATGCATGGCTCTTGCGGATGGGGGCGTGGGGGAGTGGGGGCTTGAACCTGGGCCTGCTTGGGGTAGTAGTGCGTCTGCTTAGCGATCTGCTCCATCGGCAGCCCCATCCCACCCCCCCATTCCCACCCCCATCCCACCCCGCTACCACCACCACCCCCCCCCCCACCCGTGAAGGGTTGCATTAAGTACGTGTGGGGCCCCCTTGAGTGTCCAGGTTACAGCGACGTGGTAGAAAGCTAAAGGGGAAGACTATAGTTTCGGGGATCCTTTCTATAGTTTGTTACTAGAGAAAGCTAAAGGGGAGTTTCGTTTCCCGACTGTTGGGAGCCCCTGAGCCCAGTTCCTGGGATGTTACAGAAAGGGCCCTGCCAAGTCCCTCATGAGGTCCCACCACATCCTGGCAGCCTGGAAAAGCAGCAGGGGACACGTGGGTGCTCTGTGGGACTCTGCCTTTTGGGGCAGGGTGTGGGGAGTGTCAGGTCTGGCCTGAGGGCCGATTGAGTCCCTGTTCACACCATTCCAGGAAGGTCCCTACTGGACAGACCGAGAAGCTCCCTGGGGAAGTTGTGTCTCCATGCCCAGTCATTGCAAGAGGCTGCCTCAGTCACTGGGTCTCTATCAAACGTTAAACATGTCCTCCGGACTTCACAGGGGAGTGACTCTTCCAGCATCTTTGATATGATACTTACTGCCCGATGAAATGGAGTTCTGCGCAGGAGCAGGGACCGCTAAGTACTGAATTGGTCCAAGGGCAGCAGAGTTCAACCAACAGTCCTCTACCAGGGTGACCTTGGCCAGGTTGAGCATGGTTGTGGGGGTGGTGCCAACCAAGCTGAGGTGGTGTATGCGTTCCAGGGCACAGCTTGACTCACTCTGGGCTTCTGCCTCATCGATTAGCTTTGGTGTGGCTGCTGCCTCTAGTAGCTCTGAGTTTCCATGTGAGGTCCTCGTGTCCTGCGCAGAGAGGTCCCCATCGACTACCTGGAGATTCTGGGGCAATGTGCCCAGCAAGCACATGCTCCTAGTACAGATCCTTCAGTTGCCCAGGTCGCCATGAGGTGCCTGGGAAGAGCACTGAGCAGCCTTTCAGGTTCCCTCTCCCTCCCCACCCTGCTCCTGCTCACCCCCCGCCACCCCCCGTGTCCCAGGCACCAGCAGTCCTTGCGATCTGTGGGCACACGTGTACCCAGCCTGTCCAGAAGGTGGTGGAGGCCACCGGAGGAAAGTGCAGACCTGGGGCCACCCCAAGTCAGGTAACACCCCATATCCCGGGAGGACGGTCCCGGAGAGCAGGGTCCATGCACTGGCTCCTGGGCAGGCCAGGCCTGGCTAGGCCTGTGCAGGCGCAGAGGGCACCGCGTGGGTGGGAGGTGCAGGAGGGAAAGGTCACCAATCAGCGCAGAGAAGTGTCCACCAATCACAGGCAGACACACACGCCAATCCCTGCTTTGCATAAAGCGAGGCTAGCCCCGCCCACTCATCCTATATAAGCGGCTCCCCTGCGGGCAGTCGCCATTGCAGTTCCCACTGGGACACCTCTGAAGAAGTGCTTCCAGGACTTCCGAGATGTTGGCGGAGGCTGTACCTGTGGGTCGAGTCTGTTCGGGGTGGCGTGCGGGCCATTTCAGAGGCCGTTTCATAAGAGACACTGCGAGACCGACAGAGCTGTGACCCTGACCTGTAAGGACTGTGAAAGTCAGGGACTACCGGAGTCTGCAAGAGCTGTTGCGGGCGGGCCAAGCTGTGTTGCGCGATGAGCAGGAGCCTGAGCCTGCCAGAGTCTGAGCGAGCTGTTCCAGAGCGAGCTGTGCCACAGGGGGAACCAGAAACGGAGCCTACCAAGAGAAAGCGAGCTGTCAGCTAGAGGCTGAGTTCGCAGTGGGAGCTGGAGCCCGTGGGGTCGGCGTGAGCTCTTGGCAGGTTGAGCTGTGCTGCCACAGGAGCTGGAGCCCGCCGGAGTCTGAGCTGTTGACTGGCCGAATTCTGCGGGGGGGGCTGGAGATGGAGCGGCGGTCTACATGGGCTGTGTCGCAGGAGCAGGAGCCTGCCAGTCTGAGCTGTTGACTGGTCGAGTTCACGGCAGGAGCAGCGGCAGCAGCAGCTGGAGCAGGAGCCCAAGCTGGAGCCAGAGCAGCAGTATGAGCAGGAGCCTCAGCCTGAGCAGGAGGAGCAGCCAGAGCAAGAGCCTGCCAGAGCCTCTAGCTTCGTGGGGCCGTGCGGAGCTGGCTGTAACACTAAAGGAGCTGCTGACCGCCTGGCTGACAAGCTGAAGGAGCTCTGAGGCGGTATGGCTGTATAACAAGCCAACAGCTGGTGCCGATGATGTGGCTGTGGGGATGGGGGCAGTGGCAGCGGAAAGCTTCACAAGTGGTGTGAAGCAGGGCTGCAGGTGTCATTCCTTTACATGCTGCACTTTTCGTGGTTTGTCTCTACTCAATAAAAGCATTAAAGGCTGACACGATGTGGTGGTGTCTGTTTTGGGGCCCATGACAATTTCTCCTGTGGGTAATGGGTTGAGGGTGGGCCTCTCCACTCCCTTCCATGCGGGTTTGCTTGGGTGATTGATGGGGTCCAGTACTCCCGGCAGCTGGAACTGTTTCAGCTGGCGCACAGGGTGGGGGCGGGTGGTGTGCGCTCGTTCATTGGTAGAAGTTCAAGGAGAAAGGCCTGCAGTCGTGCTGTGCGTGTCCGTCCGTGATGCGTGGCTCTTGCGGATGGCTTGGGGGCTTGAACCGGGGCCTGCGTGAAGTAGTACGTCTGCTTAGCGATCAGCTCCATCCGCAGCCCCATCCCCCCCCCCAACAACCCTCCCCCCCGTGAAGGGTTGCATTAAGTACGTGTGGGGCCCCCTTGAGTGTCCAGGTTACAGCGACGTGGTAGAAAGCTAAAGGGGGAGACTATACTTTCGGGGACCCTTTCTATAGTTTGTTACTAGAGAAAGCTAAAGGGGAGTTCCTCTTTCCGACTGTTGGGAGCCCCTGAGCCCAGTTCCTGGGGTGTTACAGAAAGGCCCCTGCCAAGCCCCTCAAGAGGTCCCACCACATCCTGGCAGCCTGGAAAAGCAGCAGGGGACACGTGAGTGCTCTGTGGGACTCTGCCTTTTGGGGCAGGGTGTGGGGAGTGTCAGGTCTGGCCTGAGGGCCGATTGAGTCCCTGTTCACACCATTCCAGGAAGGTCCCTACTGGACAGACCGAGAAGCTCCCTGGGGAAGTTGTGGCTCCATGCCCAGTCATTGCAAGAGGCTGCCTCAGTCACTGGGTCTCTATCAAATGTTAAACATGTCCTCCGGACTTCACAGGGGAGTGACTCTTCCAGCATCTTTGATATGATACTTACTGCCCGATGAAATGGAGTTCTGCGCAGGAGCAGGGACCGCTAAGTACTGAATTGGTCCAAGGGCAGCAGAGTTCAACCAACAGTCCTCTACCAGGGTGACCTTGGCCAGGCTGAGCATGGTTGTGGGGGTGGTGCCAACCAAGCTGAGGTGGTGTATGCGTTCCAGGGCACAGCTTGACTCACTCTGGGCTTCTGCCTCATCGATTAGCTTTGGTGTGGCTGCTGCCTCTAGCAGCCCTGAGTTTCCATGTGAAGTCCTCGTGTCCTGCGCAGAGAGGTCCCCATCGACTACCTGGAGATTCTGGGGCAATGTGCCCAGCAAGCACATGCTCCTAGTACAGATCCTTCAGATGCCCAGGTCGCCATGAGGTGCCTGGGAAGAGCACTGAGCAGCCTTTCAGGTTCCCTCTCCCTCCCCACCCTGCTCCTGCTCACCCCCCGCCACCCCCCATGTCCCAGGCACCAGCAGTCCTTGCGATCTGTGGGCACACGTGTACCCAGCCTGTCCAGAAGGTGGTGGAGGCCACCGGAGGAAAGTGCAGACCTGGGGCCACCCCAAGTCAGGTAACACCCCATATCCCGGGAGGACGGTCCCGGAGAGCAGGGTCCATGCACTGGCTCCTGGGCAGGCCAGGCCTGGCTAGGCCTGTGCAGGCGCAGAGGGCACCACGTGGGTGGGAGGTGCAGGAGGGAAAGGTCACCAATCAGCGCAGAGAAGTGTCCACCAATCACAGGCAGACACACTCGCCAATCCCTGCTTTGCATAAAGCGAGGCTAGCCCCGCCCACTCATCCTATATAAGTGGCTCCCCTGCGGGCAGGCATCATTGCAGTTCCCACTCAGGGACACCTCTGAAGAAGTGCTTCCAGGACTTCCGAGATGGTGGCGGAGGCTGTACCTGTGGGTCGAGTCTGCTCTGGCGGCGTGTGGGTCGTTTCAGAGACCGTTACATGGAGACACTGAGAGACCGACAGAGCTGTGACCCTGCCCTGTAAGGGCTGTGTAAGTCAGGGACCACCCGAGTCTGCGAGAGCTGTTGCGGGTCAAGCCTGCTAGTATCTGAGCGAGCTGTTCCAGACCGAGCTGTGCCACAGGGGAAGCCAGAACCTGAATCCACCAAGAGAAAACGAGCTGTCAGCTAGAAGCCCAGTTCGCAGTGGAAGCTGGAGCCTGCAGGGGTCTGCGTGAGCTCTTGGCGGGCTGAGCTGTGCTGCCACAAGGAGCTGGAGCCCACCAGAGTCTGAGCGAGCTGCTCCAGGCTGAGCTGTGCCGCAGGAAAAGCCTGAACCTGAGCCCACCAAGAGTGAGCCAGCTGTTGGATGGCCGAGGCATTCACGGGGGAGCTGGGGCCCACGGGGATCTGCAGGCGCTCTTGGCAGGCTGGGCTGTGCTGTGGCCAGTGCCTGTGCCTGCTAGAGTCTGAGCTGTTGACTGGCCGAATTCTGCGGGGCGAGCTGGAGCTGGAGCTGGAGCTGGAGCTGGAGCTGGAGCTGGAGCCCGAGCCTCCAGTGGTCTACATGGGCTGTGTCGCAGGAGCCCGCCAGTCTGTGAGCTGTTGACTGGTTGAGTTGTCCACGGCAGGAGCAGCAGCCGGTGCAGGAGCCTCAGCCGGAGGAGCAGGAGCCCGCCAGACTCTGAGCTGTTGTTGGCTGAGTTTTTCATGGCAGGAACAGGAGGCCGCTGGAGTCTTATGTGAGCTTGTTTCGTGGGGAGCTGCAGCTGCAGCCGGAGCCCACAGTGATCTGCAGGAGCAACTGGCAGGCTGAGCTGTGCCGTAGGAGAAGCCTGAGCTCTGGTGCCAGAGCCCTCGCCCGGGCAGCGCTGTGCAGGTGACCCTTGGCGAGATGGTGCCTTCGGGTTCGTGGGAGCAATGTCCCCACTGCTACAGAGCCTCTAGCTTGGTGGAGCTGCGCGGAGCTGGCTGTAACACTAAAGGAGCTGCTGACCGCCTGGCTGACAAGCTGAAGGAGCTCTGAGGCGGTGTCGCTGTAACAAGCCAACAGCTGGGGATGATGATGCGGCTGTGGGGACAGGGTAGCGGCAGTGGGAAGCTTCACAAGTGGTGAAGCACGGCTGCAGGTGTCATTTCTTTACACGCTGCACTTTTCTTGGCTTGTCTCTACTCAATAAAAGCATTAAAAGCTGACACGACATGGTGGTGTTGTCTGTTTTGGGGCCCATGACAATTTCTCCTGTGGGTAATGGGTTGAGGGTGGGCCTCTCCACCCCCTTCCATGCGGGTTTGCTTACTCTGAACCCTTGATGATAATTGCTTATTTTGCCTTTTACCTGCTTCACCCTAATAAAGCTTGTATTGTTTACACCAGTTCCCAGCTCCCCGCTGTGAATTCTTTTACATGCCTCAGCAGCCCCACAAACCACTTTTTAAGTTAAATTACAGAGAAGGAGACTCCAGGCTCCACAAGGGAAGCCAGCACAGGGCTTGGGGCTCATGAGGGTCTGGAACCATTTATCTCTGCCGTGTAGAGGCTTTGCTGAAGGGAGTGACGGCAGAGGTGCTGGGAAGGCCAGAAGAAGGGACTAGTCTGCTTCCACTTAGTCCCCAAACAGCCTGTAAGAGGATTGGACCCAGGAAAACTGGTGACCGGTCTTGCACAGGCACAAGCATGCATCTGGCTTTCTTATCTAGAAAGTTCATTTTTCCTGAGTGAGATTTACTCGGGATTTTTAGGAGGACTACCATGCCGAACAAGCCCAGAGCTTATAGGCCTAGGAGGTCCCCTTAAGAGAGCTGTAACAGGAACAGCTCAGTTTCACACTCTCCAGGACCAAGGGATCTGTTTCCCCCGTAACACCCCCGGTGCCTCTAGTCCTGAGGGCACTGCTGGTGGAGCAGGTGACCCAGAAAGGCTGCTCAGTGCTTCTTCTTCTTCTAGCGGTGGCCCTTCTTCCGTAGCCAGTCAACAGCGTCAGGTTGAGCCTGATGTCAAGTTTCGAGACATCCTTCGAATCTGGAGAGGTGGCAGTCGTTGGCTATGTGGGTCATAGTCTGTCTGGAGCCGCAGGGGCAGTTCGGGTCGTCTCTGGCTCAGGGCTCAGTGCTCTTCCCAGGCACCTCATGGCGACCTGGGCATCTGAAGGATCTGTACTTAGAGCATGTGCTTGCTGGGCACATTGCCCCAGAGTCTCCAGGTAGTCGATGGGGACCTCTCTGCGCAGGACACGAGGACTTCACATGGAAACTCAGAGCTACTAGAGGCAGCAGTCTCACCAAAGCTAATCGATGAGGCAGAAGCCCAGAGTGAGTCAAGCTGTGCCCTGGAACGCATACACCACCTCAGCTTGGTTGGCACCACCCCCACAACCATGCTCAGCCTGGCCAAGGTCACCCTGGTAGAGGCCTTGTTGGTTGAACTCTGCTGCCCTTGGACCAATTCAGTACTTAGCGGTCCCTGCTCCTGCGCAGAACTCCATTTCATCGGGCAGTATCATTTCAAAGATGCTGGATGAGGGAGTCGGGCTGTAGCGCAGCGGGTTAAGCGCATGTGGCGCAAAGCACAAGTACCGGCATAAGGATCCCCGTTCGAACCCCGGCTCCCTACCTGCAGGGGGGTCGCTTCACAGGCGGTGAAGCAGGTCTGCAGGTGTCTTTCTATCTTTCTCTCCTCCTCTCTGTCCCCTTTCTGCCGTGCCCCTCTGCTGCCCTCCCTCCATGGGTCTGGCTCCTGGCCATCAGCTGCTGACTGACTGGGAGCCTCCAGTGAGCACGGAGCACGGACACACAGGGAGGCACAGGGGTGTGGGGTGGGGTGTGGGGTCAGGGAACCAGAGAGGCCGTGATACGCTACCCCTGGCACCAGACTGGCAGCAGGCCTGGGCCTGGAGCAGGTGGGAGCAAGTGAGTTCAGGCGGGGCTGAAGAACAGGATCTCGGGAGTCGGGCGGTAGCGCAGCGGGTTAGGCGCATGAGGTGCGAAGCGCAGGGACCGGAGTAAGGATCCCGGTTCGAGCCCCCGGCTCCCCATCTGCAGGGGAGTCGCTTCACAGGCGGTGAAGCAGGTCTGCAGGTGTCTGTCTTTCTCTCGCCCTCTCTGTCTTCCCCTCCTCTCTCCATTTCTCTCTGTCCTAGCCAACAACAATGACAGCAATAACAACAATAATACAACAAGGGCAACAAAAGTGGAAATAAATATTTAAAAGTTAGACAAACTAGAACAGGATCTCCCCCTACTGTGGGCTCTAAGCCCCCCCACCCCCACCCAACCCCACAGGCACAGAAGTGCTCAGGAGAGAAGTCCCACCCCCAGCCCCGCCCCCATGTCCTGGATGCTGTGGAGGACAAGATAGGGGACGACCCCCACCACACACACACACACACACACACACACACACACACACACACACACACACTCATGTTACGCATAATGCTCCCATCGGCAGGCCTGAACAAGCTCAGAGGGGGCCACGCGGAAAGGCCGGGAGGCCTGCAGTCCACCAGGCATCCGGGTCTGCAAGGGTTCCCGCGATTTAGAAGCGTGCAGGCAAAAGCCCTGTGTTGCCTGTCGCTGACGGGCCCTGCCCCTCCCGCCTAGAGGAGCAGTGCTCCTGTCGGGCTGTCTCTGCTGAGCCCCCAGAAGAGCCTGCTGCTCCAGGAGGGCCTGCGCAGAGCAGAAGCCCATGGGGATAATACCTCCTGCAGACAGGAGCGGGGGCTCAGGCGTCCTCAGGGTTGTGACCACCACCGGGGGAAGTCCATCCAGGAGCTGAGCCCCCCGGAGCTGGGGAGAGTAGGGGCGCTGGGGAGCCTGCAGCCAGCTGCCTGCAAGTGCCTTGAGGCTGAGAGAGCAGTGACACCCCCCCCCGGGCTGGGGAGACGTCTCTGTCGGATTGGCCCTCCTCTCTCCCGTGCTCTGTCTCCCCTGAGCACCTGCAAGTGTGCAAGGAGTTCAACACTCCCCTCCCCTACAAACCCGCCCACCCACCCAAGAGTGGAGGTCGTTTTCCCTGACATGCAGACTCCCTGCCGCCCCCGCAGACAGCAAAGTGTGGCCCCAAGCATCTCCTCTGCTCCGTGGGCCTCAGGGGAGCCCAGAGGCCGGCTCCTTCCTTTGGTGGCCTGAGGGCCCAGGTGAGGGTGACATTCCAGTTCTGTGTGTGTGTGTGTGTGTGGGGGGGGGGGGGTTGTCTCTGCTTGTCCTCCCTCTATGTCCCCTTTCAGCCGGGGCCACCCACCTTCCCACTCCCAAAGGCCCCGAGTCTGGGCAGTGAGCCAGGAGTGCTGAGCAAGCCCTGAGGCGAGTGGTTGGGCCCGGGCAGCTCCGGCTCTCTGCAAGGTCCACCTGGTCCCGAGCACCACCCACCGAAGCCCTACCCCATGCCCTGAGAGGGAGGAGGCTGCTCACAGAATGGCTAGCACACCCCCCCTAGAATCCCTGCCCGGAGCCGGCAGAGGGGTGGCCGTAGTGCCAGGGTGCCCTATGGAGCCCGAGCCCGGAGCCCGGAACCCCACCCAGCAGTGCAGAGCTGGGACCCGGTGCCCAGTGGAACCTTCACTGTCAAAGCTGCTCATCACCAGGGCCGCTGGGAGCCCACACCTGCCTGCGCCCATAGGCAGACGCTGCCACTCGTCCGCCCCGTCCAGCCCGGGGGACCTGCGTCCCTGACTCCACAGCAGCTGAGAGAGCTGTGCAGGCGAGGGGCCAGGTCTCTAACCCACCCCTGCCCGGCACCACCCCATCCGCCAGTGGCCCCATCCACAGTGCCCACCGCAGAGAAGAGACTCGGCAGAAACCATTGGTGACATTTATTGAGAAGTGGTCACAGCGTCCAGGGAAGCAAGGATGACACCGAGGGACAGGGAGCAGCACAAAGAGCCCACAGACGCAGACCCGTCCTCTGGCCCAGCTTCCCACGGGGCTCTTCTGTCTTCCCCTGAGGGCTCAGGGCGGGCCTCTGGTGGCACTCGGGACGTGGGCAGCCTTCACTGGCCTGCGGCGTGTGGGAGGTGGTTCTGCCCTGGGCGGCCCAGGACAGTCACGAGGCGCAGGCCAACAGCCGGCGACACTAGTCCAAGCCAGGGAAACAGAGTCACAAGTAGCCGCCTGGGTGCACCACGGACTAAGGCCTGGACTGCTCCCCAGCACGCCCGCCCCACCCCTACTGCACCCCCGCCCCCTCCCCCTCTCCCACCCCCAGGAGCCAGTCCATGCCCTCTGTGCCAAGGCGGCGCCCATCACCCCAATCTTCTTCTCCCCTTTGCTTACCAGGGCCTCCCTCCTTCCTTCCCACTGTTCTCCCCACCTTCTCCTGGGAGCAGGCTCAGGGAGTCCGGGCTGGGGGTGGGTAAGCTAATGGACGGACACACACACACCGCACACCACACCACACCACACCACACCACACCACACCACACCACACCACAATAATAAGCTGCCAGGACCCGGGGCTACACAGGTGAGCAGAGGTGGCTCAGGACAGCGAGTGGCAGTGAGGGACACCTTGGCTGGCCATGGGGCTCAGAGCTCATGCCAGGGCACAGAGGGAGCAGCCAGTAGGCCAGACCTCCTCCCCTCAGGGCCCCACACCGCTCAGGGCTCTGTGCAGGACACTGGGGTGGGGGTCGGGTGGGGGGTTGAACACTGGATGTGGGGGGGGGGCGTTCTGAGGGCTAGGAGACGCCAGGGGGCTTTCCGGGCAGCGGGGTGAGTGGCCCGGGCCTGGCACCCCTGCCTGGCTGCGTGCAGGACTACTCCGGGCTCCCCCGAGCTTGAGCTTACTTGCTGGAGGAGAAAGAGGCCTGGGGACGCCGAGAGGCACCGGCCCTATGGGAGCGGCGCGCACCCCCGGCCCCCGCGGGGGCCTTGAGCCCGTCGGGGGTGCCCTGTTCCCCTGCCTGGGCCAGGCCCTCGGGCTCACAGTTGGGCCCTCCGGGGCCTGCCCGGGAAACAGTGTGCAGAGCAGCGCGTGGGGCAGGGGCCCCGGGGGCCTCGGAGGGCGCCGAGGGCACTGGGTGCAGGACCCCGCCCTGCTCCTCCTGCTCGCTCTCCTGCTCGCTCTCCTGCTCGGACTCCAGCTCCTCTGCCCCCGCCGCGGCCCGCAGCTGCCCCCGCGCCCCCTGGCCGGTGGCCGGCGGCTCGGCCTCCCAGGCCTGGCACTGGCGCAGCAGCCGCAGCAGCTCCAGCAGGGCGGGCGGGCGGCCCAGCAGGCTAAGCTTGCGCAGCGCCTGGCCCAGTGGCGCGGGCGGCGGGGCAGCTGCCAGCACCTGCCGCAGGCGCACGGCGTCCAGCGAGGCGGTGGGCAGCGCGCCCCGGGCGGCCGCCCTCTGCAACAGGCCCTCCAGGCGCAGCACGAAGGCGCCCAGGCGCTCGCCAGGCCGCGGCCGCGCCCCCAGGCATTGCAGGCGCAGGGCAGCCCGCGGCTCGCGGGGCCCGAACACGCGGCCCAGGGCGACCAGGCAGTCCTGCGCAGAGCGCGCCGGCTCCTCGGCCAGCAGCGCCCGCACCAGCTGCAGCGCCGGCCCGCGCAGCCCCTCGAGCAGCCCGCGCCGCCGCTCCCGCTCGGGCAGCGCCCGCCAGGCCAGCAGCAGCTCAGCTGCTTGCTCGCGCCAGGTCTCGAACGCCTGCTCGCCGGGCGCCGGGCGCGGCCTCCCAGAAAAGATGCCCAGGCGCGGGCACCGCGCCGCCTCCAGGCAGGGCCTCAGCGCCCGGATTGCCGCGGGCAGCCAGCTGGGCCCTGAGCCCTGGCCCGCATAGCCCGCGCCCCCGCCCCCGCCCCCGCCCCCGCCCTGTTGGCCCCGCGGCTCCAGGGCGCGCAGCACTTGGCCCAGAGCCTCCTCGCCCGCGCCCGCGCCCGCGCCCGCGCCCGCGCCCGCGCCCGCGCCCGCGCCCACACCCGCCCGCCGGGGCGCGCACACCACGGGCCAGGGTCCCCCGGCGCCGCCCGCCACCTCCCGGGGCACCAGGGCGCTGTCCACCTCGCGCTCCAGCTCCACCAGCGCAGCAGCGGCGCGCTCCCGCTCGCGCAACACTCGGCCCAACACGCTGAAGGGGCCCAGGGGCCGCAGGGCGGCGTCCAGGGCGGCCCGCACCTCCTCCTCCGCGCAGTCCTCCGGGATGCCCAGCACCAGCAGGCCCCTGCGCGCGCTCACGCCCATCCACCGGCACCAGTCCTGCAGCATCGTCACCGCCATCGCCGCCGCCTCCATCGACGCGACCTGCGGGGAGGGGATGGCAGCGTGGGGGAGGGGGGCACCGAGCTGGGGGGGTGGTGGCGCGGGACCTGTGGGAGCCGCCTGGCCGGCCGCGGGGGGAGAGCGGCGGAGGCCCAGGTGCGCACAGCCCGAGGAAGGGGAGGGTGACAGCAGGGCGGTTAGGGCTGCCCCCGGGCCCGCCGCCCCCACCGCGCGCCCCTGCCCTTTGCCCTGACGGAGGCTTCTCCACCGCGCCCGGCGCCCTGCGCCCGCACCTCCGCAGCCCCGCAGCCCCGCAGCCCCGCAGCCCCGCAGCCCTGCAGCCCCGCATCCCGGCCCCGCGCCCCGGTGGGCGCCCACACTCACCCTACCCGGGCTGCGAGGGCGAGGGCGAGAGCTCGTTTCTCAGGCAGACCAGAGTCTTCCAGGCGGGCGGACAGTGTCTGCTCCTCGGGGCGGGGTGGGGTGTGCAGCCTCTGCTCCCACCAGACAGGGGTGCGAGCCAGCCGAGGGCTGCGGCTGGGGGCCCAGGCGCCTGTGCCCTGTGCGCCCGCCTCCCGGGTGGCTGGCTGCCTGTCACTCTGCGCCGCCGCTCGGCTCGGGCACGTGGGCCTCGGCGCCTGCTCGCCAGCTCTCTGCACTGCGGACCCGGGCGGGGGCGGGGGCGGGGGCGGGGGCGCCGGCTGGGAGCGGGGACCCTCCACGTCTCCAGGATGCCGGCTGGGCATTGGCGCTGGCGGGTCACGGGAGCGGGCGGCAGACCCCTCCCGGGAACCCCTGGACTGCGGGGGGAGGGAGTGGGGTGGGGTGGGGGGCGCGCTATCTGCCCCCGCCCCCAGGAGACACCTAAACAAGTGGGGAGACTGGGGGCTGGCGGGCGGGGGGCTGGGGCCTCTGCAACCCTCCCTTGGGACCTGTGTGTGCTGCTGGGCACCTGGCCTGCACAGGGCCTGCCTCCCGCCCCAAGTCCTCAGCAGGACAGGGACTGCTCAGACCTGCAGCCCTAGCTCTCTGACCCTAGGCCCCAGGCCCAAAGGCCCCATGGATGGGGGAGCAGACTGGGACCTCTCCCTGGGCATCTGCTTCTGCGCCCCCTGTGCCCCGCCCAGTGCCCAGTTCAGGTCCCTGGCGAGCGGAAAGGAGGGCAGGGGCCCGGGTTCAGGGGACATTCCCTGAGCGGGGTGGAGGCTGCCAGTGTGTGGCGCTGAGTGCACAGCCGGGGGCGTGGGCACCGAGTGCACCTGGTGATTGGCAGGATCAGGGCACAACCTTGGCAAGGCACAAAGATCCTGGCTACAGCTGGGCAGGGTGCTTCCATACAGGATGCTGAGCTCACCCAGGCACAATGCTCAGACACTGGAGACTGGGGTGAATTTGGGCAGGGTGCTCAAACAGACTTTGGGCATAGTCAGGGCAGGGCACACAGACACTGGACGCTGGGCACAGGCTGGGCAGGGCACACAGTCGCTGGATGCTGGGCACAGCCTGGGCAGGGCACACAGACGCTGGATTCTAGGCACAGCCTGGGCAGGACACACAGACACTGGATTCTAGGCACAGCCTGGGCAGGGTGCTCAGATACAGGACGCTGGCGACAGCCTGGGCCGGACACACAGACACTGGATTCTAGGCACAGCCTGGGCAGGACACACAGACACTGGATTCTAGGCACAGCCTGGGCAGGACACACAGACACTGGATTCTAGGCACAGCCTGGGCAGGGTGCTCAGATACAGGACGCTGGCCACAGGCTGGGCCGGACACACAGACTCTGGACGCCCAGGCGCGGTGTTCAGACAGTGAGTGCTGAGCACAGCCTGGGCAAGACACAGGGACACTGGATTCTGGGCAGAGCCTGGGCACGGCGCTCAGATACAGGATGCTAGACACAGCCTAGTCAAGACACGGGGACACTGGATGCTGGGCACAGTCGGGACAGGGTGCTCTGTCACTGCAGACCGGGTTCAAATTGGGAGGGGCGCTGAGAAACCGGATGCTGGACATAGCATGGACAAGGCACTCAGACATGGATGGTGGGCACCGCCTGAGTAAGGCACCTAGACACTGGACGCTGGAAGCAGCCTAGGCAAGGTGCTCAGACAATGGGTGCTGGGCACTGCCTTAGCAGAGCACACAGACAATAGATTCTGAGCACAGCCTGGGCAGGGCACACAGACACTGGATGCTGGGAACAGCCTTGGCAGGGCACACAGACGCTGAACGCTGGGCACAGCCTGGGAAGGGAACACAGACGCTGGATTCTAGGCAAAGCCTGGGCAGGACACACAGACACTGGATTCTAGGCACAGCCTGGGCTGGGTGCTCAGATACAGGACGCTTGCCATAGCCTGGGCCGGGCACACAGACACGGGACGCCCAGGCGTGGTGTTCAGGCAGTGAGTGCTGAGCACAGCCGGGGCAGCGCACATGGACACATGATTCTGGGCAGAGCCTGGGCACGGCGCTCAGATACAGGATGCTAGACACAGCCTAGTCAGGACACGAAGACACTGGCTGCTGGGCACAGCCTGGGCAGGGCACTCAGATACAGGACCCTGGGCACAGCCTGGGCAGGACACAAAGACAATGGACATTGGGCACAGCCCAGGAAGGACACACAGACACTGGGTTCTGGGAGGGCCTGTGCAGGGCACACAGACACTAGAAGCTGGGCACAGCCTGGGCAGAGTGCTCAGATACCTGATGTCTGGCCAACTCTGGCTAAGGAACAAAGAGAGGGGACACTGGGCACAGTCGGGACAGGGTGCTCAGTCACTGCAGACCGGGTTCAAACTGGGAGGGGTGCTGAGAAACCGGATGCTGGACATAGCATGGACAAGGCACTCAGACATGGATGGTGGGCACCGCCTGAGCAAGGTGCCTAGACACTGGATCCTGGAAGCAGCCTAGGCAAGGTGCTCAGACAATGGGTGCTGGGCACTGCCTTAGCATAGCACACAGACAATAGATTCTCAGCACAGCCTGGGCAGGGCACACAGACACTGGATGCTGGGAACAGCCTGTGCAGGGCACACAGACGCTGGATTCTAGGCACAGCCTGGGCAGGGCACACAGACGCTGGATTCTAGGCACAGCCTGGGCAGGACACACAGACACTGGATTCTAGGCACAACCTGGGCTGGGTGCTCAGATACAGGACGCTGGCGACAGCCTGGGCCGGACACACAGACACTGGATTCTAGGCACAGCCTGGGCAGGACACACAGACACTGGATTCTAGGCACAGCCTGGGCAGGGTGCTCAGATACAGGACGCTGGCCACAGGCTGGGCCGGACACACAGACTCTGGACGCCCAGGCGTGGTGTTCAGACAGTGAGTGCTGAGGACAGCCTGGGCAAGACACAAGGACACTGGATTCTGGGCAGAGCCTGGGCACGGCGATCAGATACAGGATGCTAGACACAGCCTAGTCAAGACACGGGGACACTGGATGCTGGGCACAGTCGGGACAGGGTGCTCTGTCACTGCAGACCGGGTTCAAATTGGGAGGGGCGCTGAGAAACCGGATGCTGGACATAGCATGGACAAGGCACTCAGACATGGATGGTGGGCACCGCCTGAGCAAGGCGCCTAGACACTGGACGCTGGAAGCAGCCTAGACAAGGTGCTCAGACAATGGGTGCTGGGCACTGCCTTAGCATAGCACACAGACAATAGATTCTGAGCACAGTCTGGGCAGGGCACACAGACACTGGATGCTGGGAACAGCCTAGGCAGGGCACACAGACGCTGGATTCTAGGCACAGCTTGGGCAGGACACACAGACACTGGATTCTAGGCACAGCTTGGGCAGGACACACAGACACTGGATGCTAGGCACAGCCTGGGCAGGACACACAGACACTGGATTCTAGGCTCAGCCTGGGCAGGACACACAGACACTGGATTCTAGGCACAGCCTGGGCAGGATGCTCAGATACAGGACGCTGGCCACAGCCTGGGCCGGACACACAGACGCTGGACGCCCAGGCGTGGTGTTCAGACAGTGAGTGCTGAGCGCAGCCTGGGCAGCACACAGGGACACTGGATTCTAGGCACAGCCTGGGCAGGGTGCTCAGATACAAGATGCTCGCCACAGCCTGTGCCGGACACACAGACGCTGGACGCCCAGGCGTGGTATTCAGACAGTGAGTGCTGAGCACAGCCTGGGCAGGACACAGGGACACTGGATTTTGGGCAGAGCCTGAGCAGGACACACAGACACTGGATTCTAGGCACAGCCTGGGCAGGGTGCTCAGATACAGGACGCTGGCCACAGCCTGGGCCGGACACACAGACGCTGGAAGGCCAGGCGTGGTGTTCAGACAGTGAGTGCTGAGCACAGCCTGGGCAAGACACAGGGACACTGGATTCTGGGCAGAGCCTGGGCACGGTGCTCAGATACAGGATGCTAGACACAGCCTAGTCAGAACACGCAGACACTGGATGCTGGGCACAGCCTGGGCAGGGCACTCAGATACAGGACCCTGGGCACAGCCTGGGCAGGACACAAAGACAGTGGACATTCGGCACAGACCGGGAAGTACACACAGACACCGGGTTCTGGGCAAGGCCTGTGCAGGGCACACAGACACTCGATGCTGGGCACAGCCTGGGCAGGGTGCTCAGATACTAGATGTCTGGCCCACTCTGGGTAGGGAACAAAGAGAGGGGACACTGGGCACAGTCTGGACAGGGTGCTCAGTCACTGCAGACCGGGTTCAAATTGGGAGGGGCGCTGAGAAACCGGATGCTGGACATAGCATGGACAAGGCACTCAGACATGGATGGTGGGCACCGCCTGAGCAAGGCGCCTAGACACTGGACGCTGGAAGCAGCCTAGGCAAGGTGCTCAGACAATGGGTGCTGGGCACTGCCTTAGCATAGCACACAGACAATAGATTCTGAGCACAGCCTGGGCAGGGCACACAGACGCTGGATTCTAGGCACAGCTTGGGCAGGACACACAGACACTGGATTCTAGGCTCAGCCTGGGCAGGACACACAGACACTGGATTCTAGGCACAGCCTGGGCAGGATGCTCAGATACAGGACGCTGGCCACAGCCTGGGCCGGACACACAGACGCTGGACGCCCAACGTGGTGTTCAGACAGTGAGTGCTGAGCACATCCTGGGCAGGACACAGGGACACTGGATTCTAGGCACAGCCTGGGCAGGGTGCTCAGATACAAGATGCTCACCACAGCCTGTGCCGGACACACAGACGCTGGACGCCCAGGCGTGATATTCAGACAGTGAGTGCTGAGCACAGCCTGGGCAAGACACAGGGACACTGGATTTTCGGCAGAGCCTGGGCACGGCGCTCAGATACAGGATGCTAGACCCAGCCTAGTCAGGACACGCAGACACAGGATGCTGGGCACAGCCTGGGCAGGGAACTCAGATACAGGACCCTGGGCACAGCCTGGGCAGGACACAAAGACAATGGACATTGGGCACAGCGACGGAAGGACACACAGACACCGCGTTCTGGGCAAGGCCTGTGCATGGCACACAGACACTAGGTGCTGGGCACAGCCGGGGCAGTGCACACAGACACTGGATACTGGGCACAGCCTGGGAAGGGCACACAGATGCTGGATGCTGGGCACAGCCTGGGAAGGGCACACAGACTCTGGATTCTAGGCACAGCCTGGGCAGGACACACAGATACTGGATTCTAGGCACAGCCTGGGCTGGGTGCTCAGATACAGGACGCTTGCCATAGCCTGGGCCGGGCACACAGACACGGGACGCCCAGGCGTGGTGTTCAGGCAGTGAGTGCTGAGCACAGCCGGGGCAGCACACATGGACACATGATTCTGCGCAGAGCCTGGGCACGGCGCTCAGATACAGGATACTAGACACTACCTAGTCTGGACATGCAGACACTGGATGCTGGGCACAGCCTGGGCTAGGCACTCAGATACAGGACCCTGGGCACAGCCTGGGCAGGACACAAAGACAATGGACATTGAGCACAGCCCAGGAAGGACACACAGACACCGGGTTCTGGGCAAGGCCTGTGCATTGCACACAGACACTAGATGCTGGGCACAGCCTGGGCAGGGTGCTCAGATACCAGATGTCTGTCCAACTCTGGGTAGGGAACAAAGAGAGGGGACACTGGGCACAGTCGGGACAGGGTGCTCAGTCACTGCAGACCGGGTTCAAATTGGGAGGGGCGCTGAGAAACCGGATGCTGGACATAGCATGGACAAGGCACTCAGACATGGATGGTGGGCACCGCCTGAGCAAGGCGCCTAGACACTGGACGCTGGAAGCAGCCTAGACAAGGTGCTCAGATAATGGGTGCTGGGCACTGCCTTAGCATAGCACACAGACAATAGATTCTGAGCACAGTCTGGGCAGGGTACACAGACACTGGATGCTGGGAACAGCCTAGTCAGGGCACACAGACACTGAACACTGGGCACAGCCTGGGAAGGGCACACAGAAGATGGATTCTAGGCACAGCCTGGGCAGGACACACAGATACTGGATTCTAGGCACAGCCTGGGCAGGATACTCAGATACAGGACGCTTGCCACAGCTTGCGCCGGACACACAGACGCTGGACGCCGAGGCGTGGTGTTCAGACAGTGAGTGCTGAGCACAGCCTGGGCAGGATACAGGGACACTGGATTCTGGGCAGAGCCTGGGCACGGCACTCAGTTACAGGATGCTAGACACAGCCTAGTCGGGTCACGGAGACACTGGATGCTGGGCACAGCCTGGGCAGGACACACAGACGCTGTATTCTAGGCACAGCCTGCGCAAGGTGCTCAGATACAAGATGTTCGCCACATCCTGGGCCGGACACACAGACCCTGGACGCCCAGGCGTGGTATTCAGACAGTGAGTGCTGAGCACAGCCTGGGCAAGACACAGGGACACTGGATTCTCAGCAGATCCTGGGCACGGCACTCACATACAGGATGCTAGACAAAGTCTAGTCAGGACACGCAGACACTGGACGCTGGGCACAGCCTGGGCAGGACACAAAGACAATGGACATTGGGCACAGCCCGGGAAGGACACACAGACACGGGGTTCTGGGCAAGGCCTGTGCATGGCACACAGACACTAGAGGCTGGGCACAGCCGGGGCAGGGCACACAGACACTGGACGCTGGGCACAGCCTGGGCAGGGCACACAGACGCTGGACGCTGGGCACAGCCTGAGCATGGCACTCAGATACAGGACCCTGGTCACAGCCTGGGCAGGACACAAAGACAATGGACATTGAGCACAGCTCGGGAAGGACACACAGACACCGGGTTCTGGGCAAGGCCTGTGCATGGCACAGAGACACTAAATGCTGGGCACAGCCGGGGCAGGGCACACAGACACTAGACACTGGGCACAGCCTGGGCAGGGCACACAAACACTGGATGCTGGACGAAGCCTGGGCAGGGCACACAGACGCTGGATTCTAGGCACAGCCTGGGCAGGACACACAGACACTGGAGTCTAGGCACAGCCTGGGCAGGACACACAGACACTGGATGCTAGGCACTGCCTGGGAAGGGTGCTCACATACAGGACGCTAGCCACAGCCTGGGTTGGACACACAGACGGTGGACGCCCAGGCGTGGTGTTCAGACAGTGAGTGCTGAGCACAGCCAGGGCAGGACACATGGACACATGATTTTTGGCAGAGCCTGGGCACGGCGCTCAGATACAGGATGCTAGACACAACCTAGTCTGGACATGCAGACACTGGATGCTGGGCACAGCCTGGGCAGGGCACTCAGATACAGGACCCTGGGCACAGCCTGGGCAAGACACAAAGACAATGGACATTGAACACAGCCCGGGAAGGACACACAGACACCAGGTTCTGGGCAAGGCCTGTGCAGAGCACACAGACACTCGATGCTGGGCACAGCCTGGGCTGGGTGCTCAGATACCAGATGTCTGGCCCACTCTGGGTAGGGAACAAAGAGAGGGGACACTGGGCACAGTCGGGACAGGGTTCTCAGTCACTGCAGACTGGGTTCAAACTGGGAGGGGCGCTGAGAAACCGGATGCTGGACATAGCATGGACAAGGCACTCAGACATGGATGGTGGGCACCGCCTGAGTAAGACACCTAGACACTGGACGCTGGAAGCAGCCTAGACAAGGTGCTCAGACAATGGGTGCTGGGCACTGCCTTAGCATAGCACACAGACAATAGATTCTGGGCTCAGTCTGGGCAGGGCACACTACACTGGACCTTGGGCACAACCTGGACAGGGCACACTACACTGGATTCTAGGCACAGCCTGGCCAGGACACACAGACACTGGATTCTAGGCACAGCCTGGGTAGGACACACAGACACTGGATGCTAGGCACTGCCTGGGAAGGGTGCTCACATACAGGACGCTAGCCACAGCCTGGGTTGGACACACAGAGGGTGGACGCCCAGGCGTGGTGTTCAGACAGTGAGTGCTGAGCACAGCCAGGGCAGGACACATGGACACATGATTTTTGGCAGAGCCTGGGCACGGCGCTCAGATACAGGATGCTAGACACAACCTAGTCTGGACATGCAGACACTGGATGCTGGGCACAGCCTGGGCCGGGCACTCAGATACAGGACTCTGGGCACAGCCTGGGCAAGACACAAAGACAATGGACATTGAGCACAGCCCGGGAAGGACACACAGACACCAGGTTCTGGGCAAGGCCTGTGCAGAGCACACAGACACTCGATGCTGGGCACAGCCTGGGCAGGGTGCTCAGATACCAGATGTCTGGCCCACTCAGGGTAGGGAACAAAGAGAGGGGACACTGGGCACAGTCCGGACAGGGTGCTCAGTCACTGCAGACTGGGTTCAAACTGGGAGGGGCGCTGAGAAACCGGATGCTGGACATAGCATGGACAAGGCACTCAGACATGGATGGTGGGCACCGCCTGAGTAAGACGCCTAGACACTGGATGCTGGAAGCAGCCTAGACAAGGTGCTCAGACAATGGGTGCTGGGCACTGCCTTAGCATAGCACACAGACAATAGATTCTGGGCTCAGTCTGGGCATGGCACACTACACTGGACTTTGGGCACAACCTGGACAGGGCACACTACACTGGATTCTAGGCACAGCCTGGGCAGGACACACAGACACTGGATTCTAGGTACAGCCTGGGCAGGACACAGGGACACTGGATTCTGGGTAGAGCCTGGGCACGGCGCTCAGATGCAGGATGCTAGACACAGCCTAGTCAGACAAGCAGACACTGGATGCTGGGCACAGCCCGGGAAGGACACACAGACACCGGGTTCTGGGCAAGGCCTGTGCAGGGCACACAGACACTCGATGCTGGGCACAGCCTGGGCAGAGTGTTCAGATACCAGATGTCTGGCCCACTCTGGGTAGGAAACAAAGAGGGGGACACTGGGCACAGTCTGGACAGGGTGCTCAGTCACTGCAGACCGGTTTCAAACTGGGAGGGGCACTGAGAAACCAGATGCCGGACCAGCATGGACAAGGCACTCAGACATGGATGGTAGGCACAGCCTGAGCAAGCCGCCTAGACACTGGACACTGGAAGCAGCCTAGACAAGGTGCTCAGACAATGGGTCCTGGGCACTGCCTTAGCATAGCACACAGACAATAGATTCTGGGCTCAGTCTGGGCAGGGCACACTACACTGGACCTTGGGCACAACCTGGGCAGGGCACACTACACTGGATTCTAGGCACAGCCTGGGCAGAACACACAGACACTGGATTCTAGGTACAGCCTGGGCAGGACACAGGGACACTGGATTCTGGGTAGAGCCTGGGCACGGCGCTCAGATACAGGATGCTAGACACAGCCTAGTCAGACAAGCAGACACTGGATGCTGGGCACAGCCTGGGCAGGGCACTCAGATACAGGATCCTGGGCACAGCCTGGGCAGGACACAAAGACAATGGACATTGTGCACAGCCCGGGAAGGACACACAGACACCGGGTTCTGGGCAAGGCCTGTGCAGGGCACACAGACACTCGATGCTGGGCACAGCCTGGGCAGAGTGTTCAGATACCAGATGTCTGGCCCACTCTGGGTAGGAAACAAAGAGGGGGACACTGGGCACAGTCTGGACAGGGTGCTCAGTCACTGCAGACCGGTTTCAAACTGGGAGGGGCGCTGAGAAACCGGATGCTGGACATAGCATGGACAAGGCACTCAGACATGGATGGTAGGCACAGCCTGAGCAAGCCGCCTAGACACTGGACGCTGGAAGCAGCCTAGACAAGGTGCTCAGACAATGGTTGCTGGGCACTGCCTTAGCATAGCAAACAGACAATAGATTCTGAGCACAGCATGGGCAGGGCATACAGACACTGGATGCTAGGAACAGCCTAGGCAGGGCACACAGACGCTGAACGCTGGGCACAGCCTAGGCAGGGCACACAGACGCTGGATTCTAGGCACAGCCTGGGCAGGACACACAGATACTGGATTCTAGGCACAGCCTGGGCTGGGTGCTCAGATACAGGACGCTTGCCATAGCCTGGGCCGGGCACACAGACACGGGACACCCAGGCGTGGTGTTCAGGCAGTGAGTGCTGAGCACAGCCGGGGCAGGACACATGGACACATGATTCTGGGCAGAGCCTGGGCACGGAGCTCAGATACAGTATGCTAGACACTACCTAGTCTGGACATGCAGACACTGGATGCTGGGCACAGCCTGGGCTGGGCACTCAGATATAGGACCCTGGGCACAGCCTGGGCAGGACACAAAGACAATGGACATTGAGCACAGCCCGGGAAGGACACACAGACACCGGGTTCTGGGCAAGGCCTGTGCAGAGCACACAGACAATAGATTCTGGGCACAGTCTGGGCAGGGTACACCGACACTGGACGCTGGGCACAGCCTGGCAAGAGCACACAGACACTGGACGCTGGACAAAGCCTAGGCAGGGCACACAGACGCTGGATTCTAGGCACAGCCTGGGCAGGACACACAGACACTGGATTCTAGGCACAGCCTGGGCAGGACACACAGACACTGGATTCTAGGCACAGCCTGGGCAGGGTGCTCAGATACAGGACGCTGGCCACAGCCTGGGCCGGACACACAGACGCTGGAAGGCCAGGCGTGGTGTTCAGACAGTAAGTGCTGAGCACAGCCTGGGCAAGACACAGGGACACTGGATTCTGGGCAGAGCCTGGGCACGGCGCTCAGATACAGGATGCTAGACACAGCCTAGTCAGGACACGAAGATACTGGCTGCTGGGCACAGCCTGGGCAGGGCACTCAGATACAGGACCCTGGGCACAGCCTGGGCAGGACACAAAGACAGTGGACATTGGGCACATCCCGGGAAGGACACACAGACACCTGGTTCTGGGCAAGGCCTGTGCAGGGCACACAGACACTAGATGCTGGGCACAGCCTGTGCACGGTGCTCAGATACCTGATGTCTGGCCCACTCTGGGTAGGGAACAAAGAGAGGGAACACTGGGCACAGTCTGGACAGGGTGCTCAGTCACTGCAGACCGGGCTCAAATTGGGAGGGGCGCTGAGAAACCGGATGCTGGACATAGCATGGACAAGGCACTCAGACATGGATGGTGGGCACAGTCTGAGCAAGGTGCCTAGACACTGGACGCTGGAAGCAGCCTAGACAAGGTGCTCAGACAATGGGTGCTGGGCACTGCCTTAGCATAGCACACAGACAATAGATTCTGAGCACAGTCTGGGCAGGGCACACTACACTGGATTCTGGGCACAGCCTGGGCAGGGCACACAGACACTGGATTCTAGTCACAGCCTGGGCAGGACACAGGGACACTGTATTCTGGGCAGAGCCTGGGCATGGAGCTCAGATACGGGATGCTAGACACAGCCTAGTCAGACAAGCAGACACTGGATGCTGGGTACAGCCTGGGCCGGGCACTCAGATACAGGACCCTGGGCACAGCCTGGGCAGGACACAAAGACAATGTATATGGGCACAGCCTGGGAAGGACACACAGACACCGGGTTCTGGGCAAGGCCTGTGCAGGGCACACAGACACTACTCGCTGGGCACAGCCTGGGCAGGGCACACAGACGCTGGATTCTAGGCAAAGCCTGGGCAGGACACACAGACACTGAATTCTAGGCACAGCCTGGGCAGGACACACAGACACTGGATTCTAGGCACAGCCTGGGCAGGGTGCTCAGATACAGGACGCTTTCCACAGCCTGGGCCGGATACACAGACACTGGCCGCCCAGGCGTGGTGTTCAGACAGTGAGTGCTGTACACAGCCTGGGCAGGACACACAGACTCTGGATCTTGGGCACAGCCTGGACAGAGAACGCAGTCTGTGGATGGTGGGCACAGCCTGGGTATAGAAAAAGTAGAGGGGATACTGGGCACAGCACGGGCAGGGGAGTCTCTGGAGGCGGGACAAGGTCTCCAAGCAGAGCCCTGGCCCTCCGGAAGCTGTTGCTGCTCTAGAAGCCACTGTGGGGACGGGATGGGATTCCATGAGAGCGTAGGAGAGTCTCCCTGGGTGGCCAGACCCAAGCTCGTCTACACCCGTGTGTGCGTGTGTGTGTGTGTGTGTGTGTGTGTGTGTGTTTGTGTGTGTGTTTCTTTCTGTCTGTGTCAGTGCATTGTCTGACTATTTCTGTGTGTCTCTGTTTCTGTGTTATGTGCGAGTCTGTCTTCCTCCGTGTGTCTGTATGTCTGTCTCTGTGTGTGTGTCCACGTGTCTGTCTGTTCTGTGTGTGTGGGGGGAAGGTGGAGAGAGAGAGTGGGAGAGCGAGAGGAGGGAGGGCAGGCCTGTACTGACACACTATCACTTACCCTGTCCCTTGCCCTCAGAGAAACCTTCCTTCTGGGGACCCTGTCATTGGGGGTGGTGAGGAAAGCAGTGCAGTGTCACTCAGGCACCTCAGCCAATGCTGAGTGACCATGGGGCTTTGTGCTCTGCTGCAGCATGGGCACAGAGCTGGGGTCCCCGGGGGCTCCAGAGGAGCCACTCGTAGCAGGGGTAGTCAGAGGCACGTGTGTCACCAGACTCCTGGAGCAGAACTACATGGACAAAGTGTAACGCAAACTCGGGGAGGTTCCTTCAGGCCTGGCCTCAAGCTGGACTCTTGCACAAAGCACGTGACAAGAACGCAGGGTTAGGCTCTCAAGCATGAGTTCCTGAGTTTGATCCCTGGAAACACATAATGATGCTCTGTTTCTCCCTCCTCCTCCGTCTATCCATTTCGTTAATAAATAAACGAAATATTTTAAAAGAGAAGGAGAGAGAGAGACAAAAGACAACTGGTGGGTGATTTTGATTCATATGTGGGATCTAGAGAACTGATACACATGAACTTGTCAAAAGAAGAAAGAGGAGGAGGGGAAGGAGAAGGAGAAGGAGAAGAAGTAGAAGTAGAAGAAAGAAGAAGACGAAAGAGATAGAAGAAGAAAGAAGGAAAGAATGGAAGGAAGGAAGGAAGGAAGAAAGAAAGAAAGAATGAAAGAAAGAAAGAAAGAAAGAAAGAAAGAAAGAAAGAAAGAAAGGAAGAAAGAAAGAGAAAGTAAAGAGAGAGTATTCACAATTTTGTGAGAACTTTGGTGGCTGTCATGGGGAAAGTGAGTGACCAGAACTGTAGCGGCAAGTGAGGTGTAATCTTACAATCTTGTAAACCATGCGCAATCACAAATTAAAATGGCTTTAAAATAATAAATAAGTGTACTGGTTTTATGGATTCCTAGCTGACTCCACTTGCTCCCACATACATCAGTGTGTGCTGAAATCCAGTTTAATTCCTTCTTTCTTTCTTTCTTTCTTTCTTTCTTTCTTTCTTTCTTTCTGTCTCCATTATTGGAAGGACTAATGGTTCACAATCAACAGTAAATAAAATTGTTCGTACATGTATAAAATTTCTCAGATTTCTGCAAAATACTCCAGCCTCCTGCTTCCTTCACCATCATGTACCAGGACTTGAACCCCTACCTCTGAGTCCTTTACTTTGGTGCAATACAACGGCCCAATCCCCGTTCTACTTTGTGTTTCTCTTCCTGTTCCTATTCCTCAACTTCTGTCTAATTCTTAGCCAGATTTTTCTCGGCCACACTGCTGAGTCATTGCAAGAAGCTTAGTGTTCTGATGGCCCTGAGGACATGGGTTAAGAGCCCAGAGATTCCCTGCTTTCCTACAGGCAGCAATGTTCTCTACTATATGGTTGTCAAGATGGTGCCAGCTGCTGGCACGTATGGCTTCTGTACTAGAAATCTCTTCCTCCCTCCTTTTGTGCCCACTGACTACTCACACCTGCACCCAGCTGTGGATAAGTATGCTTCGCCTGAAGCCCTGTTTTGGGTTTGATGAGGGATGATCTTTTATTGACTTTTCTAGTTAGTTGGGAGAGTTATTACGCTATTGCTGCCGCTTTGTACTCACACCTTCGGGACTCCCTTGTGCACATGTTTGTGCTGTTCTACTGTCTCTGGGACCTACTTTTTTCAGGTAGAAAGACTGATAGAGACAAAAAGAGTGTTCTGGAAGGTGGCGACACACATACCAGAGTGAATTCTGGTTCTCTTTCTCTCTCTTCTCCCATCTTTCTCACAATAAATAAATAAGTACAATCTTATTAAAAGATTAAAAACAGGGAGTTCGGGCGGTAGTGCAGCAGGTTAAGCGCAGGTGGCGCAAAGCGCAAGGACCGGCGTGAGGGTCCCGGTTCCAGCCCCCGGCTCCCCACCCGCAGGGGAGTCGCTTCCCAGGCGGTGAAGCAGGTCTGCAGGTGTCTGTCTTTCTCTCCCCCTCTCTGGCTTCCCCTCCTCTCTCCATTTCTCTCTGTCCTATCCAACGACGACGACGTCAGTAACAACAACCATAACTACAACAATAAGACAAGGGCAACAAAAGGGAATAAATTTATTTATTTATTTATTTATTTTAAAAAGATTAAAAACAGATACAGATATAGGGGTGGAGAGACACCACTAGGACTAAGCTTTCACAGGAATTATAGTACCTCCATTTGGTGAGCTGAAGCTCAGACCTTGGCCTCCCACATGTTGAAGCAGGTGCCCAACAAGGTGAGCTATCTCATAAGCTCCGTTGTAGTCGCCTTTGGACTTGAATGCGTTAAAAAAGCAAGTCCAAAGCATTGGAGACCTCAAAAAGCACAATCCATCCAGGAACAGTAAAGACAGATTTCACAGAGCATGTCGTCTGTCTGGGAGGAGGTAAAAGAGGGTGAAGCCTGATAGGATGATGATGTCCAGGGTGGAAAGTCCTAGTGAGAAGGACACGTGAAATCATGGTGTTATCCTAGGTGTGTTCATAGAGGATTTTAAGCAGAAACTGTCAGTCCTATTTGGATTCCAGAATGACCACCTTGATGTGAAAGTGGAACAGTAGAGTTTGAGATTGGAGGTGGTGAGAAGACCCAGAATTCCAGCTGTAATAATTCAACAGAAGGCCAGTGCAGTGGCTTGCTAAGGGAGTTGAAGGGGCTGCAGGGACTTCTGGTGCCTTGACATGAAAATGTGAAACACCTCATCAAGTCTCACTCTCCTTTGAAAAAAACCTTCTCTATTAAATCACCACTATCTCATATCACCCTGTCCCTCTCCCTTCAAGCATGCTCCAGCAAGGCCTATGGTGTCTACAATAAAATAATCACTCGACTGCATCGCATTCAAGGCTTTCGCTTTCTAATGGTTTTGGTTTTACTCACTCTCCTGATAAACATTTATGAAATATTCAGTGAGATGGGACTCTAGGGGATTGGTATGGGATGTTCAGTATATACCAAGAAGCAGACAAAGCCAGTTCTTTGATACAGAGAGAATGTACCACTACCACTGTGTCCAATCAAAAGAGTTTATTGGCATCTTCTCTAACCTTTTCTTCTTAATAATATGTCTTTCTTTTCAAGAACAAAAATGTGTGTACTCTTCATAGTTTCTGTGGAGAAAAGCACTCAGCTGGGTGTACACTAGGTATTGCAGAAGCACCAGACTTAGAACAGAGAAGACCTTGAACAGTTGGAATACTTCCTGCTTGTCCTCTCTTCTCCAAATGCTGCCAACTCCAGCCCTCCATGAGGAGACTCAGGGGGGGTTTTGTGACTCTCAGAATGTTCACAGATGTGCCCTGAACTTTCTATCATGAGGTGGAAAGAGCTGAGAGGGCTGTACCAGATCAGGAGAGGAAGCTGGCAGAGAACAGCACTATGGTCTCCCTGTATAAAAACACTCTTCCATCCATGTAACTTCTGAGCCTCGGCTGGAAATCCAGGAGTCAAATTTATAGCTTCCTTCCCTTTCTGGGAGGGAGAACAACTTTGAATTTATTTTGTATATCCCACAGGAAGAGCTCACACCTGGTCTCTTTATGAAAAGAATTGGTAGCTGATCATTTGGAGGACCTAGATTGAACTGGGGTTTGCCATTTCAATTATGTGGAGAAACACAAATGGCTTAAGAATTCTAAATGTTGTGTTGACTTTAGTTTGCCCCCTGCTAACTACCTGTGTTCAAATCTCAATGTTTTGTGTGGGACATTCCCAATTGTGTTCATCCTTCCAAGGTGTTTATATTCCAGTCAAAAAAGCCCAGTCAGTAATTGCAGTTTAACCCCAAAGAAATGGATGTGTGTGTGTGGGGGGGAGAAATGAAATAAATTTGCTGTGCTTATGCTTTTAAAATAAAAAAAAATCCAGGCAAAAAGAGTCAACACATTGTCTTGAAATCCCACTTCTCAGAAAGAGCCACCATCAGCCTTTGTGTGAGCTTTCTTCCCAGTCTCTCTTTGCACTTAGTTGTGGGCATATAGACACCTGCTGTGCAGGCTGGGGTTCTCTGACTTGCAGTTGGCTCCCCATAATGCACCCTGGACAACTTTCTATGTCAGGGACTGTAGAGACAGAGGGGAGTGTTGGTATGCATGAGACCCCTTCTGTTTCATTTGGTTTAAATCCCCCCTGCTTAACACTATTTTATTTACATAACCGCTGTTAACAAGCACCTCCCTCCAGGGCATTGGTTCAATCCCCAGTTTCATGATATGTTTTTGCTCCAGCCCCCTCCTTGTCACACCCTGATCCCTTCTTTATCACACCCTGATTTTCACCAGTCACTTTTCTCTCCATCCTCTCTATGTCACATCCTGTTTCCACCTTACTTGGCAAGTATATATAAAGACAGCATTGTGAGTTTTACTGTACTTTACCTTGAGTTTAGCTTAGCTCGGCTTAGATTGTGCTGCGTCCTGCATGAATAAAGAGATACTGCCTACAGCTCAACCATAAGTCCCTGGTCGTCTGTTACCCACCCGTGAAGCCAGCCCAGTGAAAACAACATAACCCAGCAAAAACAACAGGGGAGTGTATCTCTTCCTTAATGACCCCATAGACTACCTCTTATCAATACCATGCTACCCACTAGTTCAAACTAGACCAGACACTATTCCCTGTATCTAGTAGGAGCAGGAGTGATGGGGCAAGGGAGCACATGAAGACATTTACAATGTTATTTCCTGCAAACACAACACTCCTGAGTCATGTCCGGCTAATGCAAAACAGTGCTGCCTTGATCTCAAAAGTAATGGACACATTTTCTAAAACAAATTCCCCCCAAACTTGAAAGGTGATGATATTAGGGTTCAGACTTCTGTTAACTCCCTCTTCTTCAGCCAAGTCTGCTACTCACCATCTCTACCTCTCTGAGCTGCCAAGACTAATTGAAGCCTTTCTCTGAACTTCTTCACGTTCACTGTCTGCACTTTGGGTCAGCCCACAGCAGCACCCAAGAATAGACTGTATATATCTGGGCCGTGCAGGCAATTAGTCTGATATTCTTTTCAAATATAATACAATTCATCTTCCAAGAAAATTTAGGTAATAAATCTCTCCCCCACACCAGCCACCAGAATTATTGCTGGGGCTCAGTGCCAGCACTACAAATCTACTGCTCCTGCTGGCCATCTTATCATTTTTTCTTTCTATTTTATTTGACAGGACAGAAAGAAGTTGAAAGGGGGAGGGGAAATCAGTAGACAGACCTGCAGACCTGCTTCACTGCTCTTTAAGTATCCCCTCTGCAGGTGGAGAGCGGGGTCTCAAACCTAAGTCCTTGTTCAAGGGTATATGTGTGCTTAACCATGTGCACTATTGCCCAGTCTCCATTGTCTTCATTTCATTAATGAAGAAGCTGAGGTCTGGAGAGAGGAAGTGATTTGTTCAGGTTCACTTGGACACAGCAAGTTCACAGTTGAGTCAAGAGTCATTTCCCCTAGGCTGACTCCGGAAGTCACAGGTGCATCTAAACCTCACTCACCAGCTGGCACAAGTGACGGACACCAGCTGCAACCTCCACAAGTTGACAAACTTCTGAGAGCAGCCAGTGACTACCCACCTCCCCACCACATCAGCTGAGGAAACAAGACTCAGCAGTCACTTTTACTTATCTAATAGTTAGGTCATTGTCTGCTTGCACATGAGTGAACCCTCTGAGGTCAACCCATGATATCTATGTCCATATCCTTCCATACCCCACTGCTTAAGCCTGCCTTTACTCTGGGATCAAAGGTCTCCATGACTTCCCTACTCAAGGATGGCTTAGTCTTTAAAATATTTATTTATTTATTTATTTATCTTTATGAGAGAAAGTAGAGCACTGCTCAGCTTTGGAATACAGTGGTGCTAGGGATCAATCTTGGGAACTCAGACTTGTTCACTTGCTGAGCTAGCAAAGTTTTCTTTCGTGAGATCCTAAGCTCCAGGAGTTGGGGAGAGCTGGATTCTACCCTCTCGCAATCTGTACATAGTATATTTTGTCAGTGAGGTTTGGTTTAATCACAAATATCATGATTGCAGAAATAAAATAAGAGGCAGAAAAGTATAAAGAAGTAAGCAGAATCTCTTGTTAAAGAGAAGCTCCATCAGTGTTTTAGTGCATTTCCCTCCGCATAAAGACACACAGCTAGTTAGACATCATAACTATGAGATGTATTCTGGTTATCTACTCAGATACTATCCTTTTTCTCTTCTTCGTTATTATTATTATTATTTATTTTACAAAATTACATGTCAACAGGGATTTAAATCCACACTATTCCCACCACCAGAGTTCTGAATCTTTAGTCTCCCCACTGCAATCCACCATAGTTCCCCTAAGATTGTAGATATGGGCCAACCATCCTTTCTACAACTATCTGTCTACATTTATACATAACTGCCCTCCGTTTTTTCCTGATCCAGTCCCCTCTTCCCCTCCAAGCCACTCATGAAAACATTACTACCTCCATATATCCCTTTCCTTTTCCCTCTCTTACTCTGGGTACTGATGGAGCTGGAGTTCAGAGCCCTCTTATCTTTATCTTATCACTTCTCCCCCACTGGGAGTATGGATCAAGGTTGTTTTGGGGGTGCAGAAGGTAGGAGCTCTGGCTTATGTAATTGTTTCTCTGCTGAACATTGGTGTTGGCAGCCTGTTTCTATCTTTCCCTAGTGGGCCAGAGCTCTAGAGGTGCTAGGATCCAGGACACATTGGTGAAGTTGTCTGCCTAGAGAAGTGAAGATGGCATCATGGTAGCATCTGTAACTTGGTGTCTGGAATGTGGCATTATCTAAGTTGAGACAAAATGGCTAATGAACAGGAACCAAAAAGTAGGTTTAGAGCAGATGAGATCAGGGATCTTGAGGTAGAAGAAAGCTAGGAAGTCCACTTTAGACATGTTCCTGGAGCACACAAATATAGCAGTTTTGCTTGAGCTTGATAGCGAGCCTGAAGTTGGATAAAAATATTATCTGAGAAAATGGTGTCAGAGTAGAAAAAAGGCTAGAAAGTAGGGTTAGGTCAATGAGTAGCACCTGTTCTTGAAAAAAAAAATTCTTTGAATAAAATGAACTATTTACCTTCATCCACCTGACCCAGGACATATATATAGCACCAGAGGATGTGTCACCTCTGAGCCCTTATTGGTCTGAGCTCGAAGCTCATGGTCACAGCTGGGAACACTGCAGGCTGCACTTATTTCAGAACCAGTCTTTCTCGAGTGGCAGGGCGGGATACCCCAGCTTCCCTTCAGAGACTGGGGCTCTCTCTACCATCACTGCTTTATGGTGAGAAGAAGGTTCTGGGAGGGCCCACAAGATGCTGTTTCTGATGGAAGCGACCATTGGTGGTGGAGAGAGGGATCCATTAGAGGTCTAAGCCCATCATATATGTATGGGAATCCACGGATTCTGTAACTAGGGTCCCCAGATGTTGAGATGTTGTGATATTGACCAAAAGGGCCATTATTAAGTGAGACAGTCCCTTGCCCTTATAGGACACTGTCCTGTACACTGATTTTTGTTTAATTTTACAGCATAACCATTTTCACAAATCATTAAAAATTCTTCAAAATTGTGAACTTAAATGACTATAGGGTATTTAATGATCAACTTATAATGAATTAATTCAATCTGTATATGATTTATCTATAGATATAATTTATTTAACCATTTCCATATTCTCAAACACTGCACAGTGAGTACTCACACTATCAGTAATAAGCTCAAGTTTAAGTCTGCCTGCACCACACTGCTATTCCTCTGTGGAGTAGCTCCCAGAATTGACGTTTTCAAGGGTCTTGACCCTGGTCACTAGTGGCTTACTGGACAACTTTCCAGCTGTGTTCCCATAACAGTGTGTGGAACGCTTACCCCTACTGGCTCCTGCCGTGTGCTCTGTGGTTTCACAACATCCCCATCTACTTGAGAAGGGGGAAATGAGCTTTAGTCTGTAATTTTAAAAAGTATGGACTTTTGAAAAGTATTTGTTGGCCATTTCTTATTTGTCACCTCCACTACAGAACCCTCTTTTTGGAAGACCATAAATCCTTGACCAGACACAGAGACGATCCTTCTCATTTCCACTTTGCCTCACACCCTGTTCTCACACCCTTTTATGCCTCAATCCCTGACTTCAAAACAAGAGTGGAGACTGAAAAGAGCTCATATGGTCAGACATGGGCAATGAAAAGGAAACCACGGTCATTACTATGAGAGAGTGATTAAAAGATGGCATCAGAAAACTGACTTATTTGGAGGGGAAAAAAACACAGAGAAGGTCCTTAACACACAGAACTTGGAAATATCAGAAATATGGGGGCCAGTCAGTAGCGCACCTGGTAAGCGCACATAGTATGCAAGGATCCTGGTTAGAGCCACCAGTTCCCTACCTGCTGGGGGGAGTCGCTTCATAAGTGTTGTCTGAAGGTATCTCTCTCTCTCCTTTTTATCTTCCCTTCCCCTCTCAGTTTCTCTGTCCTATCCAAAAAATTGATAAAATGGCCACAAGAGCAGTGGATTAGTAGTGCAGCCACCAAACCCAGCGATAGCCCTGGAGGCAATAAATTAATAAAATTTTAAAAAGAAATATCAAAAACATTACAGGATAAATGTAAAGGAAAAAGTAGAATCTAACACCAGTGGGAAAAATGTGTCCTCTATGAATGGGAAAATATACAGTACTTGTAAATGAACTCAGAGTCATCTGCATTTGTGATACTGTGGAATGGTGTCTCAAGCACATTTTAAAAAATCTTTTGAGAGAGATGAGAGGTTAGGGAGACACCGCAGCACCACTTCTACCATCCTTGGAACTCCCCAGGGCTACCCATGGTGTTCCCATGGTGGTGCTGGGGACTGAACATAGGGTATAAGTGTTCCACCGCCATATGAGGTGTCACGTGCCCTCTAGATAAAGTCTTAATTGAACTATAGTTTTTTAAAGTTACAGACAAAGGGGAGGCAAGAAAGTTAGATTACAGCACTGAAGTGTCATTTATTTATTTATGATTTTTCACCACTCCCATCACCAAAGGTCTGTTTCCCTATCCACTGCCCCCATAGATAATCACCATAGTTCTTCCACAGTCTTAAATAGAGGTGGTTTTTTTTCACATTTGTATGCTCAAATTTCTATATTCCTCATATGAGTAAGAACATTCTGTAATTGTCCTTCACCTCACTTGCTTCACTAAGAATAATCTTCAATGCCATCCACTTTATCCCAAAGGAAATAATATCACCTTTTTTCTTGTTGAGCAGTACTCCATTGAGTAGATAGATGTCCCATCACTTTTGTATCCACTCATCTGTTGTAGGGCATTTTGGCTGTTTCCAGGTTTTTTCTATTGTGAATAAAGCTGATATAAACACGGCAGTGCATATATCCCTTCAAATAAGTGTTATATCTTTTTGGTATACGAATAGTAATGGAATTGCTGGGCCATATAGCATTTCTATTTCTATTTGTTTAAGGATTCTTCATAGTGGTGGTAACATTTTATACTCCCACCAGCACTGTAGTACAGTTCCTCTGTCTCCACATCCTCTCCAATATTTATCTTCTCTAATTTTACTGATGGAGCCCATTCTCACAGGTGTGAAGTGGAATTTTGGTGTGGTTTTTGATTTTCATTTATCTGATGATGAGTGAAGTAGAGCATTTCTGCACATGTCTGTGGGCCATGTGTATCTCTCCTTTAGAGAACAGTCTATTCCTATCTTCTGCCCACTTTTTAATTGGGTTGTAGTTTTCCTTTTTGTTGAGCTGTATGAGTTCTTTTAGATGTTTGATATTAACCGCTTTTCTGAACTGCAGTGTGCAAATATTTTTCCCATTTGCTGGGTTTCCTGTTTATCCTTGTGGAATTTCCTTTTGATCTGTAGAAGCTTTTTTAGTTGATACGGTCCCATTTATTCAATTTTGTTTTTGTTTTCCTTACACATAGGGTGGGATCTCCAAATGTGTCATTAAAGTTAAGGTCCTGGAATGTTTCACCAATGTATTCTTCTATCTGTTTTAGAGTTTCAGGTCTAATATCCAGATATTTGATCCATTTTGAGTTAATGTTGGTGCATGGTGTTAGGTGGTGGTCTAGTTTATTTTCTTTCTTTCTTTCTTTCTTTCTTTCTCTCTCTCTCCTTCTTTCTTCTCCTCCTCCTCCTCCACCCCTTCCTCCTTCTTCTTCCTCCTCTTCCCTCTGGCCCATCTTTTGTATAAAGAAGTGCCACAGATTTATGAGTATTGATTTTGTAGCCATCTACTTTACTGAATTTATTGATGATTTACAGTAGGGTGGTTTTTTTTTTTTTTTCATTTTCTGGGGTTCTTTAGTCATACCATCTGAAAATAATGATAATTTAACTATATTCTTCCCAATTTGGATACTTTTAGTATCTCTTTATTGCCTGACTGTGATGGAGAGGACTTCTAGGACTATGTTGAATAGAAGTGGTGAGAGTGGAAACCTTTGCCTAGTTCCTGATTTTAGGGGGGAAGCTTTCAATTTTTCCCCACTTAGCATGATGTTAGCCATGGATTTGTCAAATATAGCCCTTATTATGTTGAGGAATTTTCCTTCCACTTCCAATATCTTTAGGATCTTTATCATAAATGGGTATTGGACCTTATCAAATGCTTTTACTGCATCAATTGATAAGATCATGTGATTTGTATATTTTTTCTAGATGGTATCATTGATTGACTTGTGGATGTTGAACCATCTCTGATTCCCAGGGGTAAATATTACTTGGTCATGATGGGTTATTCTTTTAATATATTGTTCGATTTGATTAGCCAGATTTTGTTGAGGATCTTTGCTCATCAGGGATGTAGACCTATCTATCTATCTATCTATCTATCTATCTATCTATCTATCTACCTATTTTTTGGGTAGAGACCTGTCCTTCTTTGGGGTGATATTAGTCTCATAAAATGTATTTGGGAGTATTTCATCCTTTTCTATCTTCTGGAAGAGTTAGAGGAGAATGGGCGTTAGTTCTTTGAATGTTTTTTTTTTAATTTTTCTATTTATAAAATGGAAACACCGGCAAGATCATAAGATAAAAAGGGTGCAAGTCTACACATTTAACACCACCAGAACTCCATATCCTATCCCCTCCCTTGATAGCTTTCCTATTTATCTCTCTGGGATTATGGACTCAGGATCATTATGGGGTGCAGAAGGTGGAAGGTCTGGCTTCTGTAATTGCTTCCCCACCAAACATGAGTGTTGGCAGGTCGATCCACAGTCCCAGCCTGTCTTTCTCTTTCCCTAGTGGGTCAGGGGTATGGGGAAGCATGGCTGAAGGACACATTGGTGGTGTCATCTACCCAGGGAAGTCCTGTTGGCATCACGGTAGTATCTGGAACATATCATACATTACCTCACCATAATGTATGTCCTTTGATGCTATTTATATATAGCTGTATCTTAAAAAGTAATGCCACTGATTGCTTCTGTTCTCCCTGGTCTAAACTTTTAGGACAGTCAACATTTCAAAAAACTAGTCATTATTAGAAATGCATTAATAATTTGAGCCCACTGTTGAAATTCAATCTGATTACCAATTTGAAGTATTATGTGCTTAGACTGAAGGAACCTATACTCAGAGCTATGGTATATGCATCAAAATGAGACATTAAATCAATTTCCCCCTCTCATATTAATTAAATAGTGATTTATGAGACTACAAGTTTATAGGAGTGTACTTCAACACCATTCCCACCAAAATCTGTGCCCCACCCCCAGTGAAGGTGAACATCTACCCTCACTCTCCACCCAGAATTTTTTACTTTGGTGCCCTACTCCAAACTCAGTCAGATCCTAATTTGAGTTTCTCTTTATGTTCTTCTTTCTTTATGTTCTTCTTTCTTTTTTCAAGTTCTGTTTATGAGGGGGATCATCCCATACTTGTCTTTGTTTTTCTGACTTAGCTCACTTAACATAATCCCTTCTAGATCTATCCAAGATGGGTCACAGAAGGTGGGTTCATTGTTCTTAATAGATGCCATAAATAGGCCATATATCAAAACACTCTAAAACTCTACAAGAATGGCATTAAAATATCTTCATTCTTTGATATCAATAAATGTCAATGGCCTGAATTCACTTATTAAAAGACACAGAGTAGGAAGATGGATCAGAAACTACAACTCAACAATATGCTGTCTACAGGAAACCCACCTAACTCAACAAGACAAACGCAGACTCAAAGTGAAAGGATGGGAAACTATCATGCAAGCCAATGGCCCACAAAAAAGAGCAGGGAAAGCTATTTTCATATCTGACAAGGTAGGTTTTTAAATAGATAAAATTTAAAAAGATATGAATGGACACTACTTAATGCTCAGAGGATCAGTCAATCAAGAGGACTTAACAATTATTAACATCTATGCACCAATAAGAAGCCATCTAAATACATCAAATGTCTACTGAAGAGCTACAGCAACATATTATCAGCAACACAGTCATAGTAGGGCACTCCAACACCCCACTCTCTCAACTTGACAGATAATCCAGGCAGAAAATCAATAAAGAAATGAGGGAGCTAAATGAAGAGATATATAAACTAGAACTATTGGACATTTTCAGAGTCATTCATCCCAAGAAACTGGAATACACATTTTAATCAAGTCCACATGGGTCATTCTCAAGGACAGACCATATGTTAGGCCACAAAGACAGCATCAGCAAATTCAAAAGCGTTGAAATTATCCCAACCATTTTCTCAGACCACAGTGGAATTAAATTAAAACTTAACAATCAACAAAAGATTAGTAATAGTCCCAAAATGTGGATGCTCAATAGTAAACTACTTAACAACTACTGGGTCAGAGAGGATATTAAGGAAGAAATCAAAATATTTTGAGAGTTCAATGAAAATGAAGACATAAGCTATCAAAATATTCGGGACACAGCCAAGGCAGTACTGAGAAGGAAGTTCATAGCCATGCAAGCACACATTAGGAAACAAGAAAAAGCACAAATAAATAGCCTGACTGTACATCTTAAAGACCTAGAAGAAGAAGATCAAAGGAATCCTAAAGCAACTAGAAGGACAGAAATCACTAAAGATAGGGCAGAAATCAATAACATTGAAAAAAAAAAAGTCATTCAATAGATCAACAAAATTAAATGTTGGTTCTTTGAAAGAGTGAACAAAATAGACACACCTTTAGCCAGACTCACAAAACAAAAAATGGAGAAGACCCAAATAAATAGGATTGTAAATGAAAGAGGAGATATCACAACAGACACCACAGAAATTCAACATATCATTCGAGGCTTCTATGACCAACTCTATGCCACCAAGATAGAGAACCTGGAAGAAATGGATGATTTCCTAGATACCTACCAAAGTCCAAAACTAAGTAAAGAGGAAGTAGATAACATGAACAGGCCCATCACAGCTAATGAAATAGAAACAGTTATCAGAAACCTCCCAAAATTAAAAGTCCTGGACCAGATGGTTTTACAAATGAATTCTATAAAACCTTCAAAGAAGAACTAATACCTCTACTTTTTTTTTTAATACCTCTACTTTTAAAAGTCTTCCAGAAGACTGAAGACACTGGAAACTCCCTTCCAGCTTCTATGAAGCCAACATCACTTTGATACCAAAAGCAGACAGGTACACAACCAAAAAAACAAAAAAACAAACTACAGACCAATATCTCTGATATTGATATGAATATAGATGCTAAAATATTGAACAAATTTCTAGCCAACCAGATACATCAATATATTAAAAAGATTGTTCATCATGACCAAGTGGGGTTTATCCCAGGGATGCAAGGATGGTTTAATATAAGTAAATCAATCAATGTGATCCACCACATCAACAAAAGCAAGACCAAAAACCACATAGTTATATCAATATATGCAGAGAATGCCTTTGAGAAAATACAACATCCCTTTATGATCAAAAGACTACAAATAATGGCAATAGATGGAAAATTACTGAAGATAGTGGTGTCTATATATTGCAAACCTACAGCCAACATCATACACAATGGTGAAAAACTGGAAGGATTTCCCCTCAGATCAGGTACTAGACAGGGATGCCCTCTATCACCATTATTATTCAACACAGTGTTGGAAGTTCTTGCCATAGCAATCAGGCAGGCACAAGGAACTAAAGGCATACAGACTGGAAGAGAAGAAGTCAAACTCTCCTTATTTGCAGATGACATGATAATATACATAGAAAAACCTAAGGAATCTTGCAAGAAGCTTTTGGAAATCATCAGGCAATACAGTAAGGTGTCAGGCTACAAAATTAACATACAAAAGTCAGTGGCATTCCTCTATGCAAATAGTAAGTTAGAAGAAGCTGGAATCCAGAAATCAATTTCTTTTACTGTAGCAACAAAAACAATAAAATATCTAGGAATAAACCTAACCAAAGAAGTGAAAGACTTGTATACTGAAAATTATGAGTCACTACTCAAGGAAATTGAAAAAGACACAAAGAAGTGGAAAGATATTCCATGTTCATGGGTTGGAAGAATTAACATCATCAAAATGAATATACTACCCAGAGCCATATACAGATTTAATGCTATCCTCATCAAGATCCCAACCACATTTTTAGGAGACTAGACCAAATGCTACAAATGTTTATCTGGAACCAGAAAAGACCTAGAATTGCCAAAACAATCTTGAGAAGAAAGAACAGAACTGGAGGTATCACACTCCCAGATCTCAAATTGTATTATAGGGCCATTGTCATCAAAACTGCTTGGTAATAGAACATGAATAGACAGACACACTGACCAGTGGAATAGATTTGAGAGCCTATAAGTAAGCCCCCACACCTATGAACATCTATTCTTTGACAAAGATGCCCAGACTATTAAATGGGGAAAGCAGAGTCTCTTCAGAAAATGGTGTTGGAAAAAATTGGTTGAAACATGCAGGAGAATGAAACTGAGCCACTATATTTTAGCAAATATAAAGGTAAATTCCAAGTGTATCAAAGACTTGGATGTTAGACCACAAACAATCAGATACTTAGAGAAAAATATTGGCAGAACTCTTTTCACATAAATTTTAAAGACATCTTCAATGAAACAAATCCAATTACAAAGAAGACTAAGGGACGCATAAACCTATAGACAACATTAAATTAAAAAAGCTTCTGCACAGCTAAAGAAACTACTACCCAAACCAAGAGACCCCTCACATAACAGGAGAAGATCTTTACATGCCACACATCAGTCAAGAGTTTAATACCCAGAATATATAAAGAGCTTGCCAAACGCAACAACAGGAAAACAAATAACCCCATCCCAAAATGGGGAGAGGACATGGACAGAATATTCACCACACAAGAGATCCAAGAGGCTGAGAATCACATGAAAAAATGCTCCAAGTCTTTGATTGTCAAAGAAATGCAAATAAAGACAACAATGAGATATCACTTCACTCCTGTGAGAATGTCATACATCAGAAAAGGTAACAGCAGCAAATGCTGGAGAGGTTGCGGGGTCAAAGGAACCCTCCTGCACTGCTGGTGGGAATGGAAATTGGTCCATCTCTGTGGAGAACAGTCTGGAGAACTCTCAGAATGCTAGCAATGGACCTACCCTATGTAATTCCTCTCCTGGAGATATATCCTAAGGAATCCAACACACCCATCCAAAAAGATCTGCGTACACATATGTTCTTAGCAGCACAATTTGTAATAGCCAAAACCTGGAAGCAACCCAGGTGTCCAACAACAAATGAGTGGCTGAGCAAGTTGTGGTCTATATACACAAGGGAATACTACTCAGCTATAAAAAATGGTGACTTTGCTGTTTTCAGCTGATCTTGGATGGAGCTTGAAAAATTCATGTTAAGTGAAATAAGTGAGAAACAGAAGGATGAATATGGGCTGATCTCACTCTCAGGCAGAAGTTGAAAAACAGGATCAGAAGAGAAAACACAAGTAGAACCTGAACTGGAATTGGCGCACTGCACCAAAATAAAAGACTCTGGGGTGGGTGGGGAGAATACAGATCAAGAAGGATGACAGAGGACCTAGTGGGGGTTGTATTGTTATATGGAAAACTGGGAAATGTTATGCATGTACAAACTATTGTATTTTCTGTCGAATGTAAAACATTAATTCCCCAATAAAGAAATTAAAAAGAGAGAGAGAGAGACTCCCTCCTACTGAATGCCCCAAGGACAGCTGTTTAAAAAGAGAGATTATAGAACTCACAGAAAAAATGCCCCTGTGCCCCTCGGGATAAGAGTGACCATCCTGTTGCTGACCATTATAAAAAAGCCATGAGTTTGAAGATTCTCTGTCTCTCTCTCCCAGGCAATGGGGCCACTTTTGGCTCTCCAGCTTGATGGGGGTAACCCCTCTGCTCTCCTGAGATCCTTGTGTGTCAATTCCTGTGCCCTTGCATGTGTAAGTTGTTATGATGGCTAGTCTATGTGCTTGTATAAATAAATACTTCATCTTCCTGTATGTCCTGTGTTGGCCTCAGTTTGTCTTAGTTTGTAATGGGTAAGGTCAGATACAAAACTCAACAATAATGACTTGTTCTTTGAAATGTTCACTCTCCTAAAAGCTTAGACCAGGGAGAACAGAAGCAACCAGTGGCCTTACTGTATAAGATACAGCTATATATAAATAGCATCAAAGGACATACATTATGGTGAGGTCATGTATGACACAGCAAATCCTAACAATAGGATTTTCAAAGTTAACCCAATTTACAAATATTTAATTATAGCAATAACTATCTATTGCCTTTGTAAACCCTAAGACAGCAGGAGCCTTCCAGTTCCTCTATAAAGCCTATATTTTTCCCAGTCCTGGAACTTCTAGGGTAGGGCTCACTTCCTAGCATGCTTCTCTCAGTTCATACCAACTGATACTGCATCTGATGATTCCAGCCTAATCAAAGCAACAAATACCACCTTAGCATGCTTCACTTCAGAATGTGTCCAGAGACGTCAGGCATGGAACGCCAACCCTTCAGCTTCATTACTAGGGTGAGACCTTTCCTTTCTCATAGGACTCATTAATTCCATTTTGGGTGGTCCACCTCCTAACAAAGCTTCAAAACCTAGGTATAGACCAGGTCCCATGAGATAGGGCAGATGTACACATGTATCCATAGATTAGGGCAAAATCTATCTATCTATCTATCTATCTATCTATCTATCTATCTATCTATCTATCTATTAAAGCAAAAGTGCACAATAATTTGCTGTGAGTCAATAAATGCAGTAAGAAAGTGGAAAGACCTAAAAAGACCCCTTAAAGTACCTAATGAAATAGTTTCTACTTAGACCTGGATACCCTCCTCAGCTACTACTTATTATCCTTGCCTCAATTACTCCAAAGCTAACCTTGTCAGACAAAGTAAGGACTACGAAAGCTGGATGAGGGCACAAGACTGGAATACTTTAATGATGACTCTTTAGTCACTATCAGGCCACCCCACCATCTGGGGCCCTAGTTGGGGAGTCCTGGGATTCCCACACAGACACGATGAGCCTAGACCTAGAATAGATCCCTCTCTCCATTGTCACTGGACATCTCTGTCAGGAACAACATAATGGACACCTTTGTGGGCCCGCATATGACCTTGATCTCAGTGTGGATCAACAATGGTAGAGAATGTTCCATCCTTTGAAGGGGCATTAGGTAACATACTCTATCTTCCACCTGAAGAAGATGGATCCTGAAATTGGTGCAACTCAGAATTTTCCTACTGAATTCCACAGAATGCAAGTTCAGGATATAGAGGTTACACAGGCTCCTGTGCTGAATATAGGCCCCAGATAAAATTGATGGAGTTTACAGTCAACAATATTTGTACACTTTTCCCATATTTGGGAGCTACTCTGTTCCCTGATCCAGCTTTCTAGCCCCTTTTATAGACATGACATCATCTTCCCAGACAATAACATGGGTCCACCTGTATATCAGATGTCAGGCTTAGGCAAAAACTAGTAAAGTCATGTGCCTTTTGGAATATAGCTAAAATAGACCTACTAGCTATTTCCAAAATGGAGGCCCCAAATCTTCATCTGCAATATTCCAGCATTTAGGTTCATGATTAATCAACAATTTGTATGGCTTTATATGTTAACTCTTTTTCAGCCACCAGGTTCCAGACACTACCATGATGCCAACTGGACTTCCTTGGACAGATAACCCCTCACCCCCCAATGTGTCCTAGAACTCCGCATCCTCAGAGCCTTGCCCCACTAGGGAAAGAGAGAGACAGGCTGGCAGTGTGGATCGACCTGCCAATGTACATGTTCAGTGGGGAAGCAATTACAGAAGCCAGACCTTCCATCTTCTGCACCCCATAATGACCCTGGGTCCATGCTTCCAGATGGATAAAGAATAGGAAAGCTATCAGGGGAGGCGATGGGATACAAAATTCTGGTGGTGGGAATTGTACCTTTCTAATCCTATGGTTTTTTCAGTGTTTCCATTTTATAAATAAATACATTAAAATAATAATAAAAAAGAAAAATTGCATCTCCTCAGCTCATGTGTGGGTTGGTCTTGTGGGATGGGGTTGTAATAGCAAAATAGTGAAACAGAAAACTCCTGGCCAAATCCCTGTTTCCTTTATTCTTTTTGGCCTCTGTTTGCCAGCCCAAATATGGATTATAGGGTTCTTATTTAGTTCCTGTCTGCCCACCCAGTGCACCCCTATTCCACTTCTTCTTCTAGCATTTGCCCTTCTTCTGTAGCCAGTCAACAGGTCAGGTTGAAAGCTGTCAGGAGCTGCTTGTTGCTGGCTTTGAAAGTGACTGGGATCCATGTGGATTCAGTCGGCTAAGAAGGATCATCAGTTTCCCCAATGAATGGGTACTCACGGGATGCACCACTAGAAGGTTGATCCAATGCATCCCAATTCCACTACTGACTCAGAACACATACCCTCACTGGAACTTCCCAGATTTGTGGTAGCTGCTGTGCAGAGCTCAAGCCAGGTGTTGTCTCCGAGTTGCCATCTTGGCTATGCCCCAGTTCTTTGAATGTTTTATAGAATTCATTAGGATAGTCATCTGGACCTGGGCTTTTGCTCTTGGGGAGGCTTTGGATTACTGTTTCAATTTCTGCATATATTGTTTCTTTTCAAGTAATCCCATAGGTCTCTGTTGTTGTTTTCAGTATCTCTCAATCTCTTTTTGAGATCTCTTACTTCTTTTTTAGTTGTCTCTAATTTGTCCTCGATCTTGCTAATTCTGTCTTCAGTCTCATTTATTCTATACTCTCTCCTTTCTACTGTTTTCTGGAGTTCATCTATTTTATTACCCTGTTCTGAAACTGTTTTAGCTTGTTCAGCTAGTTGTGTTCTTAGGTCAGATATTTCATCTTTCAGCTCTCTAATAACCTTGAAATAATTAGTGTTTTCTTCCAGAGTCTCATTTGTTATTTCTGCATTTCTGATGAAAATTATTTCAAACTTTACTCACTCCTGTGATTATTTCCTTAACTAGTGTTTGTATGTTGACCTTATTTTGTGGTTCAACCTTTGGAGGGGTTTAAGCTGGACTCTCGTCCTGGTTGATTTATCCAATATTTCTTCTTGTTGGTTTAACCATTTTATTTAGTATGTTAGTACTTTTCAAATTACTGATCACTCATGCCTGGATTGACTTGTGTCTAAGCGAGGTAATTAAAGAGTTCACAGTTGTGGAAATTGACAGTTGTTTCAATATTATTTTAATCTTTGAGTTGGAGCACAGTGGCTTAAAAGCCTCTTTTGTCCTTTTTCTTCCCTGTAGGCTCTGGGAGCCTCAGGGCTTTTAAAGTATACGTAGGTTTCTTAGCTTACTCATTGACTCCTGACCGAGAGATGAAGCAGGGTGTGGCAGAGATAATCCAGTGTTTAGGCAAAGAGACCCTCACAACCCCACCGCTAGGCCACGGAGATATAGGTCTTCTTTTGAGTTTCCCCATTATTTCTCTCTCCCCTGGTGTCAGCACAGGGCCTCCCCCACACGCTGCTTCAGATTCTGAGGGGAGTAGCAGTGGAGACTCACAGTTGCATTTAGTGAGTCTCGGGGGAGTCCTCTCCTCCCTTCAGTCATATTTTTGTTGGTGAAACAGACTGGAGGTGGTGTATCAACTGGTAAACTGCTGGACTGTTACCAACCACTTAATCTCTCCCTAGGCTCCTCTCTGTCCATGAGCCACATGTATTTGCACTCACTGGTGATTTGGTGGGATCCTGAAGTCGTTTTATTCCTGCCTTGTGGTCTCCTTTGGTATTCCTAGTTGACCTGGGAAAGGAGAGGAGAGAAACACAGCTCCTGTTCTGTAGCCCTGCCTCCAGAAGTCTGTGCACACTTTTACTTTAAGTTATATATTTTCCCCTAAATTATGGATACATGTGTGCATGTGCTCTGTCTCATGGGACCTGGTCTGTATCTAGGTTCTGTGGATTTTTTTAGGAAGTGAAACACCTAATATGGAATAAAGGAGTCCTATGAGGTAGAAAAGGTCTCATCTTCACCTGAGGCCCTAGTCAGGGAGTCTTAAGATTCCCTCATAGACATGATGGGCCTAGACCTCTAACAGATCCCTCTCGCCACTGTCATTGGTCATCTCTATCAGGAACAACATAAAGGACCCCTTTGTAGGCCCCTATAAGACCTTGCCCTCAATGTGGGTCAACAATGATTGGGAATGGTCCATTCTCCGAAGGGAGGTTGGATAACATACTCTACCTACTACCCAAGGAAGATGGGTCCTGAAATTAGTGCAGCCTGGAAGGTCCCTAGCCATGACCACAGAATATGAACTCAAACCTATAGGGATACAGAGGTCACATAGGCTCCTATGCTGACTATGGACCCCAGATCAAATCGATGGGGTTTACAGTTAGCAATATTTGTATGTTTTCCCCACATTTGGGAGCTACTTTCTTTCCTGATCCTCCTTTCTATTCCCTTTTCCAGACATGATACCATCTCCCTAGACAATAACCTGGGTCCACCTGCATATTAGCTGTCAAATTCAGGCTCAGGCAAAACGAATAAAGTAATGAGCCCCTTGGAATATACCTAAAATAGACCTACTAGCTTTTTTCAAAACATGGAAATGTACCCCTATAATCTTGTCACTATTTCCATCTTATAAATAAAAATAAAAAAGAAAGAAGACCTTGGTGGGAGGGCTAGTTATCAGCAGAGGGCAAAGGGTCCCTTCTTTCAAAGGGACAATTGACAGACTCAAAGTCTCAAAGCCACGATAAGGTCTAGAAAGAAAGATACATACCAGGGGGCAATAAGCCTGGCTCTATGTGGACAGAATTTTATACAAGAACCAGCACAGACTGGATCTGATTTGCTCCTCACAATCTAACCAATGCCTTGAACACATGCTTGCTGGGTATTTGATAAAAGAAAAAATGAATGAGGGACCAGAAGGTAGCGCACCTAGTCAAGTGCACACATCACAGTGTGAAAGAATGGGGTTCAAGCTTCTGGGTCCCCACTGTTGAGGAAATCTTCACAAGCTTTGAAGCAATGTGACAGGTGCTTCTCTTTCTCTCTCCCTCTGTATCCCCCGCCCCCTTAAATTTTTCTCTGTCCTATCAAAATCAATAAAATTATCATTAAAAAAGAAAGAAAAGGAAAGGAAAGAAAAAGGGAGTTGGGTGGTAGCACAGTGGGTTAAGCACAAATGGAGCAAAGCGCAAGGACCGGCATAAGGATCCGGGTTCGAGGCTCCGGCTCCCCACCTGCAGGGGAGTCACTTCACAGGCGGTGAAGCAGGTCTGCAGGTGTCTGTCTTTATCTCCTGCTCTCTGTCTTCCCCTCCTCTCTCTATTTCTCTCTGTCCTATCCAACAATGACAACATCAGTAACAGCAATAATAACTACAAAAATAAAAACAAGGGCAACAAAAAAAAAGAAAGAAAGAAAAGGAAAGGAAAGAGAAGAAAAGAAAAGAGAAGAAAAGAAAAGAGAAGAAAATAAAAGTTCTCATCAGAGTAATGGAGGTGAAGAGTTGATGTCCCATGCCTGGTATTTCTGGACACAATTCGAAGTGAAACATGCCAAGGTGGCTGAGATCATCAGATGCAGCATCAAATGATACGGATTGAGAGAAGCATGAGGGAAAACAAGCTATGCCCCAGACATTCCAGGATTGGAAAAAATATGAGTTTTATAGAGAATGTGGAAGATTCCTGCTGTTTTAGAATTTAAGAAGGCAATAGATAGTTACTGTTATAACCAAATTATCTGGGAATTTGGTTTACTTTGAAAATCCCATGGCTAGGATTTGCTGTATCATATAAGACCTCACCATGATTTATAACATTTAGTGCTATTTACCAATAACTATGTATTATTTACTGACAAGACTGGTTACTTGCATGATATTTTGTATTTCTGCCTCATTTGTTGTAACATCTCCTCTTTCATTTCTGAATGATTTTACCATGGCTTTCTCTCTTTTTCACTTAATGGGTTTGGCTAGTGGTTTATCTATTTTACTTATACTTTCAAAGAACCAGCTCTTGGTTTTATTAATCTTCTTGATGGTCTTATTTTCTATTTCGTTGATTTCAGATTTGATTTTAATTATTTCCTGTCTCCTGCTGACTTTTGCATCTCTTTGTTGCTGTTTCTAATTGGTTCAGTTGGGTAGTTAGATGTTCCCTAATGATTCCTCCTCTTTATTAATGTGGGCATGTATTGCTATAAACTTCCCTCTCAAGATTACTTTTGCTGTGCCCCATAGGGTTTGACAACTAGTATTTTCAATTTCATTGATATTGATGAAATTTTTAATTTATTATATGATTTCTTCAAGGCATCTTTCATTGTAGTGGTGGCTACACTCATATCTTAACCACACATGTGGCAACGCAGTGCAATATCCAAATGAGATGTTTTGCCAGCTCTTGAACCATATAGTTTTTTTTTAACTGCATTATGTATTGACAACATGACTAAGGTGTAAATGACAGGTGGAGCAACACATCTGCTACAAGAACAAAGCACAAAAGATTAACATAAGTATTTGGTCTTAAAATTGAGAACAAAAACATTCTTTTCAATCACTGAGTGGGTAACTGAAATTTGCACATGATTCTCCAAAGACAGCACAGAAATAGTTAATTATATATTCAATCCTGCTGTAACTACTTTCCAAAAACAATAAAAACAACTTTTGCCACTTGTAAAATGTAAATTAAAAGTAATCTGAGTGAAAACAAGCATGTTTTGATTTGCTAGCCTTAAAGCAAATCGGAAAGAGTGGAGTAGAAAAGTGCTGGCATTCCCTGACTCCAGTAGAACTTCATATTGTCTGAAATACCTTGTCCAAAGTCACCACTTGCTCCAGATGGTGATACCAGCAAAGCAAAGTCCCAGGAGTGGCTTGTAAAATCCTACATATCTTCTGTGGCAGAACTAGGACTCCAAGGCAGGCTGACAGAACCTCACAATCCAAAGACAAGCAGTCAAGTGAATTGTGCTGTTAATGGGACATCCTGGTGCATGTAGGGAAGGGGTTACCCTCCAGCAGTACCCAGTGACAGATACCCTCTATACAAGACAGAGACACATAGTGAAAGTCATACTCAAACAGCAGGAATGTCAAGCTCAGAGGTCCCGCTCTAGGGATGAATTCAGCTGCACTTCCACCTCAGCCCAAACTCCATTCTCATGCCACCAAGACACCCAAGTATCTTTTTTTTCTTTTTAATTGTTTTAAATATTTATTCATTTTACCCTTTGTTGCCCTTGTTGTTTTTTATTGTTGTTGTAATTATTGTTGTTAATGATGTCATTGTTGTTAGATAGAACAGAGAGAAATGGAGAGAGGAGGAGAAGATAGAGAGGGGGAAAGAAAGATAGACACCTGCAGACCTGCTTCACCACCTGTGAAGCAACTCCCCTGAAGGTAGGGAGTTGGGGGCTCAAACCGGGATCCTTACACTGGTCCTTGTGCTTTGTTCCATGTGTGCTTAACCCGTTGTGCTACCCCCCGACTCCCTCAAGTATCCTTTCTGCCCCGACCAGCAGGGCGGTGAACAGGGGCTAGGAACCCAATGAGACCTGAAATGAAGCAACATGAGACACGAAGAATGACAGCAAGACAAGTTTCTGATCAAGCTGTAAATTTTTATTGTGAGCACAGGCATTATAAGGCTTTGGGGAAGGAGAGGGAATGCTGGAGGAGGGGGAGGGGGAGCAAACTTCAAAGCAGAATGTTCCTTGCAACAAATGGCAGGAACCAAACTGTGTGTTGACTCACTTGTGTTGACTCACTTGATTACTGATAAATGGTTTACCTAAGGGGAAATGGCCTGCCCAGGGGGGAATTAACACTTTTCTTGAGGGGTTCCGTTGTCTCAAAGCTTATCATCTATAAAGCAGAGAAATGGCTCCTGGCACCTTTCTTTTGTGGAGATTTAGAGGATCAAGGGCCATTACAGGATGCAACCCTGGCCCTTGTATGAAGGTTTTACTCCTCCAGGCCGACCAAAGCTCTCTTCCCTCACTTTTTCCTTTGCAGCTCCTTTGCTTTGCCCCAACAGCCTGTCCTTCCCCTGTGTACAGAAGAAAAAAAAAAGACTTCTTTTGGGCTTTTACTTGGGGTTTATCACAATGCAGCTTTGTTAGGCATAAAACCCATGTTGGGAAAATAGGCGATGAAGGCTAGCAAGAAATGTGCAGAAGTCACAAGTCTTTTAAACGTAGGTTACTAGTGTTCAGCTACAACATGTGCAGGCCCCAGGGAAACTCGGCATCATTGGGTCCTGGGAGAGCTCAAAGATAATCAGGGGAAGGGCTAGCAGGAGGGAGTCAAGAGGAGAAAAACCAAAAGGGGGAATTCTAGCCAGATGCTCTCTTAAATAGTCTCTCATACTCATAATTCCCTGTGAGTTTACTTGCATCTGTTACATGCTCTTGATGTCAGACATATGCTAATTATGTTCATGTCCCATAATCCATTTCACTCACCTTAAATAAAACAGGGTTCCCAATACCTATGCTTCCAAAGTGTCTCCTGTGACTGGTGCTGATAGGTGGCCAGGGCAGGAGCAGAAGAAAAATTTGGTCTCCTTGCTACACCATCTGCCCCATGGACACATTGTTTGTCTCTCTTCCAGAAAGTACTTACAGCAAGCTCTGCTCAGAATGTCACTGATGCCGTATTTCCATCTCATTTAAAGCCCTTTCTGGAAGGCCTCGTAGGCCCAGGCCTTGTGCCAGGTTCTGGGGACTTCTCAAGGCTTGCCCAACCATCCCTGCAGTGTAGGGGTGGCAGGCAGACCTCAGCAGTCCTGCTAGCCTGCAACCATCATGTGAGGACCAAAAGAGGCACAGTTGCATGTTGGGGAATGCTTCCTATATGCAGGGCTGATAGAGAATTCTGTGAAGCCAGGAGATAAAGATGAAGTGAGCCTGTGATTGGAGGAAAGACTGCTGAGGGAAGGTGAGAGAAGGACAAGGATGTCACTTGAGTGAGGGCAGCAGCAGACCTGCAGCCTTGGGCAAGGCAGAGCTCTCCAAGCAAGAAATACCATGTAACCATTGAAGGACAAGCTGAAGCTAAACCGGGAGGGCAGGGCAGGGCCTGGCCTCAAAGACCAAACACAAGGCCCTGACAGCCTTCTGAGCCCTCAGAGATGCGGGTGTGAGGGAGTCTGGAAGAGAGCAAGGCAATTGATGTAGGCCAGTGGTGGTGAAGGCTCAGAGAGAGGCCTGGTTGTCCATTTTTATGGAGAGTCACCTTTTCCCACCTTATAATGGATACTTATGCCACACTTTCACAGACAAACAAATAAAAACCAAGAATCTTAGAAAAGTGAGTTGGAGCTGATTGAAATCCCTGCATTTGTGTTCTGGGTTTGGGAGCCCTACTGACTGGAGGGCACACTGGTCTCACTTGAGCCCTGAGTGCCAGGAGCAAAGAGAAAGGGAGGCTGGAATGAGGTGAAGTAGTGGACTAGGGGTTATGATTCAGGACTTGAGGTCCATTAAAAGGTGTGGGATAATTGACTTCCTAGAGTGATAGGCAGCCATTGCACACTATAGAAAAACTGTAGTGTGTGTGTGTGTGAATATCAGGGAGGTGACCTGCCCACAGTGGCCTTCTCATGGCTGGTGTCAATAGGTTTTTTCTCTTGAGCTTGGATGCTCATTTTCCTCCACAAAGAAGTTCTAGTATCCTTTGCCTGGTTGCCGAGTATACTGGGACCTGGAAGTATGTGCTGTCTACAGTGAACTACAGCCAAGGCAGGAAATAAGGGGACCTTGTGCTTGGGAACAGTTCCTGCCACAGTTTCCAAGGTCATGGGCTTGGGCAGGACCAAGGGATGTGAAGAGAGGGCTGCCAGGAAAGGAGGACATTCCCAGGAGAAGAAGTAGCACAGCAGACCTTTGGGGAGCCCTGAGTGCCAGGAGCAAAGGGAGAGGGAGGCTGGAACGAGGTGAGGTAGTGGACCAAGGGCTATGAGTCAGGATTTGTGGTCCATTAAAAGGTGTGGGATGGGGAGTCGGGTGGTAGTGCAGTGGGTTTAGTGCATATGGCACAAAGAACAAGGACCGGCATAAGGATACTGGTTTCAGCCCCCGGTTCCCTACTTGTGCTGGGGCTCTCATGGGGTGGCTCCAGCCAGGAGGTAAGTCACCGATCTTCCCTCACTAGCTCAGGGGCTCAGTGCTTCAGAAAGGAAGACTCGGGGAGCATTCTGGTACAAATACTCGTTTTATTTGAGGGTGGGCTTTGTGTATATATAGAAAGTTAAAGAAAGAACATTTTTCAAATACGTCAGAAATTACAGGTTTCTTAAAGGTCAGCTTGCCTCTATGGTAGGGGGCTGGTAAGACAAGAATTGATGTGATACATAAAGGTCAAGACAATTATTCTCCATGATGCAGGCAGTTAATTATCCAAAGGCATTTGAGAGAAGCATATGGGTTAAACCAGTAAGGTGAGATAGAGAGAAGATAAACAAGGATTGATATAAATCATAGATATCAAAGAACATAAGGAAATAGAAGTTTTGGGGTTTTCTCTGTCTGGTGTTTGAGGTGTATGACAGTATGTTCTCCCTTGTGATCAAAAGGTGAGGTGGATGTGTGAACTCTGAGTGATTATGTGAACTTTGAGTGAAACTTAAAGCAGGCAGCCATGTGTCCTGCCAGTAGGGAGAAACATAAGTGTGAGAGGCCTGTAGGTTTTCTGTGAGCTTGGTAGTCTGTTGTTGAGGTGGTCTGGTGTCGGGCTGCACCGCGGAGAAGAGAGCGGACGTCCAGAGCAAAGGGGTACACAGATCTTTATTATAGGATGGGGGGGGGAGGTTTGGTTCAGACCACGTGGAGCCAGCCAGCAATGGCCGACCGCGGGGGGAGAGCAGGGAGCGAGACCTCAGAGAGGGAGAGCCGAGAGCCCAGAGAGAGCGAGGGGAGGGGTGAGGGGGCTTTTTATTGGGCGACAACCAGGGGTGACGTGTAGGGCCAGGATTGGTTGAAAGGGGGCACTCTAGGATTTAGCGAGGCATAGAAAAACCTGGGGGTGGAGACTGCATCAGAATAAGTCCTCAGCAACATCTCCTCCTATCCCTTTATATCTAAATGGACACAGTAAAGAAAAATGGAGCATGCTTAAATGTTTTAGAGGAATGCCATGCTCAGGTGGGAAGATGTAGGACTTTCTGTGGAGGAGGGAAGGCTTAAATGGCTGCCAACCTTGTGAGATTTAAGTGTCCTCCTGTGCTCAACCCCTCTTCAGAGAGAGAGACTTACCTGGAGAGACTCATCTCATAGGTTTAAGCGCAGCCTGCTCAACCATCTCTTCACAGTATCTCTACATCTTTTCTATCTTTCTATCTAGTAATTGCATAAGATGTACAAAGTCTATAAAAGACTATCATGGGGCAGAAACCTTTTGGACATAAGCCTAAATGACATAACAAAATAGGAAGGGACACGAAGGGGAGAAGTAAAAGTCAGTGGGGTGTGAAGGGAAGGATTGGTGTGTAAAGGAACATTCCCTGCTTGAGTGGGGAAAAGGGCAAGGGTACATAATGAGGGGGCGGCAGGAGGCATGACCCACCAAACAGAGGGGCTATTTGGCATTGTATAGTCCTCAAGGCAACAGTCTGTAAAGTCTATGAATTACTCAGGATTAGTCTATGAAAAACCAGCAGCGTGAAGGGAAATAAGCTGCTTCAAAATTGTGTAAAATGTATATAGGGTATGTCAGAAAGTCCGATACAAGTCTCAGTCCGAAGTAGATGGCTAGGGGAGGAATTGGCAGGGGATGCAACGCTGCATGAGGGAGGTCAGCCGTTGGAATGTTGCTCTTTTGTAGATAGCTAGCTGGAACTGCCAACACGTAACAAGCAGGTCAGAAGCAGGAACGGTAACCAGGCATGAAGAAAGTTCTGTCCTTGGAATTCGTGTATCAGGTTCTTCAGATCACGTTGAGTGACATCTAGGGTTTCGGGGGGTGTGCCACGGTAGTCGTGCCATCTAGTGAGTGACGTCAGGGTGTGCAGGGGTTCAGATGGTTTTTCCGGGATTCCTGTGAAAGAAACACAAACAATCTGCTTCTCGTGGTTAATTTGAATGGTAACAAGTTATAGGTTTGTTATAGTTGGTACCTCGATGATTATAATTGGTTTAGAATCTCTTTATGATTTATTAAAAGGTCATCTAATGTGACCTCCTGTAGCAGCCTCTACCGCAGGATCTTGAGACCAATTTTAGCTAAAATATGTATTTTAAACAGACTCAAATTGCTTAGAGAGTTAACGCATATTCGTGACAATGATTTTAACGTTTACAGTGCCAGATTGATGCCAGATCTGTTGTGGATTAATTTCCACAAGATAGTTTACAGGGCACCTTTGGGGGCCCTTCAAAGGTGTCCTGTATATAAAATTTATATAGTTTAGTTTTGGGAATGAATAGTCACGTTGAACATTTAGACTTTTACCTAAATAGTAAGTTACCTTAACAATTAATATTTACCTTGTCTGGTAAAAGTGTAGCTGTAGGGTTACACTTCTGACCGTTAAGTTAGTGTTACCAAACTTGAGACATACCCATAAACATTTAGTTATAACAAACTGGAGGAAAAAGAACTTTTGTTATAAAAACACATTATTTAAAAACAATTTTAAGTCTGTCTTTAGTCACACAGTTTAAGACTAAACACTTACATATATACCAATACTATATATAAAATTCAAAAGAGGGAGAAAGAAAAAAATTTTTTTGGAATGTTTCTGGACGTCTCCAGAAACTTTGGCTGCGTCCAGCATTTTTATATAAGGCCAATAACCTTTTAGAGTACTCCAAGCAGATGGGTCATGCAAAAAAAAAGAAAAAAAATTTTGTCATTTAACACACTCATTCATAAAAACAACTGGCCAGTTATAACATAAGACATACAGGGAAAGGGTAGGAGAGAGGTCTCTGTGAGCCAGATTTGCAGGTTCTGCCATGTCGTATTACGGGTCCTGGGATGTATCCTGCATCTGGTCCTCTTGTAGTATTTCTTGTTCTTCAGGAATAACAGCGCCATCCTGCGGGTATTGTCGGACATGGCGGGCAGGAACCCAGACAGGTTTAGAGAAATTTTGAGGGAAAATGCATGCGAAACCCCTTCCCATGGTCAATAATGGGTCAGGCCCTTTCCAAACTTTATCGAGTGGGTCTCTCCATTTCACCTTAATAGATGGGAGGGTAGATGGTGTTTGCCAGTGAAGAATAATAGGGGGTAAGGCTGAGTTATTGTAAATATTAAAGAGATTTAACGTAGTTAAGGCTTTTGCTAGCTGGATATTGGGGGGATATGTTCCTCCTTTATCTTTATTTAGTTGAGCCTTCAGTGTTTGATGGGCCCTTTCGACAATGCCTTGTCCCTGTGGATTGTAGGGAATGCCCGTGGTATGAGTAATATTCCAGAGGGAACAAAAATCTTTAAATTGTTTGCTTGAAAACATAGGTGCATTGTCTGTTTTCAAAAGTAATGGGACCCCCATAACGGCAAAACAAGAGAGCATATGGCTTACAAGCTTACAAGCACTTTCTCCTGTCTGAGCTGTAGCCCACATAAATTTAGAAAAGGTATCAATTGAGACAAACACATATTTTTGTTTGCCAAAGTTTGGTATGTGGGTGACATCAATTTGCCAAATAGCATTAGCTTTTAAACCTCGGGGGTTAACCCCAAGGGTCTGGATAGCAGGTGTCTTTATGAGATTTGCACAAGAAGAGCATGTAGCAAGGATATGTTTTAACTGTGGTACAGGAACATCAGGGAATCGAGCTTGAAGGCCTTTAAGATTAACATGGGTTAGAGAGTGAAAATTAGCAGGATCAGAGACAGAGACTGGGAAAGTTCCTGTGGAGGCAAGGCGGTCAACTGCGGCATTCCCTTCGGACAGGGAACCAGGAAGAGGGCTGTGGGAACGAAGGTGTTGAATATACAGTGGTTGGGTTCGAGAACAGAGCATAGAGGCGATTTGAATCAAGAGAGGGGAAAGTGGGTTGTCATCAATTTTCACATACGAACGAGCAAGCCATGGAAGTAAGTTAACAGTATACACACTGTCAGAAAAAAGGTTGAAGGATTCTGGTACAGCTTTTAGTGCAAGAAAAACAGCATAAAGTTCTTTGTACTGAGGGGAATTATCAGGAAGCTCAGTAAAGAGAGGTTTAGGAGATTGTTTGTCTGGGTAATATATAAGGGCAGCAGCTCCCCTTTTTCCGCCATCAGTAAAGATTGTAGGAGCAGAGGGAATGGGATCCCGAGAGAAAAGTTTAGGTGCTAGTAGAGGCAGAAGAGGTAAAGAAGCTATCAATTTATTAGAAGGAAAATGGTTATCTATTTGTCCTGGAAACCCCACGAAGCTTATGGCAAAGCGGGAATGATGGCGTATAAGCCACTCTGTATCTGTGAGAGAAAAGGGCAGAATGATTAAATCCGGTTCTTTCCCTAAGACCTGCACAGACCTGTTTCTCCCTTGGCGAACCATGAATGCTAACGCATCTATCTCAGTGAGGAGTCTTGGAGCTCCTCCTACTGGCGTGTGAAGCCATTCGAGAACCCCATGGTCTTGCCACAGTGCCCCTACTACTGTGGGGGTGGAGTTGAAGATTAGAAGGTTTACTGGAGAGGAGGGGGAGAATCGAACAAGGTGCATGTCCTGGACGGCCTGGTTAATCCTTTCCAGTGCCAAGGAGGCCTCGGGAGTTAACTTACGTTTTGAAGAGGGCTGTTTGTTTCCTTTCAACAGGTCAAACAGTGGTTGGAGGCAGCTTGTGGGCAGATAGAGATACTGCCTAAGCCAATTTAAATTTCCTAGAAAACTTTGTAAAGAAGCAAGAGTAAGGTTAGAAGGGAAGGTAACATTAGGTTTTAAGGGACGAATTTGCGTTAGAGAAATCTCTGAACCTAGGAAGGATATTGGAGGGATTAGCTGTATCTTCTCAGGGGCTACATTAAGGCCGCTTTTCTTTAATGCAGGAATGAGAAAATCACGTAAGGCATAGAGATCTGTATCTGATTTTCCCCATATTAAAATATCATCTGTATAATGAAAAATATTAAGGCCCTTATGAATATATGGGACAAGGGCAGATTTAACAGCCTCCTGACAAATTGTAGGACTATTGGCCATACCCTGGGGCAGCACCACCCATTCAAATCTGTCAGCGGGGCTGGCATTATTAATAGACGGAACAGAGAAGGCAAAACGTTTACAATCTCGCGGATGCAAGGGGATAGAGAAAAAACAATCTTGTATATCAATAGCTATGATTGGAATTCCCGTGGGAATTGCAGAAGCAAGAGGCAAACCCCTTTGGGGGGAGCCCCAGACCTGCATGGTTTTATTTACTGCACGGAGATCTTGAAGGAGGCGCCATTTTCCCGAGCGCTTTTTAATCACAAAGACAGGAGTATTCCATGGGCTTCGAGAATGACGAATGTGTCCCAAGGACAACTGCTCTCGGACGAGCTCTTTTAAAATTTTTAGCTTATCCCTAGGTAAAGGCCACTGTTCCACCCAGACAGGCTCATTAGAAAGCCAGCTTAAGCGGGGTGTTTGGCTACGAACAGTGGCATTTAGTATTGGGGGTGCTGAATAGACCTGGTATCGCGGGAATGAGTTTTACGCTCTGCAGAGGCGTCTGTGGATATCCTAACATTAAGACATTCCAGAAGATCCCTGCCCAGTAAGTTGGTGCTAATATTAGCTACCAAAGGGCGGAAGTGTCCAGTAGAACCTTCTGGGTCTTCCCACATAAGCGAGTCTCGTGTGCAAAATGCTCTTGTCATCCCTCCTATTCCATGTAAACTGGGTCCAGGGATGAGTTCCCAATCTTGGGGAACCTCTTCTTGCCTTAAAATCGTCTTTGCTGCCCCCGTGTCAATCAAAAATTTAAAAGGAATATTGCCAATCTTTACTGTCATAGAAGGGTGACCTTGTTCTAAAACAGGAGTGGTCCACAAAATCTCAGGCCCCGAATTTGTACCATTCAGGGGCGAACCATCTTTATGAAATTGGGACCAACAATCTCTCTTCCAATGAAACCCCTTACGACATTTTGGACAAACAGTACGTGGTCTCTGGCTCCCTGACTGAAAGCGGGGTTGCTCTGGCTGGAGGCGTGGTTTCCCTGACTGGAGGCGTGGTCGCAACTTATCAGGACATTGGTTACGCCAATGTCCTTGGCGACCGCACTGAAAGCAGGCCCCGTTTTGCTTACGTGGGGCAACTGCATAGACCTGCGTCGTAGCGGGTGTCCCATAATTGCCTGATGTAAGCTCCTGTGTCGCTAGAATCCAATTATCTGGGTGTAGGTGTTTAAGATTAAGGCATACCTGACGGAATTGTGGTGTCATGCCTTCCCAGACAATAGAGCGCAGGAGTAGTGTGCGGACGTCAGGATTATAAACCTTTCTCTCTAAGCTTCTCTTCACCCTTGAGATGAAGCTCGCCAATGACTCATCAGAGCCTTGGTGAAAAGAGTTAATGGGAGCTGATGGATCTACATCAGGTGTGGTCACCCTTTCCCATGCTTGTGTTGCACAGATGCGTACCTGTTCAAAATAACCAGTTGGAAACCTGGCTTCTGCCTGCTGAGCTCCAGATTCATAAGCTCCTGCTCCAAACAAAGCATCAGAATTCCATTCTATCTGTTTGTTACTATTTTCCTGCGATTGCCTAGAGCACTCATCGCGGAAACATGCCTGCCACTGAAGATAGAGAGGGTCTGGGAGTGCAGCACGAGCCAGTTCTTTCCAGTCTTGTGGTGTATTTAAATGCTGGTAAAAGCTTCTCAAAACGGACTTGGTCCATGGAGAGTGCATACCGTCCTCCCTGACTGCTTGCCTGAGCGTTCCAAGTTCTTTCGAGGAATATGGCTGCCACGGCTGAGGGTTTTGTTTAGAAGGGGCCAAGTTTACTGGGAATGTGTGGATTTGGTCCGGTGGCACGGGAGAGGGAGCTACAGAAGTGGAAAGTTCAGTAGAAACTGCTGTAGTGGCTGCAGGGGAGACTAAACGCATATCTACGGGGACGGAGCTCCCGGGGTGGACTGCACATGGTTTAAAATCCTTAAATGCTGAAAAAATATCCTTTAGCTCTCGTATCTCAGCCACTAGATCTCTTAATGGTGATGTATCAGCAGGGGGCGGGGTCAGGGACGAGGAAGCCTCAGGCGGAGCTGAAACCGCGGCAGCAGGGGCCGGGGGCGGGGTCAGGAAAATGGAAGCTGCAGGCGGAGCTGAAACTGGGACAGCAGGGGCAGGGGCGGGGTTCAGGAACGCAGAAGCTGCAGGCAGAGTTGAAACCGCGGAGGCAGGGGCCGTGGGTGAAGCTGAAACCGGGACAGAAGGGGCAGGGTTCAGGAACGCAGGCGGAGCTGAAACCGGGATGGAAGGGGCGGGGTTCAGGAACGCAGGCGCCTCAGGCGGAGCTGAAATGGAAGCTGAAACCGGGACGGAAGGGGCAGGGTTCAGGAACGCAGGCGGAGCTGAAACCGGGATGGAAGGGGCGGGGTTCAGGAACGCAGGCGCCTCAGGCGGAGCTGAAACGGAAGCTGAAACCGGGACGGAAGGGGCAGGGTTCAGGAACGCAGGCGGAGCTGAAACCTGAAAGGTGGAAGGGGGTGGGGTCAGAGGAGGAGCGTCCGAACACGTGTGCGTGTCTGTGGGAACGGAATTCTTGGGTTTAGCCGCTGATCGCTTAGGATGTCTAAGTCTTAAGCACATGTGATTTAACTCTCGTACCTCAGCCTCAAGGTCACTTATCCTTATGGCATACCACGTTTTACATATCTTGAAAGTGGCGACCACAGTTAAAAAAATCCAAGGGGTAGCGAAAATTAAACCTTTTATGACAGCGGGAATCTGTCCCAGGTCAAGAGATAATGACTGGGACACCTCCTCATAAAACGAGAAATTTCCCATAGTGGAGGGAAACGCGGGGCCACAGAAGTGGGCGGATGCCACTTACCTGTGTCTGGGCGGTTTCGGAGACCTCAGGCCGGGCGTGGTGTGGGTACGGAACACGATGGGCGCCAGATGTTGTTGAGGTGGTCTGGTGTCGGGCTGCACCGCGGAGAAGAGAGCGGACGTCCAGAGCAAAGGGGTACACAGATCTTTATTATAGGATGGGGGGGGGGAGGTTTGGTTCAGACCACGTGGAGCCAGCCAGCAATGGCCGACCGCGGGGGGAGAGCAGGGAGCGAGACCTCAGAGAGGGAGAGCCGAGAGCCCAGAGAGAGCGAGGGGAGGGGTGAGGGGGCTTTTTATTGGGCGACAACCAGGGGTGACGTGTAGGGCCAGGATTGGTTGAAAGGGGGCACTCTAGGATTTAGCGAGGCATAGAAAAACCTGGGGGTGGAGACTGCATCAGAATAAGTCCTCAGCAACATAGATATCAAATAAGTCCTCAGCAATCATAGATATCAAAGAACATAAGGAAATAGAAGTTTTGGGGTTTTCTCTGTCTGGTGTTTGAGGTGTATGACAGTATGTTCTCCCTTGTGATCAAAAGGTGAGGTGGATGTGTGAACTCTGAGTGATTATGTGAACTTTGAGTGAAACTTAAAGCAGGCAGCCATGTGTCCTGCCAGTAGGGAGAAACATAAGTGTGAGAGGCCTGTAGGTTTTCTGTGAGCTTGGTAGTCTAACAAGGAGAAACTGAGTCTGGGAGACTTTTCCCTCTTGGCTTATCTCTATAAGGAGAGAGGCTAACAAGTGGGGTGTCTTTCCAGACCTCCATCCGAGGATGGGAGAGCTTCCCTAAGCTCTACCAAGCTTTCACATAGTCCTACACACCTGCAGGGGAGTCGCTTCACAAGCGGTGAAGCAGGTCTGTAGGTGTCTCTTTTTATCCCCTTCTCTGTCTTCCCATCCTCTCTCTCCATTTTTTTCTGTCCTATCCAGCTACAATGACATCAATAACAACAATAATAACTACAACAATAAAACAACAAGGGAAAAAAAAGGAAAATAAATAAATATTTAAAAAAAAAGAAAAGAAAAAAAGGTGTGGGATGACTGACTTCCCAGAGTGGTAGGCAGCCCTTGTCCAGTGTAGAAAAATTGTGCCATGTATGTGTGTGTGTGTGTGTGTGTGTGTGTATGTGTGTATGTGTTTATGTGTGTGTATACCGGGGAGTAGAATTTTGTTCTTGTCTCAGGGTTGAGAAATAAACTTCACTACACCATAAATAGTGAGAGAAAAGAGGGGATGTGGAGTGATGGACACAAAGAGTACATCTCATAATGGGGTTCCATCTAATATCTCTCACAGAGAATTCCCTTCCTCTATATATTATCATGTGTCCATATAGCTATATCAAGTCTAAACATCTTAAATGTATACATAAACATCTTAGCGGCATTCCTAATTAAATCTCTTAGTATGTAGACCACTCTATCTCAGACTTGTTATTTCCAATTCTAGTAATCATATGAGATTCTATGTTTATTTGGTAACTCCTGACCTTACCCCAATGATATAGGCAAAGTTTAGAGATTGTCTTGCCCTTGTTGTTTATTGACCTGAAGGCCCTTTTGACTCGCTTATCTGTGTTTGCCCTGATATAGCCAAACATCTCTGGAGGCTGAGGACATTGGAACCACACAGAAAGCATAGAACTTCTGAAATTTCTTGTTCTAATGCATAGCTGTAGTAATTAAGAGAATAAATCAGCAGAGAAATAACAGACATTATAACTCAGAGATCTAACAAGAAATTAGGAGTTCTCCAGCAGCTTGGAAAATTTCCAGAAGGGAGACAGGATTTATTTCTAAGAGGAGCTTCCTGGCTGCTTTGGGGAAAGAAACCAGAGGAGGACCAGCTAGGGGACTGCAAATGCAGCCAGTAGTCAAGACAAGAAGTAGTGGGACGGGGATGTCAAGTGTCACTGTGGAGAGAGAGAGAAAAGTAGATGCATGTGGAATGCTTGGGGGGTGTTGGTGAATGTGCAGAGCCTATTGACAGTGCTAGTGGGTGAATGAGGGGAGGGAAGTGCTAGGATGTGCCCCAGGTGCCTCCTGGACTAAGGATACAGCATCAGCACAAGAGGGTGTCCACAGGGCCTGGATGAAGTGTCATTTCCAAACTGAGGAGACTCTCTGGGGCACTGTCAGGTCCCTCAGGACAAAGGTACCCTAAATGCCTTCCCTGAGCAATGAAAGGGAGCCAAGTGGACCTGGAAGAGTGAACCTCTGGGTGGGAGGATGGCCAGTCAACCTGGGAAGGATACACTGTCCATGAAGCAGGTGCTGAGCACATGTTTGGAAGCTTCTGACTCCATGGGCTTCTGGGCCTGTACTATGGGCTTCAGCCACGAGCTGTGTTCTTATCCTACTGTGACAGCCCTCAGGGTGGGAGATGGTTGGAGGCACTGCACGTGACTCTTTTCTTATTAGAAATGCAATGCAGTGGTAATTTGCTCCCTTAAAGTATGAGGTGGAAGCCATGAAGGTGGCTTGGCATGTCTTGCATAAATGAAGTCCAATCCTCAGCATTTCATATGCTTGAGTGGGACCCTAGTCTCTCTCTATCTCAATAAATAAATAAATAAATAAATATTAGTAAAGTTTAAATAACATTAAGGATGTCTTTTTTTTGCCTCTAGGGTTATTGCTGGGACTGGGTATCTGCACTACAAATCCAATGCTCCTGGAGGCCATTTTTCCCCGTATGTTGCCCTTGTTGTTTATTGTTGTTGTTGTTGTTATTGTTGTCATTCTTGTTGGATAGGACAGAGAGAAATTGATAGAGGAGGGGAATACAGAGAGGGGGAGAGAAAGATGGACACCACCTGTGAAGCAACCCCCTGCAGGTGGGGAGCCAGTGGCTCTAACCAGGATCCTTATGCCTGTCCTTGCACTTTGCACCATGTGCACTTAACCCGCTGTGCTACTGCCCAGCCCCCAACATTAAGGTTGTCTTTAACCCCACCATCAATCCCAGAACCCTATAATAACATGATTTTCTTTTCCTTCGTTGCTCTATATTAATTTACTGGAACTCTTTATGTGTTTTGTTTCAGATAATTCAGATAAAATTGACTTGCTATCAGATCTACAGGTTTTTCTTTGTTGTTTTCTGGGACATCACTGTTTCAGACAATCTTATTGTATGTGTGTGTGTGTGTGTGTGTGTGTGTGTGTGAGAGAGAGAGAGAGAGAGAGAGAGAGAGAGAGAGAGGACTGAAGTTTCCCCCAGTGTGGTGCGGACCAGGCTTGAATGACACAGAAGATGTCTTCCTAGACAAGCAGTCTCGCTGGCCCAAGACAGGCCACATTGCCTGAACACCAGGGTAGGGACTATGGCCAGACTACAGAACTGTAGGTCCTGGGACCCAGGATTATCCTTGGCTCTGAGCACATGAAATCAGAGAACAGTGTCACTTTCTCTAACATATACACAGAAACCCTTTAGCTGAGTGCAATCACATCTAAAAGAATCTTGGCTTCACTTCGTTTCGTGCCTCCTTACCCTGGTGTGTCTTTACCTCTTCCTTCACTCCTAGAAAATCAAATGGTTCCCATGGAGCCAGTGCAGGTGAAGGAGCTGGGAAATCAAAGCACATGACTTGACTTTATTGAAGAGTTTTCTAGGGGGGCCGAGTGGTGGTGCACTGGGTTGAGCACACATAGTACTAAGCATACAGACCCATGCAAGGATCCAGAGAGCCCAGCTCTCTACCCTCAAATGGGGGGGGGGCTCATTTCACAGGCAGTGATGCAAGTCTGCAGGTGTCTATCTTTCTCTTTCCCTCTCTATTTTCCCTTTCTCTCTCAATTTCTCTCTGTTCCATCAAAAAAAAATTGGGAGGAAAAAAAAAGAGTTTTCCAAGAAGGGACATAGAAATACCAGGCTGCTGCTATAGGGACTGTGGAGACAAAGCAAACTTTCTAAGAGTGTGAAGTAAATTGTATGCTAGTAAGGGATGGGATAAGCAGAGAGAAGGCAGTGGCTCGAAGAAAGGGAGGATGGGGCCAGGTGGTGGTGTGCCTGGTTGAGCATACATGTCAAGAAGCACAAAGGCCCTGGTACAAGTGCTGCAGGTGCCCTCTGTATCTCTTGCACTTCCCCTCAATTTCTAGGTGTCTTTATCCAATAAATAAAAAATAGAATTGAGAGCCCAGAATTAATCCCCTACACCTATGGACATCTAATCTTTGACAAAGGTGTCCAGACTATTACACGGGGAAAGCAGAGCCTCTTCAACAAATGGTGTTGGAAACAATGGGTTGAAACATGCAGAAGAATGAAACTGAACCACTATATTTCAGCAAATACAAAAGTAAATTCCAAGTGGATCAAGGACTTGAATGTTAGACCACAAACTATCAGATACTTAGAGGAAAATATTGGCAGAACTCTTTTCTGCATAAATTATAAAGACATCTGCAATGAAATGAATCCAATTACAAAAAAGACTAAGGCAAGTATAAACCTATGGGACTATATCAAATTAAAAAGTTCTTCACAACAAAAGAAACCAATACCAAAAGAGATCCCTCACAGACTAGGAGAAGATCTTTACATGCCACACATCAGTCAAGAGTTTAATACCCAGAATATATAAAGAGCTTGCCAAACTCAACAACAGGAAAACAAATAACCCCATCCCAAAATGGGGAGAGGATATGGACAGAATATTCACCACACAAGAGATCCAAGAAGCTGAGAATCACATGAAAAAAATTGCTCCAAGTCTTTGATTGTCAAAGAGATGCAAATAAAGACAACAATGAGATACTACTTCACTCCTGTGAGAATGTCATACATCAGAAAAGGTAACAGCAATAAATGATGGAGAGGTTGTGGGGTCAAAAGAACCCTCCTGCACTGATGGTGGTAATGTAAATGGTTCCAACCTCTGCAGAGAGCAGTCTGGAGAACTCTCAGAATGCTAGCAATGGACCTACCCTATGATCCTGCAATTCCTCTCCTGGGGATATATCCTAAGGAACCCAACATACCCAACCAAAAAGATTTGTGTATACCTATGTTCATAGCAGCATAATTTGTAATAGCCAAAAGCCAACCCAGAATCTTTTACTTTGGTGCAATACGCCAGTAATTAGCTTGTTTTACAGTTACAGTAAAGGATATCTTAAGGACAGAAATTGTCTATGTATAGTATCTAAGGCTAATCAGAAAATACTTAGATGAAGAACTTATACTGTCATCATTAGGCTGTTCTGTTATTAGGCTGTTAAGCTTATCAAGTCTGGGTCTAGTTATAGAAAACTTAGCATTCTAAATCTATTTTTTTTTGCCTCCAGGGTTATTGTTGGGGCTCAGTGGTGCACCACGAATCCACCGCTCCTGGAGGCTATTTTTTGCCCTTTTGTTGCCCTGGTTGTTTTATCGTTGTTGTAGTTATTATTATCGTTGTTGTTATTGATGCTGTCGTTGGATAGAACAGAGAGAAATGGAGAGAGGAGGGGAAGACAAAGCAGGGAGAGAAAGATAGACACATGCAGATATGCTTTACCACCTGTGAAGCAACTCCTCTGCAGGTGGGGAGCCAGGGGCTTGAACAGGGATCCTTATGCCCGTCCTTGTGCTTTGTGCCACTTGCACTTAACCTGCTGCGCTACTGCCCGACCCCCTCTAAATCTAATTTTTTAAATTTTATTTTTTAAGATTTATTTATTTATTTATTCCCTTTTGTTGCCCTTGTTGTAGTTATTACTGATGTTATCTTTGTTGGACAGGATAGAGAGAGATGGAGAGAGGAGAGGAAGACAAGAGAGGGGGAGAGAAAAGATAGACACCTGCAGACCTGCTTCACTGCTTGTGAAGTGACCCCCCCTGCAGGTGGGGAGCCAGAGGCTTCAACCGGGATCCTTACACAGGTCCTTGCGCTTTGTACCACCTGTGCTTAACCCGCTGTGCTGCTGCTGGACTCCGAAAAACTTAGCATTCTTAAAACATAGAATTTTCTATAGCTTATAAAAAGTAGTACTCATCCATAAAACTTTATTTGAAAGAGTGCAAGCCAAAATTGGACCAGACATAGTGACCCTGAGCAAAAGGTAGAAGGCTGGAGTCCCAGGAAATGCCAAAAGCGAAGGCAGTGGTTGGCATGGCAGCACGGATATTTACTTATATTTGATAAACTAATAACCAGAATTGACTTTACGATATTCTGATACTTCATACAATTTTTAGAATATCTTCATCAATAAACAGATATGTAAATATTTAAACACTTACAGGATAAATGATTACAATCTCTTAAGTATTATAATTTTAACATGTTTAAATAATTTAAGCCCAACATTTGAAGTTAATCAGTATACATATTGAAAATTCAAATATTTAGACTAAATAATCTATACTTTATTGCTAGAACTTTCTTAACAATTCAATTACTATGAACTTGCTATTACCAGTTTTAATTATTCTGTTCACTCATTTATACTTTTTAGCCAGAGAGCACATTCCATACTTCTTAAATTTTTAAAAATTTTATTTATAAAATAAAAATATTGACAAGACCATGGGAATAAGAGAGGTAAAATTCCACACAATTCCCACCACCAGAATTCCATATCCAAATCCCCTCCCTTGATAGCTTCCCTATACTTTATCCCTCTTGGAGTATGGACCCAGGATCATTATGGGGTGCAGAAGATGGAAGGTCTGACTTCTGTAATTGCTTCTCTGCTGGATATGGGCATTGGCATATTGATCCATACTCCCACCCTTTTTATATCTTTCCCTAGTGGGGCAGGGTTCTAGGAAGGTAGGGCTCCAGGTCACATTTGTGAAGTCAGGTTGATGTCATGGTAATAATATCTGCAACTCGGTGGCTGATAAGCATTGGTATAAAACAGAACAAATTGTTTAATAATCAGGAACCTAAAGGCAAGAATATAGCAGATGCAATTTGGGGTCTCCATTTTGGAAAAAGCCAGTAGGTCTATTTTAGGTATATTTGAAGGGGTCCATGACTTTACTAATTTTTGCCTGAGCCTGACAGCTAAAATGCAGGTGGACCTTGCAAGGTATTGTCTGGGGAGATGGTATCAGATTTAGAAATAGGACTAGAAAGCTGGATCAGGGCAGAAAGTAACTCCCTATTATGGGATAAGTATGTTAAATACTGTTAACTATAAACCCCATTGATATGATCTGGAGAGTCCGTATTTAGCACAGGAGCCTGTGTAACCTCTGTATCCCTGTTGGTCTGAGCTTACATTCCATGGTCATAGCTGGGAACATTCTAGTCTGTACTCATTTCAGGACCCATCTTCCTTGAGTGGTAGAGTTTGTTGACCCAACCACCCTTCAGAGTGTGGAGCAGTCCTTACCATTGTTGATCCACATTGAGGGCAAGATCCTATAGGGGCCCACAAGAGGGTCCACTACATTGTTCGACATTCTATACTTTTTATAACACCCATGGAATCATAAGTCAGGGCAGATCCTCTAGAAGATAGTATTAGAATGTACATTTTAAAACTCTGATATGGTAATTTAAGTATTGGGGAACATCTAATACAATATATACTGTGTCTTGATATTCTGGACTTATGCATGTTTTAGACTAGCACAAACCATGATTTAATCAATCACTCTGTAATGCTTGACAACTCCGTGGTTTCCCAGAGGTCAGTGGATGTTGTGAGAGGTCAAAGCTTTTCCCTCTGCCAAAATGCTCACCTAAAAACTGATGGGAAACTATGTGAGCTGTTAACCTTCAGATTATTACCTACCTTACTACCATATGGGATTAGTTAGTGAAATACTAAAAATATTGTGCTGTTGTACTTTTCCTGAGATAACTGATGTACCTGCCATTTGATATCTACCTTGTGTCATCTTTATCTTTGCTGTAACCCTAAATTCCTTTCCAGATGTATCCATTATGTATCTTGCTGATGTCAGCTTTCTGTGGAATTTCTTTGTTAAACTTGTTATAAAAAGATGGACTGTTCTTTGTTAGGTAGTGCACTTCTCTCTCTCTCTCTCTCTCTCTCTCTCTCTCTCTCTCTCTCTCTCTCTCTCTTCTGTCAGGAAGAAGGGCGTTTGCCACACCAGGCTTTCTTGGAATAAACTTTAGTCTTAGGATATTTTTCCTCATTAAGTAACTTTGAGTTAGCCTGAGTGGAGATTTCAGTGTCAATGACCAGTGGAACATTTTCCCACACTTAAAAAGCAAGAGTTTAAACTCACAGAAAGGTTTAAAGTAAATCTCATATAGTTGTTTAGATCTTTAAAAGAACCCTTTAATTTTATACCACTTTAAAATACCTTTTCTTAGACTAAATAATTTTGGTCAATGAAATGTGTCATGCATTAAATCTTCAATCAGATCAGAAAAACATGTACCATCTTGATTTATCAAGAATATTTGATCATGTCTTGAAAACAAAGGACTTTGAAAATATATACCAAAAATAACCAGATTTTATATAAACACACACACACACACACACACACACACACGCCAACATGTGGGTATGAACAACAATTTTATAACATAATAATTTTTAGTCAAGTTGATTTTAAAATAGCCTTAAACCTTAATGAAAGAATTGTGTAGAGATAAATATACAGAGGGAGAACTAGAGCACTGTTCAGATCTTCCCACAAGGTGGTGCTATATCAAGCCTGGGCCTGCAGAACCCAGAGGATGAAGTTCACCTGCACAATCATTTTGTTACCTACCCAGTCACATTATGACAATCTCAAATATTGTCCGGTTAACCTCTGGGTCTGATCATAGCATTAAAATTTTTAAATATCTGAAAGGTTTGTATACTCATCATCTTCTTAGCGTCTTTAGCCTGACCCATATGTTTAGATTTAAAAGACACGGCTTAATAATCTTTATTGCTTTAAGTTTTACCTATATTTTAGTTTAGTAAGATTGATACACATACTAGGTAGGAGGCTTTCAGCTAAAATAAAACAATTTTTAAAATAGCTTATTTAACCTTGTTTAGCAATTCCATACAATAGGACCCCCCAAACCACATGGAGTTAAAGTATATTAATTTCAACTTAGTTTTTCCTTTAAAACTTTCAATAAGCTCAAGTTACTTAGAGAGTTAAGACACATTTGTCACAATGATTATCAGATGTTTCACAGTGCCAACCAAAAGCCAAATCTGTTGTGGATTAATTTTCTACAAAGAGTTCCAGAATAATCTGGGGCCTTCAGATCAATTCTACAGTCTCTTACCCTTTAACTAGATTTGCAGCGGACCACCACAGTGAATGAGCAGCAGGAGGGTCAGGGGTCTCGAAGGCAACCTCCCCGGTGGGTCAGGAGTTGGCGCGAGGGAGAACAGATAGACACCACACTCTATTGGAGGGTGAATCTGGACTCATTCTAATAGTGAAACTGCATTAGCTTTTATACTTTTTTCAGGTTACATTTAGATTGCCTAAACAACCAGCTTAGTCTTGTGGCTTTGGCAGGATACATGTTACTCCCCTATAACTGTAAAGAATGGTACAATGCTTAGGATCACCCTGTTCTCAGGGGAGGTCATAGCCAGAATTGTTTTAGACTTTTGCTGAGGGCTATCTCTACCATTAATCTTCTATGGGTGCATACAGATCTTTGCCTAGTCGTGGACCACTGCTCATCTAGGTCTGGTACAGTTTAACTATTAATCTTTCTTTGTTTCAATATGTCAACCTGTACCAGGGAGGCCTCAATCTCTGCATTCTTTCTTTGAGGGGCAAGTCATAACATGACTTCTTTTGTCTGTATATGTTGACCCACCTTCCCCACTTTCATAATGCAACTTTCAAATATGCCCCTGTGTAAGGGAGAGGGGGTGCTTCTGATTCTCCATTCCAACCAGGCACTGCCAAAGCACTATTAATCAATTGTGACAGTACAATTATTTGTAGCAATAATGGGGGGAGAATGCGTCGACCCATTCTCATCCTCCTGCCCAGCTTCCTTGAAATCTGAATGCAGGTCCAGAGGAGATGACCATGTCAGGCTCCCTGACGTTCATGCTGCGCATAGATTTATGCAAATACATAATTTGATTCCACAATTTGAGTATGAAGAATTGTCACAAGGTACAAATTTCAGAGAATTTAAAAGAGGGCTCACAACCAGGCCACTATTTCCTCCCTTTAGGGAGCAAAGGCTAGGGGAAGTTAGCTAAAAGCTTACCTGGGGAAGTGCTTTCAAGGATAACAGGCAACAATGTTAAATTAACACTAAAACTAAAGTCTAGTAATGTTTTATGCAGTGTGTATTAAGTCACCAGGATATCTACCAAAATGTTTTTTTAACCAATCTTAGTATAAAACAAAAAGAAAACTAGGATCTTAAACATTCTTCATTTACTCACAATCACTTACATATACCAAAAGTTACAATATTTTCCTCTTAAATTCCTGGCTGAGCTAGCACTCCTGGACCATAGACCATAGTCCCCTTTGAATTTCATGCTTTCCTTTTCTTTTGATTTCAGTGGGCACTCATTCTTCCAGCGCACTTTTTCTTTGCAATAGGCACATTGATCTTTGTCAAGCTGGAGCCTCCTAGGTCCCGTACTGGATTAAGAGTGGTCTGAACCAGGAGGTATAACAATACAAGGCTTTCAAGGCTATGGCTAGAATCTGTGCTTTCTGACAGGTGCTGGCTTGAATAGGTCCTGGTCTTAATGTGATAGCAGAGCCAGCTGGGCAGGTTCAGAGCAAGTTTATACCAGGAGTCAATGTACAGGAATTGATCAGGGTGTCTGGACTGGGTCAAACAGATGTCCTGTACATGGGAAACAGCTGAAATATCTCAGGTGCCCTATGAGGGCCACCCTACCTCCATAGAGGGCCAGTCAATCTTATAAAAAGTTTGGAGTTTCTAATGAAACGAATCCAATTACAAATAGGACTAAATCAGAAATAAACCAATGGGACTACGTCAAATTAAAAAGCTTCTGCACAGCAAAAGAGACCACCATCCAAACAGAGTGACCTCCCACAGAATGGGAGAAGATCTTTATATGGCATATATCAGACAAGAGGCTAATAACCAAAATATATGAAGAGCTCACCAAACTCAGCAGCAACAACAGCAACAACAAAAATGACCCCATTTAAAAATGAGGAATGGACATGTACAGAATATTCTCCATATAAGAGATCCAAAAGGCCAACAAACATATGAAAAAAATGCTCCAAGTCATTGATTAACAGAGAATTGCAAATAAAGACAACAATGAGATAATACTTCATTCCTGTGAGACTGTCATACACCAGAAAAAGTAGCATCAACAAATGCTGGAGAGGTTGCAGGGACAAAGGAACCCTCCTGCACAGTTGGTGGGGATATCACTGGGTCCTACCCCTGTGGAGAGCAGTCTGGAGAACTCTCAAAAGGCTAGAAGTAGACTTACTCTATGAACCTGCAATTCCTACCCTGGGGACATAGCCTAAGGAACCCAACACACCCATCCAAAAAGATTTGTGTACACCTATGTCCATAGCAGCACAATTTATAATAGCCAAAACCTGGAAGTAACCCAGGTGTCCAACAACAGATGAGTGGCTGAGTAAGTCGTGGTCTAGATACACAATGGAAAACTACTCAGCTATTAAACTGATGAATTCACCTTCTTTATCCCATCTTGGATGGAACTTGAAGAAATCAAGTAAGATATGTCAAAAATGAAAGGATAAATATGGGATGATCTCACTCATATACATAAATTGAAAAGCAAGATCATAAGGGAAAACACTAAGCAGAACTTGGACTGGAGTTATTGTGCTGCACCAAAGTAAAAGACTCTGGGGTGGGGGTGGGGTTCAGGTCCTGGAATATGATGGCAGAGAAGGACCTAGTGTGGATTGTATTGTTATATGGAAATGTTACACATGTACAAACTATTGTATTTTACTGTTGACTGTAAACCATTAATCCTCCAATAAAGAAATTTAAAAAATGTTTAGAATTTTATTTTAACTCCATAGTCAGCTGAAAATCCTCATTTAAAATTCTTGAACATGACCTGAAGAATTGAGGGACCCCAGAATTGGGCCATTTTATATGTTCCTAAACCATGAATGGTGTCTCAGAATGTGGGGAGGAGAGGACCAACTTCTCCTTCAGACAGATGCTTTCCTGGCTGCATCTCCAAGGGGATCTTAAGTGTGATTTAGCTTAGTACCATGCATACGAACCCCACTTTCGGTCCCACTCCAATGGGCACGAGGTCTGGAGTGGGAATGTCAGTTTAGCTCAGACGGCTGCCCACGGAACCACAGGTTGGAGACCACACAGATTGTGTAGCCCAGGGACCATGGAACCAAATCACTCACCCACACTTTCACACACAGTCATTCAGAAGTATTACAATCCCCTTTTAAACTTCTGAATTGGCTGGTGGATGATTCTCTTGGCTATCATTGAGAGTGAAAAACATCCTCTGAAACAGGCGGGTAGACGATACTCCTGGCTACCTTCAAGAGCAAATAACCTTTGAAACAAGTAGGGCAGATTGTCCCAATCATGATGATCAGAACTGAGCTGGCCTAACAGACTTCCCCCTGGCTTCAGACTTACATGTCCAGGTTGCTAGGAGCTTGTCCTCAGTCCACTTCCTTGAGTGCTGGCATTCCAAGGGCCTGTGACTCTCCCAGGTTTTCAGAAGGAGACCCTGGAATACCCTCCAGGGTTCACACTTCTTGGTTCTGAATTCCAAAATCTGAGCCCACGTTGGGAAAGTCTTCAGCCACAGCAGACACCTGACCCAGCAGGGTAGATTCCACACTGGAGAAAAATCCTATAAATGCAGCAAGTATGAGAAGGCCTTTGCTGATGCCCTACCCCTTTGTAGACACCTGTTTGTTCACACTGTAGAGAAACACTATAGATGTGATGAATGCAGCAAAGTCTTGAGTGGCCCCTCACCTTCTTTAGCATTGAAGAATGCAGAGAATGTGGTGAAACTTTCTGAGGAAGTGCACGCCATATTGCACACCTAGGAATTCACACTGCTTGGTGCACATCCCCGTAAATGTAGAGAATGTGGGAAAGACTTTGGCCAGAGCTCACGTCTTATAAGACATCTGAGAAAGCACACTGGAGGAAAAGAGCCCTATAAATAGAAGGAATGTGAGCAAATCTTCAGCCCAAACGCATCCTAGATATATAAGAAAGGGTTCTCTTAAAATACCCTATCAATGTTTGACTTTTTTTTGTGTGTGCAACCTCAGCCATTCAGTCTTTCTATGGCACCAGAAATATTCACACTTCAGAGAGACAGGGTGGGGCTAGGGAGATAGAAATGAGTAGAAATGCTTCGAGAGGCCACTAGATGTCGGGATTGTTGTAGATTAGCCTTGAATATCTACACACACACACACACACACACACACACACACACACACACACCCGCAGCAACATGATTGGGGAAAGTGTAAAGGTCTTTCCTCTTGTCAAGGATTGTTTTGCGTACTGTGTGAGCAAGAAAAAAAATGCAAATCTCTGTAATATAAATTTAAGTGATGGAGGATTAATGCTTATGGGGGGTTTGAATTCAAAGGAAAATTTAAATGTAAATGTTAAGTATTAAATGCACTGAGTGAAACAAAAACACAGTTGGGTTGCCTGTACAACCTGTTGTTATGTGTTTGTACTTTTGGGTTTCTAGAAAAAAATTCCACAGTTACTGCCATTTAAGGGTTGAGGATATCTAGCATGGACATATTGGCATAACTATGTACCATGTGGAGAAGGGTAGTAAGGAACACTGAGCCAGAGAGAGTGAGAGAAAACTACAGAGTTAGTTGTCTGAGATGATCCAGTCCAGAAATTTTCAAACAGTTACATACTGTTGATATACATACACACCTGTAAACACACACACACACACACACACATACACACACACATACACACACCTGGGTTACATTGTAATATTTCAAATAATTTAATATTAGGGAAGTAAATAGGGATTGGTGGTATATTTGAGGCATTTGATTATGCCAAGCAGTTTTGTTTTATATTATTATTACTATTATATTATATGTAATGGTCTATACAGTGCATATGATTTTTATCATTTTATCATCGGGGCATTAATGGTTTACAGTACAGTTGTTGACACACGGGTACAACTTCTCATCTCCCTGTTGCAGGTGTCTGTGAAAGCCTCTGTCCCCCAACCTAGCTCTTTTCCCATCATCCTACACCAGAACCTCAATGCACCCCTCCCTGAGCTCTCCCTTCACCCTGCTTTCAGTATACTTTTTTATGATGCAATATACCACACCCAATTCAAGTTTCACTGTGGATTCCTTTATTTCCCTTTCTTTTAAAAAATTTTATTAGTGAGTTTAATAATGATTAGCAAGATTATAAAATAACAGGGGTACAATTACACACAGTTCCCACCACCAGAGTTCCTTGTTCCATTCTCTCCATTGGAAGCTTCCCTATTCTTTATTCCTCTGGGAATATGGACCAAAATTCCTTATGGAGTACAGAAAGTGGAAGGTCTGGCTTTGTAATTGCTTCTCCGTTGAACACGAATGTTGGCAGGTGGATCCATACCCCTAGCCTATTTCTATTTTTCCCTAGTGGGGTAGGGCTCTGGAGAGGTGGGGTTCCAGGACATATTGGTGAGGTCATATGTTCTGGGAAGTCAGGATGGCATCATGGTAGCATCTACAACTTGGTGGCTGAAAGGCAGTGTTATATAAAGCAAATTGTTCAATAAACAGGCACCCAAACACGGAAATAGGGCAAAATGAAACTAGGGGTCTTCATGTGGGAGGGATCTGGGAATTCTTTTTTAGCTATGTTCCATGTGACACATGACTTTAGTTGTGGGTCTGATGTGTGCTTGAGCATGGATGACTGACCCCCTTGGAAGTCCGTCTATCAGTCTCCTCTTAGCATGCCAGCCTTGTGGTCGAGCGAGATGTGGCAAGAGTATGCGGGGGAATTCCAACCTTCCTATCAGTCTCACCGCATCACCCAGCCTTCCCCCCTTTTCTGGTGGGCTTCGCCTTCCTTATATTTCTAGTTCCCTGTTCCTGCATCACCACCCACACCCTCTCATTGCCTTGCTCTCTTTCCCCTTATAAGGAGATACTGACCTCATTGGCCAGCTGGCTACTTCCCCTGCACAGCTACCCCTTTATAAATTTGTAACTGCGTCAATAAAGTTGTTCCATTCCCCGCAATGGGACCCTAAAGAGGTTGTGTATTGTCCGCTGCCACGATATGCTAGAAGACCCCTTTAGCGAGCTCACTCCTGCTTCGTTCCCCCTGAGGGACCCCGACATTTAGTAATTTTTGCCTTAGCTTGATAGTTAGAATGTGGGTGGACTAAAAGTATTGTCTGGGAGGATGCTGCCAGAGTTGAGAATAGGGCTAGAAGGCTGGATTAGGGCAGAGTAGCTCCCAAACATGAGAAGAATATATGAATACCATTAACTGTTAACCACATTGATCTGACCTAAGGCCCATGTCCATTTATATTTAGCACAGGAGCCCGTGTAACCTCTGTCAGTCTAGACTTTCAGTCTATGGTCACAGATGGGAACATTCTAGGCTGCACTCATCTCAAGACTGGTCTTCCTCAAGTGCCAGAGTAGGTTGACCCAGCCTCTTTTCCCCCACCCTCGTTTAAACTGTGAAATAATTGTTGTTGTTTTTTTAAAGTGAGCTCATCTGGCATTTCCCCTTCTCTTTCTAATACCAGACCTCTTGTCTCAGGACCTCTGGTAAAATGAGATAACAGACATTGCTGAGACCACATGGAAGTAGAATCTCTGTAACTTACAACTGAAAGTAAAAGGTTTCCCATTACTATTCTCATCTCTCACCTTATATAACCTGTATCTGAGACTATAATGTCTCCACTTCAACAAGAGGTTAAATACACCATAAAACATGACAGAAGTATCAAAGCAACCGAGGTTTTGCTTCCCATGGAAAGAGCTGACACTTAAGGAAGACCTCTCTGGTCACTGGAATCAGATGTGGAGGGGTACATATAGCTCCAAAGAGAAGGGAGAGTTGCTGTCCCAGGCACCCTGGGTCTCTCCTCAGTTGGGGAAAGAGGACAACCCAGAGGTCCCTGCTCTTCACTCATTCACCCACTCCCACAGGCACCAGAAGGTAGAGAAAGGGGAGCCTTGGGCTCTGGTATCACACACAGTGCCTAGGCCTGAGCTGAGAAGCAGTGTCTCCTCCACTCAGCGTAGACCCAACCATAACCTGAGAATGAAAACACTCCACGTCCTGTTTAGCCTTTCCTGTTTATTTTCACACCAAGGTTTCAGGATGATTGCACGTGAGTCACACAGCTTCTCCAAGCAACAGCAACAGCTCATCACCATCAGCTACAGGAACAACAACAGCAACAGCAACAGAAACTTGTCTCCATGAGCAGAGCAATTGGGGGGGGGAGGGGATGTACTCTGAGGATGCTGTACCACTGCCTTGCACCAACAGCAAAGGGTGGCAGGAAGAGGGTGTGTCCCCCAGATCTCAGGTCCCAGGTCCTGGGGACCCTGCCCGTGGCCTGGAAGCACAGACCAGTCACTGTGTGCCCATGGGAAGCAATGACAGGATGAGTCTGTGCCCAAGCAGGGGAGAGGGAGACAAGGAAGAAGCAACAGTAGGGGCTGGGCGGGCACCCAGGGTCCAGTGTGGGAAGAGTTCATGTCACAGAGAGAAGGCACTCACCCCGCAGGTGGTCCACTGGGCCGCTAGGACCCATGTCCTTGCAGCTACAACTCATTGTCCTGATGTCCAGTCCTCAGCTGTGTTTCCAGGGGAGGGAGATGGCGGGTTCTGGGGTACAGTTGGACAGCTGGAGCCAGGCTCACAGCTGCCATGCTAAAGCACAAAGAAAAAGCTACATTCTGTAAGCCTGTGGCAAACATATACACAGGGTGGGGATATCTGGCCAGGGCTGGGGGACCTATTGAGCAGGGCCACTATGGGGAGGCTGGGAGACCCCTGTGAGCAGGGCCACTATGGGGAGGCTGGGAGACCCCTGTGAGCAGAGGCTCTGTGGGGAGGCTGGGAATCCCTGTGAGCAGGAGCACTGTGGGAAGGCTGGGAGACCCCTGTGAGCAGGGGCACTGTGGGGAGGCTGGGAGACCCCTGTGAGCAGGGCCACTGTGGGGAGGCAAGGAGACCCTTGTGATCAGGGCATTGTGGGTACACTGGGAGACCCTTGTAAGCAGGGGCTCTGTAGGGAGGCTAGGAAACCCCTGTGAGCAGAGGCACTGTGGGGAGGCTGAGAGACCCCTGTGAGCAGGGGCACTGTGGGGAGGCTGGGAGACCCCTGTGAGCAGGACCACTGTGGGGAGGCTGGGAGACTCGTGTGAGCAAGGCATTGAAAGGAGGCGAGGAGACCCCTGTGAGCAGGGCATTGAGGGGAGGCTGGGAGGCCCCTGTGAGCAGAGACACAGTGGGAAGGCTGGGAGACCCCTACGAACAGGGGTACTGTGGGGAGGCTGGGAGACCTCTGTGAACAGGGCCACTGTGGGGAGCCTGGGAAACCCCTGTGAGCATGGCCACTGTGGGTACACTGAGAGACTCTTGTGAGCAGGGGCATTGTGGGGAGGCTGGGAGACCCTTGTGAGCAGGGCATTGTGGGTACACTGGGAGACCCCTGTGAGAAGGGGCTCTGTGGAGAGACTGGGAACCCCTGAGAGCAGGGGCACTGTGGGGAGGCTGGGAGACTCATGTGAGCAAGGCATTGAGAGGAGGTTGAGAGACCCCTGTGAACAGGGAATTGAGGGGAGGCTGGGAACCCCTGTGAGCAAAGGCACTGTGGGGAGGCTGGGAGACCCCTGTGAGCAGGGCATTAAGTGGAGGCTAGGAGCCCCTGTGAAAACCCGTGTGAGCAGGACACTGAGGGGAGGCTGGGAAACTACTGTGAACAAGGGCTGAGAGCAGAGTCTGAGGGCAGAAGCAGAAGGCAGGGGCTGAGGGGTGGGGATAAAGGCAGATGTTCAGTGCAGGGGCTGAGGGCAGGGACTGAGGTTAGAGCTTGAGAGCATGGAGTGAGGGCAGAGGTGGAGGGCAGAGGCTGAGGGCATAGCATGAGGATGTGGAATGAGGACAGAGATTGAGGGCAGAGGCTGGGGGCTTTGGTCCTCAGGGCTTTGGCCATGGCCCAGCCCGTCCATTTCATCACTAGCGCCTGCCCCCGCGGGATGCCCTCTTGCGCACCATCCTGAGGATTTCCCGGTCGAAGAGCTCCTTCTCGCGGTAGTGCACGGGCGGGCCCTGCAGGTACTTGGCCTGGGCGGCCTCGTAGTCGAGACCCTCGAGGGCGGCCAGGCCGCAGATGATGGCCTCGGGCAGCAGCACCTCCACCACGAAGCTGACGGGGTCGTTGCGCACACGGGTGATGTGTCTGAGGTCCAGGCCGCGGGCCAGGGCACGCAGGTGGGCCACCAGGGTGTCAGTCTGGTCGTCGTCCTCCAGGTAGGTCTCCACACAGACCACGTACCTGCCCCCGCGCTTGAAGGCCTCGAGCCAGCGCGAGGGCCGGCGGCCCTGCACCACGGCCAGCAGGTGCGGGTCTGCGCCGCGCTCCTTGACGATGAAGTCCACCAGCTTCTGGTTGGCCCTGTCGCTGGCGGCTCGCGAGCGGTCGGGCAGCAGCTTCCTGGCGGGACGCGGCCTGCGGCGGCGACCCTGCCCCTGCCCCTGCCGCTGTCCTTGCGGCTGCTCTTCCTCTGAGGACGAGGAGCACTCCAGCGTGGCATAGTCGACCCTGGGGAAGGCCATGGGCGGCTGGGCCTGGTCCAGGATCCTGCGCAGCGGGAGGCTGGCATCGGTAGCCCAATAAGCCAGCAGCGGCCCGGCGAAGGCACCGCTGGCCTGGGCCTCCCTGTGCTGCGCCACCAGCGCCAGGCACCAGCCCAGGCCCTGGGGAAAGCGGCGGGCGGCCTGTGCTCGCAGCCGGGACTCCTCTCTGCAGTGCAGGGCTTTGAGCCTGCACAGGGCCACGGGGATGCCGCGCCTCTCGGGCCTCATGGCGCCCTCCAGCAGCAGCACGCGGGCCCGCCGGCCCTCCTGGCTCACTCTCTGCACCACGGCCGGCCAGTAGGGCAGGTCCTGGCCCTTGAACCACACCACTGACCCGCATCTGATGGGCTCGGCCTGGCCAGCGAGGGCAGTGCCCTGGGCCCGGCTCCGGCTGCTGCAAGGCTCCTCCTGTTGGCAGTTGGGGTGGTCTCTGCCTGCAGGCTGAGAGGCTCCTGGCTGGGGGCACGCTGGGGAGTCCCGCTTCCTTTTCCTGCCCCTCAGGCTGGAGGCGGCTGGGCCTGGGCCAGGCTCAGGAGATGAGCCAGCTTCTGCCTGCGCCCCAGCGCCTGGTCCGGGGGCTGCACTTGCCGAGGCACCTTCCAGGCCATTCTCGCTGGATGAGGTGAATCTCTTTGGAAACAGTGTCCAAGGGCGGGTACGGATACGGGCAACGTAGGTCAAGCGCCTCGGGGCCAGGGGAGTGGTGTGGCTGGGGCCGGGGGCCTCAGAGGGCAGCTCACCCATCTGCTGGGCCTGGCCTCTGCCCCTCCTCGGGGACCTGGCTCCTTTGCCCACCTTTCTCTTCCTCCTCCTCTTGTTGGCGCTGCTGCCACCTCCCTCCTCTGGGGTCACAGTGCCCCCTGCCTCTGCAGGGTCGGGTCTTGACTGGGGCTCTGGCCCTGTGCCAGGACTCTGCAGCGATTCCCCGCAGTGCTTGGAGGGCCTCTGCCCAGCGCGTGCCCCGGCTCCCTTCGGAGCTCCAGGCCTCTGTGCAGGCGGATCCTGGGGGCCCAGCTGAGCCTTAGGCCTGGGTCCAGTCTGATCCTGGGAGCCCATCTGGACCTCAGGCCTTGGTGCTGTCTGATCTCTGGGTTCCATCTGAGACTCATGCCCACTGTCATATGCCTCTCGGGGTTCATTCGGAGCCCCAGGTCTTTCTTCTGACTCATCCCTGGGTCCCATCACAGACACCAGTCTTCCCCGAGATGGACCTCCCAGTCTGCCCTGAGCCCCAGGCCTTGGCCTAGACTGCTGCTCAGGACCCCTCTTTGGCCCTCCTGTCTTAGCTGAGGGCCGTCGGTGACCCTTGTCAGCCTGAAGTGTTTGCCCAGATGGTTTGTCTTGTCCCTTCTGAGATCTGGGCCTGGGCCCCACCTGCTCTGCAGATCCTTCCTGAGCGGGCCCTGTGGTCTCAGTGGGGCCCGGGTACCCTGCTCTGCCTCCTTGCCTTCTCTCCTTCAGGATGTCCAGCGCCTCCCTGAGAGCCCTCCTGTGGGTCTCTCGCTGCCTGTGGGGGATGCCTCTCTGGCTCTTGGAGTTCAGCCAGTAGGTGATGGACTCAGTGTAGGACTCGGTCAGGGCCTTGACGTCCGTGTCTCTCACTGTGACCCTGTTCCCGGCAGCCAGGATCTGCAGCTCCAGGTCTGCCGGTCCTCTGGCTGCGCCTTTCTTGGAGGGCCCGGGGCTCGACAGCACCCTGGCCGGCCACAGCTGACCTTTCCAGCGGCAGAGGACGTACTGGGCAGCCAAGGTGGCTGCTGGTGGTGTGATGGTCTCCTCTTTGCCCGAGGCAGCTGGGCTGGGGCAAGGCCTCTCTGGACCCCTTTCTTCAGGGATGACCCCAGGGTGCGGCCTGTGTGGCCCAGCCTCATCCACTTGCACCTTCTTGGCCTGCAGGGACCCCAGGCTCGACTGGCGATCCTGTAGGTTGCTGGAACAGGGGAGCAGAGGGGCGGTGGTCACACCCTGCTGGGGTGGGGGGGCTGCTGGTCAGGAGGAGGGTAGTGTGAGGTGGTCAATGTGCCGGGCCGGAGCTGTGGCAGGGGATGCAGCCCATGCCCCTCAGGCCAGCATGCCCCATGGCCAAGGAAGCTGGGGTTCCCTGGGGAGGGCTTACCTGGAGCTGCCGGGGCCTGGGCACTGTGTCTCTGACGCTTGGGTGCCTAGCTTCTCAGGCTCCAGTTGCTGTTCCGCACCCCTGGGGCCCTTTCCTGGGGTACTGCTGGGCACGGCCTTCCGGGGACCCTGGCGCATCCTGAGCACACTCCGGGGCCTGGGCCCTTTCGAGGGCAGCCTGTGAACGCATAGGCAGAGAGCAGGCATAGGTACTTCTGCATGTGGGGCGCCTTCCTTCTAGCCCCCAGTGAGGGCAGGGCAGCTCCAGTGTGGACTCCAGGCTGGACCTCTGCTGGCTGGCCCTGCTCTCCCCTCTCCCCCTCCCATCTCCCTACAGCTGCTGCTTTGAGGCAACAAGGCTGGGATAGCAGCAGTGTGTGTGTGTGTGTGTGTGTGTGTGTCTGTGTGTTTCCTTGAGCATGTCTTTGTTTTCATGTATGTGTATCTGTGTATTTGTTTGTGTCTCTGTTTTTTGGTCTCTGTGTGCCTGTGTTTGCGTATCTGTGTGTATCTATGTATTTGTCTATGTGTATGTCTGTAGTTGTGTCTGTGTGTGTATTTGTGTCTGTGTATCTGTCTCTCTTTGTGTTTTTCTGTGTTCGTGTGTCTGTCCATGAATGTGTCTTTGTGTGTGTGTTTCTGTGTGTGTGTGTGTGTGTGTGTGTGTGTGTGTGTGTGAGAGAGAGAGAGAGAGAGAGAGAGAGAGAGAGAGAGACTGCCGGAATAACCCCAGGGGCTTCTGGGCCTGCAGCAGAATACCTCTTTGTGGTATAGAGCACGAGTGGGTTTTGTGAGTGACCAGGCCCACAAGGCACACGGTGCCCTCTCTGTGGGTGGCTGAGTGGGGTACCCACACTCACACGCACACGACACCTGGGACCCCTGCCTTCACGGGGACAGGGCCACCTCCCAGTCAGGCAGTGGGTCTCTCTGTGCAATGGGGCTTCCTTGGCACTTGTGGCTTCATGAAACACGATTCCCAATGGGGACCCGTGACAGGAAGGGGCATGTGTGGTGGTCCGCTCCCCCAGAACCCTCAACCCAGGCTCGGGTCCTGGACGGCAGGCCCGTATCAGAGGGCCCAGCACTGGTTGTCCTGGGGCATGAAGATTCCTCCACACTGCTGCCTCTGCTTTAGGCCCCCAGCGGACAGCTCTCAAGGCTGAGGTGTCATGTGAGCACGGGAACAGGAGGAGATGGTGACTCACCACCGCAGTGTCCCTGCAGCAGGACCTGCCAGCCCCGCACACAAACACAGTGCCCACCTCCAACCTGCCCCCCCAGCCTGAGGCTCCTCGCAGCCCAGTGCTCATGGCAGACACACCGGATACACACAGGATACATGGCCTCACATACACACCACGGAGACACAGGCTCACAGACACAAACACACAGACATGGGGTCAAACAGACTCATATCTACTCTTAGGGACTCACACAGACAGACTCACAGATACATGCACACACACACACACACACACATACAGATACAGGTGCTTACAAGAATCATAGACAGAAACACAGGCTCTCACACATACACACAGACATCACACACTGTCTCACACACACAGACACAAACTGACAGACACACACATATGGATACACTGACTCACACTCACACACAGGTTCAGACACATAAACTGCCTCATACCCACACAGGCTCTCCCTCTCTCTCTCTCTCTCTCTCTCTCTCTCTCACATACACACACACACACACACACACTCAGTCCACGCACACACAGAATCACACCCACACTCAGACTCACACTCTCATAGGCTCATGCAGAGACAGACTTACACATACACACACAGAATCACACACCCACACAGACTCAACCCGTTCACACAGACACACACACAAAACCACATGTAAAGCCAGTGTGCTCACTATTGCTATGCTGACACACACACAGTGTCCCCTCATATCCCTGCTGAACCTCCTGCTGTCAATATTCTCCTATGATCTCTCTCTCTGTCTGTCTCTCCCTACTTCCTTCCCTCCCTGCCCCCTTCTCTAGCTTACCCTGTCCCTACGAATTCACACACACACACACACACACACACACACACAAACACACACACACCTGGAAGAGACAGTGAGAGAGAGGCCACCAGCATGCCTGGACTGGGGTGCACGACAGAGCCACGCAGGTGAGGATCACCAGACCTGCTCTGAGCTCCCAGAAGTAGCTCTCTCAACAACACCGAGAAAGCTGAGGCAGGCTCTGGATTGCAAGGGAGAGAACACTGAGCCTCCATATTCCGGCCTCCAGGAGGCCCTGGGCTACGTCTGGTCCCCACACTCACAGTGAGGGTGTGTGCTAGGCAGAGACAGACAGGGTAGACCGGTGATGCCCCTTTCCCACACTGGGGACGCTGCCCTCACGTCCAGCACACTGCTCAGTTCCTCCCACCCCAGAGAGCTGGGCAGCACCCGGGGGCCCAGGCTGTGCAGGGAGCACTGGAGTGCACACAGAGCAGCAGGGGTGACAGTCACAGGTGGAGGGAGAAGCGATGACGTGGCCCCCACCCCCCATGCTTCACGCATGACAGCTCCCCCAGGCTGTCCTCAGTGTTTCTTTCCTCAATTGGCTTTTGCTCACTTCCACTTGCTCTTCCACTGAGAAGAACGTGGTAACGATGAGCTTTCATTGCGGAAATGAACACTCAGGCTTTGGGGAAAGAATCCCTTTAGGCAGCGCTGACTTTCTTGTGTGTGTGTGTGAGAGAGAGAGAGAGAGAGAGAGAGAGAGAGAGAGGGAGAATAAGCAAGACCAAAGAGAAGAGAGACACAAGTGCAGTGCTCCACATAAATGGAGCTTCCCTGGAGCTGTCCCGAGGACCCTGCAGGGCCCCAGCGTCCATGGAGCCCCCCACGCCGAGCTGTCCCTGGTGCTCCCGAGGACAATGCAGTGCTCCACCATCTGTGAAGCCACAGTTCTGCCCTTTCCCGTGATGCCACAGCACCTGTCTATTCCTGTGAATTCACACACCCCATGTCCCTGTCATTATGAAGTCATAGTCACAGCCCCTGTCCCTGTCTCAGTGAGCACACAGGCCCTCTCCCAGTTCCAGGGGAACCTTACTTACTGTACCTGTTCCTGCGGAGGACAGAGTCTTCTCTCTGCTCTATGAAGTCACATGTCACTCTCTGTCTTGATGAAACATGACCCCTGTTCAGATCTTATGAAACCTCAAGTCCCTGGTCTCTTTTCCCACGAAAACACAAGTTCCTGCCCCTGTCCCTATGAAGACTCACACCACTGTCCCCTTTCCCGTGAAACCACAGTCCCTGTTCTGCTGCTATGAAGCCACAAGTCACAAGTCCCAGGAAATATCAGAGGGAGGCACAGTCCCTTCTCTCCTTTCAGGCTCCTGCTCACCTGTGGGAGTCCTCTGCACCCTCACTGCCCAAGGAGCAGGGCACAGAGGGAAGGTGGGTCTGAGCACTGGGGATGCCACCTACCCGGACATGTATAGCAGGAGAGAGGGAGGCCTTTGGCTCCCCTGCTTGAAGCTGCTCCTCTTACAGTCTTAGGCGTCCTCCCACACAGAAGCGCGTCCTGTCCAGCTCTGCGGCTCCTGCACCTGGTCACAGAGGGCAGCCCTGAGTAGGGCAGCCAGAGGGGAGAGGGCCCCCACGCTCAAGGCCGTAGCCACCCCCTGTGGGCTCAGGGTGCCCTGAGGACATTAGCAGACTCTCTTGAGTGGGTGCTGGTGTTTGGGCCAGAGGCCGGCTGAGTGCCAGGGCCAGTGCCTGGCTGCCTCAGGCTCACCTGCCTCCAGCCTCCACACAGCACCTCTCTGCCTCCAACTTCCTGGCCTCACTTCCCGTGGGGTTCAGGTGCCAGGGCCCCGCTGAAGGGTCCTGAGTACAGGCCCCCTGAGAAGGATGGGGCCCTCTGCGGCAAGGACCCAGGGACAGGACTTCCACAGGTGTCACCAGTAGCTCCAAGGGGCTGAGGTGACCGCTGGCCCCTGCCACGCAGACCCCAGAGCAGCCGTTGTCCCTAGTTACTTGGGTGACCAGGCTGTGCACCCCATTGCCTGCCTGCGCGGGAAGCACAGACACACAGTCACAGTCACTCACAGGACAGTGGGAGCCTGGTCCACTGTTTCTAGTAACTCCAGCTCCAGTGTCTGTCTGCGAGGGTGCCTGGCAAAAGGCTCTGCTGTCAGCAGAGGGCTGCTCCTGTCACCATGGAAACCAGCATGTCATCAGAATGTTCTCCCCTGGAGCCTGGACACAATGCTGCATCATCAGATGACAGAGCTGGGCTCCCTGTTACTCAGCCACACGCCCTGCTAGTGAGCATGAATGGAAGAGTGTAGGAATGAGAGAAATGGGAGTTCCCTTCTCACTTCTCAGGGACTAGGCTCTGGCTCCCTGGAGTTCCAGGGTGGACTGGAGGGGGAAAGAGAAGGTGGCCAGGGTCCTTGGCGTGGGGGCCAGCTGAGCACTCCCCTCTAGCACCAGCCCTTCAGCCAGGTACCTGTGTGTCCTGGGTCGGGTGCCAGTCTTCTCCGCCCACCTGCGGGAAGACTGGGACAGTCCTGGGCACCTGCACACAGGTTCGTTGCTCAGGCTGACAGCCTCTAGGCTCTGTGTTTGACAGCTGGGCATTGGGGGTGAGGTGTAGCTGGACAGCAGGGACTTGGCACAAGGAGCCTCTCCGTGGGTTCGGCTCTCAGATGCCCATGAGGGCACCCAGATTCCGGGATTGGTGGGGGGGGGGGCGCTGCTCACACACTTCCTGCCCTCTATCCTCCCTGGGTGCCACTGACCCTCCTCATAAAGTCCTTCAGTTGTGGGGGAGTCTCATAGCATCCCAGATGTCAGGCCGGCTGCAGAGGGGGTGCTAGAGCCAGTCTTTGGTTCTTGTCTCTGAGCCCCTGATGCCCATGATGGCACCCAGATTCTGAGACTGCTGCTCACATAATGGAACTGCTCCCACTTCTCTGCCACATGCCTCATATTTGATAATTCTACCTTGACTCAGTTTATTCTAAACTTAGTGTGTGAATTTGCTGCCATGTGCATTCGGTTTTGCATACCTGCTTTCCATATTCAGAATACATTCTTTAGACTGATAATGCCAAGTCCTAGGGTGATTCCTGGCTTTAATCTCTGCAAGCCACCATGTTGCTTCCCTTAGCCGCTGTGCAGTTCCTCATTCCATTAGTCCTCTTTCGACTTCCAGTCTCTCCATAGCCTCTCAGTTGCTATCTCCCTAAATTAGTTAGAAACTTTACTTACTTGTTTTTGTTGTTGTTTTCCTTTTACATGGGCTAAGTTTATGAGGCAATGAAACACTGAGTATCACAAAAAATAAAATTAAATGTGAAAATGTGAACTGTTAGCTAAGTCTGAGCTAATTACTGGGAGTAGGCAGGATGAGTGTGCGATCAGAGTGAACAAAATAGTTATGTGTCCAAATCTTACATGAAAGGAGCAAAATTGCTTTCTGATTTCTAGTGGGGCCAAGGACTGCACCTGGGGCCTTTGATTCTCAGCCATGATTGTCTTTATCCTGTCCCCCTGACCTAGAAATAATTTCATGTATTACCAAGACTCTGTGGATGTTGGGCCCTGGTAGTGTGCAGAGTCCTGTGTGAAGTGGGGAGAGCCACAAACATGCAGCGAGAGGCTGGATGTCTGGGCGGTGGAGGCAAGGTGCGGAGCCATGCTCAGTCTGGGCTTTGGAAGACCCACTTCTATTTCAGCCGGCTCCTAGCTGCTGACCTGGGGCAGATGATGTGTCTCTGCCTCCATGTCTTCATCCAGGAAGAGGGCAGGATAGCACGACCCAACCTAGAGGTATGTTGCAAAGAGAAATCAGTGGCTATAGAATAATTTTATTTAAAATATTTTAAAGCACCCTGTTCCTGCTTAAGATGGCAGTTATTCATGTATTAAAGGGATTGCGGTTGTCGGAGGAGCAGAAGCAAGGGTAGGAGCTGGCTGGTGAAATTTGGGATGAGCCTAATTATCATCTGCTCTGTTCTTATCTATAGGTTCCTGGTTATCAAACAATTTATCCTGCTTTATATATTTTTATTTTGACTTTTTAAAACATTTATTTATTTATTTATTCCCTTTTGTTACCCTTGTTGTTGTATTGTTGTAGTTATTATTATTGTTGTTATTGATGTTGTTGTTGGATAGGAAAGAGAGAAATGGAGAGAGGAGGGGAAGACAGAGGGGGGAGAGAAAGATAGACACTTGCAGACCTGCTTCACCGCTTGTGAAGCGACTCCCCTGCAGATGGAGAGCTGGGGCTCGAACCAGGATTCTTGCACCAGTCTTTGCACTTTGCGCCACCTGCGCTTAACCCACTGTGCTACCACCCAACTCCTGTCCTACTTCATATCTTACCTCCTTTCAGCCACTTCATATCTTAACTCTTTCCAGCCACCAAGTTGCAGGTGCTATTATGAAACCAACCTGACTTCCTTGAGCAGAAAACATCACCAGTGTGTCCTGGAACCTCACCTCCCCAGACTCCTGCCCCACTAGGAAAAGATAGAAACAGGCTGGGGGAATGGATGGAACTGCCAACTCCCACTTCCAGTGAAGAAGCAATTACAGAAGCCAGACCTCCCACCTTCTGCACCCCATAAAGATCTTTGGTCCATATTCTTAGAGGGATAAAGAACAGAGAAACTTCTAATGGAGGGGATGAGATATGGAACTCTGGTGATGGGAATTTTATGGAATTATACCCTTGTTATACTACAGTCTTGTTGATCATTATAAAATCACTAATAAAAAAAGAAATTTGGGGAAAGGAAAAAGTTATTCTGGAAAGTAGGTCAATGAACTCGAATAGTGGAGCTAATGATTACTCACTGCATATTTGAAATATTTCTAAGAAATAATTTTACTAAATAATTGTTTTACATAGGATACTTTCATAGTTTTGATTGATGTTGGTAAAGAGTTGATCAATAGGTTCACTAGTGGATATTGAATGTAGCGAGAAGGAAGTCCCATATCCTGATTTGGTTACAAAGGAAATTCTCTTCTCAGTGACTGAAGGATCATATTATCAATATGCTTTATATATATTCCAGGTGCACATTACGTTTTCTCACTGCTAACAGAAAGCAGACAGACTCAGAATGTAGGTGAGTTTCTGAAAGACTCCCACTGGTGGTTTCAGCCTGGGAACTGCCTCGAGTAAACTCTGAAAAAACAGCTCAGTAGCCTGGGTTCTGGTGCAGACCTGTGCACCATGTGTTGGCAAGGGGAGGTTGAAACTCCTGTCTTAGGAATGTTAGGCACAGGGCTGCTCGGGACCCTGCTCTCTTTGCAGTTAGGTAAAGAAGCAAAGCCAATTTTGTTCTTTTCTTGACTTGCCCCTTTAATTCATCCTCCAGGGAACTGGGGTCTGGGGGGTCATGAAGCAGTTACTCCTCTGTCACCTTGAAGGCTACTTTTGTTGTGTTAGGCAACCAAATTCTATTCTCTTTGACAGGAACAAGTAGATTCCAGATGTGGCCAGCATAGGACAGGATCAGCATGCCCTGCCTCCTGGTTCATTTTTCTATCCTAATCATTTCTGTTTGAGTTAGTGATTATGTAATTCAGGATTCATTTCTGAAGAACACCTAATTAATAGGTTCTTTTGAATTTTTTATTTTAATTATCTACTTATTTGATAGAAATAGCCAGATATCAAGACAGACACCTGCAGATCTGTTTCACCACTCATGAAGCTTTCCTCTGGAAACTGGGAGCTTGAACTCAAGTCCTTGTGCACTGTAACATATGTGCTCAGCCAGGTGCACCACCTTCCAGCCCACTGACAGTTTCTTTTGTACTTAGATTTGTTACATCGTCAAAGTTAAAACAAAAATTGTGGGCCCTGCAGAGATGACTCAGAGATAAAGCATCTACCTTGTATGTATGAGGCCCGGGTTTGATTTCAGCACAAGAAATCAAGTGGCAAGGACACAGATAGAAGGAACACCATGGAAGGTAGCACAGTGATTTGTGCTCCCTTCATAAAAATGAGAAAAAAAAAAAAAAGAACTGGACTACAAATGCTTGGCAGTGGAGTTAAAACCATCAATTGAGGTTTAGATTTTTTTTTTTTAATTCCCATCAGGGTATCACTGGGGCTCAGTGCCTACACAATGAATCCATCACTCCAGGTGGCCATATCCCCTTATTTTTTAAATATGGACAGAGATAAATTAAGAATAAGGAGGAAGATAGAGTGCGAGAGAGAAAGAGATGCCTAAAGCACTGCTTCACCACTCATGAAGCTTCCCCCCTGCAGGTGGAGGCTGGGGCTTGAACCCAGGGCCTTGCTCATGGTATCATGCTCTCTTTGTCTGATGTACCACAGCCTAGGCTCTAGAATGATATTCTTAAACATAATATATATAATTATATTTTGCTAAATTATGAATTAACCATATTTTATCTCATTTAAATTTTTTTTCTGCTTATAGATTTTGTTTCAGGAGTAACAGAGGCAGTAGCACAGCAGGTTAAGCACACATGGTGCAGAGTGTAAGGACCAGCGTAAGGATCTCGGTTCAAACCCCCGGTTCCCCAATTGCAGGGGAGTCACTTCACAGGTGGTGAAGCTGGTTTGTAGGTGTCTATCTTTCTCTCCCCCTCTCTATCTTCCCCTCCTCTCTCAATTTCTCTCTGTCCTATCCAACAATGAATGACATCAACAACAACAATAATAACCACAGCAAGGATACAACAACAAGGGCAACAAAAGTGGAAAAAATGGCCTCCAGGAGCAGTGGATTCATGGTGCAGGCACTGAGCTCCAGCAATAACTCTGGAGGCAAAAAAATTGTCCTATTCTCCAAAAAGAGGCTGGGTCAACATACTCTGCCACACAAGGAAGACTGGTCCTGAAATGAGTGCAGCCTAGAATGTTCCTAGCTCAGACTGACAGGGATGCAGAGGTTACACCAGCTCCTGTGCAGAATATGAATAGACATGGACACTAAGTCAGATTGATGAGGTTGATAGTTAACAATTTATATACTTTCCTATAATTGGGAGCTACTCTCTTCCTTGATCCAACTTTCTAGTTCTATTCCTAACTCTGGCACCATCTTCCCAGACTATACTTTAATTTTTTTTTATTTATACAAAGGAAACACTGACAAAAACCATAGGATAAGAGGGCTGCAACTCCACACAGTTCCGATCACCGGAACTCCGTATCCCCTCCCCTCCCCTGATAGCTTTCCTTTTCTTTAACCCTCTGGGAGTATGGACCCAGGGTCATTATGGGGTACAGAAGGTGGAAGGTCTGGCTTCTGTAATTGCTTCCCCGCTGAGCATGGGCATTGGCAGGTGGATCCATACTCCCAGACTGCCTCTCTCTTTCCCTAGTGGGGCAGAGTTCTGGGGAAGCGGAGCTCCAGGACACATTGGTGGGGTTGTCTGTCTAGGGAAGTCCTGTTGGCATCATGGTAGCATCTGGAACCCGGTGGCTGAAAAAGGAGTTAAAATATAAAGCCAAATAAATTGTTGACTAATCATGAACCTAAAGGCTGGAATGCTGCAGATGAAGATTTGGGGTCTCCGTTTTAGAAATAGCTAGTAGGTCTATTTTAGGTATATTCCAAAGGGCCCATGACTATACCAGTTTCTTCCTGAGCCTGACATCTGATGTTCAGGTGGACCCAAGTTATTGTCTGGGGAGATGATGCCATGGATAGAAAAAGGGCTAGAAAGCTGGGTCAGGGAATAGAGTAGCTCCCAAATATGGTTTGCACAATGGAATACTATGCAGCTATTAAGAACAATGAACCCACCTTCCCTGACCCATCTTGGATGAAGCTAGAAGGAATTATGTTAAGTGAGCTAAGTCAGAAAGACAAAGATGAGTATGGGATGATCCCACTCATAAACAGAATTTGAGAAAGAAGAACAGAATGAGAAACTCAAAGCAGGATCTGACTGAGTTTGGAGTAGGGCACCAAAGTAAAAATCTCTGGATGGTGGGTGAGAGTAGATGTTCAACTTTACTGGGGGAGGGGGTGGAGGCAGATCCAAATAGTCCTTTGATGCTGGGAATAGGGTTGATGTACACTCCTATAAAATTGTCATATAAATCACTATTTAATTAATATGAGAGGGGAAAAATGATTGAATGTCTCAAACCTTTTAATGCACAGATGATAGGCTGAGTATATGTTCCTTCAGTCTAAGCACTTAAGACTTCAAACATGTAATCAGACTGAATTTTAACAGTGGGCTCAAATTGTTAATACACTTCTAATAATGACTTGTTCTTTGAAATGTTGACTCTTCTAAAAGCTTAGACCAGGGAGAGCAGAAGCAACTGGTGGTGTTACTTGATAAGACACAGCTATATATAAATAATGGCAAAGGTCATAAATTATGGTGATGTTGTGTATGATACAGCAAATCCTAACAATGAGATTTTCAAAGTTAACCCAATTGCCAAATAATTTGATTATAGCAGTAACTATCTATTGCCTTCTTAAACCTCAAGGCTGCAGGAACCTCCCACTTCCTCTATAAAGCTCATATTGCCTCCAATTCTGGAACCTCTAGTGAGGGGTTCATTTTCCTCTATGCTTCTCTCAATTCATACCAAATGATACTGCATCTGCTGATCCAAACATAATCAATGCAACACATACCACCTCGGCATGGTTAACTTTGGACTGTGTCCTGAGACGTCAGGCATGGAATGTCAACTTTTCAGCCTCATTACTAGTGGTTATCTTGTCCATCTCCAAAAATCTCTCCCTTTACACTGTCTGAACTGGAAGACGCTTTGAAGAGGGTTAAACCGGGAACAGCTGCTGGCTATGATAACATCACCCCAGAACTCATTCTTAACCTGGGTCCCGCGGCAAAGAAGTGGCTCGCTGCATTCCTGTCCCACATCTTGGAATCTGAGACTATGACCAAAGTTTGGCGTCGTGCGGTTTTGAAACCAAAGAAAGACCCAACACTGGCCGCCACCTATAGACCAATTTCTCTCCTCTCCGTGTGTTACAAACTCCTTGAGAGGCTGCTTCTGTCACGTATTTCTCATCTTACAGAGAAATTCCTATCACCCGCCCAAGCTGGTTTCCGCCCAGGAAGATCTACCTGCGAACAAGCCCTGGCCCTCTCAACTTACATTGAAAATGGATTCCAGAAGAATTTGAAGATGGGTGCTGTCTTTGTTGATCTCACAGCAGCCTATGACACGGTCTGGCACCGTGGTCTCCTGGTCAAGATCTCAAGATGCCTGCCTCCATGGGTGGCCAACACTATATCGTTTCTTCTCCAAAACAGAAGATTCCGGGTGCATCTGGGTGACAAATCTAGCAGATGGAGACTTGTCTCAAGTGGCCTCCCCCAGGGCTCTGTTCTGGCTCCTACGCTATTTAATATTTACATCAATGACCCCCCAGAAACTTCTTCAAGGGAGTTCATCTACGCCGATGACATCTGCTGTGCAACTCAGGCATCCAAGTTCGACATCCTCGAGGAAACACTCACGAAAGACATGTCTCTGATATCTGATTACTGTAAAAAATGGCGACTAATCCCTAGCACTGCAAAAACAGTGTCATCTGTTTTCCATATACACCATGCCTCGGCCTCGCGTGAGCTTAATGTGCAGCTTGGCGATACGAGAATCCGGCATGAAGCCCAGCCAGTCTATCTTGGTGTTACTCTCGGTCGCACTCTGTCATTTCATGAACATCTCATAAAAACTGCAGCAAAGGTGGGCGCGAGGAATCACATCATTGCAAGACTGGCCAGCTCCTCATGGGGCGCGAGCGCTTCCACACTACGATCATCATCTCTGGCATTATGCTATTCCACTGCAGAATACTGTGCCCCAGTATGGTTCCGTAGCCCCCATGTCCACTTGGTCGATTCCAAATTATATTCCTCCATGAGGATAATTTCTGGAACCATCCGTTCCACCCCGGTTCCATGGCTGCCAGTTCTTAGCAACATCACCCCGCCAGATATTCGTCGGGATGCGGCATCATCTAAGTTCATTTCCCACGTCTGCGCTCAACCGGACCTGCCAATATACGCGGATATCTTCACCCACCCTGTTCAACGCTTGACGTCTCGTCACCCTATCTGGTCCCCTACGCCTACACTGAACTTCTCTGTTCCAGTCTCTTGGAAACAGAGTTGGCAGTCAACTGAGGTAAAGAACAAACACCTCATCACAGACCCCTGCAAGCGTCCACCCGGCTTTGACCTAGCACGTTATGATCGGGCCCTCCTCAATCGCTATCGAACAGGCCATGGCCGGTGCGCCGCTATGTTCCATCGCTGGGGAGCCAGAGACGACCCGAACTGCCCCTGCGGCTCCAGACAGACTATGACCCACATAGTCAACGACTGCCACCTCTCCAGATTCAAAGGAGGTCTCGAAACTTTGTTGGGTAGTATGCCACCTCCCCCTGGCTTCTGCTTAACCATATGCCTATATAGGGATTTACTGACCCAAAGCTTTGGTCTATTTACATAAATCACTTTTACATTTACATAAAGCACTCCAGGGCATTGGTGGTTCAGTGATAGGATTCTCGCCTGTTCCGCCCCCTCCTTGTCACACTCTGATTTTCACCAGTCACTTTTCTCTTCACCCTCTCTATATCACATCCTGTTTCCACCCTACTTGGAGAGTATAAAAACAGCTGCTCTTCTGATTAAAGACACTTGGAAATTGCTTTCCGGCTCCGAGAGTTCCAGAGTGTATCTCCTGCGAAGTTAGTGCGGCACGAGTTCCTGATCCCTCTCCCACGCAGCAGCCTAGATCGGCTCCAGTTGAGTTCTCTCCAACCCAGAGAGCACTAGCTTGGGAAGAAGCACCCTCAGGCTATCCCGGCATTTGGCGCCTGAACAGGGACACGTAAGCAGCAGATTTACAAGAAGACATCCTAGATAAGTACACACCTTTTGGGTATCTGCAATATTATGTTAAGGCACTGTGATTTTTTTTTCTTTCTTACTGTTTTCCTGAGATCTCTCCACCATGGAAAATCATTTCCAAATTCTGCATTCTTTTTCCAGTATACAATTTTTATATATTTGGGACCGTTTTCTCGGGGCTTCACCTTATATCCTGTTGATCATCATAGCAGCTTTTAAGGGATATATAGGGCAACCTCTCAAAAGGCTTAAGGATCTAGAGGCTGAGGTCCAAGAGATAAAGGAAGTGATCATAGAACTTAACCAGCACCTTAAAAACAAGAAGAAGCAAAGGCCTGTCGTGATCCTGACCCACCCTAATTCCTCTGCATCTTTCCCTGAGGCCCCTATTTTGGCATCTTGCCCTGAGGCCCCTATTTTGGCAGACACGTGTCCGAATTCTCCTTTGGACTCCACAGCCACTTCTTCGGCCACCCCCATTTTGGCAGACACGTGTCCGGAACCTCCTGCTGCCTCCACGGCTGCTTCTTCGCCCACCCCCGTTTTGACAGACACATGTCCGAATTCTCCTGTAGCCTCCAAAACCACTTCTTCGGCCGCTTGTCCAGAAGCTTCCACTTCGGTGACTCCTCCTACCGCTACACACTTATCAGACCAAGTCCACACATTTCCAGTCAATGTCGCCCCCAATAGACAAAAACCTCAGGCCTGGTATCCATATTCCGCCACAGACCTGAAGGAACTACGCCAGGCTATCAAGGATGACGGTGTTCATTCCCCATGGACCAGGTCCATTTTACAAGGCCTGCTTCAGAACCTTAATACCCCCCAAGATTGGAGGGATGTAACTCGTGCTACGCTCCCAGGCCCCCTCTTCCTGCAATGGGAGGCATTCTTTCGCGGCGAATGTTTACAACAACCGCGGGAAAATATTCAAAATCAGCCAGAGGGGAATTTTGATGCATTGTTTGGAACAGGCCAATTAGAAACAGGGATTCAACAGGCGGAAGCCAAGATTCCACTGGGGTTTTTTGATCAGGTACGCCTGTGTGCATTAAAAGCATGGGAGCGATTAACACCACCCATGGGAGTGGCCTCAGCCCCCATTCTCTCCCTTTAACAAGAACCTGACGAATCCTTCGCTAAACTCATTGCCAGGGTCCAGTCAAGTTTGGAAAGGAAGATTTATAATCTGGATGCTCGTTTTCTCCTCCTGCAATCCATAGTCTGGGATGGAATGCTTCCGCATTTTCGACAGGCCTGTATCACTCTTAAAAACGAACACCCAGATACTTGGATTATAGCTACACAGGATCACAGATCAAGCTCTTTTCAAGGACCTATGTTACAGGCCTATGCAGCTACATTACATAAGCAAAAAGGGGCTTGCTTTAAGTGCGGTCGCCAAGGGCATTGGCGTAACCAATGTCCAGAAAATAGACCGCGACCCTGCCTCCAGTCAGGGCAACCCCGCCTCCAGACAGAATCAGAGACTACGAATGCCTTGTCCCAGATGCCAGAAAGGATTTCACTGGAGGAGAGATTGTTGGTCAAGGTTCCATAGGAACGGCACACCTCTGCCAAATGTAAACAGGGATTTAAACTAGGTGTGGGGCATCCCTTAGCCCCGCCCCCAAGAGGGAAGGAAGCAGGTCGCCCGCTTGGTGCTGTGCCCTTCTTCCACAAACAGAAGCCCAGCTTGGGACCCAACCCGTTGCTACACACACCACGACAAGTAACAATGACAGAGGGTGAGCAGAAGGAGGAACCCGCGGTATGTGGGAACTTCCAGCATAGAAATAACTGGCTGGAGCAAGAGAACAGCTCGAATTCGGAGCCTGAGATTTTATGGACCACCCCTGTTTTAGAAAGGGGTCACCCAACTATGACAGTAAAGATTGGTAATGTTCCTTTTAAGTGTTTGATTGACAAGGGAGCAGATAAGACAGTCTTAAGACAAGCAGAGTTGGGAACTCCTCCCAGGACCACGCTTACATGGTGTTGGAGGATTGACTCAGGCATTCCGCACACGATATTCCCTTGTGTGGGAAGATCCAGAAGGGACTACTGGACGCTTTCAGCCTTTAATAGCTGATATAAGCATCAATTTATTGGGAAGAGACTTGCTGGAATCTTTAGATGTAATGATATCCTCAGACACCTCTGCAGGACACCACACTCACTCCTGTGAGACTGCTAGACCCAACAAGCACCCCCAATACTAACTGCCACTGTTCGTAACAGAACTCCCCGCTTAGACTGGCTTTCTAATGAGCCTGTCTGGGTGGAACAGTGGCCTTTGCTTAGGGAGAAGCTAGAAATTTTAAAAGAACTCGTCCAAGAGCAGTTATCTTTGGGACACATTTGTCATTCTCGGAGCCCATGGAATACTCCAGTCTTTGTGATTAAAAAGCGCTCAGGAAAATGGCGCCTCCTCCAAGATCTTCGTGCAGTTAATAAAACCATGCAGGTTTGGGGCTCCCCCCAAAGGGGTTTGTCTCTTGCTTCCTCGATTCCCACAGGAATTCCAATCATAGCTATTGATATACAGGATTGTTTTTTCTCTATTCCCTTACACCCACAAGATTGTAAATGTTTTGCTTTCTCTGTTCCTTCTATTAATAATGCCAGCCCTGCCGATAGATTTGAATGGGTGGTACTGTCCCAGGGCATGGCTAATAGTCCTACTATTTGTCAAGAGGCTGTTAAATCTGCCCTTTTTCCATATATTAATAAGGGCCTTAATGTTTTTCATTATACAGATGATATTTTAATATGGGGAAAATCAGATACAGATCTCTATGCCTTAAGTGATTTTCTGATCCCTGCCTTAAAGAGAAGTGGACTTAATGTAACTCCTGAGAAGATACAGCTAATTCCTCCAATATCTTTCTTAGGCTCAGAAATTTCCCTAACACAGATTCGTCCTTTAAAACCTTGTGTTACTTTTCCTTCTAATCTCACTCTTGCTTCTTTACAAAGTTTTCTTGGAAATTTGAATTGGCTTAGGCAGTATCTTTATCTGCCTACGAGCTGCCTGCAACCACTGTTCGATCTGTTAAAAGGAAACAAACAGCCCTCCTCAAAGCGTATGTTAACCCCCGAAGCATCCTTGGCTCTGGAAAAAGTTAACCAGGCTCTCCAGGACATGCACCTCGTTCGGTTCTCCCCCTCCTCTCCAGTAAATCTTCTAATCTTTAATTCCACCCCCACGGTAGTGGGGGCATTGTGGCAGAAACATGGCGTTCTTGAATGGCTTCATACACCAGTAGGCGGAGCTCCAAGACTCCTTACCGAGATTGATGCCTTAGCATTTATGGTTCGCCAAGGAAGAAACAGATTGGTTAAGGTCTTAGGAAGGGAACCAGATTCAATCATTCTTCCCTTTTCTCTCACTGATACAGAATGGCTCATACGCCACCATTCTCGTTTTGCCATAAGTTTAATGGGTTTTCCAGGACAATTAGATAATCATTTTCCCTCTAATAATTTGATAGCTTCTTTACCTCTGTTGCCTCTACTAGTACCTAAAATTTTCTCTCGAGATCCCATCCCCTCTGCTCCTACAGTGTTCACTGATGGTGGAAAAAAGGGAGCTGCTGCCCTTATATATTATCCAGACCAGCAATACCCCAAACCTCTCTTTACTGAACTTCCTGATAATTCCCCTCAGTACAAAGAACTTTATGCTGTTTTCCTTGCATTAAAAGCTGTACCAGAATCCTTCAACCTTTTTTCTGACAGTGTGTATACTGTTAACTTACTTCCATGGCTTGCTCGATCTTATGTAAGAATTGATGACAACTCACTTTCTCCTCTTTTAATTCAAATTGCCTCTATGCTCTGTTCTTGAACCCATCCACTGTATGTTCAGCACCTACGTTCCCACAGCCCTCTTCCTGGCCCCCTGTCCGAAGGGAATGCTGCAGCCGACCACCTTGCCTCCACAGGAATTCTCCTAGCCTCTGTCTCTAATCCTGCTGACTTTCATTCCCTAACCCATGTTAATCTTAAAGGTCTTCGAGCTCGATTTCCTGATATTCCTCTGTCACAGTTAAAACGTATTCTTGCTACATATTCCTCCTGTGTAGGTCTAATCAAAACACCTGCTATTCAGACTCTGGGGGTTAATCCTCGAGGTTTAAAAGCCAACGCTCTTTGGCAAACTGATGTTACCCACATACCTAAGTTTGGCAAACAAAAATATGTGTTCGTCTCAATTGATACCTTCTCCAAGTTTATGTGGGCTACAGCTCAGACTGGAGAAAACTCAAAAAAGCTTATAAGCCATATGCTCTCCTGTTTTGCTGTAATGGGCTTACCTCTTAAACTTAATACGGATAATGGACCTGCTTTTACCAGCAAACAATTTAAAGATTTTTGTTCCCTCTGGAACATTACTCATACTACAGACATTCCGTATAATCCACAGGGACAAGGCATTGTTGAGAGGGCCCATCAAACTCTTAAGGCTCAATTAAATAAAGAAAAAGGGGAAATGTACCCCCCTAATATCCAGCTGGCAAAAGCCTTAACTACATTAAATCTCTTTAATATTTACAAAAACTCAGACCAACCTCCTATAATTCTTCATTGGCAAACACCACCCACCCTCCCAGCTATTAAAGTCAAATGGAAAGACCCACTTGATAAAATTTGGAAAGGACCTGACCCCTTGTTGACTATGGGGAGGGGTTTCACATGTATTTTTCCACAAAATTACTCCAAGCCTGTTTGGGTTCCTGCCCGCCATGTCCGGCAATACCCACATGATGGCACTGATATCCCTGAAGAACAAGAAACACTGCAAGAAGACTGGCTGCAAGAGGGCTGGCTACAGGATGCACCCCAGGATCCATAATACAGCATGGCAGAATAAAAAAAAATCTGATTCACAGAACTCTTCTCCCCCCCGAATGAATGTCTTATGCTATGACTGGCCAGTTGTGTTTTGTGAGTGAGTGAGTGAGTGAGTGAGTGAGTGAAAAAAAAATTGAGTGAGCTGAGTGACCAAAATTTTTGTATGACCCATTGTGCTCAGAGTACTCTGAAAGTTAACTGACGTTATATAAAACGGCTGGATGCAGCCATGGTTTCTGGAGACGTCCAGAAACAGTCAAAAATTGTTCATTCCCCCTTTTGATTTCTTTTTTAAGTCTTGATATCAATATGAAATGTTTAGTCTTAAACTGTGTGAGTAAAGATGGTTCAACTATGACAGTAGATCTAAATTCACATTTGAAATGATATATCTTATTTACAAGTTTTTCTCCTCCTGTGTGTTATAAACTATGTTTAATATGCGTGTTTCAAGTTTGGTAAACATTAACTTAACAGTTAAATTGTAACTTTGAAGCTACATTTTTACGAGAAGAGGTAAAATCAATTCATTTAAGTAACTGAGTGTTTAAGGTACAACTCTAAATATTCAATGTGACAGTTCATCATCTCCTAAGTTAAAATACAAATCCTCTATACAGGACATTTTTGGAGGGCCCCCAAAAATGTCCTGTAAGCTATCTTGTGGAAATTAATCCACAACAAATTTGGCATCAATCTGACATTGTAAATGTAACAAAAAAATTGTCACTAAAATGTGTTAATTCTAGTAACCTGAGTTTGCTTAAAAACCCAATGTAAAAATAGTTAAGAATCGATATATGTGACTTAAATTCGGTATGAAAATTTTGCTATATAGAGACTGCTACATGAGGTCACATAAGATGACCTTTACACAAAATTATAAAGATACCTAAACCAATTATAATCACTGAGTTATCAATTGTAGTAAACTTCTAATTTGTTACAAAGTTTTTTCATAAGTAATTGACTACAGCTATGACAAGCCTTCGCATAAAGAAGCATCTGCTCATATAGAATCCCCAGAAATCCACCTTGGACCCCTGTCCTCTGACATCACCCACAATTACAGCCATCCCCCGAAACCCATGATGTGACCTGACACGATCTGGAGAACCTGATTCACAGACTCCAAAGGACAAGACTTTCCTATTGCCTTTCTCTCAACCATCGGTGTCTGCTCTTCCTGCTTCTGTTTCGCCCACCATGTTTTGGCGGTTCCAGGTCACTCTCTACAGAGAAGAAAAGTTCCAGTGGCCGTCCTCCTCCATCAAGATAGATGTGTGGCATTTATTTCCTGGCCGTTGACATTGGACTGATGCTTCTATAGAACTTGCTGGACACTCCTTTTTTACTGCTGGACTTCTTGAAGAATGACTGTAGCAGTTCATAGAACTTTCTGCCAGCTGACTCGGGATTTTGCAATGCCAGATCACCCCTCTAGCCCCTCAACTTATCAGGTCCCCACTCCTCCACCCATCAGGCTCACTCTGTCTCTTGCTACTCTTACTTATCCCTCCCTGTCTTGTGCTAGTTCTTTTTGAAGACACTTACACACTATCATTTTGCTTTCTTCCCAACAGGTTTCTGTTCACCCCTACACTGCTATTCCCCTGACAGAGATGAAGCCTTTTACAGACATTGACCCAGTTATATATGGCCATTAAGTAAGAGGAAGATGTTGGGGAATTGTGAGGATATGGTTGAGCTTAGAAGGGCTTGAGCCTGAGGGGTGTGTCAATCCTGTTAGTCTCTCTCTCCACGGAGAGGTTGAGCAAGGAGGGACAGTAGAACCCCAAAAAAGGTGTGCCTCTTATCAGTCTCCCTGCCTCACAAAGTGCCCCGCACTCCTGATACTATGGCAAATAGTTAAAAAGAAAGGGGGAGATGCTGGGTAGTATGCCACCTCCCCCTGGCTTCTGCTTAACCATATGTCTATATAGGGATTTACTGATCCAAAGCTTTGGTCTATTTACATAAATCACTTTTACATTTACATAAAGCACTCCAGGGCATTGGTGGTTCAGTGATAGGATTCTCGCCTGTTCCGCCCCCTTCTTGTCACACTCTGATTTTCACCAGTCACTTTTCTCTTCACCCTCTCTATATCACATCCTGTTTCCACCCTACTTAGAGAGTATAAAAACAGCTGCTCTTCTGATTAAAGACACTTGGAAATTGCTTTCCGGCTCTGAGAGTTCCAGAGTGTATCTCCTGCGAAGTTAGTGCGGCACGAGTTCCTGATCCCTCTCCCACGCAGCAGCCTAGATCGGCTCCAGTTGAGTTCTCTCCAACCCAGAGAGCACTAGCTTGGGAAGAAGCACCCTCAGGCTATCCCGGCAAAACTTTACATCAGGCTCAACCTGACTCTGTTGACTGGCTACGGAAGAAGGGCAAACGCTAGAAGAAGAAGAAACTAGTGGAATGCTTTCCCACCGAAATCTCAAGGACATCTTCAATGATCCAAACCCAACTGCAAGAAAGACTAAAACAAAAACAAATCAGTGGGACTACATCAAATTGAAAAGCTTCTGCACAGCAAAAGAAACCACCACCCAAACAAAGGGACCCCTCACAGAATGGGAGAATATCTTCACATGCCATACATCAGACAAGAGACTAATCACCAAAAAATACAAAGAGCTCAGCAAACTTAGCAATAAAAAAGCAAATGACCCCATCCAAAATGGGCAGAGGATATGAACAAGACATTCACTACAGAAGAAATCCAAACAGCTAGCAAAAACATGAAAAATTGATCCAGGTCACTGATTGCCAGAAAAATGCAAATAAAGACAACATTGAGACACCACCTCACTCCTGTGAGAATGGCATACATCAAAAAGGACATCAGCAACAAATGCTGGAGAGGCTGTGGGGACAAAGAACCCCTCTGCACTGCTGGTGGGAGTGTAAATTGATCCAACCTCTGTGGAGAGCAGTCTGGTGTACTCTCACAAGGCTAGACATGTACCTTCCATATGACCCAGATATACCCCAAGGACTCCATAACACCCAACTAAAAAGATATGCGTACCCCGATAGCAGCACAATTCATAATAGCTAAAACCTGGAAGCAACCCAGGTGCCCAATAACAGATGAATGGCTGAGAAAGCTGTGGTATATTTACAGACTATACTTTTAACGCACCTGCATGTTCGCTGTCAGGCTCAGGAAAAAATTAATAAAGTCATTGGCCCCCTTGGAATATACCTAAAATAGACTTCCTAGCTTCTTTCAACATGAAGACCCCAAATGTCATCTGCTATATTATTCCTTTTAGGTTTCTGATTATCAAACAATTTGTTCTGCTTTATATCTTACCACCTTTCACCCACCAAGTTACAGATGCTACCATGATGATAACCTGACTTCCCTGGGCAGAGGACCTCACCAATGTGTCCTAGAACCCCACCTCCCCAGAGCCCTGCCTTACTAGGGAAAGACAGAAACAGGCTGGGAGTATGGATCGACCAGCCAATGCCCATGTCCAACAGAGAAGCAATTACAGAAGCCAGATTCCTGCCTCCTCCTCCTCTTCCTCCTCCTCCTCCTCCTTATTCTTTTTTTGTCAAAGCACTGGTCAGCTCTGGCTTATGGTGGTGTGGGGGACTGAACCTGGGACTTTGGAGCCTCAGGCATGAGAGTCTCTTTGCATAACCATTATGCTGTCTACCCTCCGCCCAGACTTCTGCCTTCTACATTGAATAATGATCCTTGGTCCATACTCCCAGAGGGATAACGAATAGGAAAACTTCCAATGGAGGGATGTGATGTGGAACTCTGGTGGTATGAATTGTATGGAATTGTACTCCTCTTATCCCACAATCTTGTCAATCATTATTAAATCACCAATAAAAGATAAAAAAGAAAATAAACTTTAAAAAGCATACTTTCACTGCTGAGAATATAGTATACATTTTGATTTATCATTTAAAACAGGCAGCAGTAAGCTAGGAGCATCACCCAGCTATATGTTTATTGTCTTGGAGATTAATACTTTAATCATACCATGCTCAATGATCAATTTTCAAATCATCCCAAAGGTCACTTTATAGTGGGAATCCGGAAAGCTGTGTTTAGTTGCTAGTGTTCTTTTTTCACTTCTTTTTTAAAAAAATATTTATTTATTCCCCTTTGTTGCCCTTGTTTTATTGTTGTAGTTATTGTTGTTGTTATTGATGTCATCGTTATTGGGTAGGACAGAGAGAAAGGGAGAGAGGAGGAGAAGACAGACACCAGGAGATCTGCTTCACTGCATGTGAAGCGACTCCCCTGCAGTGGGGAGCTGGAGGCTCGAACCAAAATCCTTAAACCTGCCCTGTGCTTTGCACCATGTGTGCTTAACCAGCTGCGCTACTGCCCAACTCCCCTTTTTTCACTTCTGATTTAACATTCACTTATGCAAAGTCAGGAGTGGCTATTGCAATTATTAAATATCTCTGTTTTTGGAAATATATCAGTGAGAGCCTTCACCACAGCTCACCTCAAGAGGGCACATGCTTTGGCATGCACATAATCAACTTTGAGCCCAGCACTCACTGTGCTGCAGGAATCTTTGATGCTGGGATGCCTTTCCTCTGTCACTCTGTTTCTGTCTCTTTCTGTCTGAAAAAGTTGTCCCAGAGAGGTGAACCCCTGGCAACAACAACAACAACAAATATATATATCAGTGGTTAGTGGAATTCTTACTTTGGAATTCCTACAGTGGTGAGTTTGATAAAGTGCTAGAGAGTTCCTATAAAGGTTATCAACACTTGGGAGGGAGTTTAGCCTTGTCTGGGACCCACCCTTCATCATTCCACCCCTCTATTGCCAGGTCCTGCAACTTTGGCCTCTGTGTTGCTCAGTTCAGGTCCTTCCGGGAAGCCCCCCACCCCAGTGCTTCCCACTGAGCTTCCTCAAGGGGGTCTATCTTTTGTCCATAGCAAAACCCTTTGGTGGTTTCTCTTTCAGTTGTGTCTTTCTTCCACCTGTCCTCAGTGGTTCCTTTCTCTGAACCAGCTCAGCAGTGCTTCCTTGCTTTGGTTATGCATCTTACTGCTTTGTCCTTGACTTCTGGGTATCTCGTGTTTTTGAGAACCAACTCACAGCTACTCCTGTATTTCAGTGCATGAACACAGCACCTCTCTCTATTAAATTACAATGGGCTTGTGTTTTGTTCTTACTTTATTTTTATTTTTTATTTTTTTTACATCCAAGTTGGCCAGGAATCTCCTCTCCTGCCCTGGGGCCACACCCAGACTATGTTACTTCCAGTTTCATGGTTTTAATTCTCACCAGAAACAATCAAATCATGAATCTATTTTCAACACTTCCACGGCACATAAGACTAATTTTGTATTGAGTCACTAGTTCTCTTTTTAAAATATGGTATAGTAAAAATTGAAAACCTAAGTTTGTTTCTCATAACTTGAAGGGTCCCATTACAGATCATTTTATCCCTTCCAATGCAATTGCTGTTACACTGAATATTGACTGTGAAATGTGTCTTTTTACCTGAATAGGCAAAGTTTCAAAAGAGTTTTTAAACAACCCTCAGTCATCTGCCCTTTTTGCTCCACCTTGTTTGTAGTTGCTCACTGACTCAATGTTCTAAGCAAGCTGTATGACTTGTACTTTAACAGTAATATTGGACTCAGATATGACATTTAAAATTCCATGTATTAGTTATGACGCTTCATTGGACTAAATAGCAACAAATAAAAAGAAAGGATTGCTTTTGAGCTATAACCTTTGAAATTTAATTGTACAAATTGAGAAACTGAAATGATAGTGGTACTTTGTGACTGACCTACACTGTTTCAGAGTTTAGAGGCTTTAGAACAGGAGCAGGGATATTGTCTTACTGGTGAACATGGTGAAGTTGGGCAAGCATAGGCATGAGGCAGGACAAAATTGTTCCAGAAGCTAGGAATAGTGTGCATGTAATATTAAGTACTAAATAAGACTGTGAGCAATGGTTTTTTAAAATGTTTTTTCTTTTTTCTTTTTTGTAGCGGGGACTTTGATTTACCCAAATGTATGTGACAATTACCTAATAACATGCAGATGATTAGCATCTTCTAAAACAACAACACAGAAACTGGCAATTGTTGGAAAGTTTAGTATTCTTCTCAGATTCTGATGACCATGAAAAAACTGAAACTTCAGCTATTTGTTACAAGTATAGCAGGAGATACACTATGGGACATTATAGCAGTTTCAAAACCCATCACTTACATCAGCACATCTTGTTTGTTACTTGTTGTATTCTTTAATGTTCAAAACTCCTTTTGTGTTCGCCACCAAATGTATCCTAAACATTATCAGGAAATACCAAGAATGCTGGTGATGGTGATATGCTTTGAGCTTTCAATCCCAGTCAACAATGTAGCCTTGTTCTCCTCAATGCCATCTGCTAACTTTTAACAGTAAATTGATTTAATTTCAGGCCTTGACCTAAAAAGATGCTGTGCCAGTTCCAAAGCAGAAATAAAAAATATGAAACTGTATGTTGTTTTTCTTTTATGAAAAATGCAGAATTCACATTATCTTTGTAACTTCTGTATTTCTTATTATCTTATGAGTCAACTCCAGTTAAAACAATATGTCAGGTGAACATCTATCTGAGTCTGATACAGCTTATTAAATGGAACTTTCACTCTTGAGAGAGCTAAACAGCTTAAAATCATTAACAGAATAAACATAATAAAATGGCATCTGAGCTTAGCACTAAAAGTATTTCATTAATATGTGCATACATTAAACTTATCATAATTTAAAAGCTTTACTATTTTTCTTTAGAATAATTACCTGAAAAATTCGGCTTTAAAATATAATATTTACTGAAAATGGGGTTGTTTATATATTCATTAAAAACCTGGGTTATTAACTCTTGTCTTTTCCCCCTTATAACAGGCATTATTACACTATGACAATATTCCAAGTCACTTAGGACCTTTAGGAAAAAAAAAACATTTAAAAAAATCAACTTAATTATTATTCTGAGATAGTGAAATTGTGTACCACATGCTATTTTAAGTCAATAGGAGAACAGTGACTATCTCTGTGTAAGGTGTACTAGGAGTGACTGTCTCCATGTAAGGTGTATTGGGAATGTCTGTCTCTGTTGATAGTGTACTAGGAGTGACTGACTCAGTATAAGCTATACTAGGAGTCACTGTCTTTCTGTAAGGTGTGCTAGGAGTGGCTTATTTCATGTAAGATGTACTAAGAGTGTTTCTGTGCAAGGTTTACACTGAGTGACTGTCTCTGTGTAAGGTGTACTAGGAATGACAGTGTCTTTGTAAGTTGTACTAGCAGGGACTATTCCTGTGTAAAGTGTACTAGGAGTGACTGTCTCTGTGTAGGGTATACTAGGAGTGACCAACTCTGTCCAATATGTATAAAAGTGACTATCTCTGCACAAAGTTTTAATGTGTCACAAAAATATCATTATGTTTTGAATTTTCTGTCAATCATATTAAAATATAAGAAGTGTATTTGGCATAAGATATATTTTTTATTGGGAGCATTAATGGTCTAATGTCAACAGTATATGCAGTCATTGGTGCATGTGTAAAGTTTCTCAGTTTTCTGCAAAACACTTAAACCCCATGCCTAGGTCCTCTTCCGCCATCATGCTCCAGGATCTGAAAGCCACCCACCCAGTGTCCTTTGCTTTGTGCCATACACCAAGCCCAGTCTAAGTTCTCCTTTGTGTTTCCCTTTCTGTTCTTATTTCTCAACTTCTGTTTGTGAGTGGGATCATCCCATATTCATCCTTCTTTTTCTAACTGATCTCATTTCACATGATTCCTTCAAGTTCCATCCAAGAGGAGGTGAAGAAGGTGAATTTACCATTTTTAATAGTTGGGTATACTCCATTTTGTATATAGACCACAACTTTCTCAAATACTCATATGTTATTGGACATCTAGGTTGCTTCCAGGTTTTGGCTGTTATATACATTGTCCTGCTATGGACATAGGTATGCCAGGTAACAAACCCAGAGTCTTGCACATGTGTAACATACCCTGAGACATTTTCCTGATCCATTTTTTTATTCTATATATTTTGGAGAGTAAAGGGCAGATGGAGAGCGGAGAAACACCAGAGCACTACTGTTTGAGCATCACTTTTCTCCTGTGGTGCTATGCAGGGTGCTCCTGTGTGGTACCAGAAATCAAACACAGTTCCTCAGGAATTGAAGGTTTGTGCTCCACTTCTAAGTCACTTCCTCACACCAATATTTCTCTTTTGGCTGTTGTGGTTCCCTTTTTTGCCCTCACAATTGAAACAGATCATTTTGGTCATTTTTCCAATCACTGTAATGTTGCTACAATTTCAATCTGATCTCACCTGTGAGCCTAAATGACAGTGACTACTGAAGACTTCTTCTGGAAACAGATACAACGGGGTCCACAGACTTCCCTTCTGCATTTTTACCCAAATATGAACCCATCCAAGAGTGCCATGATCTCCTGCTAGGGAACACGGCTTTCAACACTGTGTCTCTTCTTCAAGGCTGCTAGCTAGTCACTAAGTGTGTGACCCTGTGTGGTGTCTGGTGTCTGATGACATGATGCGCTGAAAACTTTCAGGGGAGGATGTCTTGGAATTTTCAGGAAATACCAAATAGAACACATAATATACTCAACTTTGGGACCCCCCCCAAAAAAAAAAAAAAACAACTGTCTTTCCTGAAGTGACAGTTGTTTTTCTGTTTCCAAAGAACAAACAACAACAAAACTTAACTGAACACTTTTTGGATAGGAATAATAAGTAACTAAATATTAAATAAATGAAATATTTTCTTTGTGCCTAAGAGAGATCACTTGGGAGGGTGCCAGTCTTGCCATGCACAAGGCCCAGGTTCAAGTCCTCAAAATACTGCAAGGAAACATTACTGCAGAAACCACAGCATGTGGAGTCACTTCCTCTGCCTGTTTCTATCTTTCAAGTCTCAGAGAGGTCAAGTTCCACATGTATGAGTTCCCGGCAATAATCACCAAATTATTTTCCCTGTAGGGATGAGGAGATATCTCAGCTTGATAGAGCACTGCCAAGTATATTTGAGAGTCCAGAAGCTGCAGGTTGAGTCCCTGACACCACCCATACAGAGCTGAGCGGGGCTCTGGTCCTCTCTCTCCTCTTGTTTCATAATAAACATATCTTCAAAATTAAATATTTTCTTTGTATTGGAACTTCACTAGAGTCTGTGAGAGACCTCTGCTCTCTCTACTGAATATATTGTGTGGAAAACAAAAACCACACAGAGCAGTGTATACAAAGCTATCATTTTAGAGCAGACAGCATGTGTGTCAGGGGCCGGGTGTTAGCACAGCCAGTTAAGCACAGTTTACCATATGCAAGGTGCAGGTGCAGCCTCCAGTCCCCATCTGCAGGGGGCAAAGCTTCATGGTGAAGGAGGGCTGCAGGTGTCTGTCTACCTCCCTCTCTGTCTCCCATTCCTTCTCAACTTCTCTCTGTCTCTAATAAGTAAACAAAAAGTTAAAATAGACTATTTGTTAAAAGTTAAAAAGAGAACGTGTGTGCCTGTGGAAGCATGTGAGTGAGTTGTGTGCGTGCACTGAACAGGATGCACAGCGTCACGATGGGTGGCATCACAAGCATCTTGAACCCCTTCCTGCCGTCACATGGCAGTTGTTACTGGGTGCCTAGCACATACAAGAGGGCACACTCAGAAGGAAGAGCCCAGAGGACGTCTTTGGAAGCCTGGACTCTAACACGAATGGGGTGACAAGCACCAAATCACAAGAAGCAGTGCAGTGGACACAGCAGGGTCTTAGCTGAACTGCAGCCCGTTTTCTTGGGGCGCAGCCTGGTTCACGCTGCTCCCCAACACCCCTTCTACCGCATGGGAGTCTGTGCTTAGTCTAGCGAGAGGCTGCTTAAGTGAAGTGGGAGAGTATGCTGTCTTTGGGTCCCGGCTGCTGGGAGGCAGCCCCAGTGTTCTTCTTGCTTGATGCTACTGCCCACAGCCACAGGCTATCTCGCTGAGATAGGTAGGTTCCAGCTCACAACTAAGGGCCCTGGACACAAGGCTGCTGTCTGGTGTGCATGCAGAGGGAGGGAGGTGTTGAGGTCTGTGGGCTTGGAGCCTGCCCCAACTTTGCTCATCTAAGAAGGCTATAGGACACTTTCAGAGATGAGCAGGAAGGTGATGTCACTGAGAAAGCAGGATCACCAGTTGTCTAGTTCTCCCAGTCAGTTTAGAAGGAAGCACAGGCAGAGCGACAGCCTGTCCCAGTGGGGATTGGCATGAGAAACACAGGAGCCCTGATGCTTATCCTGTGCTGTGTCACAGCCAGCATGGGCCCTTCTAAGAAGGTGTGTGTCACTCCAGCCCTCTGCCAGTGCACACAACCACCTGTTTCAGACCCTTCTGCCCCAGTCTGGGGCTTGCCAAAGTCGAGAGTGGCAATATGCTCCCGGAGAAGTGGCCACCAGAAGCCCCCTGAAGTGAGTGGGGTGGGTAGCAGTTGAGAATCACGGCCTTCTTCTAGGGGTGCTGGTCTGTGTCCCAGGCTAGAACCAGGGCAGGGCCAAATACAAGAGCAGGGTCCAGGTGGGACAAGATATGGGGCTGCTTGGGTAATATCAGGGCTGGGTTATGACATGCCTTCCAGGGTCCCTACAGCCCCTACTTGCCCACCCTAAGTGAACCCTGTGGGGCTCTGCAGAAAGGGAAGTACAGCCCTGAGCATTGGCCCCTGCCCTTTAAGCTTTCTGACAGCCTTACTTTGGGCTGGAGCTCAGAAGGGGTCTTGAGAGCCTGTAGGGGGGGGACAGACAGGACAGTGTGGGGCCCTTTTCTGAAGACTAGAATGAGGGAACCAGGCCAAATCTGCAGGTCAGACAAGTCCTGCCTGGAGGGTATACCAACAGGAATCAACAGCTCAGGTGCACAGGGCAAGCCTCCCTGAAAGCCTCGGAGCCTGCCACCCCTTCACCCCGCTGTTTTCAGTGCCTGTGTGTGGAGCCCACCCCTCCCCCTTTGGTCTTCAGGTGAAGAAAGTGAGGTCTGGTGGGTGGGTGGCACTGGATCTTCATGCCTGTAGCCCCTGCTTGCCTCAGCCTGGGCCCCCTTCAGCCAAAGACCAGACGGCAGTCAAGAGATTTGCAGCAAGCAACAAAGTTTATTGAGTGAAACTGCTTTTCTCTGCTGACCCATTTCATGTTTCCCTCCCCTGCCCCCGGGTGTCTTCCGGGGGTTCCCCAACAACAATGTGAAGGCCACATGGCTCTGCTCAACAAGGAGCCCCCTGGGAATGCCGTGGCCGTAGCCCAAAGAGTGTCTCAGCAGGCGGGAAAATAGGGCGCACGAAAACACTGCGCAGCAGCCGCCTGGGGACATGGGACCCCGCAACCCACTCAGCCCCGTAGAAGGGGTCTCTGCTAACAAACTGACCCCGCTCAACTAATAACAGAAAAAGAACTTGCCAGAAAACAGAAGTTACCCTCTCCCCCCACAAGGGCTCCAGGGGACATAGACGTCTGAAGTCTCCTGGTCGCAGCCTCTCCCCTGGCTCTCACGGCTCAGCAGGGGGCTGGCCCTCCTCCTCCTCCTCCTCCATGTATGCTGGCTTGTCCAGCTCCTCAGGCAGCTCAGCAGGGTTTTGGGATGTCTCTGGACTGGGAGGGCGCTGGGGTCCCCCCTCAAGAGCTGGCAGCTGCTGGGAAAAGGGGGCAAGGTGGAGTCCTGAGCCAAGGTCCCCCCATCCATGCTCACAGCTGACTGCTGAGAAGAGCTCGGGAGCAGAGCCCACAGGTTGCCAGGGGCCCGGGCGAGCCCCATTCTCACCACAGCACCCTGGTGCTGGAAAGAGCAGCAGATACACCCCCCAGGGAGAGTCCCAGCTGATCCTGCCTCCCCGCCCAGGTGAGGGTCCCTCTGCTGCCCTCCAGCTGCCCTGCCAGCTGCTGTGCCAGTTGTGGGCTCGCCAAGGCATGTGGGGCTGCCCTGCTGAGGGAACCTCCCTATCTGACACCTGGGACAGACCGCCGAACAGAAACTCTGTCTGCGTCCCCAGGTGTCGGGCAAGAAGACAGTCCTGAGGGCCTCGTGTCCCCAGGTGTCACACAGAGCCCGTGGACTGTCTGCCCACTCTGCCCGTCAGAAGGCGCCATCACGGCCAGCACTGGCTGCTTGTCTGCTGCCCTCCTACCCTCCTGCCCATGGCTGCTGGGACCAATGAAGGCAATCAGCCACGGGGAATCTCACCTCAGTGGAGAGCTTGCAAGCCTCCTCAGACTCCTCAGACTCTTGGGGAGACCTCGGGCCATGAGGTGAAGAGGCACGGAAACGCTTGGCCACCCAGACACCAGAGAAGCTCTTCTTTGTTTTCCCAAGTCGCGATTTCCTGGGCACCGGCTCCAACTTCGGGAGCTCAGGGCTCTTGTCACTGGATGAGGAGTTTGGCTGCTCCTGTAGGGACACAGGGGTCTGAGTTCTGGCTCAAGGCCTCCCTTTCATGGCCCCACCAGTCGTTCCAGATGACGAGTGCCCCCCCCCGCCGTCCCCCAGGGTCTAACAGTTTGAAAACCATCAAGGTCCCTTGCCCCTTGCCCTCATACTACCTCTGTGAGATGGTCTCTGACCTGGGACCCCAATTCCCATGTGGTGTCCAGCTGCTCCTTCTGCTCCACCTTTTCATCTGGCGCATCCTGCTGTTGTGTGCAGTCATCCTGCAGCTGCTCAATGTGTTCCTTCAGCTGCTCCATTAGTACCAGCTTATACACTGTGAAGGCCAAGGAGAACTGTGCGGAGGAAGTGCTGCTGCTTAACAGAGGGACACTGGCTCTCCAACCCCACTCATATTGTTTCATTTCAAAGTTTTTTTTTTTTTTTTTGGCTTTATTTCAATTTGTATCAATTTTACAGTCTGGAAATACTGACAAGGCCAATGTGATGTTCCAGTCCAGATTTCCTACACACATAAAAAATGCTGAGAGAAGGCAGGAATTCTCAAGATGAGATGGAGCATTGGGAGCACTAAGGACAGAGAGAGAGGGACCTCCTTATGTGGTGGGCGGTATCTTGGTATACAGTAATTTATTTATTTCAATGAGAGAGAAAGAGAGAGAGGAGAGAGAGAGAGAGGAGAGAAAGAGAAGGAGAGAGAGAGAGAGAGACAGAGAAAGAGAGAAAGACCAGAGCACTGCTTAGCTCTGACTGATGGTGGTGCTAGGGATTGAACCTGGAGCATCAGAGCCTCAGGCACGAGAGTCTCTGCAGAACCATCTCCTCAGCATGTTTAGGTATTTCTAACTCTTCTCTCCCCCCCTTCACAAAAATAAAAAGTACAGTGGGGATAGATAGCATAATAGTTATATAAAGAGATTCTCAGGCCTGAGGGTCTAGAGTCCCAGGTTCAATCCCCCACACCACCATAAGCCAAAGCTGAGAAGTACACTGGTAATAAATAAATAAATAAATAAATAAATAAATAGAATTACAAGTATAAATTGGGTCAGGAGATGGCTCAGCACTATCACCCATGCGAACGGTCCTGGTTTTAATACCTGATGTTGAAAAAGAAGAAAAGAAAAAAAACAGGATTACAGGGTGATTTAATCCAATGACTGATTCCCTGCAGTATTTTAAGCTAGAGTTCCCTTTAAAGTTTAATTACACATTAAGTCGAAGGGAAAGAGAAACCTGTCTTGAGAGTAAAAAGGGGAGGGGGGTCTGTAAGCTTCTAGTAAAGGCCCACGAGGACAGAACGGATTTCCAGAGACTTGCTCCTAATGCCTTCAGGGGTTTTGAGGATGATGCAGAACTCCCCAAGAGGCAAGGAGTGGAGAGCTTTCCCAGGCAGGGAAATTGAGACCCCCCCACCCCAGGGCCCACCACAGACCTCAGGCTCCAGGCCCAGCCCCCCACACACACACACAGAAGCAGGCCTCTTTTCAGTGCGCAGACTTCTCTGAGGTGTGGCCTTCATGCACACCTGCCACAGACCAGTCAGGGGCCGCTCCACGTGGCCGCCAACCCCGACTGCAACCAGACACAGAAGAGGGTAGTCCCCATCTGGGACTGTGGAGGCAAATCCAGGGCAGGAAGAGCACAGTCTTGACCCAACTGTCTGGCCAGGTTCCGGCTCACATGGTGGTGATGACGTGGGCAGGCGGGGCCTACCGGTGTGCAAGGGGCCTGCTCTCATCTAGTAACAGGCCCCTGGGCTCCTGAGCTCACGGAACTAGACAGGCAGGAGTTTGCCCTTCCTGGACAATGACAGCGCCCCCACAGGTGGGAACGAGCTCCTGGCTCCCAAAGCCTGCCCTCTGCTTAGGACTTGAGGGCTTCTGGTTTGACTAGCTCCCTGTCCCAGGGCTAAATGGCTAAGCCTGTTTCCCCATCACAAGAGGAGCAGGCTGTGGTGCCGCCTAGCCAGAGGGGCTCTAAGCAGGAGCCAAAGCCACAAGGTCCTCAGCCTCATCTGAAAGCCCAGAGAGAGTTGAAGACACAGCAACAAGCAGTCAAGAGTGTGTTTCCTGCAGGGAACCTGGGCCCAAGAGGGAACACAGGGTTTGAGGGCAAATGGCAGACAGAAGGGGAGCTGGGGCTACCTCAGTACTCAAGTCAGAGGGCACACTGGGGGTCTCCTGACCTCCCCTGCTTCTCCCCACAGCTGCACAACTCCCTGTGTCTGCATCTCTCCCTGAGTCTGCACCTCTCCCTGTGCCTGCATCTCTTTGAGTGTTTGCACCTCGTCTTGTCTCTGCATCTGTCCTTGTTTCAGCATTTTTTCCCAATGGCTATCCTCTTGGTTGTGCCCCTGCCTCTGCTTTCACCTCTTCCTGTGTTTCAACTTCTTCCTCCAGTTGCACATCCTCTGGGGGTGCCACCATTTCCAGGGGTTCCACTCCTTCCAGGCCATCTGAATCTTCTGGGGGTTCCTCCACTTCAAAGGGTCCCACCTCTTCCAGGCCTTCTGCATCTTCCAGGCTGCCCACCTCGCATATCTGGCTCTGGTTGTCCCATTGCACATCTGAGCGAGGAGAGCCACCAAAGCGTTCCACACAGGGTAGAGCTGAGGAGGGAAGCAGAATGGGGTTACCAGAGCTGAGGAGGGAAGCACAGTGGGGTTACTAGAGCTGAGGAGGGAAGCAGAGTGGGGTTCCTAGAGCTGAGGAGGGAAGCAGAATGGGGTAACTAGAGCTGAGGAGGGAAGCAGAATGGGGTTCCTAGAGCTGAGGAGGGAAGCAGAGTGGGGTTCCTAGAGCTGAGGAGGGAAGCGCAGTGGGGTAACTAGAGCTGAGGAGGGAAGCACAGTGGGGTTACTAGAGCTGAGGAGGGAAGCAGAGTGGGGTTCCTAGAGCTGAGGAGGGAAGCAGAGTGGGGTTCCTAGAGCTGAGGAGGGAAGCATAGTGGGGTTCCTAGAGCTGAGGAGGGAAGCAGAGTGGGGTTACTAGAGCTGAGGAGGGAAGCACACTGGGGTTACTAGAGCTGAGGAGGGAAGCACAGTGTGGTTGCTACTGGACCCTAGAATCCACAGACTCTGCATTGAAGACTGCTGTCAGCTGCATTTGAGTTTCTTCCCAAAGGTAACTCAAACCATTGAGTCCTGAGGTAATAGTTTGTGCTGAGCATCCTGTTCCTGGTGACAGCATCAAAAGTGCCTGTGCCCCAAAATCAGGCTGTACTTTAAAGTGAATGGAATGCTGGGAGTTTGGCTTTTCCTGTGCCCATGTAAGCTTACGCTGCAGAGTTAAGTGCTCCTTGTTATAAAATTTGGCTCTGCTTCTAGAAGTTTGGTACATTCTCCTGATCAATCCAAGGGCTCCTGAAGAAATCAGACCCCAGCATGTGTAGCCTAAGGAATCCTCGCTCTAAGTGCTCTTGGGGCTATGGGCTTCTCCTGCACCAGCCAGAGAGCAAAGGGGTGACATGAGCTGGCTAGAGCCAAGCAGTGGAGCCATGGCGGGTAACCACTAGGCAGTTTCTTCCACAAGCACTCCCCATATGATGCTGTACACCCACCCCATTTCCGGGAATTTAGCCAGATGATTAGAAACCTCATTCTCTCTCCTTCCCTCTCCCCAGTAAATGTTTAAAACAGCTTGACTTTCAAGCACCACAATCTTGGAAGCAACCTAGGTGTCCGTCTAAAAGTGGACGGGCTTTTCCAAGCCCCTGTGGTACAATCCCAAGAGCTGTGTTCACTCTACTTGGGAGATGAACAAAGATCAACCGATAATTCCTGCACCTGCGATGGATCATGGATGCAGTTTGTTGACAAAGTCTGACCCAAAGACTGGCTAGTGCACAGTGACACCGACATCACACTCTGGAGAAGTGACATCACCAGAGATAGATCCCGATCTGCAGTTGCCAGAGAACGGAATCAGAGTTTGTGTGTAAAAGGTCAGTGCAGAGGAATGAAGGGTGGGGGAGGGTGGGTGATGGACTACTTGTTTCAGGGACTGTGGTGGCAGACACATGGCTCTGGGTCTGTCTCAAGCACAGAGTTCCCAGTGATTAGTCACCACATTAGAGCCCCATTGCTCGTGTTCAGTTTGGAAAGCACAGCGATGGGTTCCTGGATGTGCCCCCTCCCCCAAAGCACCTCACTTCCATTGTGTTGAAATGGTATTTCTCCATAAGGCCTGAGATTAGTGGTGATCATGAAAGGTCCTGAGCTAGAGCATTTGAAACACAGTAATTATGCCACGAGATGGAGAGTTGACAGCCAAGTGGCCTCTGAAGAGAGGAGCTAGACCAAGTCAACATCTCCAGTATGTATCCACAGGTATTTAAGCTGAGCCTTTATCCAGGGACACCTAGAAATATTTGTAACAGGCAAGCCTATGCAATGAGAACCCGAGGTTTCTGAGAGATTAGCCCTTCTGCCTATTACTAACAATGATTCAGGTTTTAAAAGTGAGGAGTTTCTTTGCAATTTGTCTACGATGCCAAAAAATAAAAGACATAAAAATAAAAGTGTGAACAGAGAAAACACTAGTCCTCCCAGGACTGAGTTCTAGCACCAGCCCTTAAGAGAGTAAAACTAAGCAGAAGAGGAAGCACAATTCCCAAGCACTTGAACCACTGATGAAACAGTAATCTCTGCTGCTCTCCAATCATCATCTCAACGATTTACAGAGAGAAAGAAAGCTGGAATTCACGCTTGTGAATTCACACCAACAGAGAGACCATTTCCCTTGAAAAATGCCTCCACAGGCTATTGTTGTTCTGCTAGCCCCTATACAAAGTCTCTAAGGCACCTACCTGGCCAGGTAGATGTGGTTTCCAGAGAAGCTCCGCTAGAGTCTGAATCAGAGTCAGATTCCAGGTCAATTATATTAGTAGATTCCTGCATTTGAAGCTGCTTAAGATCCATAAAGTCAAGTTGATCCTAGGAATTTCCAGAAGAGAAGATGACATTTCAGTTTGCAGACAAGTAGATATTTCAACTATAGGAAGCTCAAGCAGAACACAAACTGCAATGCACTTGCCATTGCTGGTCCCAATACTAGTTCAACCACTCAACACCTAACACGAAGCTGTATGAAAAAGCCATTATGAAAGGCACTCTTGGCCAGAGCTCTGGTGGTGGGAATGGTGGTGACTTACACTCCTATGACCTTATATTTTTGCAAATCACCATTAAATCACTAGTAGAAAAGAAAGGTCAAACAGGCGTCCTGGAAAGCCCTGACTAGAAGGTACAAGCAGGCAGATGACGGACGCCACATGTTACCCAGTGTCACTGTCCAGACAGAGCAGCCCTCCCCCACCCCACCCCCCGTGTGAGGATGTGCTGAGAACATGCACAGGAAGGAATGCACCTCCTCAAGGCCGTGGCCCAGGCTGCAGACGTGCCCGTCGTCGCCAATGCTAGCAGAGCACCCGGGGTGGGGGTGGGGGCAGCAGGCTACTCTTCTTCCCAGGAAACCCAGCAGTAGTTCTGGGAAGAGCTAAGCCGTGGGAGACCTGCCCTACTGCTGACTGCCCATTTCCAGAAGCCCTGCGTGTGCTGCCTGGGCTTAGGGCGGTGCACAAGGGCTGTTTGAACCGCTCCACAGTGTTCACACGGATCACAGAGGAAGGTACTAGGCGTAAACGCTCTTTCCCACAACAGGGGAGAGGCGGGACTGGCCTCGGAGAGCTCTGAGGGCCACCTGCCACTGAAACTGTCTGAGGGCAACGGCGGCTGGCCAGGCAGTGGTGGCCGGAGCAAGCACTGGAATCCAGTGGCTTCAAACCTTCCCCACCGGGCTGGGCTGCCTCACGAAGCCACCTCTGCTCTGAGCCACACTGCACCTTCCTTCCCAGGTGGAGACCCTCCAAGGCTCACTGGTCACGGGGCGCTCAAGTACCCGGTTGAACATTGACATCTTTTTACATCTTTTCTGAAAGATTAAGCAGGCTTTTCTTTTTCCCCGGCCTGGGGTGGGGTCAGGTTAAGGCAGACCCATGCTGACTTTATGGAAGAAGCCTGTCTGTTGGAGCCCACTGGCCCCGAGCCAATGGCGGCATCTGAACCTGAGGGCATGCCGTGCCTCGTGCTCCCTCCTGACAGCGAGCTGTAGTTGATGAACAAGTCTCAGTCTTCCCACTGCTGGGAAAGACTTTCTTTGGGCTGGCCGTCACTGAGGAGGGGTGTGACGCCTGTCTCCTGCCCGGTCCACTTCCTCCTCCTCCCCTCCCTCCTCCTCGCCATATCCTGATCTCATCGCTGGCCTCTGGCTTCCTGGATGCTTCTCAGTAGAAACTGTGTGCATTCTGATGTGGATTAGGACACTCATATGCGCATGTGCAGAAGTTTCGGTCTGCCAATCTAAGCTCAGTGAGTGAGCTTAATGAACCCAAGTGACAGAAAGAGACATGTATGAACACTAACTGGCCTGGAAAAAACAAAGCAGTGACACTGTTTTGGAAGCAAGCAGAGACTAGTGTCGAATGCAGTTTGGACTAAGGCGGGAAGACCAGTCTTTTAAGAGAGGCAAGTAGAAGGTAAAAAGAATGCTGAAAGCAAGAGACATGCATGGGTGGGAAGGGTGTCAGCCCACTTGTGCAGTGCTGGTCAGAGCTTAGGGTTCACTTGTGTTGCCTCTGCCCCCATGGACAAAATGCTATGGGCTCTGCAAAGGCAAGAGTGGTCTCTGAGGTTGGGTACAGAGCAAGCTTTGAAAGTTGGCTCCAACTAACAGTTTTGCGGACCAAAAACCACTGTGCATGCAGAGGCGACAATGGACAGGGGCCGTGCATGCAGAGGAGCCCAGGTTCTCAGATCCTCAGAGCCGTCCTGTCTCCCTCACTCTATCTGTGGGCGGGGGGGGGGGGTGTCTGCTTGACCTACCTCGCTTACACCTGACACCACTGCGCCTCCTGTGCCCTCGCTCGTTCACTCTGCTCTGCCCACGGCCTCTCACACCAGGCGCACTGCTCTGCCCCCCTGATCTCCCTGGCTGTCCTCTAACAACACCAGGCACAGTGTTGTGCCCCCAACCTCCCTGGCAGTCCTCTCACACCAGGCACACTGCTCTGCCCCAACCTCCCTGGAAGTCCTCTCACACCAGACGCACTGCTCTACCCCAACCTCTCTGGCAGTCCTCTCACACCAGGCACACTGCTCTGGCCCCCTGATCTCCCTGGCAGTCCTCTCACACCAGGCACACTGCTCTGGCCCCCTGATCTCCCTGGCAGTCCTCTCACACCAGGCACACTGCTCTGGCCCCCTGATCTCCCCGGCATTCCTCTAACAACACCAGGCACAGTGTTGTGCCCCAACCTCCCTGGCAGTCCTCTCACACCAGACACACTGCTCTGCCCCCTTCCCCCTTCCGTCTCCCTGGCAGCCCTTATACCGGGACCTGTGCTCTGTTCCGACCTCCCTGGCAGTCCATTCACGTCACGCACTGGGCTGTGCTCTGCCCCACTCCACCACCACATTCCTCTTTCCAAGTCTCCCTGGAGGCTTTAGTGCCATGGTACCTTTCCCTCTCTTTCTTTCTCTCTCTGAGAAAATGTGTCTCAGTGTAGCAAAGTCCTAGTGACAACAGCAACAAAGGGAGAGTTCTGAAAGCAGATGCTTCTTTGGGTGTCCAGAAGCAAGTGCTGAGAGTCCTGAGAGACCTGGGTTTGAGTCCCAATTTGACCATTTCCTGTGTGCCCACTGGCGGGTTATTCCAGTCAGAATCCAAGGTGTGCCCTCCGTGAGGTGGAATGCTAAGGCCTCCTAGGGCAGTTTTGAGCCCAGAGCTTGGGAGGCAGGACGTTCTCAACACGCCGGTGCTGTTGCTTACCACAGCTATACTCATGTATGGGCCAAGCCAATTGCCTCCAGTTGAGTTGAGCTGGCCTTGGGTCACCTTCAGACACTTCAAGAGGTGTCTGTGAAATGTCAGTGGGTGGGTGCCTGCCTCCCAGGAGGGCAAAGCAGTGGGAGAAGTTGTCCTGTGACTTGCTGAGCCAGCTTGTTCCGGCTTCCTCAGTCACAAATGCCCCACCAGCCTGGGACAGAGCCAGGGTTCCCACTCCTACCCTAGTAGGAACCCCTCCAGGATCCTCCTTGGTTCCGTCCAGTGGTGGGCCAACGGCTGCTCCACTCCATGGTGTGGGGAGGGGAGGGGACAGTCAGGTCCATGAAGGAAGGGGCTTCTGCCCTTTGCGGGACGTGCAGTCCGGCGGATCTACCCATGCAGCAGGCAGGCCAGCAATCTCGCATTGTAGGATGTACGCCCTGAGCCAAAAGCTTCATTCTCTGCAAAGTCAGCACAGGGGCCATTCAAGCATGGCAGTGGCCTCTGGTGACAAGCAGCAGCCGTGTCCCACAGCTCAGGTGCTTTGCACTGGTGAGCTCATTCAAGACACGAAAAGCTCTGTGATGAGCACAGAAAAGCAGTACAGCCGGGAGAGCATCCGGACTCCTGGTCATGGTTCTCAACGCACTTACCTGTGAGACGGCAGCAGCCAGGTTAAGACGTATGGCTTCCATTTTAGCACGGCTGTCCTCTCTGCGAGTGCTGCAATAAACGGTGGAAAGAAAGCTAGTAAGCACATCTCACTTGCCGTTTAAATCTAAGCTTTCAGTCATATAGGAAAACTAAGCTTTTCAGGGGAAAAAATAGTTTCGTTTCCTTAAGTAACACCATCCATATTAGTGGTGTCACTCTTCCCACAGAGAATATTATTCTGCAGTGTATCTACAAAGTCAAACTTGACTGGGTTTGGTGTAGTACAGCAGATCAAAGGACTGTGGGAAGGAGGGACAGCCAGGAGGGTGCTGGCCAGCAGCTTTGGGGGCCTGGTCCACAGTGGTGAACAAAGATCTAAGTTGGAGGTGAGCGTGCTTTGCAGGTGAGAAGTTGTACCCATGTGTCAGTAACTGTACTGTAAACCATTACTCCCCCTCCCCAATAAAGCTGGGAAAATGAAGCAAAAAATCACCTGGATCCTCAGGAGATGAGTTTGCTATAAGTCTCTGAGCTTCTACTTTTTAAATTACACTGAGAAAAACAAGCTTAAGAAAAAAGAAAGGTATACGAGTAGATATTCTTAATCTTAAAACCAACTGCAATTACAAAAAAAAATGCCTTCCAGTCAATTTTAACTCTGATTCCTGTAATTAGAGAAATTCTCCATTCTCCTGTTCATTAATAATTCATTTCTATCAAAATTAGAATTTTAATGCCTGAGGTGAGAATGCAGCCTCAGAGTACACTCTATTCCAAACTCCAGCTTACTTTTCACCAAAGAAACAGAAGAGAGTAGGAGTAGGAGAAAAGATCAATACAAATCTTTTAAATAATTAGTATCTTTATTTATTGGATAGAGACAGCCAGAAATTGAGAGAGAAGGGGGTGATAGGAAGCGAGAGAGACAGAGATACCTGCAACATTAATTCACCACTCACAAAGCTTTCCCTCTACAGGTGGAAGGCTTGAACCTGGGTCCTTGTGCACTGTAACATGTGTGCTCACAAGGTGCGCCACCACCTGGTCCCCAAAATACTGTTTTTACTATTTAATTTTAAGTCTTAAGTTTTTCTTTTTTAAAAAATATTTTAGCTACTGATTATTGGATAGAGACACAGAAAAATTGAGAGGGAAGAGGGAGATAGAGAGGGTAACACCCAGAGAGACACTTGAAACCTTGCTTCACCACTTGTGAAGCTTTCCCCCTGCAAGTGGGGACCAGGGGCTTGAATCTGGGTCCTTGTGCGTTGTAATCTGTGTGCTTAACCAGGAGTGCCACTGCCTGACCCTAAGCCTTAAGTTTTCCATAACTAAGAATTTGTATTTTGGTTTCAAGATGTTTTCTTTTGCAGACCCAAAAGTGAAAAGCTCTTATTGCTCCATAAAATGAGGAGAATCTAACAATAAGTTTGATTTTAAAAAAAAACCCTCAGGGTAACAACACAGAGGGGAAAAATGATATCTGTGAAATCTCCCAATTCCTTCAACAGACACACAATTCACAGAACAAGATTATTCTTCATAGTTTCAACAAGTGAAAGCCAGTCTAAGAGGGAGAAGGACTCCTTTTCAAATTTCACAAAACTCAGCTTTGAATAGAATTCATTTACTTATTATTGTTATTTTTTAAAAAATATTTATTTTATTTATTTATTCCCTTTGTTGCCCTTGTTGTTTTATTGTTGTAGCTATTATTGTTGTTGTCATTGTTGGATAGGACAGAGAGAAATGGAGAGAGCAGGGGAAGACAGAGAGGGGGAGAGAAAGACAGACACCTGCAGACCTGCTTCACTGCCTGTGAAGCGACTCCCCTGCAGGTGGGGAGCCGGGGCTCGAACCGGGATCCTTATGCCGGTCCTTGTGCTTTGCGCCACCTGCGCTTAATCCACTGTGCTACAGCCCGACTCCCTTATTGTTATTTTTTAACCAAAGCATCCTCCATTCTGGTTTATGATGGCACTGGGGAGTGATCTCTGAGCCTCAGGCATGAGAGTGTTACGCAAACCACTATGCTATATTTCTTAGTCTAAATCCTTTATTTGGGGAGTCGGGCAGTAGTGCAGTGGGTTACATGCAGGTGGCACAAAGTGCAAGGACTGGCGTAAGGATCCCTGTTTAAACCCCCGGCTTCCCACCTGCAGGGGAGTCGCTTCACAAGCGGTGAAGCAGGTCTGCAGGTGTCTATCTTCCTCTCCTCCTCTTTGTCTCCCCCCCATTTCTCTCTGTCCTATCCAACAATGTCGACAATAATAATAACTACAACAATAAAACAAGGGCAACAAAAGGGAATAAATAAATATTAAAAAAATAAAACAAATCCTTTATTTGTGTGGTAAAAACTTTCTAAGAAGTGTTTGTAATTACATACACATATTTATATGATCAAAATAAATGATAGCTTAGAAAGATGATTTTCTGATCAATTTAGACATGCACTACTTAGTAAGTATTGATTTAAATAGTATAAAACAACTAGTTAATGAGTTAATGGAATCATTTGTGATGGGGTTATAATATATCTAATGTGTGGTTCCTACTGGCTTGCTCTTCAGAGCTAAGTGAGTTAGACATAAACACAGGTATAGGTATTTCTGCTACCACATCAATAAAAAGTACAATTTCTAAATGATCCTTTTGTGCATTTTAGGTTTTTTTCTCAGTCTTTGCTTGAATTAATATGTCAGCTTAGCCTAACAGAGCATCTTCTTTCGAAGGGGAGGTACTTCTTCAAGGCTTTTCTTCACTCTGTTCTATGGACTGTCTGCTTTGCAGGCTGTGATCTACCCCGCCTTCGACCAAGAGTAATTATGCCTCTCTCCCACCAAGCTTAGGCCAACTCAGTCTTTCGTCTTTTCTTTTTATTTTTTTAAAGACATATTTTTTTCAAATCTTTTTCATTTATTTATTATTGGATAGAGACAGAAAGAAAGTGAGAGGGGAGAGAAAGTTAGAGAGGAGAGAGAGACACCTGCAGCTCTACTTCACTGATGAAGCTTTTCCCCTCCAGGTGGGAACCAGGAGCTTGAACCTGGGTCCTTGCACATGTCATGTGTGAGCTTAAAAGGGGCACCACCACTTGGCCCCTTTTTTCTTTTAATTCCAGAGAACATTGTATTTATTTATTGGGTAGAGACAGTATAAATCAAGAGGGAAGGGGAAAAAAGAGTAGAGATAAAGAGAGACACTTGCACCTTGATTCATCACCCATGAAGCTTGCCGCTGCAGGGAGGGACCAGGGGCTTGAACCTGGGTCTTGAGAATGGTAACATGGGCACTCAACCAGCTGTGCCATGGCCTCCCTCCCAGTTGTCTTGTGGACATATGATGTGGATGTCTATCAAATACCTGAACATAGCATGGTCCAAAAGTCAACAATTCCCTTATCTCTCACCTTGGGAGCAGAACCACCCTTCACCCATGCCCAGAGAAGACCTTCAGATCACAGCTCCTTCTTACTCAGGTTGTTTCTGTTCTCTACAAAAGGTTATTATTCCATTTTTCTGGCCACCTTGTCTATCAGATGAGTTTCCTGAATATGGTGCACATGTTTCCAAACTCTTCTATGCCCAACACCTAACGCAATGCAGAGCCAACTGCTTCAGAAGTATCTGCTAACTGAAGAAAAAAATCAGCACACCGACTGGTCAACATTCCTCCTGCCAGAACTGTTGGACTTGACACAGTTATTTTCAAGGGAAAGCTAAAGCTTCTATACAGTCCTTAAGAACCGATGAATGTGTGCATACTGACTTCCAAAGTCCCTGCATTATACCTGAAATACACATAGGTGGCGCTACATTCTCCAAGGTGGTGCCTCCTAGTCACACGTGGGCACAGCACAGTCCCCATCAAATGCACAGAGCACTTGGCTGAGTCACAGTGGCCACAGTCCACAGCCTCAGTAGCTGCCCATGGTTGGCAGTCACTGCATCGGGCACAGCACATTTCGGAGCATTTCGGTCACCCCCGAGCTTCTGTTGGACATTGTGTATCAGAAAATATAGTGGCTTGAACTGAAGGAGACACGGACTTTAACAATAAGACATGAGACAGACAAATCACACCATCAAATGCAAAAGTAATCAGGAAGCACACACACTGTTTAAGAAAAGGAATATTGGGAGTCGGGCTGTAACGCAGCGGGTTAAGCGCAGGTGGCGCAAAGCACAAGGACCGGCATAAGGATCCCAGTTCGAACCCTGGCTCCCCACCTGCAGGGGAGTCGCTTCACCGGTGGTGAAGCAGGTCTGCAGGTGTCTATCTTTCTCTCCTCCTCTCTGTCTTCCCCTCCTCTCTCCATTTCTCTCTGTCCTATCCAACAACGACAACAACAATAATAACTACAACAATAAAACAACAAGGGCAACAAAGGGAATAAATAAATAAAATAAAATATTAAAAAAAAAAGAAAAGGAATATTTCAGACTTGAACTAGACTGTGTGCAAAAACCAGGAATTGAGATTCGGGGTAACAGCGGTGACAGAGGACCACATTCATGTCCACTGCTGGTCTCTGAGGAGCAGATAGAAACAGAACTTTCCTTTTGAAAATTTCATCAGTTAATTTAAAAAGGGGGGGAGACAGAGAAGTAGCTAGGAACATTCTGCAAGTTATATTTACATAAAAAACACCTTCCAATTCTGCAAAGAAGAGTTCCTGTGTCTCATCATGTAAAATCTCAAAAAAGGTTACTCTCAAATTGAGCACCTGATGTGCTTACTCTCTCCTCTTAAAGTCTTCATGAGGCCTGATATTCACTGGCAAAGCGCTCAGCACTACTGAAAACTTTAGTGGAAAGGTATTCTTGGCTCACAGAAGCATCTACTACTTGCTGTATATGTGAAACTGTAAATATGAAAAAGGTCTGCGAGATGGTGCAGTGGATAAAACATTAGCCTCTCAGCCATGAGGTCCTGAGTTCAATCCCCAGCAGCACATGTGCCAGAGTGATGTTTGGTTCTTTCTCTCTTCTCGTATCTTTCTCATGAATAAATAAAATATTTTTTAAAAAAAAGAAAGTAAAAAGGTCCAATGAATGCTGTCCTTCCACATGCTGAAGGATGTTTGCCACAGTCATGGCAGAGGTGGGAACCCGAAGGCAGTAAGAACATAATGCCACAAGTCTCTCTTGTTTCCATTCAGCTAGGAACATCTGCTCTCAAGAATGGAAGACAGGAGGGAGTTGGGCTGTAGCGCAGCGGGTTAAGCGCAGGTGGCACAAAGCACAAGGACCGGCGTAAGGATCACGGTTCGAGCCCCTGGCTCTCCACCTGCAGGGGAGTCGCTTCACAAACGGTGAAGCAGGTCTGCAGGTGTTTATCTTTCTCTTCCCCTCTCTATCTTCCCCTTCTCTCTCCATTTCTCTCTGTCCTATCCAGCAATGACGATGACAATAATAACTACAACAATAAAAAACACAAGGGCAACAAAATGAAATTTATTTAGACAGGAAAACCCTCTTGGTTGCAGGTTGTGTAGTGGCAGGGCTCTTTGTATAATGCTCGCTTCCAGTACCCATACCAAATGGATATCCTCACTGTCCCTCCTGGGGCAGCTTAGCTACCCTACCCAAGGTGTGCCAGGACCTTCCTTTCCAACAGAGCACCTTTCAGTGAATGGAGCACTGGGTAGTGTCAACTAAGTAGACATGTATTATTCAGAGTTGGAATGAGCTCATTTTAGGACCCCTATCCAAAGGCACACAGGCAAAGAGGCTTTTAAGCAGCTCCGAATGTCTGTGACCTGAAATGAGTGTTTATCGTCATGCCGGCTTATCCTGAGGCAACAGCTAACAAACCCGGCTTCCCTTCCAGCACCAACCTCATCTCCAGCCAACAGGCGAGAGATATGTGGTCTCTCCATCAACGGTATTCCCAACAGACTATCCCTGATGGCCTCAGTGGGTACTAGGCTGTGCCGTCTAGGCTTGTGTGACCACACTCTGATGTTCATACAACAGCAAAGTAGCTTAACCAATCTCTGCCACTAAGTGACAGTGACGCAGACCTGCACTCTCTGTTACACCCCTACCCCTTGGCAGGCATCTCCCACATGGCGTCTCTTTGGATCCCAAGAGAACTCAGTGACACGTGCTCTCTATCGTCCCTCCTTGACAGAGGAGGAAGCTCAAGCTCCACAGAGAGAATCATCTAAGATCACAACCGATAAACGACAAGTCCCCAGCATGACCTTGGCCTGCCTTCTCCCTCTACCCACCAGGTCACCAGCATTCAGAAGAACGGGAGCAGAATCTGCCTCCTCACTACGCCTAACCTGACAGAACCACTTAAACATTACAGAGCAGCCAATGTAACTTGCCTCACCCAGCTTGTCTGAGAAGGAAAAAAACCAACACCAACAAACCACTTCACTTGACAGGATGTCTCCATCAACCATAGGAAGCCCAGTCAACTTGACATTTTAAAGGTAAATATAGTTGAAACTGCTACCAATTATAACCTGCATTTAGTGATGCATGCAGGAGCAAGGGCTAATAAACCAGGGTGCCTGGAGTTTGTCCAAGCTCGGCTATTTCTGTGTTGAAAGATGTCTGAGCTGTTTTTTTAAAAAAGGCAGACACAGAGAAAACTCTTCAAGTTGAGAGAGAAAATTCTATTTGGAAGAGAAGCTGACGTGCACAGGAAAATCTCCCTCATCTCAGTGACAGTGACTACCTCTCGGTACCAGGGAGAGGAGGAAGCCAGGCTCCTTCAATCCTCAGCGAGGGAGAAAGTGCTGGTCTGGGCCTGCACACCTTCCTTATGCTGCTTTTCCTGTCACCTGTCCACTGGCTTGCCTACCCCCTGGCCCCCACCACACACACTCCCAACACCATGTGTCTGTAACTGCAGATGCTGTTTATGGGGGTTTGACTTGGGCCGGCCATTTTGTTGTTTTCTTTCCTGTCATGAGGGGGGTTGCTGTTACTCCAGAACCTAGAAGGGTAGAGGGAAATGTATCCATCCTCCCCAAGAACAGAGTAGCAGAAATGACAATACCTCTCGCGTATTCAAGTCCATTTGGAACTGTTCTGATTCTGCTCCATGTTCAGGGTGACTCTGTGTTAACCATCAAAGTATGCAGCCTTGCGAATGAGTGGACCACATGCTAAAATCTGCTCATTGCTACACACAGCCACACAAGCCCATCTACACACATCCTCTACAGAATAAACTGCAAGCGAGTGAGAGCCCTACCACCTCTGCCAAGTTGCTTGTGCACGCGACGAGGCTCCGCTCATTTCCAGAAAGAGTGTAAAGGAACTTGACATACTTCCAACTCCTTCTTAGCTTCACTTGTGCAAAAACTCTGCTTTTCGGGGTAGAGGCAGACCGATTCTCCAAGTCCATCTACTAAACCAGATGTGCTGAAAGCCAACTTGTCAGCAGAGCAGTCACAGTCCTGTTGAGCAGGATGCTGCTCCACCATCCTGATGGACTAAGCTGACTCGAGGCCCCACGCCTGAAGAGAGACTCACCACTACTTACAGAACGCAGAGCACCTACACTGAGGGATGTCTCCAGAAATAACCTTTAACCAGAGCGACCCGTCTCAGGGTAGGGCAGACACCCAGAGCCCCACCACTGGATAGAGAGCATGATGGCTTCAAATTGTTTGTGACCATGGTTTCCTCTAACAAGGGTCAGGAAAAAATATTTCTCTACCAGAAAGTGGCTCAAGTTCTCAAAAAATATTTCTCTACCAGAAAGTGGCTCAAGTGGCTGGGTTCAAGTTCTCACTGCCTACCTGTGAGGGAGGGCGGCACTTCATAAGTCTGGTACTATAAGTATCATTATTGAACCACAAACAAAAATAATATATAAGTAGGGGTGTTTGTTTTGCTTTTTAATCAGGAAACTACTCAGTTCTGGCTTACAGTGGTGCTGGGAATTGGATCTGAGACCTTTGGATGAAAATCTTTTTGCGTTACCATTATGCTATCTCCCCAGCCGCAAAGAATATATTTTAAAAGAAGTGTGCATTTTCTATGGCTTAAACAGATAGAGCAGGGGAGCAGGAACATATGGTATGTGTGTTTGCATGTATGTGAGTGTACACATGCACATATGTACACAAAATTGGAATATAGAGAGAAAGTGAAAACAAGAGGCTTGGGAAATAATGGCCTTTTTTCCTCCTAGACTCCCTACTCTACGCACCTTTTCCTGGGCCCATACCACCACTGTTCCTGGCCACGGAAGAGAATTAGTGCCCCTCAGATGAGAACTCAGGGCCTAGAGGGCCAAATATGGCAACAGCATCTTCCCTTCTTCCTACTCAAGCTACAGATAGACCCAATGAATGATGGTGGGTGGTGGGAGTGGCATGTAGACACCTACCACTGAGATATTAAGAGCTTATACCTACGTGCCAATAACTGTCATGTAAATCAACATTTCTCCCAATAAAATGACAAAAAATCCCATTATTTGTGTCATCTGATATGTGTTTGATACATAATTGATATCTGAAGCTAATATATCAAAGCTGATCTGCAACCGAACTTGCATTATACTGGTGAATTTCCATACCGGAATATGACATTTTAAAGAAAATAGTATGTAAAATATGGGTTATTTAAAATTTATCTGACATGTAATTACTCCTATCTTATATCCAAACCACCCTTTTCTTTACTAATAGACTTGCCTCTAACTACTAGTCATACACATCTAAAAAGGGGAAAAAAGGTCCAACCCTCACATATTTCATTCTTTTACAAAGAAAATAGTCCAAATGGGAGAATTTCTACCAAAAGCATATACTATCCATTTAAAATTTATCTGACATGTAATTACTCCTATCTTATATCCAAACCACCCTTTTCTTTACTAATAGACTTGCCTCTACTAGTCATACACATCTAAAAAGGGGAAAAAAGGTCCAACCCTCACATATTTCACTCTTTTACAAAGAAAATAGTCCAAATGGGAGAATTTCTACCAAAAGCATATACTATCCATTTCATAGAAACACCAATTTCTACAGGGCCAGTGCAAACCTCCCTAATGTGATGTTTTGGTTACATCAATTTTGCACACACACATCAAAAGAGGAAAAACAGATAGCAGCAGTCAGTGGTATCCCCTCACCAGAATGGAAAAAAAAAACTAGAAATGCACAATATTCACAAAGGACAGTACACACAGGTGACCACTCTGGCAAGAATCAATGTTGGCACAGCATGAAAGGGACGTAGAGGACACAGGGCAAGTAAGAGTCCTACTGCTCTGGAAGTATGACAGGCCTCAGTAGTCTCTGAACTGTCTCCAGAGTCTATCGTCTCCAGAAGAACACTGCTGTTATGGGCCTCTTGTGGGCAGTGTAGAAATAGTAAGCAAACAAGAAGGGCCCTCAGAACCTGATGGATGTTCTGTGACATGCCCCTTTTGCAGACTTATGGAAGGCGACATAGATGCTGCTTGGTGAGTCATGGATCGTGCCTGGAGCCCAGCCTGGACCCGGCTGCTAACACTACCACGTTCATAGGCAGAATGAACGTCAAAGCTGCACAGTTCCCATCACCTGTTTGTGGAAAATTCATTCCAGGAGAAATCCGTAAATCAGACAAGCAATTACACTAAGACCAGCACTGTGTCCTTACCTTCTGCACCCCATAATGACTCTAGGTCCATACCCCCAGAGGGATAAAGAATAGGAAGACTATCAGGGGAGGAGATGGGATACGGAGTTCTGGTGGTGGGAATTGTGTGGAGTTGTACCCCTCTTATCTATCCTATGGTTTTGTCAATGTTTCTTTTTGATAAATAAAAAATAAAAAATAAACTTTTAGAGAAATTTTATATGCCCACTACTGTATTACACCAGGCCTTTCCCACAAGTATTTAATTGTTGCTGAGGAGTTATTCTGATGCAGTCTCCGCCCCCAGGTTTTTCTATGCCCCGCTAAATCCTAGAGTGCTCCCTTTCAACCAATCCTGGCCCTACACATCACCCCTGGTTGTCGCCCAATAAAAAGCCCCCTCACCCCTCCCCTCTCTCTCTCTGGGCTCTCGGCTCTCTCTCTCTGAGGTCTCGCTCCCTGCTCTCCCCCCGTGGTCGGCTTTCTACACATCCGTAACCCTTCACTATATTTTCAGTCTATCTGTCCTGTATTGAAGCCTGCTTACAAACGCATCACAATCAGATTATAAACACATATTATAAGCATATCCAGGGGCTAAAATATGGAAATTTCCTATGAACTGCAAGTCTTCAGCTTGGCCGTGCATACTTTCTCAACTCCTGTGAGTCACAAATGCAAGGCTGAGAATTTATAAGAAATTGGAGATTCTGGACAAAAATAAAAGTGTTGCAGGCACAGGTGAATGTGAGCATGGCACGAGCAGACTTGGCACACTCAGCACACAACCACAAAGGCAGCCCTGTGTGAGCACACGGTGCTGGACACCAGGCAAAGGGTACACAAACAGCGTGTCCCCAGGAGCCGTCCACCTGCCACTGCTGTGTGCGCAGCTTCTGATGAGGGCTCACCGCCAAACACCTGCGCTGCTGCCTGGGCAAGAAAGGAACGCAGGATGGCTCTGGCCGCTCACCTGTACACAGGAGTGGCCCTCACACGTACCCACCACTCTCTGCTCTCTGTTCCTGACTTCCTCCCACCACCAACTGACAACTGTGAGACCTTTCAGCTCCTGGCCTCTCGTAACAGGACCCCACACATTCACAGCTTCATTCAGAAGAGATCGCTGGGAAAGTTCTCTTGCTTATGTGGCGGTGTAGGGGAAATAGGCGCGTAGTGCACATCTTTATCTCGAGAGTTTGTTATTTGTTTATTTGTGCAGACACAGAAAAGAAAACTGCAGTCCACACTGAGTGCTGCACAGCAAATAATGCAGCTTTCTGTGGCTGACTCCACGCAGACACACCGGCAAAGCAGCGCCTCAAGCACCAAGGAACTGAGGGCACAAGCAGCTTCTGCTTTGCAGAAATTCCTAGTGGGTTCATGAGTAGGTACTAAGGGATTTTGGCAATGTTTGGCAAGTTGATTGGGTTTTTCTTGCAGGTTAGGAAAGCACTTTTCATTTTACCAACTCATACTTATGGAACATTGGCTTCTGATTTCTGAAAATGCAATATGAGAGTTTTAAAGCAGAGTTTAGTTTTGTCAGCAGGGAGGCACCTGTAATGGTAGGTACCATGGTGCAAACTTACTGTTTTCCTACCACTGACAAGTAAAAAAAGCAAATACTCCAAGTAAAAAAAGCAAGTACTAGTTGAAATATTTGTCTTAATTTGAAAGTAATTTAATATTTAAGTAAATTTTTGCTATACTTAATGCTCTTCTTTATAAAAAAATCAATCACTTGCACTTATACTCAGCTGGAAAATATAAATACAAATAATATCACAAAGGAGAATTCAGATACTGGATTGCTCAGTTGTTTGTATTTTTTTCTTTATGGAAGAGTATCTGCTAATGCAATTTCTTTTATTTAAAAAAATTATTATCTTTATTTATCAGATAGAGACAGCCAGAAATTGAGAGAGAAGGAGGTGATAGGGAGAGACAGAGAGACACCTACAGCCCTGCTTCACCACTCATGAAGCTTCCCCCTGCAGGTGGGGACCAGGGGCTTGAACTGGGTCCATACACACTGTATTGTGTGCGCTCAACCAGGTGCGCCATCACCCAATCACCTTGATGCAATTTTTTCATTTTGGTTTTGTTTAGTAACAGAGCATTCCAGTTCTCCACAGCTCATGAGAATATCAGTCTCTTACCTGTGGCTCACAGAAAGAGTCTCGTCATCTGAATCTTGTACTAAATCTGTACCAGCTTCCTCTGCAAGGAAAAGTTCCTGTAGAAACAATGGCATTTTGGAAGCTTAGAATATGCATACACATGGCAAAGTGCCTGGCACATGAGCATGATACAGCAGGCAGGAAACATGGCCTCCATCTCCTGTCCATAGCCACAGCTGACATGCATGTAATGTGAACTTGAAAGGTCCAGCATGTAACAAGATCAGTGCAGAGAACTTCCTGATCACTCGGTCTGAACTCACTGGCCCCACAACACAGGTTTCTGTTGCACCAGTTCTGGGGCACCCTAAGGTGTCCCTGGCACAGAGCCTGGCATACAGCAGGTGCTCTCCAAGTAAGTTACTTGGTGAAGAAATTCGCTGAGCCTGAATCTTCCAGATAAATTCTAAAGGCTGATTTTTGTTGTTGTTGTTGTTGTTGTCGTTGTTGCTTTTTGCAGAGACAGAAACCAGAGTGCTATGTAAAAACAGGTCATGGTGTATGTGTTGGGGATGGGTGGGAGGGACTCCAAACTCCCTCTCCTTCATCCACCTGCCCACACATTCTCTCCACTCCAGATGGTTGGACTGCAGCCCTGGGCTCCTTCTCTAGGTCTATCCAAACCTACACACACACACACACACACACACACACACACACTCACCTCTGCCCTGTGGAATCTGACCCCCTATGCTTTCCTCAGTGCAGCTGCGGGTCTCTGTGCTGTAATGTCCATGTCTTAGAGTGAGCCAGGCCTCAGGTCCTTGGGTCCTGACTCGCTGGCCTGCTCACAGGGGCTGCCTACAGCCAGGCCTGGCTGAGCTGGAGCCAGCAAGTCCGAGGGCACCAGGAATGGAAAGAAATGCAGGTCCCTTTCTTCCTCCCTACAGCTCTTCTTCTCCTACCCCCTCCCCTGTTCCCCTATTTCCTCGTCCCATCAAACACCAGCCTCTGTTCTCCCAAGTAGAAAGGATCTGACAGACCCTGCTCTCCTCTTCTCACTTCTCACAGGAATCCTGCCTGTGTCCACGGCCTCTGGATTTAAGTTCAATTCCCTGTCAGCTGGTCACTGAACACCAGCACAGCCCTCTGTACGCACCAGGGATTTATCATTGGGGCCAGGGGATGAGGGGCCTAATGAGAAGTGGATGTCAAAGGAAGCTTGCATTGCCGTGAGAGAAGAGGTACACGCAGGAGATACTCACTTGTAGCATCTTAGACCTAAGGACACACATGGTCCCCACAAGATAAAACCGATCCTCCAGAGGCAGATTTTCAGCAGTGGACTCAACAAAGTGACTGGGGAAGAAGGTTGTGAAGAGTACCAGAGGCTCTGAGGGAGAGAGACACACACAGGTGACAAGCTAGTAGAAGGGTGCCAGCCTACTGACAATTTTCAGAATTCTGAGACATGGGTTCATACTGCCTCCCCTCTTTCCCAGCTCTTCCTACTCCCCTGGTCAAGAAAACATCACCAGGAAACAAGCATGGGCTCTGGGTGAATTTCAGGCTTTGTTACTACCTTGTGGGTGGAAGTTTCAGTCTCCATAGGGAGAAAAAAAAAAGATTGGTTCCACTCTTAAGGTTACAGGGGGTCAGGTCCTGGCTCACCTGGCTGAGCACACAGTAAACAAGAACACAGGTTCAACACCCCAGTCTTCACCCATTGTCTCTCCCTTTCCCTCTGTATTCCCTCTCTCTCTACAATGTCTTTTTCATTATTATTTCAGTTTATTTATAAAAAGGAAACAGTGACAAAACCATAGGGCAAGAGTGGTACAACTCCACACAATTCCCACCACCAGAACTCCATATCCCATCCTCTCCCCTGATAGCTTTCCTATTCTTTGACCCTCTGGACCCAACATCTTGAAGACTGAAAATTCAGACCCTATGTGCACAAGCTGCTTTGGAGTTTGATTTCCTGTAAATGACACATCATTTCCATCGCAACCCTGAGAGGGATGGTGACCTTACATCCTCCAGGCCACTGGACAAGACCTGCTGATCATCTTGGTCTCTAGGCCCATTGCCATGCTGCAGTATGAGACCTGGAGCTCCCAGTCAGTGGGGCTCATGCGTGACTTGAAACCCACCAGGTCACAAGAAACAGCTCTCTCTGATCTTTGTGGTCCTGTCCTTTGCCCTTCAACTCTGGCGCCCAGGGGCTTCATTCTCTTTAAGGGCGGCCACACATTAGACTCCTGTTATCGCTAACAAGCACCTCTTCAGTTTCATTGAGGGCAAGAGTCACAGTCACCAGCTCAGCCCATCATGTTACTATAAGTTCCCATCTTGTAAATGTCACAATTCATTTTTGTAAGTCTGATAACTGTAACCAAAATCAGTGGTAAAAGGAGAGATTGGAATTACTGGCAGCAGAAAGGCATCTATGTCATCAGCAAAGGACTGCACATGTCAAGGACTTTACTCCAGTCAGTTTGTTACAGACACTACAGGGACAGGAGTCCTGGAACCTCAAATAGTCATGACACATGGTCACTTTGTTTTGCTATGTCACATGCTTTCCCAAACTAGTGGGGAAGAACTTCAAGCTTGCACTGGGGAATCTTAGGACAGTCTTTGGAAAGCATAAGAGGAAGCAAGCACCCTGCACACTCTAGGAAGCTACAACCCAAGAGGAAAGACAGGGGCTCTCAGTAAACCACTGAGAAGCTAGCCCCACGTGGGACAAAGACCTGGCATTTAGGACAAGGAAAGACGCATGGAAAGACCTTTTTCTCGCTCTCTATAGCCCTTGGGGGGGTGTCTATCCCCACAAGCTTTCTTTGCACCTCTTCATGACTTCCACTTCACATCTTCATGACTAAGAGTTTATACTTTATATACTTGGCCATGGAGTCTCCTGTAATTCTTTTCAAGTAGGCACTGTGACTGGACCCTCCTGTGAGTAGACTGGGAACCCTGGGATTCTCCTTGGACCCTGGCCAGTCTCCCCCCAAAACAAGATGATAAAGAGAATTGCTTACCATCAGAAACATCTGTGACATTCAGGAAGATTTTCACATATTCATAACTAGAACTGCTACCATATGCAGCATTTCCTCTTCTTATGTGACAGCAAAACTCAATGTGTTTTCTTACTAAGAGAACAGAGATATAACACATTAGCATTTGTACTTTATATTCTGGTGCCTTGGGCTCTCACATTCTTTTTTTACCATTGTACTGCCCAGTTCTGGCTTATCGTGCTGCCAGAAATTGAATCTGGGACCTCTGGTGCCTCAAGCATGAGAATATGCTGTGTAACCTGCTGTGTTATCCCCCTGGATAGTCTGCAGGATAATTTTATGACTGTCATTTTACTTGGACTAGATGTTACAAAAATCGTATTTTCTGTCTGTGAACATTACCTCTAGCACAGAGTCCACCTAGAACTTTACTTAGGTAATGCTAGTGCAGTTACGCAAGACCTGACATAATATGGGTTCACAAGTATAAACAAAATTTAATAGAGGAGAGATATTTCAACACTGGGATGTATTATTTGTGAAATTACATTCAGTTAAATTTACATACACTCACCAGCTATACTAGATCTCAAGCAATTGTTTTCTTTAGTTCTATGACGATTGCCAACTATCTTTTAAAACTAAGAACTTACTATTTAAAAGAAATAAATGTGGGGGAACTAGATAGCGGCACACCTAAAAGAGCACACTTTACCAAGTTGGAGGACCTGCCGGCAGGTAGGGATTGGGGGCTTGAATTCAGGTCCTCCAACTCATGAGCAGTGGAGCAATACTTCAGGGGTCACTTTCTCTCTCCCTCTACCTCCCGCTCTCTATTTCTGTCTCTATCAGAAAAAAGAAAGGGGGAAGTGGTGGATTTATCATGTAGTCACCGAGTCCCAGTGTTAACACTGTTGCTATATGTATATTTAAAAACACAAAGAAGGAAACAGTACCTAAATTTGTCAAAGGAAGTCTGAAAACAATCTTTCTGTAAATTCTCCTTTTCTCTCCATCAGGCAGAAGGCTCAATAAAGCTTTACCCATGATCTCCTTCTAGCAGGGGAAAGGAAAGAGAGAGAAAAAGAATCAGTGTTGCTATACATGCTGAGTGTTCGCATCCTTTACAGCTGCACCTCCAGGAAGCTTACCACTGACCCCACCTCTGCCACCTGATGGTCAGCCTCTCGAAGTCCCCGCTGACTTGACCTGACTCTGTGACCAGCACTTCTGAACACCAGGACTCCCACACTACCCCACATTTCCATCAACCACCCCGCCCACCACCCCATTCCCAGTGCACATTCATTGTGAGTTATTGCCTTCAAATCCTAACCTCCCTCCTTCCAGACCCAGCCTACATACATCACATGATCCCTGATTAGAACCACCCGCCATGCTCCTTCTCCGACACATTCTTCCTGAAAAATCCTAACTCTGGGGCAGTACTGTGACATATAAGAAGTGTAAATATTTCTCAGATGTATTTAGTCTTCTTCACAACTATTGAATTACAGATTCCCAAAGCCTTAGGATGCTCTGAGTGATGAGAACAACAGAACCTTCTTCTGGTTTAAGATTTGGCTTCAGGTGCTCAGTTCCTGAAATTCTATCTTGGCTCAATTCAGAGTTTCAATACTACATTAATTTAGCAAACAAAATATAGTGAATTTTGCAGCTAATAAATGTTGACAGTAAAGATAGTGTGGGACAGAACTAATAAGGTTTTCATTCCACTGGAGCTTCACCGCTCTGGGCTGACTTTGAATTTCAGATAGAAAGAGAGAGAGGGAAAGGCACCACAGTACCAAATCTTGCAATGTGATGGGGAGGAGGCTAGACTGGAGTCGGGGTTATGTGCATGGTACCAAAGCAAGCACACAGCCTAGATGAATGACAGACACTGTTGGCCCCAGAGCTAAGTTTTCATCTCTGGATCAGTAGCTCAATGTCTCCACAGCCCCGCCCCACTATGGGAAGTCAGAAACAGGCTGGGGGTATATATCCACCTGCCAGTGCCCATGTTTAGCAGAGAAGCAATTACAGAAGCCAGACCTTCCACCTCCTGCACCCCATAATGATCCTGCCTGGGTCCATACTTCCAGAGGGATAAAGAATAGGGAAGGTGCATTGCATCAAAGTAAATGACTCTGGGCTGGAGGGGAGGGTTCAGGTCCTGGAACATGATGGCAGAGGAGGACATAAAGGGGGGTGGACTGTTATGTGGAAAACTGAGAAATATTACACATGTATAAACTACCATATTTTACTGTTGACTGTAAGCCATTAATCCCCCAAATAAAGGAAAAAATAGGGAAGCTTCCCGTGGAGGGCATGGGGCATGGAATTTGGTGGTGGGAACTGTATGGACTTGTACCTCTGCTAGCTTACAATCCCATTAATCATTATTAAATCACAAATTAAAAAAAGAAGGGTGGATTATAAAATAAAATAGCTAATCAAAAAACCTGGGGCAGGCTACATGCTGTTAACATTTAAGAATCATCAAAGTTTGATGAGGAAAATGTACAACTATGCCTCAGGTCTCATCTGTCCTTTCCCACCTTGTTTTATTAAGACTGTAACTTCAAGTCCATACCATGTTTATGTGCAGGTATAGGAAGCTGAAAGTTGTTTTTAAGGATGTCAGTCTCAGGGAGTCAAATCCAAGGTTCAAGATGAACTATTTAAACTCATACCCCAGGTGGGTTTTTTTTGCTTATTTGTTTGTTTGTTTGTTTTTGCCTCCAGGGTTATTGCTAGGGCTCAGTGCCTGCACTACGAATCCACTGTTCCTGGCAGCCATTTTTTCCCCTTGCTGTTGTTGTTGCTATTACTGTTGTTGCTGTTGTTGTTGGATAGAACAGAAAGAAACTGAGAGAGGAGGGGAAGACAGAAAGGGGAAGAGAAAGACAAACATCTGCAGACCTGCTTCACCACCTGTGAAACGACCTCCCTACAGGTGGGGAGTCAGGGGCTTGAACCAGGATCCTTGCTCTAGTTCTTGCACTTTGCACTATGTGTGCTCACAATCCAGTGCACTACAGCACCCCCCGTGCTTTTTATCAAATGGTGACTGCATGTGTGTCTTTGTAAGTGCATGTGTGCATGCATGTTAGATCAATGGGGGAAGGTGACAGAACTTCTTGTGAGTGAAAGCATGAGACCAAAAAACATCAGGTAACAAAGATAATCCGATCACTAACACCATCACTGTGAAAGTCCACATGTAGCAGTGATCCACTTGATTAAATTAAAAAAAAATAAAAAGGAGATGGAGGTTAACAGATGCCCCAAACCAGTAAGAACAAGGCATGGCTTTCCTGTTTGATGAGTGTGTGTCAGTCGCTCAAGCAACATCCACAGCAAACACACTCCCGGCAGCACATCTAATCCTGCCTCAAGAAGCTGTCACGCTGGGGGGCTTCTGCTGGCTCTGACCAAAAGTGCCTTCCTCTTAGGAGAGAGCCTTCAGCAGCAGTCTGCAAGCCCTACTGTGCTCCACTCCCTACCACCCACCCTTTCCCTCTCTCTCTCTCACTCTCTCTCTCTCTCTCTCCACAGTGGTTCATTATCTCACAGCAGAGTTTGCTTTTATATATATTTAAAGCTGAAGACAATGGAGATTATGATTAAAAGAGGTACACATTTTGAGAACATCTCTGATGAGTTACACGGTCCTGAAAACAAGTAATAAACTCTGTAACAACAAACCAGAATAATCACTTGCAAGAAGCTGAAAGAACTTACTGGTAAATGGCCAAGAAGAGAATTGACTCTTTGACTCACATAAACTATCACCCCGTCTGCGCTGAGTATTAATATACAGCCATCTAATGACTAATGAAGAGAAAAATAATAATGTATTTAAACAATGAAATGAAAATAAAACTACAATGTCATTTCTAAATGCATAAACAATCACAATAACGCACAGTTAAAGGATCGTGGCCCTTAAATATCAATGAAACAAGAACAGACTTAATTAAAATTTCATTATTTTGCCTCCTACAGACTCTAGTCTGTGATGTTTATCAAATGACATGAAGTTTATGAGATGCTTATCAAATGCCATGTCATTAGACAAACAACCTTAAATAGACACCCAATTAACACAAAACTCTGCAGAACAAGTTAGGAAGATTCATTTCCACGTGTGTTGGTTGCTTCACATCTGATTCAGAATTAATTTTGAAAGTACTAAGAACATTTATTTTAGCATGAATGTGTATATTCGTGGTTAGTGAGTCATCTCCTTAGAAACATGGAGGTTGCCATCATTTCTGTGCTCTGTCAGATGAATGCTTCCTGGGAGAGACACCTACAATGATGGATATAATTCACATAAACCTGCTATTCATAACAGGACTGAGCTAAGAATCTGATCTCAGGGGACAGGTGGTGGCACACCTAGTTGAGTGCACATGTTACAATGCACAAGGATGCAGGTTAGAGCCCCTGGTCCCCACCTGCAGGGAGAAAGCTTTACGAGTGGTGAAGCAGTGTTGCAGGTGTCTCTCTGTCTCTCTTCTTCTCTATCATCCCCTTCCCTCTCAATTTCTGGCTGTCACTATCCAATAAGTAAAGATATTTTTTATAAAGATATTTTTTTTTGAAAAAAAAAAATCTGATCTCAGAGATGACTGAGCCATGTGAGTTCCAAGGCAAGGAGACAATGGCACTTACACCACCACCCACCCCACCCTCCAACACACAAACAGTGACTGGTGTCAGAAATCAGAGGAAATGAAATAAGAGACTCCAGGTGAAGGACAGCCACTGGAAGGGTGACACTCTAAGTGGGCAAGATAGGAAACTCTAGTCCGGCAAAAGGAAGCAGGAGTGTGCATACTTGTCTCGGCTACAGAAGAGAATGAAGAACAAATGGTTTTCCCACTCGGCCTTTAACTGAGACTTTATACCTGGATGAGTCCACCATTCCCAAGTCTCTATAAAAAGAAACAGAAGTGTTTTCTAGAGAATTATTTTAAAACAGGGCTCAAAGAATTCCTGCAGCAGCTAGGGCAGTAACTCAACTGGCAGGGCACCACTATTCAGGCATTCCAGGAGCCAGAGTCTTGTTCTGGTCTCTGTTTCTCCCCATCTCATGAGAAACTATCTCTCTCACATTTGAAAAATAAAGTAAAGCTTCACCATTTTACCACCATCAACCAGAGCTGAGCAGTGTTCTGGTAAAAATATATGAATATATATAAATAAATAAATAAATAAATAAATAAATAAATAAAATAAAGCTTCAAAGAAATAATTCATGCAGATAAACCTCTAACCTGACTAGCCTAGTACATAAAAATAAGAAATGAAACATTGTGGATGACAGGCAGTATAAACATTGAAATGCAAATCAGAAAAAACAACAGATACTCAACTTATCAGAGATTGAACATGAAACTAGTGTGCTTAACAAGTTTAAATAGACTTCTGGATGTGGGGCTACTGTTCAGCAGCAGCTATGTTTCTCTCCTCTGTTCTCCTGGGTCAGCTAGGAATACCAAAGGAGACCACCTGGGACTGAAACAAGACAGGACTAGTACGACTTCAGGAACCCACCGAATCACTGGTGAGTGCAAACACGTGTGGCTGGTGGACAGAGGAACCTAGGGAGAGATTAAGTAGCTGGTAACAGTCCAGCAGTTTAACAGTTGAGACACCAGCTCCAGTCTGTTTCACCAACAAGGGGATGGCTGAAGGGAGGAGAGGACTCCCCTGAGACTCACCAAATGCAACTGTGAGTCTCCATTGCTACTGTCTTCAGAATCTGGAGCAGTGGCAGGAAGGCCCTATGCTGACACCAGGGGACAGAGCACTAAGCAAGAAACTCAGGAGAAGATCTACCTCAGTGGCCTAGCGGTGGGGCTGTAAACATCTCTTTGCATAACCACTGGATTATCTTTGCCCCGCCCTGCTTTATCTCTTGGTCAGGAGTCAGTGATTAAGCTAAGAAGCCTACTTATAGTTTAAAAGCCCTCACGCTCCCATAGCCTACAGGGAAGAAAAAGCAAAAAAGAGACTTTTAAGCCACTGTGCTCCAACTCAGGGATGAAAATACTATTGAAACAACTATCAACTTCCACAACTGTAAACTCTTTAATTACCTTACTTAGACACAAGTCAATTCAGGAAAGAGTGATCAGTAATTTGAAAAGTATTGAGAGAGGGACCTCATAACATACTAAATAAAATGGTTAAACCAACAACAAGATATATTGGAGAAATGAACCACGACAAGAGTCCAGCTAAAAGCCCCTCAAAGGCATAAGCACAATATAATGAGGTCAACATCCAATGACTAGTTAAGGAAATAATCACAGGAGTGAGTAAATAGTTTGAAAGAATTGTCATCAGAAATGCAAAAAAAAAAAATCAGACCCTGGAAGAAAACACTAATTATCTCAATGTCATTAGAGAGCTGAAAGCTGAAAGAACTAAGCTAAGAACACAACTAGCTGAACAAGCTAAAACAGTATCAGAACAGGGTAACAAAATAGATGAACTCCAGAAAACAGTAGACAGGTGAGAGAATAGAATAAATGAGTCCGAAGACAGAATTAGCAAGATCGAGGATGAATTAGAGACAGCTAAAAAAGAAGTAAGAGATCTCAAAAAGAGATTGAGAGATACTGAAAACAACAACAGAGACCTATGGGATGACTTCAAAAGATAATAATATATGGATTCTTGGCTTACCAGAGGAAAAAATAGAGGGAGGGGAAGAAAGCATTCTTCAGGACATAATAGCTGAGAACTTCTCTAGTCTAGACAACATCAAAGATATAAAGGTTCAAGAAGCCCAGAAGGTCCCAAACAGAATTAACCCAGACTTAAAGACACAAAGACAAAGCATATTTAGAATGGAAAGAATAAGGATAAAGAAAGGATCCTGAAGGCTGCAAGAGAAAAAAAGAAGAGTCACCTACAGAGGAAAACCCATAGGAAAAGCAACAGAATTCTCCACACAAACACTAAAAGCCAGAAGAGAATGGCAAGGTATCTATCAAGTGCTCAATGAGAAAGGCTCTCAACCAAGACTACTGTATCCTTCTAGACTGTCATTCAGACTAGATGGAGGCATAAAAACCTTCTCAGAGAAGCAACAGTTGAAAGAATCAACTATCACCAAGCCTGCCTTGAAAGAAGTTCTGAAAGGTCTCCTATAAGCAGTCAGACCACCATAAATAAGCCATGTATCAGAACACTCTAAAAATCTACAAGAATGGCATTAAAATATCTTCAGCCTTTAATAACAATAAATGTCAATGGCCTAAATTCACCTACTAAAAAACACAGAGTAGGAAGATGGATCAAAAGCCAAAACCCAACAACATGCTGTCTACAGGAAACCCACCTAACTCAACAAGACAAACACAGTCTCAAAGTGAAAGGATGGAAAAGTATCATACAAGCCAGTGGCCCACAAAAAAGTGCAGGGACAGCTAATCTCATAACTGACACAATAGACTTTAAAACATATAAAATTTAAAAAGATAGGGATGGACACTACTTAGTGCTCAGAGAATCAGTAAATAAAGAGGACATAACAATTATTAACATCTATGTACCCAATGAGAAGCCATGTAAATACATATACATCTACTGAAAGAGCTACAGCAATATATTGACAGCAACACAGTCATAGTAGGGCACTTCAACAACCCACTCTCAACTTGACAGACCATCCAGACAGAAATTCAATAAAGACATGAGGGAGCAAAATGAGGAGATATATAAACTAGAACTATTGGACATTTTCAGAGTCATTCATCCCAAGAAACTGGAATAAACATTTTACTCAAGTTCACATGGGTCATTCTCAAGGACAGACCATATGTTAGGCCACAAAGACAGCATCAGCAAATTCAAGAGCATTGAAACCATCCCATGCAACTTCTCAGACCACAGTGGAATTAAACTAACACTTAACAATCAACAAAAAATTAGTAATAGTCCCGAAATGTGGAAGCTCAACAGCACACTACTTAACAACTACTAGGTCAAAGAGGAAATAAAGGGAGAAATCAAAATGTTTCAAGAGTTCGATGAAAATGAAGACACAAGCTATCAATATATTTGGGGCATAGCTAAGGCAGTACCGAGAGGCAAGTTGTTACCCATAGAAGCACATATTAGGAAACAAGAAAAAGCACAAATAAACAGCCTGATTGCACATCTTAAAGACCTAGAAGAAGAAGAACAAAGGAATCCTAAAGCAACCAGAAGGACAGAAATCACTAAAGTTAGGGCAGAAATAAATAACATTGAAAATATTAAAAAAAAAAAAACATACAAAAGATCAACAAAAGTAAACACTGGTTCTTCGAAAGAGTAATCAAAATTGACAAACCTTTACCTAGACTCACAAAACAAAAAAGGGAGAATACCCAAATACATCGTATCATAAATGAAAGAGGAGATATCACAACAGACACCACAGAAATTCAGCATATCATAAGAGTCTTCTATGAACAACTATAGCCACCAAGCTAGAGAACCTGGAAGAAATGGATGATTTCTTAGATACCTTTGAACTTCCAAAACTAAGTAAAGAGGAAGTAGATAACATGAACAGGCCCATCACAGCTAATGAAATTGAATTCTACAGAACTTTCAAAGAAGAACTAATACCTCTACTTTTCAAAGTATTCCAGAAGATTGAAGACACTGGAATACTCCCTTCCAGCTTCTGGTTAGCCAACATCACTTTGATACCAAAAGCAGACAGGGACACAAACAAAAATAAAACTACAGACCAATATCTCTGATGAACACAGATGCTAAAATATTGAACAAAATTCTAGCCAGCTGGATACAGCAGTATATTAAAAAGATGGTTCATCCTGACCAAGTAGAGTTTATCCCAGGCATTCAAGGTTGATTTAATATACATAAGTCAATCAACGTGATACACCACATCAACAAAAGCAAGACCAAAAACCATATGGTCATATCAATAGATGCAGAAAAAGCCTTTGACAAAATACAACATCTCATTATGATCAAAAGACTACAAAAAATAGATAGCAATAGATGGAAAATTCCTGAAGATAGTGGAGTCTATATATAGCAAACCTACAGCCAACATCATACTCAATGGTGAAAAACTGGAAGCATTTCCCCTCAGATCAGGTACTAGACAGGGTTGCCCACTATCACCATTACTATTTAACATAGTGTTGGAAGTTCTTGCCATAGCAGACAGGCAGAAGCAAGAAATTAAAGGTGTAGAGATTGAAAGAGAAGAAATCAAACTCTCTCTATTTGCAGAAGACATGATAGTATACATAGAAAAACCTAAGGAATCCAGCAAGAAGTTTTTGCAAATCATCAGGCAACACAGTAAGGTGTCAGGCTACAAAATTAACATTCAAACTTCAGTCACATTCCTCTATGCAAACAGTAAGTTAGAAGTTGAAATCCAGAAATCAATTCCTTTTACTATAGCAACAAAAACAATAAAATACCTAGGAATAAACCTAACCAAAGAAGTGAAAGACCTGTATACTGAAAAATATGAGTCACAACTCAAGGAAATCGAAAAAGACACAAAGAAGTGGAAAGATATTCTGTGTTCATGGGTTGGATGAATTAACATCATCAAAATTGATATACTACCCAAAGCCATATACAGATTTAATGCTATCTCCATCAAGAACCCAACCACAACTTTTGGGAGACTAGAACAAATGCTATAAATGTTTATCTGGAACCAGAGAAGACCCAGAATTGCCAAAACAACCTTGAGAAGAAAGAACAGAACTGGAGGCATCACACTCCCAGTTCTCAAATTGTATTATAGGGCCATTGTCATCAAAACTGCTTGGTATTGGAACATAAATAGACACTCTGACCAGTGGAATTGAATTGAGAGCCCAGAATTAAGCCCCCACACCTATGGACATCCAATCTTCGACAAAGGTGCCCAGACTACTAAATGGGGAAAGCAGAGTCTCTTGAAGAAATTGTGTCGGAAAAAATGGGTTGAAACATGCAGAATAGTGAAACTAAACCACTATATTTCACCAAATACAAAAGTAAATTCCATGTGGATCAAGGACTTGAACGTTAGGCCAGAAACTATAAGATACTTAGAGGAAAATATTGGCAGAACTCTTTTCCGCATAAATTTAAAGACATCTTTAATGAAACAAATCCAATTACAAAGAAGACTATGGCAAGTATAAACCTATGGGACTACATCAAATTAAAAAGCTTCTGCACAACAAAAGAAACCACTACCCAAACCAAGAGACCCCTCACAGAATGGGAGAAGATCTTTACATGCCATACATCAGACAAGAGTTTAATAACCAAAATACATAAAGAGCTTGCCAAACTCAACAACAAGAAAACAAATAACCCCATCCAAAAATGGGGGAGGATATGGACAGAATATTAATCACTGAAGAGATCCAAAAGGCTGAGAAAGACATGAAAAAAATGATCCAAGTCTTTGATGGTCAGAGAAATGCAAATAAAGACAACAATGAGATATCACTTCACTCCTGTGAGAATGTCATACATCAGAAAAGGTAGCAGCAACAAATGCTGGAGAGGTTGTGGGGTCAAAGGAACCCTCCAGCACTGCTGGTGGGAATGTCAATTGGTCCACCCTCTGTGGAGAACAGTCTGGAGAACTTTCAGAAGGCTAGCAATGGACCTACCCTATGATCCTGCAATTCCTCTCATGGGGATATATCCTAAGCAATCCAACACACCCATCCAAAAAGATCTGTGTACACATATGTTCTTGGCAGCACAATGTGTAATAGCCAAAGCCTGGAAGCAACCCAGGTGTTCAACAACAGATGAGTGGCTGAGCAAGTTGTGGTCTATATACACAATGGAATACTACTCAGCTATAAAGAATGGTGACTTCACCATGTTCAGCAGATCTTGGATAACCTTGAAAAATTCATGTTAAGTGAAATAAGTTAGAAACAGAAGGATGAATATGGGAGGATCTCACTCTCAGGCAGAATTTGAAAAACAAAATCAGAAGAGAAATCCCAAGTAGAACCTGAACTGGAATTGGCATATTGCACCAAAGTAAAAGACTCTGGGGTGGGTGTGGGTGGAGGGGAAGAAAAGAGGTCCAAAAAGGCTGACAGAGGAACTAGTGGGGGTTGTTTTGTTATGTGGAAAACTGGGGAATGTTATGCATGTACAAACCATTGTATTTACTGTTGAATATAAAACATTAATTCCCCAATAAAGAAATAAAAAAACAAGTTTAAATCACACATGGCATTAATAATATAACAAGAGACTCAAAACAGTATAAAGACATACAGAAAGAAGTATCCAATCAATTGTCTAGAGATGTCATCACAAATAAAGCAGAGTTTAGATACAGGGCTTGTGAAAACACTAGGGAAAGAGAGAGACAGGCTGGGAGTATGGATCAACCTGTCAACACCCATATTCAGTGGGGCAGCAATTATAGAGGCTACTTCCACCTTCTGCATCCCACAATGACCCTGGGTCCATCCTCCCAGAGGGTTAAAGAATAGGAAAGCTATCAGGGGAGGGGATGGGATGCAGAGTTCTGGTGGTGGGAATTGTGTGGAGTTGTACTGCTCTTATCTTATGGTTTAGTCAATGTTTCCTTTTTATAAATAAAAAAAATTTTTTAATGAAGAACCGACTTAGATTGCAACATGAAGAAATAGAAGAATAGAAGAGAAGAAAGAAGGGCAGGATAGACAGCATAATGGTTCTGTAAAGAGACTCTCATGTCTGAGGTTCCAAGTCCCAGGTTCAATCCCCTGCACCACTATCAGTCAGAGCTAAACAGTACTCTGGTAAAAAAAAAATAATAATTTAAAATATTTTGAAGTAGAAGAAGACAATTATTATGACGAGAGAGTGAACAGCATGGAGAAGTGTGAGGATGGCTGCTAGACTTTTACATGTGTTCACTCTATTCCACAACTACTCACTGGAACACAGATAGTTCTCAGTTGACCGGGCTCAGAGACAATAGAAAGTGACAAAGGACAGTTTATATGTCCTATCTATCCGACTTCAACAACTGTGGTGATTCAGGCTTTAGTGTGTGGCCTCTGAGCATGATGAAACTAACCAGTGGCCTTGCAACTGGAAAACACGAAGACCTCCCATCCATCAGGAAGAAAATGAGATTGCTGGGGATTGTACCTGGGAGCTCAGAACCTCAGGCATGAAAGTCTTCTTGCATAACCATTGTGCCATCTCCATAGCCCTAAGGCTTTTATAAAATATATTTATTTACTTATTCGGTAGAGACAGCGGGGCTAATAGAGAGGGAGAGAGGCAGAGAGACACCTGTAGCCCTGCTTCACCACTCGCAAAGCTTTCCCCCTGCAGGTGAGGACCAGGGTCTTGAGCCTAGGTCCTTACACATTGTAACATGTGTGTTCAAGCAAATGTGCCACCTCCCAGCCCCACCCTAAGGCTTTTTTCTTTTGAGTTTATCACTCCATACTAAATGAATCTACCAGAAACTGACTTGTCACTAGCCTAAGTAAACACTTGTGCTTAGTCGCTGTCTAGATCAGGATTGCTGAAACCCTTAAAGAAGCATTCAGGGAGCCTTCCAGAAATGCAGGCTCTAAGCCCCTCCAGGATTGATGTTCTGACTCAGTTTAATGTGAATCTTCAGAATCGGCATTTCTACTAAGCTCTTTCATAATACGGATTCATGTGGTCTCCAACCACACTTTGAAAACCGCCATCCCTCATTTACTGGTGCACGTAGTCTACGTATGCAGTCACAAAGCACAAACCCCCCTCTTACCTGCAGTGTCAATCGAATTAACTCTTCATAGCTGTGAAATGGTGGAATCCAGTTTGACTCATCACTAGATGTTTCTGGGCTGACTTTACCTTTACAGATAAAAGGAATAAAGAATAAAGCTGTCACATTAAAAGTATTAGCTATAGGTACTAGGTTTTGCAAGTTTTATTTACTTTTATAGCAAGGACTCTCTTGGGAACGTGCTGAGTGCTGGTAAGGACCTGATACAGACTAATCGCTGGTGAATGATGATAAACAGAAAAGTGTTTAGAGCTTGAAGAGCATCCAAACATATTTCCTACTGTACACAGTATCGCCTCTTCAGCCACCAGATAGATGAGAGTCAGCCTCCGGTTCTTCTCTTTTCTTGACTCCTTTATGTCTCCTGAATTCGACCCAAACCCAGTACACATAACACGCCAAATAAAGTGTGGGCTCAGTTAAGCGTCGACAAAGGCCTTACCTAGAAAAGCTCTAGCACCCATCTTAATCTCCTCCGGTGTTGACACTGACCCACCTGCTACCCAATCCCCCTTCTTCGAGGCTTCCTGCTTCACCCAGCGAGCGGTGTCTCTGTCCACCCAGAACCTTTGCTGCCAACGCCTGCCGCCTCCACCTCTGCTAGCCCACCTCCCCCAGCACCTTCAGGAGCACGTGCTCCACTCTGGGATGATATTAGTGCATGTCAAGAAATGTCCACTTCTTCTTTTCACAGATGAGTTATAGACCTAGGCCATAGGGTTTGACCCCCATTCAAGATGCAAGAGCCCCTACAGGGTTAGCTCTGAGAACAGCACTTGCTTTCCCAGTGGGTCTGAGTCTCAGAGCCTTCCTAGGAGAAGATCTGGGAAAGAAGGAGACCAAGCCCAAGCTCCTGAGTTCTCACTGAGGAGGGAATGGGAGGAGGACATGGAGCTCCTGGGAAGAAGACTCAGCAGAAGAAGCAGCCACAGCAGCTGCACAGCAAGCAGCCTCCAGACCAGCCCTCCTGCTGGCCAGGGCTCCTGAGAACCATTGTGTTCCTCAAATGCAGGACTCAGGCCACACTGCTGTCCTCTGGCTGATTTTCTAAGTCACTGCCCTGCTGACTTGCGGCTCAGCCTAGTGACCTCCACCTCCTATGTGCCCTCCAAGGAAATGAAAATGGCAGAAAAGAGTACATTTATTTCTGGGCGGAGGGAGGGTGATCATTCATCATTCATCCATGAAGGAAGAGGTATTTACTGAGCTCCTGCTCTGTCTCAGAGGTTCAGGAGACAAGACCAACAAGACAAAGAAGGTGATGGTCTCAGTGTCTCCTGAAACTGGCAGGTGGAGGGAACAGGAGAAGAACCAACAGCTTGCTGCTCTTTCACGATGGTAGTTGTGACGATGTCAAGGAAAGCTTTCCTGAGAAGCTACCGGGTGAGCAAAGATCTGAAGGCTGGGCAGACACAGCCACGGGAGACCTGGGGGCAAAGCCCCGCAGACAGCGCTGGCATCATCCACAGTGGAGCGGAAAAGGGCCTGGCCTGTTCAGAGAGCAGAAAGAGACCCAGCAGGCAGATCTCAGCAAGAGATAGAGGCACAGGGTGGTTGAAAAGGGAGCCGAGAGGAGGCAGGCAATACGGTGAGTAATTGGCGTTTCTTCTCAGTGGAACATGAAGTACTTTAGAATGGAGGGCAGCCATTTGGGGGAAGCGGCATGTAAAAGATCACTGTCTGAGATTAGCAAGCACATAAAACGAGGGGTGGAGAGTCCAGCCAGACGGCTAAACTGAAAACAGCAGATGATCATGGCTTGGACCAAAGCGCTGCTGGGAGGCTACTGAAGTGAAGAGACATGAAAGGCTTTGGAATGCGCTTTAGAGGCAAAGCCAGAAGATAAGGATCTGCTGGTGGGACGGGTGTGGGCATGAGAGAGGTGGAGGGCAAGGAACGACTTGTGGATTTTCTGTTTGAGTGGCCAGGAGAATAACTGATGATCCCCGTCACCACAATGCACTGAAGAGAGCTTTGATGGTATGGCCTCTCCCTCTCCCTCTCCCTCTCCCTCTCCCTCTCCCTCTCCCTCTCCCTCTCCTCTCTGTATGAATGAAGAATGAAGAAATGGCTCTGGCAGTGAACCTGAGCAGTACACAAGGGTCCAGCTCCACAAAGAAACAAAGAAAAGACGCAGCAAAGAGCAGAGCAGGAGCAGCCAGTCAACTAGGAAAGTAACCAGGTAAGCATCTTTTCCTGGAAGCCAAGAGCAAAGGGTTTCAAGAAGGGAGTGGTTATCTGCCCAGTGTTTTTGCAAGGTCACGAGCCAATGAAGAAGTTAAAGGATTGAGGAAATCAACAATGTGGAGGCCATGGGGATTCCTGGTCATGTTGCTTGGACCGGAGGCCTAGGGGTTCCCTCAGTGAATTGGGTTAGGCAGAGAACTGACCACGAGGAAGTGCAGATGGCTCTGCAAAATCAACTCAAGAAACTGCTGTGCAGGCAACACAGAAACAGACCTTCAGCCTCATTCTCCCGTCAATCTAGTCAGAGCTCCATACTGGCTGGGAGGTCCTCTCATGCGCCTGATGCCATGACAGTTCCGAAAGGAACAACTATGGTCAAAAGGGAGGACTGCACATTCCGGGAAAGCTGCACCTTCTTCAAAAAGAGCCAGCTAAGCCCTCCTCACCGCCCCCCGCCCTCCCCAGGAAGCCTGACTGTACCACATGGTGTGCTCAGTCCACACTCCCATTGCATGCACTGTCCATAGTGCCCATGTACACATTTCTACCTTTGCTCCTGCTGCCTTTCGGAGTCTTGGAAGCCACTTTCTTACAGCTCTGAGAACTTTGTGGCTGATCAACACTGGTACTGGTAGTAGCTGGAGGTCAAGAAAAATGCCGTTTTTAGAGAGCGGTTTTTACATCATGATCGTATACTTACAAGCGCAACCCACACAGATGTTTTGAGCTAAACCTGCTGAAATATTTCAGGCCCCAGTTTATACCCTGGGGCCGTGTCTCCCTTAGCTGCATTTGCTATGTGGCCTCAAGTACCTGAGACGCAGACACCTGCTCTACTGCTGCCTGAACAGATTTCCACTCATTCACTCCTTTGCTCCCTTTCACATAAGCCTCACTGATATTTCTGCATCGGCCTCATGCACAGTTAGCACTGAGAAGCTAAGCAGGTGCGTCTAAGAAGCGCTTCCACGTGGTCCGGAAGGAGGCACAGTGATAAGGCTTTGGACTCTCAAGCATGAGGTCCCAAGTTTAATCCCCAGCAGCACATGTGCCAGAGTGATGTCTGGTTATTTCTTTCTCCTCCTATCTTTCTCATAAATAAATAAAATATTTAAAAAAGAAAGAAGAAGAAGCACTTCCACATCCTCTAGTCGCTCCAGCCTCCCATCCATGGGGAGTGGCTGAGAGGCCTGGCGGCCCCGCTCACAGCTAACTTTCCACATGGTTCATGGGAAAGCTCTCTGGAGAGGACTCTCCGCTCAAACCTTCCTCCTCTTGGCCAGGGTCTGTGGCGGCCTGTGGTGCTTCAGCTCCGGCTTCTGTCACACAGTAGCTGGATCTCTGCAGCATGGTATTCAGTTCCTCAAATAAGCTGTGGCATTGGGCCTTTTCACTGACTACACCCCTAATTGACAAAAAAAGAAGAAATCGAATTATTAGTGGTGAGGGTAGGTCTGGAGGGTCAGAAGGACAAACAGTGGATGACGAGAGATAAAAGGAGGCAAACAGGGCATGGGCAGTGGCTCACCCAGTTACCTACTACCAAGTGCAAGGACTCGGGTGGGTTCTGACCCCCACTCCCCACCTGCAGGGGGTTCCTCTTGCTTCACGAGCAGTGAAGCAGGTCTATAGGTATCCATCTTTCTCTCTATCTCCCCATTCTCTGTCAATTTCTCTCTATCCTACGTAATAAAAATAAAAAGAAAAAATGGTAATCAGGAGCAATGTATTCATAGTGTAGGCACTGAGACCCTGGGGTAGCCTTGATGGCAAAATAAATAAATAAAAGAAGGAAAGAAACACAGAAAGAAAGAAACAGAGAGAGAGAGAGAGAGAGAGAGAGAGAGAGAGAGAGGCGCAGAGGGAGATAGGAATGTCAACACCTGGGCTAAACTCCAGTGCTTTCTTGTGCTTATCAAAACAAAGAAAGGGAGAGCAAGGCCATTGCCACCAGACGGGGAGACCTGGGTCCAGGCATGGCCAGGAGTGCCTGTCTCCTTGTCTCCATTGCAAGGCTCAGCGCAGTGTCTGGCACAGAGGGCAAGGGCTCACCGAAGATAATTTACATCTAAATCAATATGAATTTAATGTTGGAGTTGCCATCTACAGTATGTTCTTACGCACCTTTACAAAAATCCTTCTGAGTAGGAAAAACTCGGCTTACCTGGAGAGTGTGCCCTCTCTGCCATATACTTGGCCCAGGTTCCCACCCGGCCCCCAAACGCTGGAGGGAGCTTTGGCACTGTGGTCTCTTTCCCTATCTCCCTCATCTCTCTATCTGAAAAAGTAAGACAGGAGCATGAAACCCAGCAGTGACAAAACAACAACGACAACAACCAGTAATTACTATTGAGGCCACTGCTCCTCAGAGGGAAGACTGAGATGTTAACTGAGTTATTTCACCTTTCAAATCATAGACCATACTAGAACACATTGACAGAAACTTTTTTTAATTACTTTAGCCATGCACCCTGGGAAACTGATGTCGTCCATCTTCTCAAACGTAAATTTTGGCTCTGGGCAAGCCAAGGCCCCCAAACAGGCTGCGAACACACCAGAACACACGCACTGCCCATCCATCTGGTGTCAGCTCTGGGAAGCCACAGCAAGGTGCAGAGGATAGAGCTTGATGAGGGAGGCTGTCAGGTGCATAGGCAATGGGCTAAGAGTCATGAGACACTTGGAGCTGGGAGGTGTGAGAAACCCACTGGAGAGGGCACATTTTCCAGAGTGAGTCAGGCTTCCCTAAGGAAGCAGGATTTTGCTTGTTTTGAGATAGAAGGCGAGGAGGGCGAGAGGGATTTGAGGAAGTATCAGTCAGCTATGGATTCATACCTCTTCTCTTTCTCTCTTTCACCTTCATCCATTATTCAGTGATGTAACGAAGAATTCTGAAATCAAAGTGAAGCAATATTCTCCTAATAATGTAGTCTATGATGAATCACAGAAAAACAGTAAGTCAAATCAAACTTTTTAACTGCACACCAACTCTCCCTCAAGGAATGCCCGCTCCCTTTATCGAGAGGATTTCATCATGTGCCAATACCCCCTCATATGTTATGTAGATGTTGGAGATTTGCTTTACTGTGTGATCCCCAATGGATGTTTGTCACAAGAGCATTGCCAATGAAGAAATATATTTGAAAAACATTCTGTGAAGTCATGCAGTTTATCCCAAAAGTCAAATCATTGTAGCTTTATTTCCACGCCCTTAGATTCCTGTCACTCACAGTAGCTTCAAACCTCTTAACTAAAACAAAGACAGGTGTGCACTAAAAGCATCACGTCTAGCCAACATATATTCCACAGTGGAGAAACTCTGTATTTACTGTTACTGATATCACAGAAATCCTGGGTCCCAAAATTACCAAAGTCCTCTGCTTGGAAATTCTATGTTGAGACCTATCACCTCAGTCAGTCTCAAGGGAGAAGTCAATGACATTCAAATATAGGTATGTTAAACAACAAGAAACAGTTAAATTATAACAAACATCCTCCAAATGTTCTCACAAAAGTACGGGAAAGCCCAGGGCTCCACCACCAGAGAGACACTCACAACAAAAGCTGGTTACCACATAAGCCTGTGTTGCTGTGGGAACCGGGACCCAGCTGTGCAACACAGGAGCTGGGGGCATCAGTGCCCTCTTGGGTGAAGGTGACTCCAAGCAGGAACTGAACCTAAAACTCACCGCACTTCTCCGCATAAAGCCAGGGCCCCCAAAGACTACAGTTTCATCTAAAAAAACTCCTCAACTCATATGTGAGGACCTGGGTGGAATCCCCTGCACCATATAAGCCAGAGTGATGTTCTGGTTATCCCTTCCACTAAATAATAAACCAGTAAAATACCAGCAATTCTTCAGCAGCCAGAGAGTGGAAACCGCCTAAATGCCCATCAATAGATGACTGGCCAAAGAATTTATGGGGTATATATTCCATGGAATACTACTCTGCAATCAAAAAAGATTAAAACAGTGCCAAGGGATGTATACCCTTAAACGGTTATTGCAAAACAATAAAAGAAAAGAAAAGAAATGAGCTAAGCAGTCAACAAAGCAAATGGAAAAATAAGAGTAAGTAAAATAAAAGAGAACCGAGGGGATAGGACCAGAAGACAATACAATAAAAATAAAGCTAAAATAGATCAGATAGGAAAATCATTTATTTAAAGCCAATATTGTAGGGGCCAGGTGGTATAGCGTCTGGTAGAGGACACAGAGTACCATGTGCAACAATCTGGGTTCAAATCCCCAGTCCCCAACTTCAGGGGAGAAGCTTCATGCATGGCTGAGCAGTGCTTCAGGTGTTTATCCTTCTGTCTTTCTCTCCCTCTCTCTCATCTTCTATACAAAAGTCAGCCACTAAGAACTGCAGAGCGGCACCAGGAGGCACAAAGCCTCATGACATCCCAGGTGGTAAAAACAAAACAAAATAGAATAAACATTGTCGTGGTAATGGATGAAAAAATGAGAGAGGAAACACACATTAGAATGAAAGTGGGCAGCTACGAATAAGAAAAGGGTGAAATACCACTACAGTCAACTCCATGCCTTTCAAAAATGAGACAAAATGGAGTTCTTCTTCTTCTAGCATTTGCCACAAAATGGAGTACGTTCTTAAAATGCATCTTATTCATACTTGTTGAATTATGCAAAGAAAAACAGAATTAATCTTATGAATAAGTATGATAATTCAGCAATTAAAACTTTAGCCAAAGAATAATAGTCTAGCTGTGACTAAACAAAACAGCCCCAATGGCTTACAGATAGATAATTCCAAGCATTAAACACAGGTATCTCAGATTTCATGCAAATTATGCCAAAAACAGAGAAGTCACTCACCCAACACATTTTATGAGACAAGCACAGGTGTCAGGTGGTGGTGCACCTGGTTAAGCACACACATTACAGTGTGAAAGGACTCAGGTTCAAGCCTGTGGTCCTACCTGCTGGGGAAAGCTTCATGAGTGGTGAAACAGGGCTGCAGGTGTCTCTCTGTCGCTTTCCTTCTGTACCTCCTCTTCCCCCACTCAATTTCTCTGTCTCTATCCAATAATAAATAAATAAATAAATATGTAATTAATATATATTAAAAAGATAAACACAGTCTATATTCCAAACAGAAAGGACAAACAAAATTTATGTCTATTTCATTTATGATGCATATTTAAAAAAGTCCTTGGAACCTGACTGCAAAGGAGAACTTGTGGGAGGGGGAAGAAGGGTTAGATTGTTATGTGGGAAACAGAAATGTTACACATGTACAAACTACTATATTTTATATTTATATTTTCGAATGTCAATGATTAGTTCCCTCAATTGTAAAAAACCTTAATTAACAACATTCAAGATTTGGGCTAGTTTCAGAAATACTAAGATAATTTCACAGAAGAAGAAAATGTTAATGCAATATCATCAGGTACCTTCGCTGAGCTCAGCCTTGCGTAGAGCTCTAAACTGCCAGCCAGTGATCACAGCAGGAGACATTCACTGCACTCTGGGTGCTAGCTACTATTCCCTCCTCACTTTTCATACAAGGAGAGCTGGTCCGAGCTGTCTTGCTAGTGTCACCCAGAGGGTCAGCGGCAGTGCCTGAGGACTCCTTCAGGGACATTGTGCCTCTCTGTGAATTAGCACTTGTGCTCTTCCAGCATCCCAACCTTTCTGTAAATGTAGGGTGTCACGTCCTGTCTCCCCTGTTTGCACCTCCCTTTCATGCCCAATCATGGCCTTCCAGCCCCCATGAATAAGCACAGACATTTCACATTTATCCCAACTCCACTCCCCCAACCCATCGGCTCATGACTCCAACGTCCTGCACACCATATGCATGTCCCATAGCCTTTCTGCAGCAGGTCACGCCCTTCAAGCTCAACCCAACTCATGAGAACACTAACAAGCTTGTTCAAGTGCATCAGTGCCATTTGCTGAGCAAAACATGGAGTTTGGTTTCTCTCCAAGTAATCATCACCTTGAGAGCAGGGTGTGAGGCCTGGGATTGAAATATATGAGGCCCCCAGGGCTATGGCTGAATGGGACTGAGCAGGGTGGTACTCCAGACAGCACCCAGCCTGAGAGCAGCAACTCTGGGCTCTGCAGGAGCATTCCCTCAGCCCCCTGGGCCCCCTCGCCCAGGTTTCCGACAGTTGTGCCCCTGCTGTCCCTTCCCCCAAGAGCTCTCCAGGAGCCCCTCTGGGTACCCACTGCCATCAGCATGCAATGGATGATCCTGGCACCCAACCCAGGCCAGTACTCTTAGAGCCACTCAAAGATCAAGCACACACTACTGGGAAATTTACCCGGAAGGCTGCTGGCTTCCTGGTCCATGCCCTGGTGCCCTGTGATCACACACCTCGGGGCTCGCCAGCGATGCCGAGCAATCAGAGTGGGCTGCTCACCCGTCCACGCTGTGAACTCTCTCCACAGCCTTTTACTCTGCTCTGCTCTGCTCTGGCAGTTCTTTGCTCTCCTGTCAACATCTAGTCCCTAGGTTCCAACCCACAGATGAAAGCCCAAGTGCTGCTCTCACGGACAGCAAACACAGAGATGTCTTTTGGGGACTCAACTCCATCCGCAAAGGAAACCACATCAAAAAGAAGTGAGCAGGGTAACATCAGACAGGAATCTTTTTATAGCAACTCCCCCAGTTGACCTCCTGCTCTCCAAGTACCCTACTGCTTGCCCCCAGGTCTCCTCCTGTCACCTCTAGGTCCCCTCCCATCCCCCAGATCTCCTTCTGTTGCCCTCAAAGGCCCCCTTCTGCTGCCGCCAGGTCCTCTCCTGCACCCCAGGTCCCCTCCCACCACCAAGGTACCTTCCACCCCACAGTTCTCCTCCTGTCATCCCCAAGACCCCTGTGGCACCAGATCTCCTCCTGTTACCCCCAGATCTCCTTCTGCTCCCCCTCCAGATCACCTCCCACCCTGCTATCCCCAGTTACCTTCCCACAACTATGTCTCCTCTTGTCAACCCTAGGTCTCCTCTTGTCAACCCCAGGTCCCCTCCTGTCATGTCTAGTTATCCTGATGTTGCCCCTAGATCTCTTACTGTCACCCACAGGTCCCCTCCTGCCCCTCAAGTCTCCTTCTGTCGTCCCTGGGTCCCCTGTTGCCACCAGGTCCCCTATTGCACGTCAGGTCACTACCATCACTCAGGTCTCCTGTTGCCCCCTGCACCCGTCCTGTCCCCTAGGTTTCTCCAGTTGTCCCCCACTTCCTCTCCTACAACCAAGTTCACTTCCTGTAGCTCCCAAGATCTCCTACCTGTCAACCCTCCTGTCATCTCCAAGTCCCCTCTTGCCCCCAGATCCCCTTCACCCCCAGGTTGCTTCCTGTCTCTCCCAGGTCCCCTATCATCTTCCCTGGTCCCTTCTTGCATCCCAGGTCTCCTCCTGTCTCCCCTAGGTCCCCTCCTGCTCCCTGGGTCTCCTATGTCGCTATGGGGTCATCAACTGACCCTCCTTAGATCCACTCTTTCCCCAGATATCCTCATGTTGCCCCCAGGACGCCTTCTATCACCCCCTCATGGCCCACCCTGCCCCCTAGGTCTCCCCCTATTGCCTCAAGGTCTCCTTTTGTCACTGCCCAAGTCTCCTCCTGCCTCTCAGGTCCCTTCCTACCCACCCCAAGTCCTCTCCATTCCCCCAAGTCCCTTTCAGTCCCCCCAGGTCCTCTCTGCCCCTCAGGTACCACCCACCCCCTTTCAGTACCCCCAGGTGCCCTCCTATCACCCTCAGGTCCCCTGCTGCTCCCCAAATCCCCACAAGTCCCCTCCTATGGACCCCAGATCCCCTCTGTCCCCCCAGGGTCCCTACAGTCCCCCAGGTCCCCTCTGTCCCCCATAGATTCCACGCACCCCCCACCACCCCTCTCACTCCCAAGTCCCTTCTTATCGACCCCAGATCCCCTCCAGTCCTCCCAAGTCCCCTCCAGTCCCCCCAGATCCCCCATTCCTCCCATGTATCACCCACCCCCCTTTCAGCCCACCCAGGTCCCCTCCCACTCCCAGGACCCCTCCTATAGCCCTCAGGACCCCTCCCGTCCCCCAAGTCCCCTCCTATAGACCCAAGGACCCCTCCATTCCCCCAAGTTCCCTCCAGTCCACCCAGGTCCCCCCCCAGGTTCCACCCTCCACCCACTACCCCTCCTGCCCCCTAAGTCCCCTCTTATGGACCACAGGTCCCCTCTGACCGACCCCAAGTCTCAACCCCTACCTGAACCCCCCCCCGTCCCCCTCCCGCCCTAGCGTCCTCCCCAGAGGCGGCCCTGTGTCCAGGCCCTTGTTACACTGCCTGCACCGCATGCATTTGGCCTGAGCAGCCCCGCCCCGCCCCGCTTCGCCTCGCCCCGCCCCACCCGCCTCCTATGGATCCTGCTTCCAAGCTTTCTGGAAACTTCTAGGAATGAAAGGGCGCCCCATCCCTTCCTTGCTGCACCATGGCCGTGGCGCCCCCACGTGTCCACACCCCAGGTGCCCCAAACCATCTCCACTTCCATATCCCCAGGCTCCCCACTACCAAAAGTCCCCAAATGTCCCCACCCCCACCCCAACCAGTACGACCCACCCCTTCAGGCGTCTCAGTCCTCAGGCCTCACCAAGTGGTCCCACCCCTATGGGGTTCCCCCACCCCATGCGGCCCCCTAAAGTCCCCTTCATCCCCCCAACTGTCCCCGCCTCACCAGACATCGCGCCTCTGTCCATGGGTCTGTCCTTCTGTCCCTCCCGCCCACAGGCCCAGCTTGGGAGCAGCTCCCTCCCGGGGGTCCCCTTCTGCTGGGGGTTCATCAGGGAGCGCCGTCCAGGGCCCAGTATCCACAGAGACAAGTCCGTGGGAACAGCGTCTGGGGGAGACCATCTGTCACCCCACCCACCCGGCCACCCGCCTACGCAGGGGAGGGGATCCCAGCCTACTAGGCCAAGGCCTTTACCTCAGGGGTTATGGGGCCAGCGGGTGCACGCAGTGGCTCTTTAGGGACAGACTTCAGCGGCAGCGTCTAGGAACTGACTGATGGAAGGACAGACAGACTGCTTGACGGACAGACGCCCCACAGGCAGCTGGGCCTGCGCTGGGCAGGGAGCCCCAGCTGCTTCTCGGCAACTGGCAGCCGCTAAATGGACAACAGCTCTGAGGGACCTCGCTCTCCAGATCTCCCTGGAACTCCCAGCAGGCACCGCGGGGGCACTTCCGGTGGGGTCTCTGCTCTCTCGGGGGGATGGAAACCACTTCCGGTCGGGGAGCAAGGGGTACTGGGCACTTTCTTCCGGGGAGCTCAGGGCAGGCAGAGGCGCGAAGTTCCACTTCAGTTTGAGACCCACTGGGATCCCAGGGCTCAGCCGGCAGTGGGAGTGGCCCCAGGAGAGGGGGGCTTCAGAATGCTGGGGGTCCTCCAGCAGAGGCCTGGAGCACAGACCCCACCCCATGGGGACATAGTTGATGTCAGTCTCTGGATTTCACGTTGACAGTGTCATTCCTCTGCCCCAGGGCTCACCATGTGATACGGGCGTCACCTTGTGACCTGGGGTACACCTCTCATCCCTGTTTCCTGAGGTTTCACCATGTGATCTGGGGTCCACCTCGTCCTCCCCATTTCCTGAGGCTTCACCATGTGACCTGGGGGGGTCCACCTCTCATCCCCGTTTCCTGGGGCTTCACCATGTGACCTGGGGTCCACCTCATCCTCCCCGTTACCTAAGGCTCATCACCCCATGACAGGGGCATCACCATGTGACCTGGGGTCCACCTCGTCCTCCCGGTTTCCTGGCACTCACCACACCATAACACAGGAGTCACCATGTGACCAGGGGTCCACCTCGTCATCCTCGTTTCCTGGGGCTTCACCATGTGACCTGGGGTCCACCTCATCATCCACATTTCCTGGGGGTCACAACCATATTGTCACCATGACACAGGCTTCACCATGTGATGTGGGGTACACTTTGTGATCCCCATTTCCTGGGGATCAAAACCCAATGACACAGGCTTCACCATGTGACCTGGGGGCCAATTTTTCATCCCCTTTCCAGGGGTTCACCATGTGACACGGGCTTCATCACATGACCTGGGGTTCACCTCTCATCCACATTTCCTGAGGTTCACCATCCCTTGACACCAGCTTCACCATGTGACCTGGGGTCCTCCTCCTCATCATCTTATTTTCCTGGGGCAAGTTGTTTGAAAATCACAACACCATTACTTGAATCGTTAACCACTTTCCATTTCTAATTTTTATTATCTTTATTTATTGGATAAAGACAGCCAGAAATCAAGAGGGTGATAGAGAGGGAGAGAGACAGAGTGACACCTGTAGCACTACTTCACCAAATCGCAAAGCTTTCCTCCTGCAGGTGAGGACAGGGGGCTGAAACTTGAGTCCTTGTACATTGTAATAAGTGCGCTCAACCAGGTGCACCACCACCCGGCCCCAAGCACTTTCCATTCTTAATTGATTTCCCTGGATTTAGATTGCTCCAGCAATGTAGTTGTTAGGATCCATTAATAGTTCTGTATGAGCCACTTGTAACAAAGAATTTGACTTCGGAATATACATATCATGAGAAAAATTAACACTATTAATGTCTAAACATGATTCTGTTCAACACCAGACTTTAGGAGGCGAACAATTTATAAATAGTGGAAAACAGCATACATCATGTCTGATGTCCTTTACTTATATTAACAGTTGGTGTTAAATGGGAACTATCTATTGCAATTGGTAGATATAATCGATGTGCTTTGCAACACATTAACTTCAAAATGTTAGTCATTAATAATGACACTTTGTGACTGAATGATAGGATGACTTAGGGAAGTTCTAAATGTGGACAGAATGTTAATGCCAGAGGAGGACTGGAGACGGTGAATGGAGAAATACGTGCCATTATATTTTCAGATGTCTAAATTGGCCTCAGCAAGACATGTCTCTTTTTCTGGCAGATAGAGACCTATTTAGGAGAGGACAGGATCCTGTGTGTTCAATTCCCCCCGTTCTTTTATGTGCTGGGAATTCTGTTTTAAAGATAATTTTGTTGAAATATATTCTAATAATTCACTCTTACAAACTAAGGCGATTTAAGTAAACCAATAAAATGTATTTACATAAGTACCCTTTAAAGAATATCAGAATGGTGGATCGGGCAGTAGCTCAGCGGGTTAAGCGCATGTGGAACAAAGCGCAAGGAAAGGCATAAGGGTCCCGGTTCCAGACCCCGGCAGGAACTCCCCACCTGCAGGGGAGTCGCATCAAAGGCGTGAAGCAGATCTGCAGGTGTCTGTCTTTCTCTCCTCATCCCTGTCTTCCCCTCTTCTCTCCATTTCTCTGTCTGTCCTACCCAACAATGACAACATCAATAACAACAATAATATCTACAACAACAATACAAAAGAGGCAACAAAAGAATATCAGAATGAGGAGCTAGGAGGTGGTGCACCTGGTTAAGCAGTCACATTACCGTGCACAAGGACCTGGGCTCAAGCCCCTGGTCCCCACCTGCAGGAAGAAAGCTTCACTGGGGGTAAAGCAGTGCTGCGGGTATCTCTCTCCCTTTACCCTTCTATCTCCCACTCCATTCTCAATTTCTCTCCGTCTCTGTCCAATCGTAAAACAGTTGAAAAGACTTTAAACAAGGGATATCAGAATGATGCATCTACACGACAGTTGTCTAGAGTTGAGTCGAGGCAGACAGATGGAGCTGCAATGCTCCCGGACAACAGCCAGTTCTGAGCTGGTGTGAAGGTTTGATCAAGTGCCTGAGAAGATTTCCTTTATGGGTTGCCTCTGCATGTCAGCACTTGGGAGGAGTTTAGCCTTGTCTGGAACCTGGCCCTCATCCTTCCACCCCGCTGCTGCTGCTGCCAGGTCCTGCAGCTTTGGCCTGTGCGGTGCTCAGTTCAGGTCCTTCTGGGAAGCCCCCCCACCCCAGTGCTTACCACTGAGCTACCTCAAGGGGGGGGGTCTAACTTCTGTCCATAGCAAGACCCCTGGGTGGCTTCTCTCTCAGTTGTGTCTTCCCCCCACCTGTCCTCAGTGGTTCCTTTCTCAGAACCAGCTCAGCAGTGCTTCCGCTTCCTTGCTTTGGTTATGCGGCTCTGCTAGAATAACGCCATTGCCTTACTGCTTTGCCCTTGACCTCTGGGTGTCTTATGCTTTTGCCAGCCAACTCACAGCTACTCCTGTATTTCAGTACATGGACACAGCACCTCTCTCTTTTAAATTACAGAGTGTTTGAATGCTTTCTTTAAAAAGCTTTTAAAGCTTTATTTTTACTTTACACCCAGCTAGGCCAGCAAACATCCCCCCACCCCACCTTGGAGCCCCTGTTCCACACCCAGCACTCTGTGTTGTTTTCACTTCAGTGGCTCCTACTGATATTTTTGCTGTTGCTGTTGTTGTTGTTTTGGTTTGGTTTTTTTGCCTTCCTAGTTACTGCTGGGACTCCGTGCTGGCACTACAAATCCATGGCTCTTGGAGGCCAGTTTTTCCATTTTTTACAGGATAAAGCAGAGAGAACTGAGAGAGGAGGGGGAGATAGAGAGCGAGGCAGAGAAACACAGACACCAGCAGATCGGCTTCACCAGTTGCAATGCGACCTCACTGTGGGTGGGGAATCAGGCTCAAACAAGGATCCTTGTGCTGGTCCCTGAGCTTTCTACTATGTGCACTTAACCTGTTGTGCTACTGCCTGGCCCCCAAATGGTTTTTATCGTCACTGGAAAAGATACCATGAATTTATTTTTAGCACTTTCACAACACTTAAAGAATACTGTTTTTACTTTTGTGTGTGTGTGTGTGAAGGAATGTTCTTCCACTTCTGTTTTTTTATTTGATATATATATTTTTTCCCTTTTGTTGTCCTTGTTTTTTATTGTTATTGTAGTTGTTGTTATTGATATCGTCATTGTTAGATAGGACAGAGAGAAATGGAGAGAGGAGGGGAAGTCAGAGAGGGGGAGAGAATGATAGACACCTGCAGACCTGCCTCACCGCCTGTGAAGCGACTCCCCTGCAGGTGGGGAACTGGGGGCTTCAACCGGTATCCTTACGCGGGTCTTTGCAATTAGTGCAATGTGCACTTAACCTGCTGCGCTACCGTCCGACTCCCTGTTTTTTTTTTGTTGTTGTTGTTAAGAATATAGTAAATTTTGGAACTTATATCTGTTTTTCAGACTTACTAATCTACCTGCCAGATCATTTTATTCTGCCCAGTACAATCATGTTACACTGAATAATAGTCATAAAAGCTCCCTTTCACCTGCTGCCTACAAAGCTTAAGGAAAGTTTTTTTTTTTAGATTTAATTTATTTATTAATGAGGAAGATAGGAGGAGAGAGAGAGAACCAGACATCACTCTGTCACATGTGCTGCTGGGGATCAAAGTCAGGACCTCATGCCTGAGAGTCCAACGCTTTATCACTGCACCACCTCCCGGACCACTTAAGGAGAGTGTTTAAAGTACCCTCGGATATATATTTTGCTTCACATTGACCTAATTGTGTTGAGTAAAGTTCACTACTTTTGAATCTCAGTAAACAATACCAACAATAATTTGCTAAACACAGTGCTTACAATCTGTCTTAAAATGTGTCACTGTTAGAACGAATTCCTTGCCTGTGTGAGACCGTGGGTTCAATCTGGGCACCAAAGAAATGGGAGGGTAGTGTTCAGGTCTCTCTTATTAACCTTCTTTCAATAAAATGTAGAAACAAAGAAAAATATGTGATAAACTCCTCTTATTTGAGCATTTTGATGTCTGTGTCTTATTTTTATTTTATTTGGATGGATAGTAAATACTGGCTTTGTGCTAAGCAAGATTGCTACTTCTGCAATTTAAGTGCTCCTACTCACATGCACGATGTGAAGTAAGAAATGTTGGTTCATGACTGAGCTGGACTTTCTGTTCCAGACAATAGAGGACTTGGAGAAGAGGCAGGAAGTTTGTTTTATTGAACACGGTGAAGGGCAGCAAGTAGACAGAATAGAGGAGCGCAAGGACAGTGCTGTCACCCGAGCTGTAAGTAACGTGCATTTCAAGTGAGGGGCTGCTGTGTGTGTGTGTGTGTATGTGTGTGTGTGTGTGTGTGTGTGTGTGTGCGCGCGCACACGTGTGCATGTGTGTGTGACGGAGACTGAAGAGTGTGAGCGTTTTCTGGTGCCTTAATTGACCAGCATGGGCACGACAGCTACCTAACATGCAGATGTTTCACCTTCCATTTCCTGAAACAGCAAGAGCAAGAGCTGGGAATTATTCAGAAGTCTCTCAATTCCCTCTTGTTCTGATGACTTTGAAGAAGGCTCTGGCACTCCAGATATATGGTACACATAACGGCGTTAGATTAGCTTCACTCAAGGACATGCCTGTGGTTTATCAGTCCTAGTTGACACCAGTTTGTGCTGCTCATCATAGTTTGTTTGTTAGTAAGGGACCCTCTTCTTTCAATACTTCTGTAAGAACTGACCAGCTTATGACTCGCAGAAATACCCACGTTACGAAATGTAGACACCTTTCAGCCAGTTCCTGGTTCTATGACATTTGTACCTGACGTTGCCAATGAATGTCACCAATAAAGATGGTTAATTTAAAGTTTGGCCTCAGTGACTCTTGATCAGATGATGGAACAAGGTTTGGAGTCTGCGTTGTTCGGTGATGGGCTTAAAGTCTGTGTCATCTGTGCATCTTTTAACATTGGTTCACTGTGATCTGCAGCCAGTTACAAAGAAAAACGGTTTCAAAATCAAAACGACGTATTGCTTCGTAAAAATATTGAGAGGGGTTGAATATTGTTTTAATAGCCTGGACTTCTGAAACTAACTCAGAGCATAGAGATACCGAAAAGAATTTGATTCAGAGCACAGGAGGGATCAGCCTGTCCATTTTGTATTCTTTTCTGAGTCCTTGAAAGTGCTTTCATGTATCATTCCAAAATACTCCCATTTTGAGGCGAGGTGAGACTATCTTCTGTATTCTTGTTTAACTTTTTCACACGGCCATACATCCCTCCCCTTTTATTAAGCGGGTACACAGCTCCCTGAAAACAAACACGGCAGTGTGGCGTCTCTTTTTCCAGCTTTAGGAAGTTGTAGGGGAATACGTGAATTTTCCACCATTTGGACAAGACTTAGATTTTTCCATTTTCCGTTTCATTAGAGGACTTTCCTTCTAAGGCTAAACATACTCTTGATGTATTGTGCAAGAGAGAGATGTGGAGAGGGCAAAAGAGAGAGGAAAACTATTTCAGGGGTGTTTCTCCCATGTGGCCGGAGCACGACCATCCACACTGCATGGGAACACTCCTACAGAGCTGAGTGCAGATTATGGTTAGTGGGAAAAGGCTTTGGGTCTTATCTTCACTGCCTCCTCCCTTCATCGGTCACGCAAAATGTAAAAAAAAAATATCTCTCAGTTGTACAAAGATGAAACTTTGTCCTTTTACGACAGAATGGATGCAACTGAGGTGGATTGTACTTAGTGAAGTAAACAAAGAGACAAAAGGCAATGGCCAGACGGTCTCACTCCTGTTCAGTATAGATCACACACGAGGTTGCAAAAAGGTTAGAAAGTAGTAGCCAAACTATCTCAAAGACTTGGTATGAGCTGTGGTGGTTATTGGACAGGTGTGGTGGTCTTGAGGTTTCTGTGATAGGTACACTATAGAGCTGTACCTTACGGGGGCTAAGAAGTGGCTTGTCTGCTTCAGCACGTATGCTACCATGCTCAAGGATACGGGTTTGCGCCGCTCGTCCCCACCCTGAAGGAGAAAGCTTCACCATTGGTGCCGCAGTGCTGTGGGTGTTTCTCTCCCTCCCCTCTCTCAGTTTCTCCCTGTGCTATCCAACAAACAAAATAAAAAAAAACTTTCAAATATATAACTATAGCGTATAGTCCTTTAATCTTCTCAACCACTGTTGAGTCATTAGTAAAAATTAAGAAATGCATAAAAATAAAAAGGCTGGGGAGGCAGTATAACGGCTATGCAGATGATGACTTTCTTCTCTGTGGTTCTGAGCCCCCAAGTTTACACAAGGACTTTCTGTAGCCAGAGCTAATGAAAGCAGCACTTTGGTGGAAAGAAAAGAAGAGGAAGAAGGAGGAGGAGGAGGAGGAGGAGGAGGAGGAGGAGGAGGAGGAGGAGGAGGAGGAGGAGGAGATGGAAGGGAAGGGAAAATTGAAAAAGTTCAGAAATTTCTGCTGGAGAGGTGACCCTGCTTTATCTTGTGGATGAGGCCATGGGCCCGTTCACTGGAAATATAAGAAAAGAAAGCAGGAAGGGAAGAAGGGAGTCAGAAATGCGAATTCAGACTTCTCAAAAAGGCACTTCTGTGAGAAATTCGACTGCAGATGTCATGGGAAAAGATGAGTGCAACTCTGCTGTGCATTCACTGCCAGCCTGCCCGTGCGCCCCCAGTGACGGGTGCAGTGGGCTCCCCTGCCACCTGGGTGAGGGCCATTCCAGAGCTGTGAACCTGACAGCTGCAGGCCATGATGTGTTGAGTACGTGAGCATGACACTGCTTGGGATTTCAGGCACAACCCATCAGTGGGGTGGCTAGGATGAAGATCAGGACAGCAGCTGAGGGAGGGGTCACCTCAGTCAGATCTGGCCCCCACTCACCCGAGGCCACGCCCCTAGAGGGGGCATCGTGCCAGAGGACTTGGGTGAGGGGAGAGGTCATAGCATTTTGGAATGGCTCCCGTAGATACCCAGTTAATTCAGATATACTCAGACCCACACACTGTCAGGAGCGCAAAGACAGGGACCTCTGAAGGACGCATCTAAAGAACCACCCGGGAGGTCACTCACTCCATCTATTGCCGGGATTCCCGCAATGCCCCACCTGCATCTGAGAACAGCTCTGCAGACCGTGTCAGGAACGGCGCTGGCGGTTCAGCCACCCACCCAAGGATGAGAGCAGAGGCACTGGTGACAGGCTGGGCTTGCCCACCAGGGCCCACCATTCAGGGAGAGAGCCAGCCTAGGACAAATGCAGAGGCCCCTGAACAGGAGCTCAGGCATGAAGGGAGCCCAGAGTCCACACAGCCGGCCTCAGATCCAGCTCCACAGCCCCAATGTGCGTCTGCTCCAGAGAAGGGAGAGTTGCTGTCCCAGGCACCCTGGGCCTCTCCTCAGTGGGGCAAAGAGGACAACCCAGAGGGTTCCGGCACTTCACTCATTCACACACACACACACACACACACAGGCACATGCACACGCACAGGCACAGGCACAGGCACAGGAAGGTAGGGAAAGAGAAGCCCTGGGCTCTGGTATCACACACAGTGCCTGGGGCTGAGCCGGCGCAGTGCCTCCTCCACACAGCGTAGAAGCCAACCACTGCCTGGGCTCAAGGTTGGCCTCACTTTAGGTTTATCCTTGGAGAAGAGGAGTAGAAGCAGGGATGGATGGACTGAAGGAAGGATGGACAGATGATGGACTGAAGGATGGGTGGATGGAAGGATGGAGTTGGTGGAATGATACATGTATGCATGTATGTATGGATGGATAGATGGATGGATGGATGAATGTATGGACAGACTACAGATGGATAGATGGTGCATGGAACAAAGGATGGGGATGTATGTATATCTAGACTGAAGGATATATGAAGGAAGGATGGATGGATGGATGGAAGGATGGAGAGGGACGGATGGCTGGACAGATGATTCCATGGAAGCATTGGAAAGCAGAAGCTACACCCCTACTCCCCCATGTGAGACACTGAGGGCAAGCGCCCTGTGATGAGTGCCCCCTGAGGCCCCTGAGAATGAAAACACTCAACGTCCTGTTCAGCCTTTCCTGTTTATTTTCACACCCCAAGGTTTCCGGATGAATGCATGGGGGTCATACAGCTTCTCCAAGCAACAGCATCAGCTCAGCAAAATTAGGTACAACAACAACTACAACAGCAACAGCAACAGAAGCTTGTCTCCATGAGAGGAACAACTGGGGGAGGGGGATGTACTCTAAGGACGGCTGTGCCAGTGCCTTGCACCACAGCAAGGGGCGCTGGAAGAGGGTGGGCCCCCCAGGTCTCAGGTCCCAAGTCCTGGGGACCCTGTCCGTGGCCCAGAAGCACAGGCCAGTCTCTGTGCCCGTGGGAAGAGGTGTCAGCATCAATCTGTGCCCAAGCAGGGGAGAGGGGGACAAAGAAGGAGCAATGGCAGGGGCTGGGCGGCCATCCACGATCCAGCGTGGACAGAGTTCCTGTCACAGAGAGGAGGCGCTCACCTCGCAGGCAGTCCACCCGGCTACCAGGACCTACATTCTCCCAGCTACAGCAACCCTTTGTCCTGGGGTCCAGTCCTTAGTCCTGATTCCAGGAGAGGGAGATTGTGGGTTCTGGGGGACAATGGAGGCAGGCTCAAGGCTGCCACACTGAAGCACAAACAGAAAACTACATTCTGTAAGCCTGTGGTGAACATATGCACAGGGTGGGGGTATCTGGCCAGGGCTGGGGGACCCAGTGAGCAAGGATACCTTGGGGAGGCTGCGAGAGCCAATGAGCAAGGCCACTATGGGGGACTGGAAGAGCCCTGTGAGCAGGGGCTCTGTGGGAGGCTGGGAGACCCCTGTGAGCAGGGGCTCTGTGGGAGGCTGGGAGACCCCTGTGAGCAGGGGCTCTGTGGAAGGCTGGGAGACCCCTGTGAGACCCTGGGGGGACTGGGAGACCTCTGTGAGCAGGGGCTCTGTGGGAGACTGGGAGACCCCTGTGAGCAGGGGTTCTGTGGGAGGCTGGGAGACCCCTGTGAGCAGGGACTCTGTGGAAGGCTGGGAGACCCCTGTGAGACCCTGGGGAGACTGGGAGACCTCTGTGAGTAGGGGTTCTGTGGGAGGCTGGGAGACCCCTGTGAGCAGGGGCTCTGTGGAAGGCTGGGAGACCCCTGTGAGACCCTGGGGAGACTGGGAGACCTCTGTGAGCAGGGGCTCTGTGGGAGGCTGGGAGACCCCTGTGAGCAGGGCCACTATGGGGAGGCTGGGAGACCCCTGTGAGCAGGGCCACTATGGGGAGACTGGGAGACCCCTGTGAGCAGGGGCTCTGTGGGAGGCTGGGAGACCCCTGTGAGCAGGGGCTCTGTGGGAGGCTGGGAGACCCCTGTGAGCAGGGGCTCTGTGGGAGGCTGGGAGACCCCTGTGAGCAGGGGCTCTGTGGGAGGCTGGGAGACCCCTGTGAGCAGGGCCACTATGGGGAGACTGGGAGACCCCTGTGAGCAGGGGCTCTGTGGGAGGCTGGGAGACCCCTGTGAGCAGGGGCTCTGTGGGAGGCTGGGAGACCCCTGTGAGCAGGGGCTCTGTGGGAGGCTGGGAGACCCCTGTGAACAGGGCCACTATGGGGAGACTGGGAGACCCCTGTGAGCAGGGGCTCTGTGGGAGGCTGGGAGACCCCTGTGAGCAGGGACTCTGTGGGAGGCTGGGAAACCCCTGTGAGCAGGGCCACTATGGGGAGACTGGGAGACCCCTGTGAGCAGGGGCTCTGTGGGAGGCTGGGAGACCCCTGTGAGCAGGGGCTCTGTGGGAGGCTGGAAGACCCCTGTGAGCAGGGACTCTGTGGGAAGCTGGGAGACCCTTGTGAGCCCCTGGGGAGACTGGAAGAGCCCTGTGAGCAGGGGCTCTGTGGGAGGCTGGCAGACCCCTGTGAGCAAGGCCACTATGGGGAGACTGGGAGACCCCTGTGAACAGGGGCTCTGTGGGAGGCTGGGAGACCCCTGTGAGCAGGGGCTCTGTGGGAGGCTGGGAGACCCCTGTGAGCAGGGCCACTATGGGGAGGCTGGAAGACCCCTGTGAGCAGTGGTTCTGTGGGAGGCTGGGAGACCACTGTGAGCAGGGACACTGTGGGAAGCTGGGAGACCCCTGTGAGCAGGGCCACTATGGGGAGACTGGGAGACCCCTGTGAGCAGGGGCCCTGTGGGAGGCTGGGAGACCCCTGTGAGCAGGGCCACTATGGGGAGACTGGGAGACCCCTGTGAGCAGGGGCTCTGTGGGAGGCTGGGAGAGCCCTGTGAGCAGGGGCTCTGTGGGAGGCTGGGAGACCCCTGTGAGCAGGGCCACTATGGGGAGACTGGGAGACCCCTGTGAGCAGGACCACTATGGGGAGCCTGGAAGACCCCTGTGAGCAGTGGTTCTGTGGGAGGCTGGGAGACCACTGTGAGCAGGGACTCTGTGGGAAGCTGGGAGACCCCTGTGAGCAGGGCCACTATGGGGAGACTGGGAGACCCCTGTGAGCAGGGGCTCTGTGGGAGGCTGGGAGACCCCTGTGTGCAGGGGCTCTGTGGGAGGCTGGGAGACCCCTGTGAGCAGGACCACTATGGGGAGGCTGGAAGACCCCTGTGAGCAGTGGTTCTGTGGGAGGCTGGGAGACCCCTGTGAGCAGGGACTCTGTGGGAGGCTGGGAGACCCCTGTGAGCAGGGCCACTATGGGGAGACTGGGAGACCCCTGTGAGCAGGGGCTCTGTGGGAGGCTGGGAGACCCCTGTGAACAGGGACTCTGTGGGAGGCTGGGAGACCCCTGTGAGCAGGGCCACTATGGGGAGACTGGGAGACCCCTGTGAGCAGGGGCTCTGTGGGAGGCTGGGAGACCCCTGTGAGCAGGGGCTCTGTGGGAAGCTGGGAGACCCTTGTGAGCCCCTGGGGAGACTGGAAGAGCCCTGTGAGCAGGGGCTCTGTGGGAGGCTGGGAGACCCCTGTGAGCAGGGACTCTGTGGGAAGCTGGGAGACCCTTGTGAGCCCCTGGGGAGACTGGAAGAGCCCTGTGAGCAGGGGCTCTGTGGGAGGCTGGCAGACCCCTGTGAGCAGGGCCACTATGGGGAGACTGGGAGACCCCTGTGAACAGGGGCTCTGTGGGAGGCTGGGAGACCCCTGTGAGCAGGGGCTCTGTGTGAGGCTGGGAGACCCCTGTGAGCAGGGCCACTATGGGGAGGCTGGAAGACCCCTGTGAGCAGTGGTTCTGTGGGAGGCTGGGAGACCCCTGTGTGCAGGGGCTCTGTGGGAGGCTGGGAGACCCCTGTGAGCAGGACCACTATGGGGAGGCTGGAAGACCCCTGTGAGCAGTGGTTCTGTGGGAGGCTGGGAGACCACTGTGAGCAGGGACTCTGTGGGAAGCTGGGAGACCCCTGTGAGCAGGGCCACTATGGGGTGACTGGGAGACCCCTGTGAGCAGGGCTTCTGTGGGAGGCTGGGAGACCCCTGTGAGCAGGGCCACTATGGGGAGACTGGGAGACCCCTGTGAGCAGGGGCTCTGTGGGAGGCTGGGAGAGCCCTGTGAGCAGGGGCTCTGTGGGAGGCTGGGAGAGCCCTGTGAGCAAGGTCACTTTGGAAGGCTGTGAGACCCCTGTGATCAGGGTCACTGTAGGTACACTAGGAATCCCCTGTGAGCAGGGCCACTGTCGGGAGCCAGGAAGACCCCTGCGAGCAGGGGCACTGTGGGGAGGCTGGGAGACTACTGTGAACAAGGGCTGTGGGCAGACTCTGAGAGCAGAAGCAGAAGACAGGGGCTGAGGGGTGGGTATGAAGGCAGATGTTCACTGCAGGGACTGAGGGTGTGGAGTGAGAGCAGAGGCTGAGGGCATAGCATGAGGATGTGGAATGAGGACAGAGATTGAGGGCAGAGGCTGGGGGCTTTGGCCCTTAGGGCTTTGGCCGCGGCCCAGCCCGTCCATTTCATCACTAGCGCCTGCCCCCGCGGGCTGCCCTCTTGCGCACCATCCTGAGGATTTCCCGGTCGAAGAGCTCCTTCTCGCGGTAGTGCACGGGCGGGCCCTGCAGGTACTTGGCCTGGGCGGCCTCGTAGTCGAGACCCTCGAGGGCGGCCAGGCCACAGATGATGGCCTCGGGCAGCAGCACCTCCACCACGAAGCTGACGGGGTCGTTGCGCACACGGGTGATGTGTCTGAGGTCCAGGCCGTGGGCCAGGGCGCGCAGGTGGGCCACCAGGGTGTCGGTCTGGTCCTCGTCCTCCAGGTAGGTCTCCACGCAGGCCACGCGCCTGCCCCCGCGCTTGAAGGCCTCGAGCCAGCGCGAGGGCCGGCGGCCCTGCACCACGGCCAGCAGGTGCGGGTCTGCGCCGCGCTCCTTGACGATGAAGTCCACCAGCTTCTGGTTGGCCCTGTCGCGAGCGGCTCGCGTGCGGTCTGGCAGCAGCTTCCTGGCGGGGCGCGGCCTGCGGCGGCGACCCTGCCCCTGCCCCTGCCGCTGTCCTTGCGGCTGCTCTTCCTCTGAGGACGAGGAGCACTCCAGCGTGGCATAGTCGACCCTGGGGAAGGCCATGGGCGGCTGGGCCTGGTCCAGGATCCTGCGCAGCGGGAGGCTGGCATCGGTAGCCCAATAAGCCAGCAGCGGCCCGGCGAAGGCACCGCTGGCCTGGGCCTCCCTGTGCTGCGCCACCAGCGCCAGGCACCAGCCCAGGCCCTGGGGAAAGCGGCGGGCGGCCTGTGCTCGCAGCCGGGACTCCTCTCTGCAGTGCAGGGCTTTGAGCCTGCGCAGGGCCACGGGGATGCCGCGCCTCTCGGGCCTCATGGCGCCCTCCAGCAGCAGCACGCGGGCCCGCCGGCCCTCCTGGCTCACTCTCTGCACCACGGCCGGCCAGTAGGGCAGGTCCTGGCCCTTGAACCACACCACTGACCCGCATCTGATGGGCTCGGCCTGGCCAGCGAGGGCAGTGCCCTGGGCCCGGCTCCGGCTGCTGCAAGGCTCCTCCTGTTGGCAGTTGGGGTGGTCTCTGCCTGCAGGCTGAGAGGCTCCTGGCTGGGGGCACGCTGGGGAGCCCTGCTTCCTTTTCCTGCCCCCCAGGCTGGAGGCGGCTGGGCCCCGGCCAGGCTCAGGAGATGAGCCAGCTTCTGCCTGCGCCCCAGCGCCTGGTCTGGGGGCTGCACTTGCCGAGGCACCTTCCAGGCCATCCTCGCTGGATGAGGTGGAACTCTGAGGAAACAGCGCCCAAGGGCGGGTACGGGTACGGGTACGGGCAGCGCGGGCCCGGCGCCTCGGGCCCTGGGGAGTGGCGTGGCTGGGGCCGGGGGCCTCAGAGGGCAGCTCACCCATCTGCTGGGCCTGGCCTCTGCCCCTCCTCGGGGACCTGGCTCCTTTGCCCACCTTTCTCTTCCTCCTCCTCTTGTTGACGCTGCTGCCACCTCCCTCCTCTGGGGTCGCAGTGCCCCCTGCCTCTGCAGGGTCGGGTCTTGACTGGGGCTCTGGCCCTGTGCCAGGACTCTGCAGCGATTCCCCGCGGTGCTTGGAGGGCCTCTGCCCAGCGCGTGCCCCGGCTCCCTTCGGAGCTCCAGGCCTCTGTGCAGGCGGATCCTGGGGGCCCAGCTGAGCCTTAGGCCTGGGTCCAGTCTGATCCTGGGAGCCCATCTGGACCCCAGGCCTTGGTGCTGTCTGATCTCGGGGTTCCTTCTCTGCTCCAGGCCTTGGTCCTGTCTGATCTCCGGGTTCCATCTGAGACTCATGCCCACTGTCATATGCCTCTCGGGGTTCATTCGGAGCCCCAGGTCTTTCTTCTGACTCATCCCTGGGTCCCATCACAGACACCAGTCTTCCCCGAGATGGACCTCCCAGTCTGCCCTGAGCCCCAGGCCTTGGCCTAGACTGCTGCTCAGGACCCCACTTTGGCCCTCCTGTCTCAGCAGAGGGCAGTCGGTGACCCTTGTCAGCCTGAAGTGTTTGCCCAGATGGTTTGTCTTGTCCCCTCTGAGATCTGGGCCTGGGCCCCACCTGCTCTGCAGGTCCTTCCTGAGCGGGCCCCGTGGTCTCAGTGGGGCCTGGGTACCCTGCTCTGCCTCCTTGCCTTCTCTCCTTCAGGATGTCCAGCGCCTCCCTGAGAGCCCTCCTGTGGGTCTCTCGCTGCCTGTGGGGGATGCCTCTCTGGCTCTTGGAGTTCAGCCAGTAGGTGATGGACTCAGTGTAGGACTCGGTCAGGGCCTTGACGTCCGTGTCTCTCACTGTGACCCTGTTCCCGGCAGCCAGGATCTGCAGCTCCAGGTCTGCCGGTCCTCTGGCCGCGCCTTCCTGGGAGGGCCCGGGGCTCGACAGCACCCTGGCCGGCCACAGCTGGCCTTTCCAGAGGCAGAGGACGTGCTGGGCAGCCAAGGCGGCTGCTGGTGGTGTGATGGTCTCCTTCTCTTTGCCCGAGGCAGCTGGGCTGGGGCAAGGCCTCTCTGTACCCCTTTCTTCAGGGATGACCCCAGGGTGCGGCCTGTGTGGCCCAGCCTCATCCACTTGCACCTCCTGGGCCTCCAGGGACCCAGGACTCGACTGGCGATCCTGTAGGAGGCTGGAACAGGGGAGCAGAGGGGCGATGGTCACACCCTGCTGGGGGGGGGGGCTGCTGGTCAGGAGGAGGGTAGTGTGAGGTGGTCAGTGCTCAGGGCCGGAGCTGGGGCAGGGGACGCAGCCTGTGCCCCTCAGGCACGCACACCCCATGGCCAAGGAACCTGGGGTTCAGCGGGGAGGGCTTACCTGGCGCCGCTGGGTCCTGGGCACTGTGTCTCTGATGCTTGGACGCCTCGCTCCTCATGCTCCGGCTGCTGTTCCGCACCCCCGGGGCCCTGCCCTGGGGTACTGCTGGGAACGGCCTTCCGGGGACCCTGGGGCATCCTGAGCACACACCGGGCCCTGGGCCGTTTCGCGGGAATCCTGGGAACGCATGGGCAGAGAGAGGGCATGTGTACTTCTGCATGCGGGGCACCTGCCCTCTGGCCCCCAGTGAGCACAGGGCAGCTCCAGTGTGGACTCCAGGCTGGACCTCTGCTGGCTGGCCCTGCTCTCCCCTCTCCCCCTCCCATCTCCCTACAGCTGCTGCTTTGAGGCAACAAGGCTGGGATAGCAGCAGTGTGTGTGTGTGTGTGTGTGTGTGTGTGTGTGTGTTTCCTTTAGCCTGTCTTTCTTTTCAAGTAGGTGTATCTGTGTATTTGTTTGTGTCTCTGTTTTTTGGTCTCTGTGTGCCTGTGTTTTTGTATCTGTGTGTCTCTATGAATGTGTCTATGTGTATATCTGTTGTTGTGTCTGTGTGTGTATTTGTGTCTGTATCTTTGTGTCTGAGTGTATCTGTCTCTCTTTGTGTTTATCTGTGTTTGTGTGTCTGTCCATGAATGTGTCTTTGTGTGTGTGTTTCTGTGTGTGTGTGTGTGTCTGTGTTTGTGTGTGTGTGTGTGTGTGTGTGTGTGTGTGTGAGAGAGAGAGAGAGAGAGAGAGAGAGAGAGAGAGAGAGACTGCAGGAATAACCCCAGGGGCTTCTGGGCCTGCAGCAGAATACCTCTTTGTGGTATAGAGCACGAGTGGGTTTTGTGAGTGACCAGGCCCACAAGGCACACGGTGCCCTCTCTGTGGGTGGCTGAGTGGGGTACCCACACTCACACGCACACGACACCTGGGACCCCTGCCTTCACGGGGACAGGGCCACCTCCCAGTCAGGCAGTGGGTCTCTCTGTGCAATGGGGCTTCCTTGGCACTTGTGGCTTCATGAAACACGATTCCCAATGGGGACCCGTGACAGGAAGGGGCATGTGTGGTGGTCCGCTCCCCCAGAACCCTCAACCCAGGCTCGGGTCCTGGACGGCAGGCCCGTATCAGAGGGCCCAGCACTGGTTGTCCTGGGGCATGAAGATTCCTCCACACTGCTGCCCCTGCTTTAGGCCCCCAGCGGACAGCTCTCAAGGCTGAGGTGTCATGTGAGCACGGGAACAGGAGGAGATGGTGACTCACCACCGCAGTGTCCCTGCAGCAGGACCTGCCAGCCCCGCACACAAACACAGTGCCCACCTCCAACCTGCCCCCCCAGCCTGAGGCTCCTCGCAGCCCAGTGCTCATGGCAGACACACCGGATACACACAGGATACATGGCCTCACATACACACCACGGAGACACAGGCTCACAGACACAAACACACAGACATGGGGTCAAACAGACTCATATCTACTCTTAGGGACTCACACAGACAGACTCACAGATACATGCACACACACACACACACACACACACACACATACAGATACAGGTGCTTACAAGAATCATAGACAGAAACACAGGCTCTCACACATACACACAGACATCACACACTGTCTCACACACACAGACACAAACTGACAGACACACACATATGGATACACTGACTCACACTCACACACAGGTTCAGACACATAAACTGCCTCATACCCACACAGGCTCTCCCTCTCTCTCTCTCTCTCTCTCTCTCTCTCTCACATACACACACACACACACACACACACACTCAGTCCACGCACACACAGAATCACACCCACACTCAGACTCACACTCTCATAGGCTCATGCAGAGACAGACTTACACATACACACACAGAATCACACACCCACACAGACTCAACCCGTTCACACAGACACACACACAAAACCACATGTAAAGCCAGTGTGCTCACTATTGCTATGCTGACACACACACAGTGTCCCCTCATATCCCTGCTGAACCTCCTGCTGTCAATATTCTCCTATGATCTCTCTCTCTGTCTGTCTCTCCCTACTTCCTTCCCTCCCTGCCCCCTTCTCTAGCTTACCCTGTCCCTACGAATTCACACACACACACACACACACACACACACACACACAAACACACACACACACCTGGAAGAGACAGTGAGAGAGAGGCCACCAGCATGCCTGGACTGGGGTGCACGACAGAGCCACGCAGGTGAGGATCACCAGACCTGCTCTGAGCTCCCAGAAGTAGCTCTCTCAACAACACCGAGAAAGCTGAGGCAGGCTCTGGATTGCAAGGGAGAGAACACTGAGCCTCCATATTCCGGCCTCCAGGAGGCCCTGGGCTACGTCTGGTCCCCACACTCACAGTGAGGGTGTGTGCTAGGCAGAGACAGACAGGGTAGACCGGTGATGCCCCTTTCCCACACTGGGGATGCTGCCCTCACGTCCAGCACACTGCTCAGTTCCTCCCACCCCAGAGAGCTGGGCAGCACCCAGGGGCCCAGGCTGTGCAGGGAGCACTGGAGTGCACACAGAGCAGCAGGGGTGACAGTCACAGGTGGAGGGAGAAGCGATGACGTGGCCCCCACCCCCCATGCTTCACGCATGACAGCTCCCCCAGGCTGTCCTCAGTGTTTCTTTCCTCAATTGGCTTTTGCTCACTTCCACTTGCTCTTCCACTGAGAAGAACGTGGTAACGATGAGCTTTCATTGCGGAAATGAACACTCAGGCTTTGGGGAAAGAATCCCTTTTGGCAGCGCTGACTTTCTTGTGAGAGAGAGAGAGAGAGAGAGAGAGAGGGGGGGGGGGGGAGGGGGGGGAGAGAGAGAGAGAGGGAGAATAAGCAAGACCAAAGAGAAGAGAGACACAAGTGCAGTGCTCCACATAAATGGAGCTTCCCTGGAGCTGTCCCGAGGACCCTGCAGGGCCCCAGCGTCCATGGAGCCCCCCACGCCGAGCTGTCCCTGGTGCTCCCGAGGACAATGCAGTGCTCCACCATCTGTGAAGCCACAGTTCTGCCCTTTCCCGTGATGCCACAGCACCTGTCTATTCCTGTGAATTCACACACCCCATGTCCCTGTCATTACGAAGTCACAGTCACAGCCCCTGTCCCTGTCTCAGTGAGCACACAGGCCCTCTCCCAGTTCCAGGGGAACCTTACTTACTGTACCTGTTCCTGCGGAGGACAGAGTCTTCTCTCTGCTCTATGAAGTCACATGTCACTCTCTGTCTTGATGAAACATGACCCCTGTTCAGATCTTATGAAACCTCAAGTCCCTGGTCTCTTTACCCACGAAAACACAAGTTCCTGCCCCTGTCCCTATGAAGACTCACACCACTGTCCCCTTTCCTGTGAAACCACAGTCCCTGTTCTGCTGCTATGAAGCCACAAGTCACAAGTCCCAGGAAATATCAGAGGGAGGCACAGTCCTTTGTCCCCTTCCGGGTCCCTGCTCACCTGTGGGAGTCCTCTGCACCCTCACTGCCCAAGGCGCAGGGCACAGAGGGAAGCCGGGTCTGAGCACTGGGGGTGCCACCTACCTGGGACGTGTGCAACAGGAGCAAAGGCTGTGGCTCCCCTGCTGGAAGCTGCTCCTCTGATCCTCTCACAGTCTGAGGCGTCCTCCCACTCAGTAGCGTGTCCTGTCCAGCTCTGCCGCTCCTGGATCTGGTCACAGAGGGCAGTGCACTGTCACAGGCCCAGCCCCGAGCAGGGCAGCCAGAGGGGAGAGGGGCCCCACGCTCAAGGCCGTAGCCACCCCCTGCGGGCTCAGGGTGCCCTGAGGACATTAGCCGACTCTCTTGAGTGGGTGCTGGTGCCCGGGCCAGGGGCTGGCTGAGTGCCAGGCCCAGTGCCCGGCTGCCTCAGGCTCATCTGCCTCCAGCCTCCACACAGCGCTTCTCTGCCTCCAACTGCCTGGCCTCACTGCCCGTGGGGTGCAGGTGCCGGGGCCCCGCTGGCTGAAGGGTCCTGGGTGCAGGCGCCCTGAGAAGGATGGGGCCCTCTGCTGGAAGGAGCCAGGGACAGGACTTCCACAGGTGTCACCCGTAGCTCTAAGGGGCTGAGGCGGCCGCTGGCCCCTGCCACGCAGACCCCAGAGCAGCCGCTGTCCCTAGTCACTCGGGTGACCAGGCTGCGCGCCCCATTGCCGGCCTGCGCGGGAAGCACAGACACACAGTCACAGTCACTCACAGGACAGTGGGAGCCTGGTCCACTGTTTCTAGTAACTCCAGCTCCGGTGTCTGTCTGCGAGGGTGCCTGGCAAAAGGCTCTGCTGCCAGCAGAAGGCTGCCCCTGTCACCATGGAAACCAGCATGTCATCAAAACGCTCTCCCCTGGAGCCTGGACCCAGTGCTGCATCATCAGATGTCAGAGCTGGGCTCCTTGTCACTCAGCCACACGCCCTGCTAGTGAGCATGAATGAAAGTGCGCGCGTGAATGAAAGAAGTGGGAGTTCCCTTCTCACTTACCAGGGACTAAGCTCTGGCGCCCTGGAGTCTCAGGGTGGACTGGAGGGGAAAAGAGAGGGTGGCCAGGGTCCTTGGCGTGGGGGCCAGCTGAGCACTCCCCTCTAGCACCAGCCCTTCAGCCAGGTACCTGTGTCCCCTGGGTCGGGTGCCTGTCCTCTCCGCCCATCTGCATGCAGCAAGACTGAGCCAGGCCTGGGCACCTGAACGCAGGCTCCTTGCTCAGGCTGGCATCCTCCAAACCCTGGCTCTGTGATTGACAGCTGGGCATTGGAGGTGAGGTGTGGCTGGATAGCAGGGACTGGACACAGGCTTCAGCCTCACCGTGGGCAGACTCTCAGGGCACTGAGCCCCCAATGCCCATGAGGACACCCAGATGCCAAGATTGGGTGCCAGGATGCTGCTCATGCACTTACTGCCCTCTCTCCTCCCTGGGCGCCGCTGCCCCTAGTGAAGTCCATCAGTTGTGGGGGAGTCTCGCAGGGTCTCAGTCGTCAGGCTGACTGCAGAGTGGGTGCTGGTGCCAGTCTCGGCTTCTTGCCTCTGAGCTCCCCATCTCTGTAATGCCAGCACCACACTGAGCTGAAGTCCACCCCCCCCCAACCTGAGGTGGTGTTGGCTGATGTGTGGGGCAGTGGAGCCAGACTCTTCTCTCCTGGGGTAACCAACAGTTCGGGAAAGCCCCCGTCTCTCACTCCCCGGGCACTGGCCAGGACCCACAGCCTGGTGGGGACCCTGCCACAGGCAGCCCCACTCACTTATAGAATGCAGATGGTTCTGTCACACCATGCTGTCTGCAGCCAAGCCAAGGGGCTCTGAGTGGAGAGGGCAGGGGTGCCCACACCCACCACCTCCCAGCTGGTGCATCTCTTCAGATCAGAGACTCTGAAAGGTGTCAATTTCAGCCTCAGTTTCCCTATCGTCAGCTGTGTGACTTTTCCATTGAGTCCTAAAGTCCTTCTCCTGCCTCCCTGTGCTCGAGGGGTGAGGCTGAGGCCAGGGAGGACACACGGGGTCGCACACCAGGGAATGCCAATCCCTGCTCCACTGACCAGCATCGCTTCCCTTCAAATACAGAGTCATTTCCTCAGGGAGGACATCCTTCCAGCTGATGGGTTTCGTTTATTGCTAATTCTCTGAATAAACTAACAGATTCTTGGGCTTTCTTCAGAAACGGCAGGCAGGTCTTTGTTGCCGCTGTCAGCTGTGTCTTAAGGGTTGTGTCACTGAGCTAGACTTTACCCACCATGTGTGAGGTGTTCTCAGCCAGTGCAGTATCGGGACATCACATCCATTCTCACTGTTGGGGACCAAGCATCTTCATGGCTGTGGTGCCCTATGGGACAGAAGTCCTTGTGGGAGTTCTATTTCCATGAAGGAGTCACTCTTCATTTCCAGTGCCCACCACCTATGATCTCCAGTGACCCTTGTGTCTATAGAAGGTCTTCTGTCTTGAGCCTGAACAGATCATGTGGCCAGGGCTGAGTGGGCTTCATCCCTTGCTGGGGTGGTTCAAAGTTCACCCTCACTGTAGCCCCTATCTCTGCACCGTGTCCATCTGTGAACATCCACCTGCTGGCTTTCTGTTTGCCCGGTAACTTATGGAAAGGACCCCTGGATTGTCGTTAGTGCTGCCATGTGCACCTAGTTATGAATGCCTGCTTTTCATTTTTGATTATTCCTTGAAGTGAGATCAACACATCAACTTCTCATTACTTGTGAAAGTCTGTTGTACTACCAGTCTACTTCCAAGACACTCTACTATTTTATATCCCCACCAGCCTTGTAGAGGATTCCCAATTTCTCCTCACTCTCATGAATTGCTATTCTTCTCTTTCCTAAGTTTGAGACTTCTTTATTACTGTTAACAGCTATTGTCTTTGTTTTGATTTCCATTTCTAGTGACAAATGCTGTTGAACATATAGCCATATGATTTTTTTTTCATTTTTTATTAATGTTTCTCCCCCAGAGTAGTGTTCATCTCTAGAGTTCTATTTTATGGTGGTGTAAGGGATTGAACCTGGTACTTTGGAACCTTAGGCAGCCTTAGGCACCTTAAGCACCTAAGCATTAGCCTTAGAGTTTCTTTGCATAACCATTATGCTATCTAACCCCCTTTCATTTTATTAACCTTTGGATGAATATTCTCAGATAATTTACTTGGTCATTTTTTTTCTTGTCATTGTCCTGTTACTAGCATTTTACTGTCTGAATAAGGTACTCTCGTCAGATACATGGCTTACTAGTGTTTTCTCCCACTTTGCAGACTGTCTTCACACTCCCCTCATACTATTGTTTAATTCAAGTGGGACTTTGGCTTTAAGCATGGTCAATCTGTCCACTCTTGCCCTCAGTTGCTTATCCTTTTGTTCTAATAGATCAGAAATTGTGCTCAGGAATGCGCATTTCTAGGTTTTGTTTGAAGACCTTGGTGATATTATCTCTTATTTGTGTTATGTAGGTTTTGTGGATCTTTTTTTTTTTTTTTTGATTTTTCCAAATTCACTCACCTGCATGTGGAGATATAATAGCTTTTCTTGACGTAATATGAAGAGACAATGGCAGTCATATTGTATGGTCATCTTAAACCATCACTCCCCAAATGCATTGGGGTGCTTGAATAAGGCAATAAATTGTTGAGCATCACAATAAATAGAATTAATTGTGAAATTGTCAAGTGTTGGCTGAGCCTTAAATTAATACTGGAACTAGGCAATCTGAAAATGTGATCAAAGTAAATAGAATAGTCATGTGTCTCTAAACCATAATACAAGAAGCAAAATTGTCATTAATAATAGTAAGTTAAGGCAGGTCAAACATAAGGAAATCTATATACATATATAGTTTAATCATTATTCTTATTTAACCAATGCATTGTTCTGCTCTGGTTTATGGTGGTGCCAGGAATTTAACTTAGGACCTTGGAGCCTCAGCCATGAAAATCATCTGCATAACCATTACGCTATCTCCCAGGCCCATGACTATATTTTCAAACAATATAAGAACAAGAACTTGAGTACAGAGGAAATGAGAAGACTTAATGGGAATACACACCCCCCATTAGAAATCGTGCAACATGTCTGTGTAGTGAAGTGTGAACTTTATACTATTTGTAAATCCATTATTTATAGAAAGGATTTTATTTATTAGTGAAAGAGAAGCAGAGCATCACTTTGGCACCTGTGATGTGGTGGATGGGATCTCAGGGCCTCATGCATGAGACTCCAATAATTTATGGTAACTCAGGTCAGGTGATTCACGCAGCAGGTGTGGCCTCAGTGCCCTGTCTTCCATCTTCTTGCTGGTGTGCAGAGTTCTGGTATTTTCCTGGCAAGCCAGGAGGACATTTGCAGGAGGCTAACAGTATGCCACCAACCATGAGGTTGGTGAAGTTGAGCTGACAGTGCCCCTGCCAGGCAGGTGCTCCTGACCAGTGAACTCTGGGCTCCAACCTCAGTAAGCTTCAGAGTGACCCAAGGACCAGTTAAAAATGCAGATTCATTCCTAGGGCCAAGGGAAATGGTTGAGTAAGAAGAGTATCTTCACCAGTGAGGCAGGCTGAGAGTTCTGTCTCCAGCACTCCACATACCTGAGTGGTGAGTGATCTGGTGTAATCCTCAAATTGTTGAGCAACATAGGAAGTAACTTGGGTCTGTGTAGGGGGAATGTCAGTTCATCAGAGAGGTCCATGGTTGGTGGGCTGTGTGCAAGCAGAGGGAGGAAAGGCCCCACCCAGGAGGTGACAGGCCAGGGACGGGCATCTCCATCCTCAGACAGGGTGGTGTCAGCTCCTGTCCCCCAGCTGCTGTCCTGGCGTGGGCCTGCAGCAGGAGGACAGGAGAACTGCAGGAACAGACACCCGCAGGGCTGCAACATACATGCGCACCTCGCCTGGAGGCAGGGCCTCACCCATCACGCAGGCGTGAGGCTGGCCAATCGCCATCAAGCAGGCGTGAGGCTGGCCAACCGCCATCAAGCAGGCGTGAGGCTGGCCAATCGCCATCAAGCAGGTGTGAGGCTGGCTAACCGCCATCACACAGGCGTGAGGCTGGCCAACCGCCATCACGCAGGCACGAGGCTGGCCAATCGGCCAGTCGGCGTGGGTTCCGCTCAGTGGGAGTCGTGGGATTCGAGGCGTCGCCTGCCGTGCTGGTGCTCAGAGAGGCCTACTCTTGGTAGGAGGGCCTCATGGCAGGCCGAGGGCCGAGGATGGCGTGGGGGCCACACAGCTGGGCTGGAGGGCCGGAAGGGACGGGGCGGGGGCTCAGCGGGCTCCGCGGAACTTGTGGTGTCCTCAGGCCAGTGGGGGGCGCGATGGGGCGGCGCTGGGCCCAGAGAGGCTGTGGGGACCGGCAGGGAGGGAGGGGGAGGGCAGCCAGGGCCTGCGGCGACTAGGGGAGCAGCCGGGGGCCGCGGGGTCTGAGAGACCACTCAAGCCAGTCAGGGGTTTGGGGTGACTTGGGCACCCACCGCGAGGCCCCGGGGTATCTTGGAGGCGAGCAGAGTGGCCTGGGGTGACTTGGGGACCAGCGGGGGGCTGGGGTGACTTAGGGACCAGTTTCCGGGACCCTGGGGTGTCTTGGGGACCACTCGCGAGGCCCCGGGGTATCTTGGGGCCCAACCAGAGGGTCCGGGGAGTCCTGGGGACCGGCCAGGATGTCCGGGGTGTTGGCGGGCCTGGCCGGGGAGCGGGGGCAGGGGATCTTGGGGACAGTCCGCGGTACGCGCGCGGCATCTTGGGAACCAGCCGAGGGGCCTGGCTTTGCTTTGGGGACCATCCCTGGCTGCTAGGGACAGTCCCCGACGACCTCTGATCCTGGGCCTTGTCTCCAGGCTTCCCTGTACCCTCCCGCCAAACGGGCCCCACCCAGCGCAGGGCCTGCCAGGAGGGGAGAACCCCGGCTGCCAGGGTCCGGATGCCCCCGGGGAGGGACTGGCGTGCCGTGGTCCCATCACCCGCGACCCCTGGGCACCGAGCGGCAGCACCCGTGTCGCCGAGCCCTGGGGGCCAGGTTGTGGCAGAGGCAGCCACCCCCGTGTTCCTGGGCAGCTGGGGTCCTTGCTCCGCGGTGCAGGGCTGGGGCGTGGGGGGAGCCAGTGTCACCTTGGCCCCGCCCGTCACCCGCGTGGAGACCAAGGACACGTGGCTGCTGGCCTGCCCCCAGGCCCACCCTGCCCGCTGACCCTCCAGCCCACCCTGCCCGCTGACCACCCAGCCCACCCTGCCCGCTGACCCCCCAGCCCACCCTGCCCGCTGACCCCCCAGCCCACCCTGCCCGCTGACCACCCAGCCCGCACTGCCCACTGCCCACCCTGCCCACTGACCCATTTGCCCATCCTACCTGCTGACCACCTTGCTTACTCCGTCCTCTGCCCACCCTGTCGGATGACCGCCCTGCGCAAACCTGCCCACTGCCCACCCTGCCCACCCTGCCTGCTCACCAACTTGCCCACCCTGCCCGCTGACCACCCTGCCGCCTGCCCAACATGCCCGCTGTTCACCTAGCCCGCTCTGCCCACTGCCCACCCTGCCCATCTTGCCTGCTGCCCATCCTTCCCACTGACCACCTTGCCCACTCTGCCCTCTGACCACCTTGCTCATCCTGCTTGCTGCCCGCCCTGTCCACCCTGCCTGCTGCCAGATGTGCCCACCCTGCCCACTGACCACTCTGCCCACTGACCACCTTGCGTACCCTGCCTGCTGCCCACCCTGCCCGCTGACCACCTTGCCCACCCCGCCGTTGCCCTCTCTGAAGTTGCCCACCCTGCCCACTGACCCTGACTCCTGTGTTCTCCCCTGCGCAGGCAGGGTCTGCACTCTGGACGCACCTGACATGGACGCACCCTCCAGCTCAGGGAGGAAGCGCCTCGCCTCTCTCCCTACTGCCACCATCCCCTCCAAGAAGGCCCTGAAAGAGGCCAATGTCTTGCTCATCTCTGACAGTGAGGCAGGAGAGCCAAGCAGTTCCAGCGCCCCAGCCCATGCTTCCAAAGGTACCTTCTCTGGTTCCCGGGGAGGGAGGAGCCAGGCAGCCAGGATGGGGGCAGGATGGTACTTGGGCCCAGGGACCCCCCTCCCCTCTGCCTTCTGGGCCTGAGTTCTGAGGCTCAGCTGACTTTCTGTGGTCTGAGCCAGGAAAGGCTTCTGCAGAGGCAGCCCTGCTCCTGGGGCCTGCTCCCTGGGCTGCTCTCAGCTCAGAACATGCTCCCCAGTTCTGGGTCCACCTTCTGCTGGCAGGCAGGAGGGCTGTCCTCCACAGTGAGTGAACTTGTCAGGGGTGCGGGCCCAAGGAGCATGCCTCACCCCAAAGGAGCCTCCACTTGTGTTTCCATGCAGGATACAATCTGCCGTCTGAGGAGCAACAGCGAGAATGCTCTGAAGAACCAGATTACGTTGATGAAGGGTAATGTGTTTATAGTCACTTTCCCTTGTGTGGTTGGTACTTTGTGAAAAGCGATGGTCTTCTCCGGAGACAGGTGTGGTATGACAAACTCTTGCTTGAGTTGTTCCTTCCAATGCTAGCTTAGTGTGCTACATATCCTCACTCAATTAAGAACTCAGTGTGTTTTCTTCACAGGGGTCAATTAAAGACTATACTGGATGCCTTCCAAGGTAATGCTTCAGGGCGCATTGCATTTTAATAAGTATTCATAATGGGAAACACTAAACTTGGCTTAGAGGGTTGTGTCTACTGCCTTTTTCTAAGGTACATTTGCCACAGAGCTTTACTTTGACTTAGATTTGGCTGCATAGATTTTGCTAGTTGTCCTTTCACCCTAGTACTAGGAGTATCTTGGGCAAATTTTGAAATGAATGATGCTTTTTATTTATACTGTCATTTCTGCTTACGACAGTGCAACATTTATTTTTTTGGATCAACAGTTAAAATTTCTTCAGAAATTTATGTTGAAACCTAAGTCTCTGTTATGTTTTTATTAATACCTAGGTAAGTTAAATTGAAAACCAGCTTTTATGAAAAAGTGTGATGGCAAGATGGTCAGAAACATAGACTGTAATTGTCCTGCATATGGCACTTATGTTAACTGGGTACAGGACAGAACATGTTAGAAAGCTTTCGGTTCTGATTCCTATTTGTGGATCTTTCTTAGAAGGATTTTTTTCTTTAATATTTCTTCTAGTAATTGATAATCAGGGGCTTGATTTGTGAGTTACCTCATAAATTGATTATAATATATGATGAAACAGATTTCAAAACATTTTTGGTAATAAAAATTATAACTACCATTGGCAACTAACTGTTGCTAGTAGATTCCTAATAGAAGATAATTTCAGGGAAGTATTTTTAGAATCACTGAACTCTAGCAATTTCAAGTCTTTTGTAAATGCCATTAAATTTTTTTTAGTGTGCATTTTTTAAAAAGTGTTTAGAAAATGTACCTGAAGAAATGACTATTTCATTAAACTCACCATTATCTTTGGCTTTAGTTTAATTACATTTAAAGTCTTCTGTGACCAAATTATAAGAATGTTTCTCACTTTTCATTTATTTTTATCCCATTTGCAATCTATTTTCCTTTCTTTTACCTTGCCTTTCATTCTATCTTTCTTTCTTTCCTTTGCTTTCTCTGTCTTTCTTTCCACTCTTATTCAGAGCTTTATCACTCTGGGGCATTGTATTTCAGAGGGGAAGGGAGTGGGTTGAGGATGGGAAACACGCTGGCACAGAAGTGCACTGGGGCCGGATGCAAACTGGATGAAGGCCTGACAATGCAGGCACATTCCCATGTGAGCTGTCTAGCCAGCTGTTATCATGTTCTCATATTTATTTATTAAGAGACACACAGGCCAGAATACCACTTCCACCATATACAGTACAAAGGATCAAACTGAGTCACTTCCTCAGCTATACCTTTAGTGATATTAAAAATAGAGTAGTATTGCTTCATTTATCCAGTTCGAGCAGCTATCCATATGAATGTTTTCTTTGATTTTGAATATATTTTCGATTAATTTAAAAAATACCTGTTTTCTCACCAAAATAGTCAAGACTCTGAGACCATTGGCACAGTCTGGAAAATAGCATACTTTGTCTTCACCGTTTTCTTTTCTCAATTAAAAAAAAATGATGTGCACTTGTAAAAAATGAGAATTGAATATCAGTAACTGAAAGATTTTGCAAGAAAGAAGGGGAGTGGATTTTCTTGATTCTTGGTTTGCTGCCTTTTAAAGTCAAGTTTCTTTCACTAGAAACTGAACTCTAACTCTGCCAATATTGTTCTAGATAAGTTTGCAAAAATAATTTCCTACATTGAATCTTAACGGTTGTATTTTTACAATATAGAGGACATGAAGAAGGTTTTTCAAGCAAAGAGGAAAAGATTACGAATGAGTACTGCTGCTTCTGTAAATGCTGTCAATCAGAAAATTGAAAATATTTGGAAAAACCAGGAAAAGCAAAGGTAAACTTTGTTGTATTTTAGGGTCTAAGTGTATACGTAATTTCTTTGTATTTGTAAGTACAGATTAGTTAGGAATGTTGTCTTCTGTTATGGGAGTCTCTAGAGAGAAATAATTCTCAGGTGATAATTTATTAAAGCAAAGAATTTGTTTAATCATATAATCTTATACTTCTTGAGTTGAGTTGTATTATTTTGATGGGGACAAAGATAATTTTTCCTGTTGAAATCATAGTTTAATTTACTTAGTATCAGAAACATGTCCAGTCAGGTGGGCAATATAGATAACCTGGGAGAGTTATGCTTTCTTATGTCCTCGACCCAGGTTCGAGTGTGGTCCCTACCCTACTGGGGCTCTTGGTGCTATAGTGTCTTTCCTTCTCTCCTTCTGTGTCTCTGCTTCTGTATTTCTCTTCTTGTCTGGAAATGTCCACCCAGAGCAGTGAAGATGCAGAGATAATGACAATAACAGAAATGTGCATATTCATTCCTAGACTAAGCTAGCTAAATAAAAGACAAATTAGTTATGATAGCTGACTGTTTGCAATTATGTACAAAAATTCAGTCTTTAATTTAAATATTTTAGAAATGTATTTCTCTTTTTTTGTAATTCATATGATATTATTTTGACGAATGGGGGAAAAGTGAAATAGTCCAGTTTGGAAATCTTTTAAGCGCATGTGATAATCTAATAGAATTAATTCATCTATCACAACCCATTTGTTATTCGGCAAGAAAATTAAAACAAATTAAGGGTAAAATGAATTTTCTTGACAACATTTATGAAAACAGATCTCCCTTAGTTTTCCAGAGCCAGGGCATGTGCGATGGATTTTCTAAACCAGTTGGGAACCACAGCTCCAGGAATGAGAGTCAATCACCCATTTCATATGCTGCTTCCTTCAGATAGTTCTAGTTTATTCTCTCTTTTTTTTAAAAAAAAAAGTATTTTTCAAATAAAAATGGAATTATTTTATGATCCAGCAATACCACTCAAGCATTTATCCAAAGGATGCTCAAATACTAATTCGAAAGGGCCATATGCAGCCCCGTGTTCATAGCCACATTATTCATGATAGCCAAGTAGTGGAAGCAGCCTAGATACCCATCAACAGATGGCTGGCTAAAGAAGTCATGGGATACATAGTCCATGGAGTACTACTATACAATCAAAAAAGATGATATTGTGTTCTTTGAGACAATATAGATGGAAGTGGAGGTGATTATGTTTAGCAACATAAGTAAAGAAATGAAAGAAAACTGCTGGGTGGTTTTACTGTTTCACTCATGTGGAATCGAGAGAACTAATACTCAGGAACTTACAAAAAAAAGAAGCAGGGAAACTATTTCTAAGACTTGAGAGAACTATTGTGGTTATCTTTGGGAGGTGTGGGAGGGTTGGAATACAGAACTCTGGTGGTGAGTGTGGTGTGGAACCATATACTATGATCTTACAATCTTGTAATCTACTATTAATTACAAACTAATAAATAAATAATTTGTTTTATTTTAATGAGTGAGAAAGAAACACACTGAGAAAAATACACAGAGACACAGACCAGAGCACTGCACAGCTCTGGTTTTTGAATATCCAGGGACTAAGCATGGGGCTTTGGAGTCTCAAGCATCAAAGACTTTTTGCATAACCACTGTGCTATCTATCCCACCCCAGACATGATTATCCTCGTCTCCCTTTTGAGGTTGATGGATGCCAAGTTGATTTGTTTGGAATGTGCTCACTGTTTTCTTAGCAATATCAAGTAAATGTTGTGCATTCTTGTGTTTTCCAGACAAAAGCTTTGCCAACAATTCTCTCAGGATTTTCTAGCTTTGTTTCAGGAGTGGACCATCAATGCACAGAAAACCAAAGAAGAAGAAGAAAAACTAGCTGTTGGTACCAGGTTTAGTCTCATAACGAAGTGTCCACACCCCAGTCTCAGTCAGCATGGAGGTCCTGGCCCTGGCTTCAGCCCAGACCTGGCCAGGCTCCCACTCGCCATGCTGACTGGGAGACTGAGCCTGGCCCACATAGTCAGAGGAGCACAGACAGATAGACAGACAAACAGCACACTCCAGCTCCTTCTAGTTGTTGGAGGTGATGCAGGTCCAAGAGACAGAAATGTGCCAGAGTAGAGAGGAGACATTTGTTGGCTTCTGTCTGCAAGTCTGAAAGCTTCACTGCAGGTGCAGCTGGATGGGGCTGGGGAAAGGCGGCTCAGACCAGATGTTCTGTGGGCTCTGACACCCACTCTTTTCTCCATGGGGAAGGGAGTTCAGTCTCCAAGCAGAGGCTGAGCTTCTGGAGAGTCAACTGTTCCCTGGTGAAGTGAGTTGTGTGGGTTCACAGAGTGAGGGGCAAGTACCCCCACAACCTCCCTTTCCACTTGAGGTTCTGTTGAGGAGGGGAGTGAAAGTGTGAGCAGGGAAGCATGCTTGACTCTGGGGATGTCCGGCCCTGGTAGTGTTCAGAGCCCTATGTAAAGCAGAGAGAGCCGCAAACATGGAGCGAGAGGCTGGACATCTGGGTGGTGGGGTCAGGGTGCGGTGCATTGCTCAGTCTGGGTTTTGGAAGACTTCTATTTCAGCAGGATCCTAGCTGCTGACTTGGGGCAGATGATGTGTCTCTGCTTCCATGTCTTCATCCAGAAAGAGGGCAGGATAGCACGACCCAGCCCAGAGGCTTGTTGCAAAGAGAAATCAGTGGCTATAGAATAATTTTATTTAAAATCTTTTAAAGCACCCTGTTCCTGCTTAAGATGGTGGTTATTCGTGTATTAAAGGGATTACAATAGTTGGAGGAGCTGAAGCTAGGATAGGAGCTGACTGGTGAAATTTGGGGAGAAGACAAAGTTATTCCGGAGAGTAGGTCAATGAACTTGAAGACTAGAATATGGGAAGACTTATCTTGTAGATGTTAATTGACTTAAAAAATATTGTTAAATGTTTTGTTAACTGTTAAGTAGTATTATTGCATAGCTTTTAATTATTTCTGGGCCATTTGTTAATTTTGAAACCACATCAAACCTATGTCTTGAATGTGTAAGAGAAAAATATTTCTTAGTTACAAATTAATAATATCATACATTTTTCTTAGTGGTGAGCAGAGCTGTCTAATCTTTGTCATAAACATTAAAACCAAAATTTAAAGAAAAATTATTTTAAACTTAATGTAAAATGATATTTTATGTATTTCATTATAACAATATTTTATTATAGTGGTATTTATTTATTTCATAAAATAATATTTCATGATATTTATCTAAACTTTTTCTTTTTACCCATAGAATTTGATTGTGAAGCAACAAAAAATTTTTCAAGAGAGTAAAGCTATCCAGAAAAGGAGACTGAAACAGGCACATGCTTTATATGAAGAATACTTAAAGGTTTGTTCTCTTGTATTTAATAATACAGTAAACTTTATGTAATTATAATGTCTATTTTGAAATATAATTCAGAAGATTTATAATCTATAGCCAAAGTTATTGCTTATTTATTTTAAGTTTTTAATTATTCCCCTTTAGAAGTAATCTTCCCTTTTCAAATTTATTTTTATTTATATTTATTAAATGGAAATATTGGCAAGACCATAGGATGGCAGGGGTCCAACTCCACACAGTTCCCACCACCAGAGCTCCGTATCCCATCCCCCCCCTTGATAGCTTTCCTATTCTTTATCCCTCTGAGAGCATGGACCCAGGTTCATTATAGGGTGCAGAAGGTGGAAGGTCTGGCTTCTGTAATTCCTTCCTTGCTGAACATGGTTGTTGGCAGGTCAATCCATACTCCCAGACTGTCTCTCTCTTTCCCCAGTAGGGCAGAGCTCTGGGGAAGCGGGGCTCCAGGGCACAATGGTGGGGTCGTCTGCCCAGGGAAGTCAGGTTGACATCATGGTAGCATCTGGAACCTGGTGGCTGAAAAAAGAGTTAACATATAAAGCCATACAAATTGTTGATTAATCATGAACCTAAAGGCTGGAATATTGCAGATGAAGATTTGGGGTTTCTGTTTTGGAATTAGCTAGTAGGTCTATTTTAGGTCTATTCCAAGGGGCCCATGACCCTACTAGTTATTGCCTGAGCCTGACATCTAATATGCAGGTGGACCCAAGTTAATGTCTGGGGAGATGGTGTTATAGTTGGAGAAAGGACTAGAAAGCTCGATCAGGGAAGAGAGTAGCTCCCAAATATGGGGAAATTATATAAATATTGTTAACTGTAAACCCCATCAATTTGACCTGGGGCCCATATTCAGTGCAGGAGCCCATGTAACTTCTGCATCCCAGTAGGTCTGGGCTCACATTCTGTGGTCATGACCAGGAACATTCTAGGCTTCACTGATTTCAGGACCCATACTTCTCGGGTAGTAGGTAGAGTATGTTGTCCAACCTGTACTTCGTCACTGAGCTAGCCCGCCCAGCAACATGTTTCTTTAATTATTACTGTTTGTGTTATCTTTCATTGAATTGTTTGTTTCACTGTGATAAGAATGTAGTATATTCCTCCACAGCATGTAACACAGAACTTATATATAGGACACACTAGATTATTATTTTTAAAAGAGTAAAGATTCAGAACAAGTTTGCTTTTTCATAATATAAAATGATAATATGATAAATTATTTTATTCCCTCAAACAGAATCATTTTAACTAGATTACTAGTCATCAGAAGTACACTGGCATCTGCTGCCTAAAAAGCTTATTAGAGAGTTTTTAAATCATGGAAATTTATGGTATGAGACTATTTCTTTTTTATTTAGCATATAAATTTCATGCTTTATTATGCATTTTATCTATAAGTAAATTTTAATTTTAATTGAGGTAACATTACTTTACAATGCCTTTTGTTTTAAGAGTTCAGAAGCATACTCCTTCAAATGGATGTAGAATGTCCACCACCAAAAAGAGTCCTCCACTACTATGTGCTGACCCTCTAACTTTCCCTCCTACCCACCCTCTCTCCTCTCACAAGTCTGGCTCTGTAGTCAAAGTCCAAGAGCTTGTTTTGTCTGTTCCAGCTATTTTTTTTTTTTACCACATCAGCCTTAACTTTTCATTAACCTACTGTTTTGTGCAAGGAATACTACTCATACCTCTATTACAAAAAACGTTTTAACTCAAATATAGCATTTGGCTTTTTCTTTTTTTAAAATTTTATTTGTTTGTGATTTAATAATGGTCAACAGGATTGTGGGATAAGAGGGGGTACAATTCCATACAGTTCCCACCACCAGAGTTCCATATCCCATCCCCTACACTGGAAGCTTCCCTATTCTTTGTCCCTCTTGGAGGGACCAAAGATCTCTATGGGGTGCAGAAGGTGGGAGGCCTGTCTTCTGTAACTGCTTGCTTCTTCGCTGGACATGGGCATTGACAGGTTGATACATAACCCCAGCCTGTTTCTATCTTTCCCTAGAGGGGTAGGGCTCTGGTGAGGTGGGTGTTTCTTAAGTGGTTATTTTGATTTCCATGTATTAATTATAATACTTTCATTTGGAATATATACCAAGCATGCTCTGTAGAATAGTAATGATTTCTTTTGGAATTGGAATTGTTTACGTTGAGAAAGTGAGATGAAACATGATGTCTTACTAGGGGCCAGGTAGCGGAACATGGGTTAAGCTCACATAGTTCTATGTGCGAGCACCCGCGTTTGAGCCCACACTCCCCACCTTCAGGTGGAGGGAAGCTTCACAAGCAGTGAAGCTGGTCTGCAGGTGTCTGTCTTTCTCTCTTCCTGTCTGTCTCCTCCACCCCTCTCAATTTCTCTCTGTCCTGTCAAATAAAAAATTACAAATAAAAAAGAAAAAAATGGCTTCCAGTGGTTTCATAGAGTTGACACCAAGTTCCAGCAATAACCCTGATAGCAATAAATAAATAAATAAATAAATAAATGTCTTATTACTGAATTAGACTTTTATTTCAGAATGTGGATGACTTAGATGATGCTCAGGAATATTATTTTACTGATCAACATGGAGCTTTCCAAAAAGAAATGGATGCATTTAAAGAAAAAATTCTTACAGAATGTGTAAGTAAAGAAAGCTTACTGTTAAGGGATGATGAGGATATGAGCCACAAGTGTGCGTTTTGATGCGCCAAAATATATGTAACAGCTACTTAATGTGCTAATGTGTAACATTTGTTTTTCTGTTATAGCAAAAACAGGACCTGGCAGTGGTTCAGGCTTCTCTTCAATCTATCCTCTTTTGATGTCTGTGAAGAAAGTACTTGAGTTCAAGTTATCTGTTATAAGCAGAACACTAGCCAGGCTAAATCACATTCCTCTTGTTAAACTTCTTAGTGGAAATCAGTACATCTTGTTTATCATAGCTTCTTGTTGAGTAGAGTACAAGACTCCTTTTCTGTTACAGTGAATCCCAAATAGTTGTGTGATGGGGGAATGTTATGTGCATTGAATTTTCAACCCTTTGTTAGCAATGAACACCTTTGCCCCAAAATACTGTCAGTTAACTTATAACAATAATTGTTTGAATTCTAGGTTTTCCTTTCAGCAACTCTGTATCAGTTCCAAAGACAAATATGAACTTCTTCATTGTTCTTATTTTAGAGAAAATAAAGAATACAAAATATATTGTGACTGTGAATTCTTCTGTATTTTCTTATCAGGTTACAGTGTCAATTCCAATTAAAACAACTTTCAAAAGAAAACATATTCTACTGCTATATTAAGGTTATTAAAAAGAACTTAAGTTTTCATTGTTAGATGAGTTAAATTGCTTAAAATAATCAATGGAACGAAACAGTGTAAACATTTCTGCGCTAATATGTGGATCTGTGAAAATGTTTAGTTGTTGTTGGCTCACTATAAGAATGCATCTGCCCTTATCGGTGACGAAAATGCATTTCATTGCTATACACATACACTGGATTTCTTGCAGTTTTAATGTTTCATATCTTTCTTCAGACATAAATTCCCTGTAAAGTTTAGTTTTAAAGTTTAATGCTCACTAAGTATAGGGATATATGATTATATGTTCATTAAACACCTAAATCATTCTTCTAGTTTTCATTTATTTATTTGTTTATTTATTTATTTTAGATTTAAGAGTTTTATTGAGGTATCCAGAACATTAAGAAAAAATAATTTTGGACCAGATGGTGGCACATCTGGTAGAGCATACACATTTCAGTGCACAAGGAACCAGGTTCAACCTTCTGACTCCCACCTACAGGGAGGAAGTTGCACAAGTGATGAAGCAGTGCTACATGTGTCTCTCCCTCTCTTATTTTATTTTGTTTATTTTTAAAATTCTTTCTTTTTTCTTTTTTACTTTATTTTTTATATTTTTATATTACAGAATTACGTATTAATAGGGGTTTGAATCCACACCATTCCCACCACCAGAGTTCTGAATCTTCACTCTCCCCACTGCAATCCACCACAGTTCCCCTCAGGTTGTAGACATGGGCCAACCATCTTCTCTACAACAATCTGTCCACATTTATACATAGTTGCCCCTTCTTTTTATGATTCAATCCTCTCTTCCCCTCTAAGCCACTCAACATCGGAGCTACCTCCATATGTCCCTCTCATTTTCCTTCTCTCTCTGGGTGCTGATGGAGCTGGAGTGTAGAGTCCTCTTATCTTCATCCTATCACTTCTCCCTTGCTGGGAGTATGGGTCAAGGTTGTTTATGGGGAGCAGAAGGTAGGTGTTCTGGCTTCTGGAGCTGCTTCTCCACTGAGTATGGGCATTAACAGGTCAATCCATACCTCCAGCCTGTTTCTAGCTTTCTCTTGTGGACCAGAGCTCTGGAGATGCGAGGGTCCAGGACACATTGGTGAGGTCATCTGCCCAGAGAAGTCGAGTTAGGGTCATGGTTGCAACTGTAACTTGGTGTCTGGAAGGTGGCATGACCTATGTTGAGACAAGATGGTTAATGAACAGGAACCAAAAAGTAGCATCAGAGCAGATGAGATTAGGTATTTTAGGGTAGAAGAAAGCTAGAACCATTTTAGGCATGGTCTTGGGGGCATAAAACTATAGTAGTTTTGCTTGAGTTTGGTAGCCTGAGGGTGGACAAGAATATTATCTGAGGGAATGTTGTCAGAGTAGAGAAAAGGGCTAGAAAGTTGGATTAGGGAAGGGAGTAGCTCCTATTTTTACTTAAAAAAAAAATCTGTGTCTAAAATCAATTACTTACCTCCATCCACCTACTCCAGGGCCCAAATGTAAATGCATATTTTTATTTGTTGCCAGAGCCTGTATAACTTCTAAGTCCTTATTGGTTTGAGCTTATAGCTCATGGTCACATCTGAGGAACATTGCAGGCTGCACTCATTTCAGGACCAGTATTTTTTTTTTTTTGCCATTCTTTTTTTTTATTATTTTTATTTTTTATTTTTTTAAGAAAGGATTAATTAACAAAACCATAGGGTAGGAGGGGTACAACTCCACACAATTCCCACCGCCCAATCTCCATATCCCACCCCTCCCCCGATAGCTTTCCCATTCTCTATCCCTCTGGGAGCATGGACCCAGGGTAGGACCAGTATTTTTTAAGTGGCAGGGCAGGATACCCCCAGCTTCCCTTCGGAGACTGGGCCTACTTTTAATGTCATTGCTTTATGGTAAAGCCAAGGTCCTGAGAGGGCCCACAAGACACTGTTCCTTATGGAAGCGACCAGCAGTAGCGGAGAGAGGGACCCTTTAGAGGTCAAGGCTCATCATATGTGTATGGGAATCTAAGGATTCCCTAACTAGGGTCCCAGATGATCAGGTGGTGTGATATTGATAAAACACGCCATTAGTAAGTGCGCCAGTCTCTTGCCCTTATCCAACTCTTGTAATCCTTTCTTTATCTGATGATCTTAGAATTTCTCTCAGTTGTTTAGGCATCGAGTGTCATTTGTTGAGCCCAACCAGAGTTAGGTTTTGGGGATCTATCTTCTTTGGACCTTTCTGCTAGGCTGTCCTAATTCGGTCTAAATCCAGTTAAAGAATTTACGATGTCTTCTTTAGGCATTTCAACTATTATTGAGCACTTTGAGCTCTATGATCACCCCTTGTTTATGGATACGTGTACACCTGTATCCAGTACCCTAAACCCTAGCCTAATCTGATATCTATTACTTAGTTAAATTATGTGCCATCTAACTTGGATGTAGGTAGTCCCATGTGTTAGGAAAGATCTCACCAGATTTGAAGAGTTGCGAGGTTGACTTCTCAGGCTGATATCTCTGGTTGTAGTCCACAGTAGGATTTCAATAGCAGCATAATGTGGGATGGCAGCACCAGTAGCGATCTGGTTGAAGTCGACAAAGTTGGTAGGGTGGTAAGGAATCATAGAGAAGGAATTTCAAGAAGTATGGGCATGCCCTAGAGGGACCAGGACTAAGAGAAATGTGAGTCTTAAAAGAGAATTTAAGGGGGTTCTTATAATCTTAGAGTTAAAATATCAATAATTAATTCATCATTATAGCCAGGTTAGTTGGGGGGTTAGTATCTATATTAGTATATGTGACTTCACTATAATTTGAACCCTTTTAGTGGTACCTGAACCTCTTTGTATTTTAAATTCTTACGAGGTCAAAAGGTCTTGACCTGTCTGGCCTAAAGCTATAGTTGATTTAGATATTTGCAGAGCTATATTTTCAGATACATTTTTAGAGATCCATGGACAATATTCCCCATATAAGAGTCTGATCATTTTGCAAATCGAAGATAAATATTAGCAAAAGCTAATATTTGTGCTTAGGGCTACAGTCTAGGCAGTTATGGAATTTGAGATATTAAATATATCCAGCCCCCACATGTTGTATTACTATTGACAGGACTAAATAGTGATAAGACTAGAGTTTCACTAGCAGCTTCACACAATTCCCACCACCAGAACTCTGTATCCCATCCCCTCCACTGATAGCTTTCCTATTCTTTACCCCTCTGGGAGGATGGACCCAAGATCATTGTGGGATACAGAAGGTGGAAGGTCTGGCTTCTGTAATTGCTTCCCCGATGAATAATGGGTGTTGACAGGTGGATCCATACTCCCAGCCTGTCTTTATCTTTCCCTAGTGGGGAAGGGCTCTGGGGAAGCGGAGCTCCAAGGCACATTGGTGGGGTTGTGTGTCCAGGGAAGTTTGGTCGCATCTTGCTAGCATCTGGAACCTTGTGGCTGAAAAGAGAGTTAACATACAAAGCCAAACAAATTGTTGAACAATCATGGACCTAAAGGCTAGAATAGTGCAGATGAAGTGTTGGGGGCATCCTCCATTTTGTAGATAGTTAGTAGTCATATTTTAGTTATATTTCAAAGGGCCTGTAGCTATACTAGTTTGTTTTTGTTTTGTTTTGTTTTTTTTGCATGAGCCTGAAATCTGATATGCAGATAGATCCTAATTATTGTCTGGGGAGATGATGTCATGGCTGGGAAAAGGACCAGAAATCTGGATCAGGGAAGAGAGTAGCTCCCTAATATGGGAAAGGGGTATAAATATTACTGTAAACCCCATCAATCTGATGTAACCTGGGGCCCATAATTAGCTTAGGAGCCTGTGTGACCTCTACATCCTTCTAGATCTGAGCTCACATTCTGTGGTCATGACTAAGCAAGGGCTCTGTCATTGAGCTACACCACCTGCTGCCCACTCCCCAATGACAGCATTCTAAATCCCTACTTAGAACCCTCTAATGTAATAAGAAATTGTTTTCCCTCTCTGTCTTCCCCTCCTCTCTCCATTTCTCTTTGTCCTATCTAACAACGACGGCATCAGTAACAACAGCAATTACTATGGCAACAATAAAAAAGCAACAAGGGCAGCAAAAGAGAAAATAAATATATAAAAAAAGAAATTGTTTCAGAATATGTTCAGAATTTATCAGCCATGTCCTCATTCTGCACTTACAAAATTGTGTGCTACATGTTATTTGAAAGATTCATTAGGAGAGGAGTGACCGCCTCTGTTTAGAATGTACTTAGTGCGCAGTTGTATACAACTGACACTATTTTCTTCTATTAACAGCCCAAATGACTAAATATAAACATGATGTAATTGATTCATTACCTAAAGACAATATTTTGTAAACATTTGGTAAGGCAAATTTTTAAATCACACCTATGTTTATGTTTATATTCTATTTTAAAATGTAAATATTCAGGGGTCGGACGGTAGCACAGCAGGTTAAAGCACATGGCACGAAGCACAATGACAGGCATAAGAATCCTGCTTAGAGCCCCCTGCTCCCCACCTGCAGGGAGGTCACTTCACAGGCAGAAAAGCAAGTCTGCAGGTGTCTATCTTTCTCTCCCCCTCTCTGTCTTCCCCTCCTCTCTAGATTTCTCTCTGTCCTATCCTACAACAATATCAATAACAACTACAATAATAACCACAACAACGATAAAACAAGGACAACAAAAAGGGCAAAAGATAGCCTCCAGGAGCAGTGGATTTGTGGTGCAGGCACGGAGCCCCAGCAATAACCATTGAGGCAAAATAAATAAATAAATAAATGTTTAATATTCACTTCTGTGTAACAAGAAATTCTACACCATAGTTACAGAACAAGTGCCCCTAAAGTAAACCTGGAGATTTGCTTGTCTCTTGAATTGATCAGAGAAATGCCTTTTATTAAATATAAATTATAGAATATCTAATTTGACTTTTAAAATCCCAAAGGGTAGACTGTCATTCATATATCCTACTGTTCCATGATCTTTAAACCTAGTATCGATAGTTCGTTCTAATATTACTTGATTGAATAGTAATGGTATCACAAGACTGCACTAACTCAGTAGCACTTCTCAGTTTGTTGTAACCAACATAAACATATCCCATAATGGGGATGACATTTTTCATATCCTTTGGTGCCTTTTTGTTAGGATGACTCAAACTTTTATGGTGGACAAAGTTCTTACTAGTTTATTTCGCCCGTACTGACTCTGTCTAGGATCTAGGGATGATTCTATCTCCTATGGTGAGTGTGTACACACATAAGCATATATATATGTGAAACCAAGCTCCTAAACTGGTAGAATATCACAAAAACAAAATCCTTCGTGTCCCAGATGCTTCTGTAATCCTTCCACAAACAATCGCCACGTGTCTGCTAAAGATTTTCTAGAAACATAATGGGGCAAAATCTAATAAACACATAAAATTACAAATAAACAATCCACACAAATTTATTTCCAAGTGTTTTATAGACATGTAGAATGCAACTAATTCCTAATAAAATGCATAATCAGAATTTCCAATATCATAAGTTTTTTTTTTCTAGACGAAAGCCAGTTGATTATAAAATCTATTCAGTGAAACAAGTGAGCATGGATGAATCCTGAAAATGAAACCCAAGAGAGGGAACACTGTCTGCAGAGATGAGTCCTTAGTTATCAGACTGAGAGGGGAGGAAGCAGACATTGCATGTCAATGGGACTGCAAAACGGTATGATCCCACTGCAAGACAATTTGACCATAAAGGAATACAGAACTTTTTACCTGTTAATTCCATCATCTGTTTATGAACTCTCATCTCAGAGATTATCAGCAAAATACAAAATGTATTTTATTATTTTCTAATTTAATTAATTAATTATTTTTGTATATATAGAGAGAACTTGAAAGGGGAGGGGGCGATAGAGAGAGAGACAGAGAGACACCTGCAGCCCTGCTTCACCACTAGTGAAGCTTTCCCCCTGCAAGTGGGGACCAGGGTTTTGAACCTGGGTCCTTGTGCACTGTAGTGTGAACATTTAACCAGGTGCATCACCTCCTGGTCCCTAATTTTATTTTTATTAGTAATTTAATGTTAGTTTATAAAATTATAAGATGACAAGGATACAATTACACGCCATTCTCACCATCAAAGTTCCATGTTGCTGTTCCCTCCATCGGAAACAACACTGGTTCTCATAAAGTCACAGATATGGATTGACTATTATTTCTTTTTAAAAAAAAATATTTATTTATTATTTATTCCCTTTTGTTGCCCTTGTTGTTTTATTGTTGTAGTCATGATTGACGTCGTCATTGTTGGACAGGACAGAGAAATGGAGAGAGGAGGACGGGGAGAGAAAGATAGACACCTGCAGACCTGCTCACTGCTTGTAAAGTGACTCCCCTGAAGGTGGGGAGCCGGGGGCTCGAACAAGGATCCTTAGGCCAGTCCACCTGCACTTAACCCACTGCGTTACCGCCCAACTCCCTGACTATTATTTCTATGACCATCTATCTATATTTATATCTATATTTTGCCCATTTTTTCTATGTTCCGCTTTCTCTTCCTAAGTCACACCTACACCTATTGCTACTTCTGAATGTGCTTCTGTTTTTCTCTCTTCTCTTTCTGGGTCCCAATGGAATTGTGTTCCAGAGATCTCTAGACATCTTCCCCTAACATTTCTCCCTGTCTGGGTGTATGGATCAAAATTCTTCTTGGAGTACAGAAGGTGGAAGGTCTCTTACTGCTTCTCTACTGTACATGGGCATTGGCAGGTCGATCCATATTCCCAGCCTGTTCATATCTTTCCTTGGTGGGGTAGGGCTCTGGGGTGGTGAGGTTCTGAAACATCATTGGTGAGGTAGATCGCCCAGGGTGTTCAGGATGGAATCATAGTAGCATACACAACTAGATGTCTGTGGCTTAGTGAGTTTCTTTTCCTTCCTTCCTTCCTTCCTTCCTTCCTTCCTTCCTTCCTTCCTTCCTTCCTTCTCTCTCTCTCTCTCTCTCTCTCTCTCTCTCTCTCTCTCTCTCTCTTTCTTTCTTTCTTATTGTTACCACTTCCTAATTCTAGATTTTTTTATAAGGTGGGAGGTCTGGCTTCTGTAAGTGCTTATTTTTAAAAATTTTCTTTATTGGGGAATTAATGTTTTACATTCAACAGTAAATACAATAATTTCTACATGCATAACATTTCCCAGTTTTCCACATAACAATACAACCCCCACTAGGTCCTTTATCATCCTTTTTGGACCTGTATTCTCACACACACACACACACACACACACACACACACACACACACACACACACACACACAAACCCCAGAGTCTTTTACTTTGTTACAATACGCCAATTCCAGTCCAGGTTCTACTTGTGTTTTCTCTTCTGATCTTGTTTTTCAACTTCGGCCCCAGAGTGAGATCATCCCATATTCATCCTTCTGTTTCTGACTTATTTCACTTAACATGAATTTTTCAAGCTCCATCCAAGATAGGCTGAAAATGGTGAAGCCGCCATTTTTTATAGCTGAGTATTCCATTGTGTATATAGATCACAACTTGCTCATTCACTCATCTATTGTTGGACACCTGGGATGCTTCCAGGTTTCGGCTATTACAAATTGTGCTGCTAAGAACATATGTGTACACAGATCATTTTGGATGGGTGTGTTAGGTTCCTTAGTATATATCCCCATGAGAGGAATTGCAGGATCATAGGGTAGGTCCATTTCTAGCCTTCTGAGAGTTCTCCAGACTGTTCTCCACAGAGGGTGGACCAATTGACATTCCCACCAGCAGTGTAGGAGGCTTCCTTTGACCCCACAACCTCTCTAACATTTGCTGCTGTTACCTTTTCTGATGTACGACATTCTCACAGGAGTGAAGTGATATCTCATTGTTGTCTTTATTTGCATTTCTCTGACAATCAAAGACTTGGGTCATTTTTTTCATGTCTTTCTCAGCCTTTTGGATCTCTTCTATGGTGAATATTCTGTCCATGTCCTTTCCCCATTTTTGGATTTTATTTGTTTTCTTGTTGTTGAGTTTGGCAAGCTCTTTATTTATTTTGGTTATTAAACTCTTGTCTGATGTATAGCATGTAAAGATCTTCTCTCATTCTGTGAGGGGTCTCTTGGTTTAGGGTAGTGGTTTCTTTTGCTGTGCAGAAGCTTTTTAATTTGATGTAGTCCCATAGGTTTATGTTTGCCTTAGTCTTCTTTGTAATTGGATTTGTTTCATTAAAGATGTCTTTAAATTTATGCGAAAAGGAGTTCTGCCAATATTTTCCTCTAAGTATCTGATAGTTTCTGGTTTAATATCCAAGTCCTTGATCCACTTGGAATTGGCTTAGTGAGTTTCTAAAGAGATCCTGGTTAGACTTCATTGAGGTTTTAGGTGATTTTTTTTCTGGTTTTGTTGGAGAGCTTTCTGAAATGCCTCCTACTTCATAGCCACATGCCTCTGGAAGTCTCAATATACTGTATTTTAAAATAGGGTAAGGAATAGCAGGTCTGAAGGACATCTATGACCCATGGAATCATTTGTTCTGGCCTGACTAAGACATCCACAGTCAATAAATGCAGGAGCTTTTTTCATAGAAACATTAAGTGCTAATTTGATAATTTTGTATGGCCCAGAAGTGACATTATAAATACCCAAATTATGTGGTGGAAAACTGAGAATTGTTATGCATGTACAAACTATTGTATTTACTGTCAACTGTAAAACATTAATCACCTAAAAAAGAAATTAAAAAAATAAATAAATACCACCCTTAGGCTAAGGTTATTCATGGGGGCATTGCTTGCTATTTTCATATTAGTAAAACTCTAGAACCTACTGAAATATTTCTCAGCATGTAACTGGTCAGAGAAATCAGAGTAGGGGAGACCTCTGTTCTCTTTACTGTGAAGTGATCCTCTGCGGAACCGTATGAACAAGGCTACCATTTTAGAGTGCAGAGAAGGTGTGTGCCTGTGGAAGCATGTGAGTGAGTTGTGTGTGCACTGAACAGGACACACAGCGTCGGGATGGACAGCATCACAAGCATCTTGAACCCCATCCTGCCATCACGTGGCAGTGTTACTGGGCACCTAGCACACACATAAGGGCACAATTGGAAGGAGGAACCTGGGAAACGTCTTTGGAAGCCTGGACTCTCAACAAGAATGGGGAGACAAGCACCAAGTCAAAAGAAGCAGTGGGGTGGACACAGCAGGGCCTTAGCTGAACTACAGCCCATTTTCCTGGTGCACAGCCTGGTTTATGCTGGCTGTGCTGATATCAGCCCTGCTTTCCTCCACCTGCTCCCCAACACCCTTTCTACCACATGGGAGTCTGTGTTCAGTTTAAATAGACACATCTCCAGAAAAGACACACCGGTGACTGATAGACACTTGAGAAATGCTCACCTTCACTAATTATCAGGAAATACAAAAAAAAAAAAAAACACACACACAAAAAAGCTACAATAAGAAATTATCTCATACTTGTAAGGATGACTATTATGCAAAACCCAAGAAGTAGCAAGAGTTGGAAAAGATGTGATCCTTTGGATACTGCTACGGGGAATGTAAAGTGGTGCAGACATTTTGCAAAGCAATATGGACATGATACAAAAAAATAAAAGCAGAGACTTCATAAAATTCAGTTATCCATCTTCAGGGTATTTCCCCCTTAAATACAAAAACACTCATTTAAAATATGTGTTGGGGGGAATGACTGAGGAGACAGCACAATGATTATGCAAAAGACTTTCACACTTGAGGTTCTGAGGTCCCAGGTTCAGTCCCCAGCACCACCATTAACCAGAACTACTGAATAGTGCTCTGATCTCTCTCTCTCTCTCTCAATAAGTAAAATTTTTTATAAATGTCTGCACTCATACTTATTCAACATTATTTACAACCAAAAGAACTAGAAACTACCGAAGTGCCCGTGGAATGGACTTACATGGAGCCATGCTAAGTGAAATTAGTCAGGGGGAGAAAGATAAAATGCATATAACTTCACTCATGTGGTAGATAGAGGAAATGAAATAAGCTAAATAAACCACTAATGTTCGGATTAGAAGACCAATTAGTGGTTACCACAAGAGTGGGAGGAGGCCAGGAACTTTAGGGACATAAATCAGGACAAAGGATACATGCATGGTGATGTACAGCTGAAGTCTACATAGCTGCAACTAAAAACTCTTAAAGCCGGTGTAGTGAAAGTAACAGGCTGAGACATTTGCACCCCTACTCAATCCTGCCCACACACTAGAAAGCCATGTAGAGACACAGAGGATCTCCCCACATGCCATGGAAGCAATGGGAAAAACAAAAAGTAATCTGTGACATTTTTGCCAAAGATTTGAGGCGGAAGCTGATGAAGCCTCAACTCTTGTCAGTTCAGAGTAAATACTGAGAGGATATGTCATGAAACACAACAGAAGTTTCTGGGCCCAGCACGCTTCCCCTGCACAACTCTGCTTTACACACAACAAAAGTTTAATGAACAAAACAATGATTTTGTTTCTTCAGCAAATAAGTGACAAACAAAATGGAAGTAGACACTGATGTGATCAAAGTACATATATAAAACATTTATCAAAGAAATGCAGTCTGGAAAGTCAGTTCAAATTCTGATTCACACAAATCAATGTTGAAGGCATTGCAATAATTAAAGAAATCTATTAACTAGATATTTGATAATGCTAATGAATTTCTTATTTTATGTGTATTTATGATGTTTTTATATCATAGTGTTGGTTATAAATAAACAATATCTCAGATTTGCTTCCAAATAGTCAAGGAAAAAGAGGAACAATGGCAGACATTGAGAGTATAATATATAAAATTGGATGCACTGTATTTGATGATGGGTTAAATTGAACCATGAATGCATGGAGGTAATTATACTGCTTGTATAATGGTATAATAGTTATACTTTTGTATATGTTTCACAAATAATACTCTAATTTCCTTATTCTGTACATTCAAAACCTTAGCCAACATCCCAGTCTTTCTCTGCTCTTTTCACATGGTTATCTGGCATAATATATGAGCTTTAGAATCAGACAAATGAGAATCAAATAATAGGTGATCTGAAACACATTACTTAGCTGGAATTCAGTGTCCTTTTCTGTAAGGGAAGGATAACCCCATCTTTTCTTATGAAATTGATATAAAGATATACTATTTACTCAGTAATGAGTTATTATCCTTTGATCAGTCCCTAGTCTATTATCTGGAGCATGGTCGGTGCTCACGAGTCTTTATTACAGTTCTGATTCATTATGGGTCAATTATCATCATATTTTACATTGAATGCCTCCTTGCTTTGCCTTTTGTTGTTATTTCTTTTGCCTCCTATGGATAATACCTATCTTCTCAATCTTGAGAAAACAAGTTGAGTCTACAAATCTAGCACTTTTTCCTCCTACTCCACCAAAAAAACCCTCAATTCTGTTCATATTCATAGCGACTAAAGACTTATCCCCACATCTCTGGTCCTGTATCCAAGTGCCCTTCAGCTAGTTTAACCCCACTGCCCATATACTCCAAAGGCAAAGTGACTATAAAAATACTTGAAAGAGGAATAAAGAACAGGAAAAACAATAAAACAAAGTTATCCTCTTCAAGGACTGGTAGGTATGAATCTTCCTTCATTTGAGTTTCTCATCAGGAAATTAAAGGAAAGAATGTGGCCCCAGCCTGCACAGTGTCTAGAGCATTGACCTTAAAAGAATGAGATCCTGAGTTCAATTCCCACTGTTGTGGGTGCCAGATTGATGCTCGCATGCCCCTCCGCAACCTCTGCTAATAAAATAAAATAAAAAGGAAACCAGCTTTCTTGTCTCTAGTCATGATGTTCTAAGCTATGGCATTGAATACACGCTTTCTAAAGTATCTAGTTTCCAGTGTCAATGCCTTTGCCAGGGCAAATGAGATTAAACATCTTGAGTGATACTAAGCATGCTTCTTAGATCACTGGTATCTGCATATAAAAAGCAGGTGAGAAAGAGAAGAGGCTATTTTATAAGGATGCCAAAAATACAAGGATGCTGAGAGGCTCTGCTTCATGAGCACCGTGTGGTGGGTTTTAGAGGACTGCCAAAGAGCATGCCAAACTGTAGTCTGCGCACCTCTGAAAGCATCAGTCTGAATGAATCACAGGAAGACTTGATTTACCAAGAGGTGATACTGCTTAATTCATTCACAGAGGCTCAAATGTGCACTACCATTTCTTCATAGTCATCATTCCCTTCCACATTGCTAAATTGCTAAATTGCTAATGCAGTTGAGTGCACATGTTACCATGTGCAAGGATCCGGGTTCAACCCGCCCTCCCCACCTGCAGGGGGGAAGTGCCATGAGCAGGGCTGCAGGTGTCTTTCTCTATCTCCCTCCTCTATCTGCCTTTTTAAAGTCTCTGCCTTATCAAATAAAATAATACCTTTTATAAATATTTTATTTATTTATTAATGAGAAACACAGGAGGAGAGAGAAAGAACCAAGCATCACCCTGGTACATGTGCTGCCAGGGATTGAACTTAGGACTTCATGCTTGAGAGTCTGATACTTTATCCACTGTGCCACCTCCCAAACCACACAATACTTTTTTTTTAATTAGGGCATTAATGTTTTACATTCAACAGTAAATACAATAGTTGAAAGATGTAAAAACAAACAAATGAACAAAAAAAAAAAAACTCTAATGCAAAGGAATGGAATTTTGTATGGAATTGGGGTTTTGCCACCTCCCGAACCACACAATAATTTTTTTTTTTAATTGGGGCATTGATGTTTTACATTCAACAGTAAATACAGTAGTTGAAAGATGTAAAAATAAACAAATGAGCAAAAAAACTCTAATGCAGAGGAATGGAATTTTGTATGGAATAGGGGTTTTCCACCTAAAGCCTGTATTATAAGGAAATGCATCACATAAAAAGTAAGGTTATTAATTATCAGTTTAATCAGTGATTTGTTTCATGATATTCTATATATTCCTCTTTTGAAGCATATTTATCTATTTATTTTTGGATAGAGACAGACAAATTGAGAGAGAAGTCAGAGATAGGGAGAAAGAGACACATCTGCCACCTGCAATACTGACAGCCGGTGAAGCTCCCTCTCCTGCATGTGGGGATTGCAGGATTGAATCCAGGTCCATGCACACATAATATGTGCTCAGCCACCACTCAGCCCTCCAACGTGCTCTTCAAAGTGATCGTTATTTTACCCTTTTGCTGTAAGCAATTCTTCAACATTGAAAATCACCTTCCTAAAAATGACTGTAGAAAAGGCCTGTGCGTTTCTAACATATGGGAATATCAAGTGTGCTACCCTTTTCCCCAGCTGTAAAAGTAAGGGAGTTTTCACTTAGCACTTTCCACTGTCTTTTACTATAGTTGCTCTCAGGAAGAATTATCAAAGGAGAGATGATGGGAATGATTCTTCTACTGTCATGTTTACACCACCATGTACGATAAGAATTTCAAGTAAAACCAGTGGGATCCCATTCTTAGTATTTGATTTTAAGTGTTACCAAACTCCTGTGAAGAAGGAGCCTTGAAAAGAAACTGGGGCATGCTACTGAGGAGGACATCTGTGTTCAGGGAGCTGTCCAGATCCGCCCCTATCCACAGACTCTGACTATGGGACTTCACCAGGGCCTCCCGTCCTTCACACCCCTACTTCCACCACTCATCACACACCCATTTCTTCATCCCCCCCCTCCCGCACATGAAGACACACACGAGCAGACACACTACTTGTACATGAAAGTTACTAGTCACCAGTGGCTTCTAAGCCTCAGGCCATCTCTCAGGGGCTAGATCTGATTCTTCACAAAGAATTCACAAAGAGGCTGGAGCTCTCTGGCCTTACCCTGAGTTCCTGATTTCACATTTCCTCAATCAAGTGTTAGAGATATCTCTGGAGCCCTCTATTGGTCTTACTCTGACTCTTTCTATCCAGTCCTTTATTCATCCTATTATGCTCATGCAGTGCTGACCGCCAGGCTTTCTCATATTTATTGGAAGGAGCTAGGAAAGCCAGAAGTATTTTTTTTTCTCTTGAGCTCACTTGAAGCAATCTTTCTTTTGCCCTTATGCATGTGTAAACCATCCTGAAGGACCATGGGATGATAATGCAGATGCAGGCTTGAGGGATGATGAGGGACTTGAAGAAAAGTGATGCCGACTGAGGAGAAAGTTTGTGCTGGACCAAGATGGGAGGGTTTTGTCAGGCTAGTCAATGAGGAGGTGGGGGGAGGGAGAGGAGGAGGAGGAGAAAAAAGGAGAAGACAGTTTTGATCTCACTTTGTCATTGCCTCTGGACCTGTGTTAACAGGTGGTCCGTTGTTACATAGCTGTGCCAGGGTCTTGTGGTTTCTTGGTGACCTTTACCATATTAAACCTTTCCAGGACCCAGGTCAGGCATCCTGGTCCTCATCTGATTCTAGAGATGTACAACAGTAAGTTTCTCTTTTGTGTTCTGGGTGGTGGCACAGTGGGTAAAGCACTGGACTCTCAGGCATGAGTTCGACCCATGGCAGCACATGCATGAGAGAGAGAGACAGAGAGAGAGAGAGAGAGAGAAAGATCAGACTTTTGCACCATTCATGGATTACCCTTGTGCTGTCCACAAGGGTTCCAAGGTACTAAACTTGATACAGGACCTCACACATGGTATTACATGTGCTGCTCAAGAGCAGACAGTTTATGACTTACCTGGGTCCTTCAGCGAAATTGTGCAGGACCATTCATTCAAAGTGTTTGGGGTCTGCAAATATCTCATATCCAGGAGTCAGTTGAGTGGTACTCAATCTTTTGACTCAATTTAGACCCAGAACTCTCCTACTTAAACAGGTGAAGTAGAATTTTATCTTTTCCATCTATTTGAATTCTGTAATTATCAGGATCAAGTATCCGACACCAGAGCTCTCCACAGTTCCTGTTTTGATCAGTACTTTGACTCTGCTGTCTGTCACAGCAACTGTCTTCACCCTGCCTTTGATAATTACGTACTGCCTCTGGCTCCTGCTGTCCTGTGATCCAATTATCCCCCTTGCATTTAAGTTTCCTGCTTCAGTGACAGTAGTTCCCACTGTCATTTTTCACTAACACTGAAGAGAGACTACTTGGTTTCAAAGACAGTGGATTTCTCTCACAAATGCACTTAGCACAGTTGGTGTGTAATGTGTAACATCTGGACTCTCCCAAGAAGGATAAGTAGGTTTTGTATTACAAATCCCCACTATTAATCCTATACCCTTAAGTCTTTGGTTCCCTTCTTCCATAGTATGCTAAGACAACCCTGACATTTCAACTGTATTTAATCTAGGGCATCTGTTGTTTCATCATTCATCCAACCAACAAACTAAACTGCTACAGGCCTTTCTGTATCCCAGATAGTAACAGTAAATGCTAAATATCTGCTCGGTTAGCCAAATGAGTAAGTTGGGGCAGCTGCATCTTTATGTTCCTTCTACCATTATCTCACTCTGGTAATATCTCCACACAAACTCTCTGGGTTTCCAGCTGTACAAAATGGAAAAATCATGTAGCTTTCTTTCTTTCTTCTTTCCTTCCTTCCTTTATCTCTTTCTTCTTTTTTTATAATTAATGCATATGCTCACAGCAGTGCTGTGGGGATTTCAGTCTTATTACTTCTGTAGGAGCAAAGAGGGTGGTGAAGATTGTTTCTGAGCAGAGTCAGGAGTATCTTAACAAGGCAAGTACCTCAGAGAATCCTCCTACAGAGATTCCTCTGGAAGGAGAATCAGCATAACTTAGACATTGATTATGATTGTGATCATCAGGATAATCATATATGTCTCCAACCAGTCTTCAGAACTTCTTTCAGTCCTTCCCACTCAATGACCTACTAACAGACTTCACAAGGTTGAGAATCCAGTTTCTGTTGTAATTCACTCACTTTCACATGGTCACTGGGTTTCGTTCTTACTAATGTCACTTCTTTTTAAAAATATTTATATTTATATTTTATATATTTATTTTAGATACAGACTTATATTGAGAAGGAAGGGGAAACAGGGAGAGGAAGGGATGGAAGGAGAGAGGGGTGGAGGAGGGAGACCTGCAGCATTGTTTCACTGCTTATGAAGTTTTCCCCTTGCAGGTTGGGACCAGGGGCTTGAATCCAGGTCCTTATGTACTGTAATATATACACTCAACCAGGCGTACCACCACCCAGCCCACACCAATCTTAGTTCAAAGTATCAAAAAGAAAGAGAGTCTTTGGAGGTCTTCAGAAAAGTTTGAGGTCATTTATGTACGACCTGAGCCAAGGATTTGAAACTATGGTCTCATGTATGTTTGTTTTCTTCTCTCCCCTTTGACTGTTTGGAGCAAAGAGACATTTTCATGATACTCATTAGTTTGATGAGAATGGTGAGAGAGATCAGACATATGGTCTCTCAGCCACTCGCTTCTTAGTAGTATTTGCAGGTGATATTTTCCTTGTCTTAATGGCAGTTGATGCCATGGATTTCTGGTGTTCTTTTAATCAATAAAGACTGAATTGCTAGTGACTTTAAATCTAGTTGAAGTAGAGAAGAAGTTCCAGGAACCCCAGAACCAATTCAGAAAACTCATCCTTAGGATTTTGTTCCCCAAGAATCAGTTTTGACACCAAAGCTGGTATTAGAATGTTGTAGAGTCAAAAAAGATATGTGTGGAATATGTGTGTATGCTTACACAGGTGGTCAGACAGTTTGTTGGTAAGTTGATGAATTGTTTGACTTAACAAAGAGGGTCTACATACCTTTTTTTCTGTAGGAACTTACCACTAGTTACTTAGAATCAACCAGTGGTAACTAAACTAACTTGGTGAAGCATGACAGTCTCACAGGAGTAAAGCAGTATTTCATTGTGTCTGTATTTGTATTTCTCAGATAATCAGTGTCTTCACTGCATGGGAACCTTCTCCCCCTGTTGGTGGGAAGTAGGGGCCTCTGTCTTGGTGCATGGTAATGTGTGCACTCTACCAGGTGCACTATCGTTGGGCCCTGAATTTGTCATTTGTAGTTGGTATATTAGTTCCACAGATGGGTAATGGTACGTAGGTAATATATGCAATAGAAAGTATCAGAAAGATCTACAATGATTATTTATTGATAGGATGATGTAGGAAAATCCTTCTTAATTTGAAGTATGTATTCCTATGGGAATTATAGTTTGATACTGGAACTAACTTTTGCCACATCAATAACAAAATTGCTAGAGTTAAGTGAAAGATTTGTATACTGAAAATTATGAGTCACTACTCAAGGAAATTGAAAAAGACACAAATAGGTGGAAAGATATTCCATGTTCATGGATTGGAAGAATTGACGCCATCAAAATAAATATACTACCCAGAGCCATATACAGATTTAATGCTATCCCCACCAAGAGCCCAACCACATTTTTTAGGAGAATAGAAGAAATGCTACAGATGTTTATCTGGAACCAGAAAAGTCCTGGAATTGCCAAAACAACCTTGAGAAGAAAGAACAGAACCAGAGGCATCACACTCCCAGATCTCCAATTGTATTATAGGGCCATTGTCCTCAAAACTCCTTGGTACTGGAACTTGAATAGACACACTGACCAGTGGAAAAGAATTGAGAGCCCAGAAGTAAGCCCCCACACCTATGGACATCTAATCTTTGACAAAGATGCCCAGACTATTAAATGGGGGAAAGCAGAGTCTCTTGAAGAAATGGTGTTGGAAAAAATGGGTTGAAACATCCAGAAGAATGAAACTGAACCACTATATTTTAGCAAATACAAAAGTAAATTCCATGTGGATCAAGGACTTGGATGTTAGACCAGAAACTATCAGATACTTAGAGGAAAATATTGGCAGAACTCTTTTCCACGTAAATTTTAAAGGCATCTTCAATGAAACGAGTCCAGTTACAAAGAAGACAAAGGCAAGTATAAACCTATGGGACTACATCAAATTAAAAAGCTTCTACACAGCAAAAGAAACCACTACCCAAACCAAGAGACCCCTCATAGAACAGGAGAAGATCTTTACATGCCATACATCAGACAAGAGTTTAATAACCAAAATATATAAAGAGCTTGCCAAACTCAACCACAAGAAAACAAATAACCCCATCCAAAAATGGGGAGAGGACATGGACAAAATAGTCATCACAGAAGAGATCCAAAAGGCTGAGAAAGACATGAAAAAATGATCCAAGTCTTTGATAGTCAGAGAAATGTAAATAAAGACAACAATGAGATACCACTTCACTCCTGTGAGAATGTCATACATCAGAAAAGGTAACAGCAGCAAATGCTAGAGAGATTGTGAGGTTAAAGGAACCCTCTTGTACTGCTGGTTGGAATGTAAATTGATCCAGCCTCTGTGGAGAACAGTCTGGAGAGCTCTTAGAAGGCCAAAAATGGACCTACCCTATGATCCTGCAATTCCTCTCCTGGGGATATATCCTAAGGAACCTAACACACCCATCCAAAAAGATCTGTGTACACATGTTCTCAGCAGCACAATTTGTAATAGCCAAAACCTGGAAGCAACCCAGGTGTCCAACAACAGCTGAGTGGCTGAGCAAGTGGTGGTATATACACACAATGGAATACTACACAACTATTAAAAGTGGTGACTTCACCATTTTCAGCCCATCTTGGATGGAGCTTGAAAAATTCATGTTAAGTGAAATAAGTCAGAAACAGAAGGATGAATATGGGATGATCTCACTCTGGGGCCAAAGTTGAAAAACAAGATCAGAAGAGAAAACAAAAGTAGAACCTAAACTGGAATTGGCATGTTGCACCAAAGTAAAAGACTCTGGGGTGGGTGGGTGGGAGAATATAGGTCCAAAAAGGATGACGGAGGACCAAGTGGGGGTTGTATTGTTATATGGAAAACTGGGAAATGTTATGCATGGAAAACTATTGTATTTACTCTCGAATGTAAAACATTAATCCTCAAATAAAGAAATTAAAAAAAAGAAATCTGATGAAAGTTTGATGGTTCTGCTTCTGTATGTAACTTTCTCTCTTTCCTCAGCAGCCTGCAATACATTTTCCTTGTCCTTGGTTTTGGACAGTTTTACAATGAGGTGTCTTTTTGTTTGTTAGTTTGGATTAAAGAATTCAGGTGTGCATTCACCTTATCTATACTTTGAACATTGCTCAGCTATGGAAATTTTTCTGCTATAATTTCTTTGAATATGCTCTCTATTCCTCTCTCTCTTTCTTCTTCATCAGGGATCCTAGCAACTCTGATGTTTGTCTTTCTGATGGACTCCACTATTTCATAGAGAAGTGCTTCATTTTTCCTAATCCTTTCCTATAGGAGAGCTTTAAATTCAGATAGTGAGGTGGTTGTGTCTTCTAGCATTGATAGTCTCTTCTCCACCTAGTTTATTCTACTTAGGAGACTTTTTACCTCAGCCTGAAATGTAAAGTGTCCTTTATGTCCTTCAGTTGTTTTTGGAGTTTTTTTTTTTTCTGTAGTTTGCAATTCTTCAATAAAGTCATCACTGAATTCTTGAATCTTAAGTTTATTTTATCTAATTTATTTTATAGTTTTCTGAACTCTATTTCTATATTTTTTCTAGATCTGTGTAGGTCTGATCATTTGAGGATTCTGTTATTGTTGTCTGCATTTCTGAGTTTCTGCATTTAGTATGGTTTTCAATGTTGTGCCATCAAGAGGCGCTGTGGCTCAGGTGTTGGATCTCCGTGTTTATATATATTGGTGGGGGAGGGGAGATTTTACTTTGTGTCACCAGGCTAGTTTACAGTCTTTGATATCAGTATAGGTCTCCCTGCTGTTGTTTAGCCTTTGGGGGGGGTAAGGGTGGGGGTGGTTAACAACCCTAGAAAATTCCTTTCTCCTTAGTGTTCAAGGAAAAAGCAAGTGCTATGGCCCCCCAAACTCCCTGCCTTTCTTACCACTGAGCATGGCTTCATAAGTTCTGAGAGCTTCTAGTTCACTCCTGACCAGGCTTGTCTGTACCTACTTGTGGCTTAGTGAATTACTTAAGGAGTTAAACTTGTAAATTGGTGAGACTTTAGTCTCTCTTTTTTTATTATTAAAAAAACAGTTGTTGCTTTAATTCAGTTCTCCAGAGTACCAGGCCTCAGCCATTAATTCCTAGCCATACCACTGGAAGCTGGCAGGAATTTCTTTTTCTAGTTGGCTGTGGGAGCCTGAGCCAGTTATAGCACCTTAATCTTACCAATATTTTTTCTTAAACACTAGTGGGTTATTGTGGTAATATACTGTTGCCCCTGAGTTCATGGGCTAAGCATACAGGTCTATTTTCTTTTTTAAAAAAAATATTTATTTTATTTATTTATTCCCTTTTGTTGCCCTTGTTGTTTTATTGTTGTAGTTATTATTGTTGTTGTCGTTGTTGGATAGGACAGAGAGAAATGGAGAAAGGAGGGGAAGACAGAGAGGGGAGAGAAAGATAGACACCTGCAGACTTGCTTCACTGCCTGTGAAGCGACTCCCCTGCAGTTGGGGAGCCGGGGTTCGAACCGGGATCCTTATGCCGGTCCTTGTGCTTTGCGACAGGTCTATTTTCTTGCTGCCTGCATGTGCTCTATTGGGATATTCCCAATTTGGCACCAGCTATCACTGAATATGACTTTTTGAGTTTTGAGAATCACTCCTTCACCCATTTTCCATCCATGAGCTATATGTCTCTTTACTCACTTGTAGCTTGGTGAGTTGCTAAAGAAATACTGGTTTTATTTTGTTGAGCTTTCAGGTGATTTTCATTGCTTTTCCTAGTTGATCAGGGAAGGCAAAGTCAGTCTGCTGTTACTCCATAGCCACACCTCTGAAAACCTCCTATATTTTTAATCTTCATTTTTGAAAGCTTTCATTTAATTGACATTGACTTATTACATCATATAGGCTCATGATGTACATAATTATAAGTAAAAGTCAATATATACTGTAATCTGTTCATCTCTTTTTGTCCTCTTCCTTCTCTCCTAGCAAGTACTAGTTTTATTTCATAGTATAAAATTTTCTTTTTATTCAACATAGTTTATTAATTTATTTTGTTTTTAATGTATCATATATTATATGAATAGAATAATGTTTTTTTTTTACTTTCACTATCTGGCTTATTTCACTAAGCATAATATCCCCTAAGTCTATCCATATTGTTGTAAATGACAGAATTCCATATATATATATATATATATATATATATATATATTCATCTCATCTATCAATAGATAATTTTTTTTGTTTTTAACCCCTGGATAATAATGTGATTAACATGAGTTGTATATATCTTTTCAAATTAGGATTTTTGCATTTTTATATAGCCACCAATGAATTCACCACTCTTGGTGGCCAATTTTCCCTTTTATTTTTTTTTATTTGATAAGACAGAGATAACTTGAGAAGGGAAGAGGATGGATGGAGAGAGAGAGAGAGAGAGAGAGAGGGAGCGCTACATACCTGCTTTCACACTTTTGAAGCTCCCCTACCTCCCACGCCCCCAGCAGAAGAGGATCGGAGCATAATTTTGCATTTTTCTTATAAATTCCCAGAAGGAGATTAACTGTAATACGGTCGGTCCCTTCCTTCTTTCCTTCCTTCCTTCCTTCCTTCCTTCCTTTCTTTCCTTCTTTCTTTCCTTCTTTCTTTCTCTCTTTCCAGCAGGGTTATTACTGGGGATTGTTTCTGGCACTATGATTGCACTACTCCTGGTGGAAATTTTTTTTCTTTTTTAATTTTTTAATCTTTATTTATTGGATAGACACAGCCAGAAATTGAGATGGGAGGGGGTGAGAGAGAGAGAGAGGGAGAGAGAGAGAGAGAGAGAGAGAGAGAGAGACATAAAGACACCTGCAGCACTGCTTCACCACCCGTGAAGCTTTCCTCCTGCAGATGGGGACCAGAGACTCGAACCTGAGTCCTTGCGCACTGTAACATGTGTGCTCAGCCAGGTACACCACCACCCGCCCCCTTCCTTTCTTCCTTTTTTTTCATTCTAATTTTTTATTAGATATGACAGATAGAAATTGAGAGAGGATGGGTGGAGAGATAAAGAGAGAGTGAGAAAATAAGTCACCTGCAGACCTGCTTCACCACTTGTGAAGCAAACCCCCTGCAACTGGGGAATGGGGACTTGAACCCAAGTTCTTGGTAGTATATGAACTTTACTGAGTGTGCCACTGCCCAGCCCTCTAATATGGAATTTCCCTTGTTAAACTTTTGAGGATTCCTCCTATTTCTGTTCTTGGTGACTGCACCATTTACATTCCCATCAATAGTGGACAAGGGTTCCCCACTATATCTGCATGTTTTCTAACACTTGCTGATTCCTTTCTTCAGAGGATGGGGATTCTCACAGTGTGAGATTTTGTTTTGATTCCCATTTCTGTAACAACAAGAGTTGATAATTTTTTTCTTGTAACTGTTGGTCATCTACATGCCTTTTTGGGAAAGTGTCTGTTCAGATCCTCTGTACATTTTTGATAGTGCTGTTTGTCTTTGTTGTTAAATTTTATGAAATATATATATGTATATATAATATTGATTATTGACCCTTAGTATGATGTATGATCTGAAACTGTTATCTCTCATTCATTAGAATGCCTTTTGTTTTGGTGAGAGCTATTTCATTATGCAGAAGTGTTTCCGTTTGATATAGTCCTATTTGTCCATTGTTGCTTTTTCCCCCTTGCTGCAGGGTTGAATAGCCAAAGCTATCTCTAAGGCCTATGTTATGTCAAAGAGTAGATTGCCTACATTTTCTTCTATGTATTCATATATTATATTCAAATCTTTAATCTATTTTGAATTTTCCATGTGTGCATTGTGTTAGTAAAGTTATTCTATTCTTTTTTTTTTAATTGTCACCACAGTTATCATTGGAGCTCTGTGTCTGCCTGACAAATCTACCATTCCAGGTAGCCATTTTTTCTTTTTCTTTTTCTTTTTCTTTTTCTTTTTCTTTGATAGGACAGAGAGAAATTGAGAGGGAAGAGAGGGAAAGAGAGAAAAAGAAACACCTGCAGGCCTGATTCACCACTCTTGAAGCTCCCTCTGCAGATGGGGATCAGGGGCCTGAACCCGGGTCCTTGCACATGGTAATGTGTACACTCAACCAGGTCTACTACCACTAGGCCTATCACTTTATTTTGTATGATATTCTTTGAATTTCTTAATGGGCTAAAATGTTCATGTGATGCTGGGAAATGTACCCAGAGCAGCAAACACGGATGTTGTTTGAAGTTGCTTTGTAACTCATTGTTTAGGTTTTATATATTGTTTCTTTTTCAGATGATCAGGTAGATAGATAGACAGACAGACAGGACAGACATCACCAAAGTTTCCTTCAATGTGGCAGTGGCCAGGCTTGAACCTGGGTTGTGTACATGGCAAGGCAACATACTGTGAAAGTGAGCTTTTTCACCAGTTCTAGACCTTATATGAGACACACACAGAGAGAGAGAGAGAGAGAGAGAGAGGGAGGACACTAAGTAGCACTCCACAACTCACAACTCATGGGGTTTTCTTGTGGCTCTCCATAGTGTTGAGGGTTAACTTGAACAATTTACCCACACTGGCACAACATATGAAGGCTGACCACACACGAGAAATTTCTGGTTTTGTATTCTCATGTCTTGTTTTCATGATAGTATACATTTTCTACTGTATACTTCTTTTCTGTCTCTCATTCTCATGACCTGCTTTTACAACGTATATTTAACCAGGCAGAACACCAAGGAAAACTTTCATCATCTCCAAAGAAGTGGATCCCCAATCACGGTACAGATACCTTGCAAAATAAATCAGAAATAGACACGGGAAATACCACTGTGAAGCAACTATAAGATCCTATATGAACACCACGTTTTCTCTCTCTTGACAGTTGACTTCTCTCTGCCTTCTGTACCTCCCTTGTCACTGTATTTCTAGTGTTTATGCCTCTACTCCTTTCCATGCTTTGGTTGTTGTAAATTCTTTTGCAGCGCCTGCACCAACAGCCTTATCTTTGCATGTCCGCCCACACCACCCTGTCACATAGGCAACACCAATTTTGAAGGGATCTTCCATTCTCCACCTGTACTGTTGACTTGTTTGTTGTAAATGATGTCTATTTGTGGGGGCTTATTGCTGAGCTCTCCCCATTGCTTGTCTCAAGCACTTATGCAGGTAGAGGAAGTACTGGAAGACCAAGAAGGAGTTTTGATGGTACGATGGACAAGGGCCTGGGGCTGTCATGACTTTCAGTGAATTTCTTCCGAAAACAAACTAGTAATAGGTCTTCATTGTTCGTTATTGTGAATAGGTAAGACCAGTAGGAGTGCGTGTGTGTGAGCCTCTGACTATTATCCTCCTGTTTTAAAATTTGATTTTAGCATATCAACTGTGTCATGCTAAACAGTTCCTATAGGTCAAGCACTAAGAATTATTATTCTTGCCCAAGACAGTTCATCATTTTAGCTGACCCTATGTCTCGCCAGTCGTGCTGAGCGTCCTGTTCCTTTAGGGCCACCTACGAAGTGAAGAATAGGTGTGGAAAGTTCACAGTTTACAACAATAAAGCACTAGTTCTTATTAAAGGAGTGAATGATCGGTATGTTTTGAAATATTTAAGTAATTCAGTAGACATTATCAGAGAAAATCAAATAAGAAGCTAGTGGCAATCATAGCAGCCAGTGGTGCCTCAGCCTGAATCTCATTCCTCTCAACCCTAAAGTACTCTGGTTCAGATACAAAACAGGAGCACACAGACTCTGAGTGCCACTTCGGAAAGGAGGAAAGAGGAGAACTGGAGAAAAACCCAATAAGTGATGTCAGAAGGATAAAATCCACCACCATCACTCCACTGTTTCTCTTGCCAAGGCAAGAAATTATGAGTGAAAATACATAGCAATGATTATTAAATTAGCAATGCAACAGTAGCTAGAACACAAAATCAACAACCTCAAAATGTTTCTGAAAACCTGTGTTTATTGCAGCACTAGCCACACTAGCCATGATATAGAAACAACCCGAGTGACCAAGGACAGAGGAGCAGATACAGAAGCTATGGTCTAGATTCTCCACGGAATAATACTCCATCATGACAGAGAGATGAGCTCTTTTCTTTTGCTACATGACAGAAGTGGAACTGGAGGAATTTTGTACTAAGTGAAATGAGTTGAAAGAAGAAAGACAATATCAGATGCTCTTGCTCATAAGTAAGATGCGAAGAAATTATGCCAGGGAATATAAAGGGCAGGACATGTACAAGTCTGAGCCTACTACCAGCATAGCTGAGGTCATTAAGACAGAAGAAGAGACTTGAGGCAGGATCATGGGACTTTGGTGGTGGGTGAGGTAGGATGGCACATATCTTGGGGATAAGTTAAACTGTTCTCAGGACAATAACAGTCTTGTAAAACAGCATTTCTTCAAAATTAAAAACAAAAAGAAATATCTAGAATGTATAACTGATTCCAGGAAGCTGAACAAAGCCAGATTATTCTAGGAAGCAGAATAATCTTTGTTCTTGCCTCAAAAATTATCTTCTATTGGAGTACTACCTCATATAATAGACATCTATTTTACCCAGGAGAAAAGTATGCCTGAAATAACTTAATAAAGCCTAAGAGGGAAATAGGGTAGCACTCTGCTCAATACTACATTTTATTTCTCATTGAAATAATGCGTTATTTTATCTATTCAGTGGTACCTAGGTAACCATTTGAATCACTAGAACTACTTAAATGATAATTGCTTTGTAAAGTGACTGAACGAACACAGGAAGTTGAAAAGCATATTGTAACCAACTCTAAATACCTGTGTCTTTTAGTATTATTGGGCTATTGTTATGGCTATGACAATTAGAGTTACCTAGGTAAGATTTAAAGAAAGAAACTTCAATAACAACAGAATGACTAGCAAGGGTCAGGGCCAACAAGGCACAGGCTTCTTAACATGAATTTCTCATCTGTAGTCAGTGAGGCCACTCATTACCTCACAAGCCCACCAAACAACATGTACTTCACATTGCAATAATGAGTGCATTCTGCTAAGAAAATATGCCAGCATGGCAACAAACAAAAAAACCCAAACAAACAAACAAACAAAAAAGCCAAACATTATTTTTCATTCAAAGCTCTCATTTCCTATAGGAATGAAGAGTTTTATTTGAGATATCTCTAGGTATCCAGAAAGATATTTGCAATTGGGAATCAGATATGAGTAAGGAAATATTTGACAATAGAACATCAGCAAAGGAAGTGACAGGATCATGCATAGAAAGAGACACAAGTATTACAGCAAAACACAACACAACACACACACACACACCAGTAGACCACTAAGCACTAGTTGAGGACACACACAAAGAGACTACTTAAAATAGAACTTGGTGGGGATATCAGTTCATCAGAGAGGTCCATGGTTGGTGGGCTGTGTGCAAACAGAGGGAGGAAAGGCCCCACCCAGGAGGTGACAGGCCAGGGACGGGCATCTCCATCCTCAGACAGGGTGGCATCAGCTCCTGTCCGCCAGCTGCTGTCCTGGCGTGGGCCTGCAGCAGGAGGAGAGGAGAACTGCAGGAACAGACACCCGCAGGACTGCAACACATATGCGCACCTCGCCTGGAGGCAGGGCCTCACCCATCACGCAGGCGTGAGGCTGGCCAATCGCCATCAAGCAGGCGTGAGGCTGGCCAATCGCCATCAAGCAGGTGTGAGGCTGGCCAAAAGTCATCACGCAGGCGTGAGGCTGGCCAACCGCCATCACACAGGCATGAGGCTGGCCAATCGCCATCAAGCAGGCGTGAGGCTGGCCAATCGCCATCAAGCAGGCGTGAGGCTGGCCAACCGCCATCAAGCAGGCGTGAGGCTGGCCAATCGCCATCAAGCAGGTGTGAGGCTGGCTAACCGCCATCACACAGGCGTGAGGCTGGCCAACCGCCATCACGCAGGCACGAGGCTGGCCAATCGGCCAGTCGGCGTGGGTTCCGCTCAGTGGGAGTCGTGGGATTCGAGGCGTCGCCTGCCGTGCTGGTGCTCAGAGAGGCCTACTCTTGGTAGGAGGGCCTCATGGCAGGCCGAGGGCCGAGGATGGCGTGGGGGCCACACAGCTGGGCTGGAGGGCCGGAAGGGACGGGGCGGGGGCTCAGCGGGCTCCGCGGAACTTGTGGTGTCCTCAGGCCAGTGGGGGGCGCGATGGGGCGGCGCTGGGCCCAGAGAGGCTGTGGGGACCGGCAGGGAGGGAGGGGGAGGGCAGCCAGGGCCTGCGGCGACTAGGGGAGCAGCCGGGGGCCGCGGGGTCTGAGAGACCACTCAAGCCAGTCAGGGGTTTGGGGTGACTTGGGCACCCACCGCGAGGCCCCGGGGTATCTTGGAGGCGAGCAGAGTGGCCTGGGGTGACTTGGGGACCAGCGGGGGGCTGGGGTGACTTAGGGACCAGTTTCCGGGACCCTGGGGTGTCTTGGGGACCACTCGCGAGGCCCCGGGGTATCTTGGGGCCCAACCAGAGGGTCCGGGGAGTCCTGGGGACCGGCCAGGATGTCCGGGGTGTTGGCGGGCCTGGCCGGGGAGCGGGGGCAGGGGATCTTGGGGACAGTCCGCGGTACGCGCGCGGCATCTTGGGAACCAGCCGAGGGGCCTGGCTTTGCTTTGGGGACCATCCCTGGCTGCTAGGGACAGTCCCCGACGACCTCTGATCCTGGGCCTTGTCTCCAGGCTTCCCTGTACCCTCCCGCCAAACGGGCCCCACCCAGCGCAGGGCCTGCCAGGAGGGGAGAACCCCGGCTGCCAGGGTCCGGATGCCCCCGGGGAGGGACTGGCGTGCCGTGGTCCCATCACCCGCGACCCCTGGGCACCGAGCGGCAGCACCCGTGTCGCCGAGCCCTGGGGGCCAGGTTGTGGCAGAGGCAGCCACCCCCGTGTTCCTGGGCAGCTGGGGTCCTTGCTCCGCGGTGCAGGGCTGGGGCGTGGGGGGAGCCAGTGTCACCTTGGCCCCGCCCGTCACCCGCGTGGAGACCAAGGACACGTGGCTGCTGGCCTGCCCCCAGGCCCACCCTGCCCGCTGACCCTCCAGCCCACCCTGCCCGCTGACCACCCAGCCCACCCTGCCCGCTGACCCCCCAGCCCACCCTGCCCGCTGACCCCCCAGCCCACCCTGCCCGCTGACCACCCAGCCCGCACTGCCCACTGCCCACCCTGCCCACTGACCCATTTGCCCATCCTACCTGCTGACCACCTTGCTTACTCCGTCCTCTGCCCACCCTGTCGGATGACCGCCCTGCGCAAACCTGCCCACTGCCCACCCTGCCCACCCTGCCTGCTCACCAACTTGCCCACCCTGCCCGCTGACCACCCTGCCGCCTGCCCAACATGCCCGCTGTTCACCTAGCCCGCTCTGCCCACTGCCCACCCTGCCCATCTTGCCTGCTGCCCATCCTTCCCACTGACCACCTTGCCCACTCTGCCCTCTGACCACCTTGCTCATCCTGCTTGCTGCCCGCCCTGTCCACCCTGCCTGCTGCCAGATGTGCCCACCCTGCCCACTGACCACTCTGCCCACTGACCACCTTGCGTACCCTGCCTGCTGCCCACCCTGCCCGCTGACCACCTTGCCCACCCCGCCGTTGCCCTCTCTGAAGTTGCCCACCCTGCCCACTGACCCTGACTCCTGTGTTCTCCCCTGCGCAGGCAGGGTCTGCACTCTGGACGCACCTGACATGGACGCACCCTCCAGCTCAGGGAGGAAGCGCCTCGCCTCTCTCCCTACTGCCACCATCCCCTCCAAGAAGGCCCTGAAAGAGGCCAATGTCTTGCTCATCTCTGACAGTGAGGCAGGAGAGCCAAGCAGTTCCAGCGCCCCAGCCCATGCTTCCAAAGGTACCTTCTCTGGTTCCCGGGGAGGGAGGAGCCAGGCAGCCAGGATGGGGGCAGGATGGTACTTGGGCCCAGGGACCCCCCTCCCCTCTGCCTTCTGGGCCTGAGTTCTGAGGCTCAGCTGACTTTCTGTGGTCTGAGCCAGGAAAGGCTTCTGCAGAGGCAGCTCCGCTCCTGGGGCCTGCTCCCTGGGCTGCTCTCAGCTCAGAACATGCTCCCCAGTTCTGGGTCCACCTTCTGCTGGCAGGCAGGAGGGCTGTCCTCCACAGTGAGTGAACTTGTCAGGGGTGCTGGCCCAAGGAACATGCCTCACCCCAAAGGATCCTCTGCTCCCTCCCCAATCTGTTATTCAGGAGTTAATGGTTTACATAAAACCTGTTGACATAGAGATATAACTTTCTTCCCCTAATACGTTTTTGCAAATCACTGTCACCCCACACTTAGATCATTTTCTACTATCCCCTAAACTGTCACCCCTAGTTCCCTCTCTTTTTATTTACCCCCCCCCCATTTCTCTTTCCCAGAGTCCCTTGCCTTGGAGCAATACACCAAACCCAGTCCAAGTTTCACTTTGTATTTTCCCTTTCTGCCTTATTTCTTACATTCTTCTGATTAGGGAGATCTTCCTATATTCATCCTTCTCTCTTTTGGTTATCTCACTTCACACGAGGCTCCTTCAAGCTCTAAGATGAGGTGAAGAAGGTGACTTTATCATTCTTAACAGCTGAGTAGTATTCCCTTCTATACTTAGACCACACTTTCTTAGTTACTCATATGTTGTTGTATACCTGCATTGTTTCTAGGTTTTGGCCATTACAACTTGTGCTTCTGTGAACATAGGTATACATATAATAGATCTTTATATCCGTGTGTTTGATTTCTTTGGATATATCCCCAGGAGAGGGATTTCTGGGTCATAGGGCGGGTCTATTTTTAGCCTTCTGAGAGTTCTCCAGACTCTTCTCCACAGGGGTTGGACAATTTTGTATTCCCACCACAGTGTAAAAGGAATCCTTTAAATCCACACCTCTCCTACATTTGTTGTTTTTATCCTTTCTGATGTATGTCATTTCACCGGCCTTTCCCATTGTTTCTATTTGCATGTTTCTATTTCTCTCTGACAATCATTAACTTGAAACACTTTTTCATATGTTGTTGGCCCTGTGGATCTCTTGTTTTGGTGAAGATTCTGTCCATATCCTCTTCCTACTTCTGTATTGGGTCATTTTGTTATTGGTGGTGAGTTTGGTAAGCTATTTATATATTTTGTTTATTAACCTCTTGTCTGACATATGGCATATAAAAATCTTTTCCCATTACATAAAGATACTCTTTCTTTTGGTGGTGGTTCCTTTTGCCATGCAATTTTTTCAGTTAGTATATTTTTGTTTTCCTTGAGATTGCACTTAAGTCTTCCCCATAACAAAAGTCCAGGTGTTGTTTCAATAGATGCCAAGAAAGCCTGACAAGATGCAACATTCTTTTATGATAAAATGCTAAAAAATGAGAATGGATAGAAAATTCCCAAATCTAAGTGATTCTATGTACAGTAAACCTACAGCCAACATTTTTAACTCTTCCATTTTTATTTCTATTTAGGATACAGTCTGGCAGCTGATGACCAAGAGGGAGTATGTTCTGAAGTAGAAATTGATCCAGACTTGCGGTAATGTGTTTATAATAAGTATCACCTTCAGATCAAGTGGTCAGGGGTCATGTATCATGTGCTCTGTGAAACCCTGACAAAAGGCATTTCCTCCCAAACAAATGTCATCTGCTCTGTATTCTTATTTTGCAATGTTTGATTCTTCACAGGTGTCAAGTCCAGGAGATTGTGCAAGGATTTAGAGGTACACTTTTGGTGACATTCATCATTAGAGAAAATTGTTTTTTTTTTAACCTCATTCATGATTGAAATTGTTAATGACTGAAATATGAGACTGACTTTAGGGCCTTGGTCACATGTAAGACTTGCAGAAATATTTAGTGTTTCTTCTACACGTTTCCTTTTCTACACGTTGGTTTCCAGTATGGAACCTGAAAATGCACTAGCACTTGTGAGGCAGGAAGGAGACTTTATTTTATGCACTTGTGTATGGCACGTTTTGTGCACAGCAGTGAAGAGAAAGGGGTTCTACCTCCTTTGTCCACAGACTGTGTGTTGTGTCAAGATTCAGTTTTATTATTAAGGCTATCTTTCTGCTTCCAAATGTTGGTTTTTTTCTCTGGAAAAAGGTAAAATAGAGTCTTTTTAAATAATTACTTTTAAAAAATTATAAACTGTGTCATGGGAAACTAAAGACAACTCCCCTAGATAGTGACAGGTGTATAATCAAATCCCCAGTTCCATAGATTATTCTGTCAGAAGTCTCTGTGTTAGGGGAGAAAGTTAGAGACTATCTGTGGCTCTTTACAGGGATCATGCTTACAAGGCAGTATGTTTTCAAAGCTGTCCTATTTGGTGGTGACAAAGTGCTGATTTGTGAGTTCTCCAATAAATCACGTACAGCTACCTCGATTTGCATGTGTGAATATGTTACTGCAATGGACAGCCTTTGTAACTGCTGAAGAATACTTGAGTGTTAAGTGAATGCAGGCTTTGTCGAGCTTTATTGGAAAAATTCAAGATTTATGAAATTCAACACTTAGAGAGAAAAATATTATAAAGAACTTCCAGGAAATACATGAAATGTTTTTAACTTGTTCAAAGTAGAATTCTTTTTTTTTTCATGCCTTCTGGAACCTTTATTTTATTTTTTTATTGGAGGGACTAGTTGTTTTACAGCCAACAGTAAAATACAGTAGTTTGTGCATGTGTAACATTTCTCATTTTCTGTATAACACTCTGACCCCCCCCCACACACACCTACATCCTCCTCCGCCATCATGTTCCAGGACTTGAACACAACACCCACCCCAGAGTCCTTGACTTTGATGCGACCCACCAAACCCAGTCAGAGAAGAATTCTTGTTCCCAGGATCTTTGTTTCTTTAAGTAAAATTTTGTGAATGAGAAACATCAGTGCCAACATAACATGACAGATAATTTACTTAGTGTGCAGAAGAGTTGCTTTTCTCCTTTTGAGGGATAGTTCAAATAATTCTTGTGTGCATTTATATAGTAGCTTCTAGTATGAATTCTACATCTAACTATGTCCCTTGCATGTGAAGATATCTGATAAATATATCAATATTGGTCTTTTGACAGTTTTTCAGAGGAAATTAAAATACCTCTCTAGACCCTTTTTTATTATCTTTATTTGGTTATTGGGTAGAGATAGGCAGAAATTGAGAGGACTGGGGAGATAGAGAGGGAGAGAGACAGAGAGACACCTGCAGTGCTGCTTTACCACTCGTGAAGCTTTCCCCCTGCAGGTGGGGGCTGGGGGACTGAACTCAGGTCCTTGTGCGCTCAACCAGGTGCAAGACCACCCAACCTCTCCATTTTGTATCTTGTGTGCTTTCCTGTGGCACCACTGTCCAGCCTATGCACACTTATTCACTTGAAACATTAGAATAGGGATAATAGTATTGGAATTTTGTAAGAACAAAAGTGAGAAAATCTTGCTTTTTGAAATTGTGCTGATTTCTGTTCATGGCCTAGTTTTGAACTCAGCCCCCACTGCAGTGAAGGAAGCTTTGCTGCTGTAGTAGCTTTTCCTATCTTTCTTTCTCTTTGACCAGTGAAGCCCTGTTGACAACAACTACAAAATAAAAGTGTTGCTTGTATTATCAATTTTAAATGTTCCTGCATATTGTTGAAACAATGTTCCCTATACTGATTTGAATAGATGGTAAATATATATATTTCTGTTTTGAACATAGCTGACATCAAACAGGCTATTGTTGCAAGGAGAAGAAGAATTGAAAAAGCTACAGAACCTGTCATCAAGGCCGCTAGTAAAAAAATTGATCATATTTGGGTAACACAACATGAACACAGGTAAAGTTGCTCAAATTTTGTTTAGCAGTGTCAGTATTTGTATTCGTTAGTGCAGATGACGTCAGAAAAATACTACTGCATGTCCTTGCTGGTGATAAGTATATTTTACTTAATGTTTCTCTTAAGTACAAACCATACCTTCTTTAGTTCTATAACCCCACTCCTTACCAGAACTGAGATATATTTCCTAGAGACCAGATTCATCTTTTCTAATAGCAAGTGATTTTTCTTTCTATGAAATGAACTATATGCAGTTGAGCTCCCAAAGAGCTGGCTATAAGGTAAAAGTCTTAAAACATTCACATGGTAGTGAAGTGTATTAATCATGTAGAAAGGATCCCCTTGAATTATACATATTCTGTTTAATAGCTAAATAGTGCTCATTGCTCTTTTTTGCAAAGTCAGTGCTTCAGATAGGAAAATTTAAACAGAATGTTTTGTTTACCACAGTATCTTCTATGATAGACGGGTAGATGATTCATGCTGAATCTACTTGTATGAGAACCTTAAGTTAGTCTTTATATTTATTTAATATAGAGACAAAGAGAAAGGTCAGGTTGACAGCTATAGCATTGCTTCAGTGTTCCTGAACTGTCTCCCAGGTGAGGACTTGAGGCTTGAATCTGGGTCCTTGCATACTATAGCAGGCATGCTTTACTGGGGGGGGGCACTGCCCAGCCCCCAAGAACCTCAAGTGACTGAGTTAGACGGATGAAAAGTTAGCTGCTCTCAGAAAAAAAAAAATTGGGGGGGGGGCATTCACTAACTGTTTAGTAGTTTTCCAGAGCTAAAATGTGTTAAGATGTGTTTGATATTATTTACAATCAGCACTTAGAAATAATAGTCTGCTGTTAAACCGTCCTGCTTCACAAAAGAATATGCTAGCTGTCTTTATGATATTACTACCTTCTTCTCACAGTTTGCAGATATTTACTAAGTGGGACTGTGAATATATTTTTTGTTTTATAGGCAGAATCTTCATCTCAAATTTTCTCGGCAGTTTCTGGCTTTGTTTCAGGAATGGGATGATGATGAAAAGAAATTCCAGGAACAAGAAGAAAAACTAGTTGTTGGTATCAGTCTTAGCTTTAGCAGAGATTAATTGTATAACTATTTCATCAAAGTCTCCAGTAACAAGAGCTCATGTGAAAACTGAGAAAAGGCAGAATCCATAAGCCTGGGGCCTGGCTGCAGTGCAGCTAGTTGAACACGCGTGATAATGTGCAAGGGTTTGGGTTCAAGCCCCAGTACCCACTTTCAGGGAGAAATCTTCACAAGTGGGGAAGCAGTACTGCAGTGCTCTCGCACTCCCCCATCTGTCTATCTCCCCTTTCCCCTTGAATTCTCTTAGTCTCTATTCAACAAACAAATAAAATACCTTTTAAAGAATCCATGAGCCCAAATGGACAAAGATATGTGGATTGCTGGGATGCTCATTGTTCTGTGTAGACTTCTTCTTAAAAATAAAAAAAAAAAGATGTAAGTGAAAGAGAGAGGGAGAGAACCAGAGCATTACCCTGGCACACGTGACGCTAGGTCTGGAGCTCAGGACGTCATGTTTGAGAGGCGGGCACTATAGCCACTGCATCACCTCCTAGACCGCTAGGTAACTTCTGTTTGCTCAGTGAAGTACTGAGTTCATCAGTGCAGTCAGGGTACTGGAGGAGGGCCTGCTTTTTTTTTTTTTTTCAACTTTCTTACCACCCTCAACTCTATTGATTTAATACTGGTTTACAGTACTATAAGACTTTAGGTGTATAGTTTCACAGCTGGTGTGTGTGTGTGTGTGTGTGTGTGTGTGTGTGTGTGTGTGTGTGTGTGTGTGTGTGATTCACTGCTCCTACCACTAAAGCTCCTGTATCAGAAAACCCTGCCCATCTCCTCTCTCTTTGAGGGGCTGCCTTTGGAGGGCAGTGAGTAAGGCCCAGAGTTGTTTCCTGAGAGTGGGTTGCACTGGGGGACTGTCACTGCCAAGCAGCATTAGTGCCTGGCTTAGGTGAGTGTCAGTGTGAATTTGAAGTGAGCCCAGTCTGCAAGGAGTGGCAGAGCAGTTGCAGAGGTAAGTGTCCGGGACTGGGCTTAGGCACACAGCTTGACAGCATGAGAAGGGGACAAGGAATATATACTGGGGCACAGTGGAGTGATTGGCCAAGGCATATAGTTCCAGAAGGAGAAGAGAGAGGTCATGCTGGGCATTGGAAAGTCACAGGGCCAATGGATGTCAGTCCTGGCAGGAGACTGAGCAGCTATAAGAAAGTCAGTGCACTAATGTAAGGAGACAATGGTGTAATGTTGGGGGAATGAGGAACAGTATATTGATTGACAGCCTGGACTGGAATCATGTTGGGGATTCTGGTTCTTTGAGTACTAGCAGTGAAGAAAGTGGAAAATTCTTTATCTTGGTTTCTCAGTTTCTTTATCTGTAAGTGGCACATAATAAGAGTATTTCATAGAGCTGTTTTTAGGATTACATGAGTTCATACATACTAAGTTTATTTCTAATAGTTAATGACAATACCTGATGCAGAGTTCCTCTTGCCTCTGCTATTATTATGAAGATGCTCTAGCTTGTTGGAATCATATATTCCAGGGCGTGACTGTGTAAGTGAATGACAAAATTCAGCAGAAGGCCAAATTATAATTGGTGATTAGGTCAAGAAACAAAAAAGTGATCACTGTTAGAATGTTACTAATATCTGTGTTAATGAAAATGAGCAAGAATGAAGTATTATGAGCATTTTTCACCAAGATTATTGCCTCTGTAATTACTTCTTTTTAATGAAAAAGTCATGGATTTAGAAACTAGCAAGTAGTACACATTTTGAACATTGGTATGAAATATAATTTGGGGGGCTGGGTGGTGGCGCACCTGGTTAAGTGCACATGTTATAGTGCACAAGGACCCTTGTCTGAGCCTCTGGTCCCCACCTGAACTGGTAAAAAAACTTCACAAGCGGTGAAGCAATGCTGCAGGTGTCTCTCTGTCTCTCTCCCTATCTGGCCTGCCCCTCTTGATTTCTGGCTTTTTCTATCCAACAAGTAAAATAAAGATAATAAAAAAATAAAGAAATAGAATTTTATACTCACTGAGTAACAGGTAGGATTATTATTGTTATTAATGAACATTATTGTCTAAATTTTATAATAAATTTTTAGAATAGGAAATATTGATATGGGTATTTCTTTTAGTTACTAAAAATCACATTTGCTAAAAATAATTTAACCACATTTCATCACTGGTTTCTTTTATACTTTAGAATGATTTTCATGAACAACGAAAGAATCTTCAACAAGCTGTTGCTATTCAGAATAGGACCCTGAAAAAAATGAAGGCATTATATGAGCAATTCTCAAAGGTCAGTCATATCTGGTAACTCAGTACGTTGATATGAGATATTAGATACTCATACAATAGACAGTTGCTTTCTATCCACGCTTGTGGGAAAAAAAATATTTGTTAGTATATTTTTGAGTTGTTGACCATTTTCCATTTGAAATTGCTCACCTGGATTTAGGTTTATTGATAAGGTGACTTTTAGGGCTCATTAATAATTCTTGGAGAGTCACTGATAACACAGTTGTAAATAGACACTTTGACTTAGAAAAAATATATAGAGAGAATTGGTACTTTAGTAACACTTTATAATATTTTAATAAAGTCATTTTTATCAGTCAGAAATAAATCTTGGAAAGATAAGTCTAAAAATCATATCTAGACATCCTTTGCTTGTTTTCTATTCAGGTTATACTGAGTAGGAAGTAGTAGTTGTAATAACTACCTCTAAAATGTAGTATATCAGTGTTTACAACAAGTTTGCTTTTAGATATTAGTCACTAAAACAACCTAAATGCACTCTTAAAAATGAGAAGTTCTAAACATGCACAGAGTATAAAACACAGAGGAACACTGAAGGTGAGAATTGAGAATTACTTGCCACTGTGTTTGCTCATGAGGAAATTGTCCTCAGTGAACATGAAGTAGATATGTGCTTATTTAGCAAGTAATAGAATCCTGGACATGACAGTTTTGACTATTCACTGTTGTAGAGAACTTTAGTGGTGGGTGAAGTGTTGAGGAATTATACAGATGCTGTCTCTGCCCTCAGGTTTTGCCACTTCCTGCGACATTCTCGCAGTGCCCTTTTCAACCAATCCTGTCCTGACACGTCACTCCTGGCTGTTGCCAAATAAAGCCCTCCCCACTTCCTCGTTCTCTCTCTCTCTCTCTCTTGCCCGGTGGTGAGGTAGCAGGGATGGCCATTTTCGGCTGACTCCACGTGGCCTGAGCCACCATGTTTGATACGTAATAAAGATCTGTGTACCCCATTTGCTCCGGATCTCCTCTCTCTCTTCTCCACAGCACAGCCCGACAGTGAAGTATGGACTAAATTTTTATATTCTTGTAAATGGGCCTTAAAACAGTAAAAAACTTTTTATGGTCACTGAGTGTCAGCACTTGGGAGGAGTTTAGCCCCCATGTCCACTTGGTCGATTCCAAATTATATTCCTCCATGAGGATCATTTCTGGAACCATCCGTTCCACCCCGGTTCCATGGCTGCCAGTTCTTAGCAACATCGCCCCACCAGATATTCGTCCAGATGCGGCATCATCTAAGTTCATTTCCCACGTCTACGCTCAACCGGACCTGCCAATATACGCGGATATCTTCGCCCACCCTGTCCAACGCTTGACGTCTCGTCACCCAATCTGGTCCCCTATGCCTACACTGAACTTCTCTGTTCCAGTCTCTTGGAAACAGAGTTGGCAGTCAGCTGAGGTCAAGAACAAACACCTCATCACAGACCCCTGCAAGCGTCAAACTGGCTTTGACCTAGCACGTTATGACTGGGCCCTCCTCAATCGCTATCGAACAGGCCATGGCCGGTGCGCCGCTATGTTCCATCGCTGGGGAGCCAGAGATGACCCGAACTGCCCCTACGGCTCCAGACAGACTATGTCCCACATAGTCAACGACTGCCACCTCTCCAGATTCAAAGGAGGTCTCGAAACTTTACATCAGGCTCAACCTGACGCTGTTGACTGGCTACGGAAGAAGGGCAAACACTAGAAGAAGAAGGAGGAGTTTAGCCTTGTCTGGAACCTGGCCCTCATCCTTCCACCCTGCTGCTGCTGCTGCCAGGTCCTGCAGCTTTGGCCTGTGCGGTGCTCAGTTCAGGTCCTTCTGGGAAGCCCCACACCCCAGTGCTTACCACTGAGCTACCTCAAGGGGGGGGTCTAACTTCTGTCCATAGCAAGACCCCTGGGTGGCTTCTCTCTCAGTTGTGTCTTCCCCCCACCTGTCCTCAGTGGTTCCTTTCTCAGAACCAGCTCAGCAGTGCTTCCTTGCTTTGGTTATGCGGCTCTGCTAGAATAACGCCATTGCCTTACTGCTTTGCCCTTGACCTCTGGGTGTCTTATGCTTTTGCCAGCCAACTCACAGCTACTCCTGTATTTCAGTACATGGACACAGCACCTCTCTCTTTTAAATTACAGAGTGTTTGAATGCTTTCTTTAAAAAGCTTTTAAAGCTTTATTTTTACTTTACACCCAGCTAGGCCAGCAAACATCCCCCCACCCCACCTTGGAGCCCCTGTTCCACACCCAGCACTCTGTGTTGTTTTCACTTCAGTGGCTCTTACTGATATTTTTGCTGTTGCTGTTGTTGTTGTTTTGGTTTGGTTTTTTTGCCTTCCTAGTTACTGCTGGGACTCCGTGCTGGCACTACAAATCCATGGCTCTTGGAGGCCAGTTTTTCCATTTTTTACAGGATAAAGCAGAGAGAATTGAGAGAGGAGAGGAAGATAGAGAGAGAGGCAGAGAAACACAGACACCAGCAGATCGGCTTTACCACATGCAGTGTGACCTCACTGCAGATGGGGAATTGGGCTCAAACAGATATCTTTGTGCTGGTCCTTGAGCTTTCTACTATGTGCACTAAACCTGGTGTGCTACTGCCTGGAACCCAAATGGTTTTTATTCTCACTGGAAAGGATATCATGAATTATTTTTGGCACTTTCACAACACTTAAAGAATACTCTTTTGATGTGTGTGTGTGTGTGTGTGTGTGTGTGTGTGTGTGTGTGGTGAATCACTAGTTCTCTCTGCATTTTTTTAAAGAATATAGTAAAAAATTTTAACTTAAGTCTGTTTTTCAGACTTACTATTTTACCTGCCAGATCATTTTATTCTCTCCAGTACAATACAATCACGTTATACTGACTAAGAGTAATAAAACTCCCTTTTATTCTTGGCATTATTCTTTTTTTAAATGTTTATTTTATTTATTTATTCCCTTTGTTGCCCTTGCTGTTTTTTATTGTTATAGTTATTATTGTTGTTGTCATTGTTGGATAGGACAGAGAGAAATGGAGAGAGGAGGGGAGGACAGAGAGGAGGAAAGAAAGATAGACACCTGCAGACCTGCTTCACCGCCTGTGAAGCGACTCCCCTGCAGGTGGGGAGCCGGGGGCTCAAACTGGGATCCTTATGCCGGTCCTTGTGCTTTGCGCCACCTGCGCTTAACCCTCTGCTCTACAGCCCAATTCCCCACTATTATTCTTCTTAATTCACATTCAGGGTTAACTTTTTTCCCATTCATTCAGATAGACAGATAGGGGAGACTCGACATAGCACTGTAGATTCTCCTGTGTCATGGTATACCTAAGTGGTCTGTTGTTTGAGCCTGGGTCTGGCCCATGGCAACGCAATGTGCCCTATCTGGTAAGCCATCACTCAAGCCCCTTTTAAAATCCTCTCTCTCCCCACCTCTATCTCTCTCTCCCCCCTATATATAGTTGGTTGTTTCTTTTATTTTTTCTTCTTATTATTTTCCTTCTTTCCTGCTCAAAGCTGTAAATGAATGCTACCACTGTTCTGGGTTGATATATGTATAGAGAGAGGGAGAGAGGAGAGACATGTAGATACCACAAATCTGCTCCATTGTAGCTTAAGTGAGGTCAGACAGAAAGAGCAGGATGAGTTTAGGATGATCTCACTAGTAGACAGAAGTTGAAAACTAAGAACAGAAGAGAAAACTCTAAGCAGAAAGTTGACTGGAATTAGTGTATTGCACCAAAGTAAAAGACTGTGGGGTGGGAGGTGGGGGGAGGGTTCAGGTCCTGAAGAATGATGGCAAAGGAGAACCTAGTTAGGGTTGAATTATTATTTTTTTAATATTTATTTATTGCCTTTTGTTGCCCTTGTTGCTTTTTACTGTTATAGTTGTTACTGATGTCATTGTTGTTGGATAGGACAGAGAGAAATGGAGAGAGGAGGGGAAGACAGAGAAGGGGAGAGAAAGACACCTGCAGACCTGCTTCATCACTTGTTAAGTGACTCCCCTACAGGTGGGGAGCCAGGGGCTCGAACCGGGATCCTTACGCCAGTTCCTTGCCCTTGGCGCCACATGCACTTAACCCGCTGTGCTACCACCTGACTCCCAGGGTCGAATTATTATCTGGAAAAATGAGAAATGTTATGTATGCATAAACTATTGTATTTTACTATCGATTATAACCACTAATCCCCCAATAAAGAAATTTTAAAAAAACCCTTTCACTTGCTGCCTACAGACCTTAAGGGGAGATTTTTTTTTTTTTGCTTCACATTGGCCTAATTGTGTTAAATAAAGTTCACTACTTTGAATCTCAGTAAACAATACCAACAATAATTTGCTAAACACAGTGCTTACAATCTGTCTTAAAATGTGTCACTGGTAGAATGAATTCCTTGCCTGTGTGAGACTGTGGGTTCAATCTGGGCACCAAAGAAATGGGAGGGTAGTGTTCAGGTCTCTCTTAGTAACCTTCTTACAATAAAATGTAGAAACAAAGAAAAATATGTGATAAACTCCTCTTATTTGAGCATTTTGATGTCTGTGTCTTATTTTTATTTTATTTGGATGGATAGTAAATACTGGCTTTGTGCTAAGCGAGATTGCTACTTCTGCAATTTAAGTGCTTCTACTCACATGGACAATGTGAAATAAGAAATGTTGGTTCATGACTGAGCTGGACTTTCTGTTCCAGAAACTGGTGAAGCTGGAAAAGGAACATGAAGGTTGTTTTACTGAACATGGTGAAGTGAAGCAACAAATAAATGAGTGGAAGAAAAACATTGTCACTCAAGCTGTAAGTAACATGCATTTCAAGTGAGGGGCTGTTGTGTGTGTGTGTGTGTGTGTGTGTGTGTGTGCGTGCGTGCGCGCACACATGTGCATGCGTGTGTGACGGAGAGTGAAGAGTGTGAGCGTTTTCTGGTGCCTTAATTGACCAGCATGGGCACGACAGCTACCTAACATGCAGATGTTTCACCTTCCCTTTCCTGAAACAGCAAGAGCAAGAGCTGGGAATTATTCAGAAGTCTCTCAATTCCCTCTTGTTCTGATGACTTTGAAGAAGGCTCTGGCACTCCAGATATATGGTACACATAACGGCGTTAGATTAGCTTCACTCAAGGACATGCCTGTGGTTTATCAGTCCTAGTTGACACCAGTTTGTGCTGCTCATCATAGTTTGTTTGTTAGTAAGGGACCCTCTTCTTTCAATACTTCTGTAAGAACTGACCAGCTTATGACTCGCAGAAATACCCACGTTACGAAATGTAGACACCTTTCAGCCAGTTCCTGGTTCTATGACATTTGTACCTGACGTTGCCAATGAATGTCACCAATAAAGATGGTTAATTTAAAGTTTGGCCTCAGTGACTCTTGATCAGATGATGGAACAAGGTTTGGAGTTTGCGTTGTTCGGTGATGGGCTTAAAGTCTGTGTCATCTGTGCATCTTTTAACATTGATTCACTGTGATCTGCAGCCCATTACAAAGAAAAATGGTTTCAAAATTAAAACGTAAAAATATTGAGAGGGGTTGAATATTGTTTTAATAGCCTGGACTTCTGAAACTAACTCAGAGCATAGAGATACCGAAAAGAATTTGATTCAGAGCACAGGAGGGATCAGCCTGTCCATTTTGTATTCTTTTCTGAGTCCTTGAAAGTGCTTTCATGTATCATTCCAAAATACTCCCATTTTGAGGCGAGGTGAGACTATCTTCTGTATTCTTGTTTAACTTTTTCACACGGCCATACATCCCTCCCCTTTTGTTGAACGGGTACCCAGCTCTCTGAAAACAAGCTAGTATGGAGTCTCTTTCCAGCTTTAGGAATTTATAGGGAAGGGAGCCGGTTGGTGGCACACCTGGTTGAGTGCACATGTTCCAATGCGCAGCTACCCAGGTTTGAGCCCCTAGTTCCCATCTGCAGGAGGAAAGCTTCAGAAGTGGTGAAGCTGGGCTGCAGGTATCTGTCTCTCTCCCTCTCTACCAACCCCTTCCCTCAATGTCTGACTGTCTCTATCCAATAAAAAAAGACAATAAAAAATAAAAAAGAAGTTATAGGGAATAAGTGAATTTTCCAACATTTGGACAAGTTAGATTATTCCATTTTACATTTAATTAGAGAACTTTCCTTCTAAGAATAACCATGTAATCTACAGACATACACACAAGCATAAGGGGACAGAGACAGGCACTGGGGAAAGGTAGAGAGAGAGGAGATATGTAAATATGTATACACACATATATATTTGCATATATATACACAAACATACAGACATGACCGGAGAGATACAGCATATATAGAAGACTAACCATACTATATGTATGTGTGTATATATGGATATATGCCAGAAATGTGATGATATGATTTTCTATGTAAAAATACATCCTTACTTTTCAAACTACTTTGATAAATATTGAGACATATAAACATAGCATATAAACAGAGGCATTAACATATATAAATAGATGGACAGACAGGTAGAAAAAGATGCTACATAGATACATACATACATACATACATACATACATACATACATACAGTGTGCACAGTGGCTTGGCACTAGAGCCCAGAATCTAAGCGTTGCCCTGGGAATACAGAGCTCAGTGTGCTCAGAACCCAACCCCACAGCAGCACTTCACCACGACCCTTATTGTCCCTGGTCACGGGAGTCATGTTCTGCACAGTGCCCATCTGTCCCACCAGGCTCTCAGTGCTGATCTGTCAAGCACAGATCCTGGGGTGAGGGACCATGAGGCGTGAGTACATGGGGGCGGGGTGGTGGGGCATGTGGTTAAGCACACATATCACCATGTGCAAGGATCTGGGTTTGAGGCCCGGGCTCCAAACCTGTAGAGAGGACTACTTGCTGAACGGTGCAGTGTTTCTTCAGGTGGCTATCATTCTTTCATCCTCCCTCCCTCCAATCCCTTCTCATTTTGTTTCGGTCCTGTCCTATACAAATAAAGTAGAAAAATGAAAAAATGAAAAAAACAATAATAATAATGGAAAACAGAAAAATCATCCTCTAGAAGTCTAGGATTTCTAGTGCTAGCACCAAGTCCCAGGAATAATTTTTGGCAATTGAAAAAATTTGAAAAACGAATGACTACATGGGGACAGAACTCTGTCCCATAAGGCACAATAGCCATGGAGGTGCTTGGTCCCCAACAGTGAGAATGGATGTGATGTCCCGATACTGCACTGGCTGAGAACACCTCACACATGGTGGGTAAAGTCTAGCTCAGTGACACAACCCTTAAGACACAGCTGACAGCGGCAACAAAGACCTGCCTGCCGTTTCTGAAGAAAGCCCAAGAATCTGTTAGTTTATTCAGAGAATTAGCAATAAACGAAACCCATCAGCTGGAAGGATGTCCTCCCTGAGGAAATGACTCTGTATTTGAAGGGAAGCGATGCTGGTCAGTGGAGCAGGGATTGGCATTCCCTGGTGTGCGACCCCGTGTGTCCTCCCTGGCCTCAGCCTCACCCCTCGAGCACAGGGAGGCAGGAGAAGGACTTTAGGACTCAATGGAAAAGTCACACAGCTGACGATAGGGAAACTGAGGCTGAAATCGACACCTTTCAGAGTCTCTGATCTGAAGAGATGCACCAGCTGGGAGGTGGTGGGTGTGGGCACCCCTGCCCTCTCCACTCAGAGCCCCTTGGCTTGGCTGCAGAGAGCATGGTGTGACAGAACCGTCTGCATTCTATAAGTGAGTGGGGCTGCTTGTGGCAGGGTCCCCACCAGGCTGTGGGTCCTGGCCAGTGCCCGGGGAGTGAGAGACGGGGGCTTTCCCGAACTGTTGGTTACCCCAGGAGAGAAGAGTCTGGCTCCACTGCCCCACACATCAGCCAACACCACCTCAGGTTGGGGGGGGGTGGACTTCAGCTCAGTGTGGTGCTGGCATTACAGAGATGGGGAGCTCAGAGGCAAGAAGCCGAGACTGGCACCAGCACCCACTCTGCAGTCAGCCTGACGACTGAGACCCTGCGAGACTCCCCCACAACGGATGGACTTCACTAGGGGCAGCGGCGCCCAGGGAGGAGAGAGGGCAGTAAGTGCATGAGCAGCATCCTGGCACCCAATCTTGGCATCTGGGTGTCCTCATGGGCATTGGGGGCTCAGTGCCCTGAGAGTCTGCCCACGGTGAGGCTGAAGCCTGTGTCCAGTCCCTGCTATCCAGCCACACCTCACCTCCAATGCCCAGCTGTCAATCACAGAGCCAGGGTTTGGAGGATGCCAGCCTGAGCAAGGAGCCTGCGTGCAGGTGCCCAGGCCTGGCTCAGTCTTGCTGCATGCAGATGGGCGGAGAGGACAGGCACCCGACCCAGGGGACACAGGTACCTGGCTGAAGGGCTGGTGCTAGAGGGGAGTGCTCAGCTGGCCCCCACGCCAAGGACCCTGGCCACCCTCTCTTTTCCCCTCCAGTCCACCCTGAGACTCCAGGGCGCCAGAGCTTAGTCCCTGGTAAGTGAGAAGGGAACTCCCACTTCTTTCATTCACGCGCGCACTTTCATTCATGCTCACTAGCAGGGCGTGTGGCTGAGTGACAAGGAGCCCAGCTCTGACATCTGATGATGCAGCACTGGGTCCAGGCTCCAGGGGAGAGCGTTTTGATGACATGCTGGTTTCCATGGTGACAGGGGCAGCCTTCTGCTGGCAGCAGAGCCTTTTGCCAGGCACCCTCGCAGACAGACACCGGAGCTGGAGTTACTAGAAACAGTGGACCAGGCTCCCACTGTCCTGTGAGTGACTGTGACTGTGTGTCTGTGCTTCCCGCGCAGGCCGGCAATGGGGCGCGCAGCCTGGTCACCCGAGTGACTAGGGACAGCGGCTGCTCTGGGGTCTGCGTGGCAGGGGCCAGCGGCCGCCTCAGCCCCTTAGAGCTACGGGTGACACCTGTGGAAGTCCTGTCCCTGGCTCCTTCCAGCAGAGGGCCCCATCCTTCTCAGGGCGCCTGCACCCAGGACCCTTCAGCCAGCGGGGCCCCGGCACCTGCACCCCACGGGCAGTGAGGCCAGGCAGTTGGAGGCAGAGAAGCGCTGTGTGGAGGCTGGAGGCAGATGAGCCTGAGGCAGCCGGGCACTGGGCCTGGCACTCAGCCAGCCCCTGGCCCGGGCACCAGCACCCACTCAAGAGAGTCGGCTAATGTCCTCAGGGCACCCTGAGCCCGCAGGGGGTGGCTACGGCCTTGAGCGTGGGGCCCCTCTCCCCTCTGGCTGCCCTGCTCGGGGCTGGGCCTGTGACAGTGCACTGCCCTCTGTGACCAGATCCAGGAGCGGCAGAGCTGGACAGGACACGCTACTGAGTGGGAGGACGCCTCAGACTGTGAGAGGATCAGAGGAGCAGCTTCCAGCAGGGGAGCCACAGCCTTTGCTCCTGTTGCACACGTCCCAGGTAGGTGGCACCCCCAGTGCTCAGACCCGGCTTCCCTCTGTGCCCTGCGCCTTGGGCAGTGAGGGTGCAGAGGACTCCCACAGGTGAGCAGGGACCCGGAAGGGGACAAAGGACTGTGCCTCCCTCTGATATTTCCTGGGACTTGTGACTTGTGGCTTCATAGCAGCAGAACAGGGACTGTGGTTTCACAGGAAAGGGGACAGTGGTGTGAGTCTTCATAGGGACAGGGGCAGGAACTTGTGTTTTCGTGGGTAAAGAGACCAGGGACTTGAGGTTTCATAAGATCTGAACAGGGGTCATGTTTCATCAAGACAGAGAGTGACATGTGACTTCATAGAGCAGAGAGAAGACTCTGTCCTCCGCAGGAACAGGTACAGTAAGTAAGGTTCCCCTGGAACTGGGAGAGGGCCTGTGTGCTCACTGAGACAGGGACAGGGGCTGTGACTGTGACTTCGTAATGACAGGGACATGGGGTGTGTGAATTCACAGGAATAGACAGGTGCTGTGGCATCACGGGAAAGGGCAGAACTGTGGCTTCACAGATGGTGGAGCACTGCATTGTCCTCGGGAGCACCAGGGACAGCTCGGCGTGGGGGGCTCCATGGACGCTGGGGCCCTGCAGGGTCCTCGGGACAGCTCCAGGGAAGCTCCATTTATGTGGAGCACTGCACTTGTGTCTCTCTTCTCTTTGGTCTTGCTTATTCTCCCTCTCTCTCTCTCTCCCCCCCTCCCCCCCCCCCTCTCTCTCTCTCTCTCTCTCTCTCACAAGAAAGTCAGCGCTGCCAAAAGGGATTCTTTCCCCAAAGCCTGAGTGTTCATTTCCGCAATGAAAGCTCATCGTTACCACGTTCTTCTCAGTGGAAGAGCAAGTGGAAGTGAGCAAAAGCCAATTGAGGAAAGAAACACTGAGGACAGCCTGGGGGAGCTGTCATGCGTGAAGCATGGGGGGTGGGGGCCACGTCATCGCTTCTCCCTCCACCTGTGACTGTCACCCCTGCTGCTCTGTGTGCACTCCAGTGCTCCCTGCACAGCCTGGGCCCCTGGGTGCTGCCCAGCTCTCTGGGGTGGGAGGAACTGAGCAGTGTGCTGGACGTGAGGGCAGCATCCCCAGTGTGGGAAAGGGGCATCACCGGTCTACCCTGTCTGTCTCTGCCTAGCACACACCCTCACTGTGAGTGTGGGGACCAGACGTAGCCCAGGGCCTCCTGGAGGCCGGAATATGGAGGCTCAGTGTTCTCTCCCTTGCAATCCAGAGCCTGCCTCAGCTTTCTCGGTGTTGTTGAGAGAGCTACTTCTGGGAGCTCAGAGCAGGTCTGGTGATCCTCACCTGCGTGGCTCTGTCGTGCACCCCAGTCCAGGCATGCTGGTGGCCTCTCTCTCACTGTCTCTTCCAGGTGTGTGTGTGTTTGTGTGTGTGTGTGTGTGTGTGTGTGTGTGTGAATTCGTAGGGACAGGGTAAGCTAGAGAAGGGGGCAGGGAGGGAAGGAAGTAGGGAGAGACAGACAGAGAGAGAGATCATAGGAGAATATTGACAGCAGGAGGTTCAGCAGGGATATGAGGGGACACTGTGTGTGTGTCAGCATAGCAATAGTGAGCACACTGACTTTACTGGTTTTGTGTGTGTGTCTGTGTGAACGGGTTGAGTCTGTGTGGGTGTGTGATTCTGTGTGTGTATGTGTAAGTCTGTCTCTGCATGAGCCTATGAGAGTGTGAGTCTGAGTGTGGGTGTGATTCTGTGTGTGCGTGGACTGAGTGTGTGTGTGTGTGTGTGTGTGTGAGAGAGAGAGAGAGAGAGAGAGAGAGAGAGAGAGAGAGAGAGAGAGCCTGTGTGGGTATGAGGCAGTTTATGTGTCTGAACCTGTGTGTGAGTGTGAGTCAGTGTATCCATATGTGTGTGTCTGTCAGTTTGTGTCTGTGTGTGTGAGACAGTGTGTGATGTCTGTGTGTATGTGTGAGAGCCTGTGTTTCTGTCTATGATTCTTGTAAGCACCTGTATCTGTATGTGTGTGTGTGTGTGTGTGTGTGTGTGTGTGTGTGTGTGTGTGTGCATGTATCTGTGAGTCTGTCTGTGTGAGTCCCTAAGAGTAGATATGAGTCTGTTTGACCCCATGTCTGTGTGTTTGTGTCTGTGAGCCTGTGTCTCCGTGGTGTGTATGTGAGGCCATGTATCCTGTGTGTATCCGGTGTGTCTGCCATGAGCACTGGGCTGCGAGGAGCCTCAGGCTGGGGGGGCAGGTTGGAGGTGGGCACTGTGTTTGTGTGCAGGGCTGGCAGGTCCTGCTGCAGGGACACTGCGGTGGTGAGTCACCATCTCCTCCTGTTCCCGTGCTCACATGACACCTCAGCCTTGAGAGCTGTCCGCTGGGGGCCTAAAGCAGGGGCAGCAGTGTGGAGGAATCTTCATGCCCCAGGACAACCAGTGCTGGGCCCTCTGATACGGGCCTGCCGTCCAGGACCCGAGCCTGGGTTGAGGGTTCTGGGGGAGCGGACCACCACACATGCCCCTTCCTGTCACGGGTCCCCATTGGGAATCGTGTTTCATGAAGCCACAAGTGCCAAGGAAGCCCCATTGCACAGAGAGACCCACTGCCTGACTGGGAGGTGGCCCTGTCCCCGTGAAGGCAGGGGTCCCAGGTGTCGTGTGCGTGTGAGTGTGGGTACCCCACTCAGCCACCCACAGAGAGGGCACCGTGTGCCTTGTGGGCCTGGTCACTCACAAAACCCACTCGTGCTCTATACCACAAAGAGGTATTCTGCTGCAGGCCCAGAAGCCCCTGGGGTTATTCCTGCAGTCTCTCTCTCTCTCTCTCTCTCTCTCACACACACACACACACACAAACACAGACACACACACACACAGAAACACACACACAAAGACACATTCATGGACAGACACACAAACACAGATAAACACAAAGAGAGACAGATACACTCAGACACAAAGATACAGACACAAATACACACACAGACACAACAACAGATATACACATAGACACATTCATAGAGACACACAGATACAAAAACACAGGCACACAGAGACCAAAAAACAGAGACACAAACAAATACACAGATACACCTACTTGAAAAGAAAGACAGGCTAAAGGAAACACACACACACACACACACACACACACACACACTGCTGCTATCCCAGCCTTGTTGCCTCAAAGCAGCAGCTGTAGGGAGATGGGAGGGGGAGAGGGGAGAGCAGGGCCAGCCAGCAGAGGTCCAGCCTGGAGTCCACACTGGAGCTGCCCTGTGCTCACTGGGGGCCAGAGGGCAGGTGCCCCGCATGCAGAAGTACACATGCCCTCTCTCTGCCCATGCGTTCCCAGGATTCCCGCGAAACGGCCCAGGGCCCGGCGTGTGCTCAGGATGCCCCAGGGTCCCCGGAAGGCCGTTCCCAGCAGTACCCCAGGGCAGGGCCCCGGGGGTGCGGAACAGCAGCCGGAGCATGAGGAGCGAGGCGTCCAAGCATCAGAGACACAGTGCCCAGGACCCAGCGGCGCCAGGTAAGCCCTCCCCGCTGAACCCCAGGTTCCTTGGCCATGGGGTGTGCGTGCCTGAGGGGCACAGGCTGTGTCCCCTGCCCCAGCTCCGGCCCTGAGCACTGACCACCTCACACTACCCTCCTCCTGACCAGCAGCCCCCCCCCACCCCAGCAGGGTGTGACCATCGCCCCTCTGCTCCCCTGTTCCAGCCTCCTACAGGATCGCCAGTCGAGTCCTGGGTCCCTGGAGGCCCAGGAGGTGCAAGTGGATGAGGCTGGGCCACACAGGCCGCACCCTGGGGTCATCCCTGAAGAAAGGGGTACAGAGAGGCCTTGCCCCAGCCCAGCTGCCTCGGGCAAAGAGAAGGAGACCATCACACCACCAGCAGCCGCCTTGGCTGCCCAGCACGTCCTCTGCCTCTGGAAAGGCCAGCTGTGGCCGGCCAGGGTGCTGTCGAGCCCCGGGCCCTCCCAGGAAGGCGCGGCCAGAGGACCGGCAGACCTGGAGCTGCAGATCCTGGCTGCCGGGAACAGGGTCACAGTGAGAGACACGGACGTCAAGGCCCTGACCGAGTCCTACACTGAGTCCATCACCTACTGGCTGAACTCCAAGAGCCAGAGAGGCATCCCCCACAGGCAGCGAGAGACCCACAGGAGGGCTCTCAGGGAGGCGCTGGACATCCTGAAGGAGAGAAGGCAAGGGGGCAGAGCAGGGTACCCAGGCCCCACTGAGACCACGGGGCCCGCTCAGGAAGGACCTGCAGAGCAGGTGGGGCCCAGGCCCAGATCTCAGAGGGGACAAGACAAACCATCTGGGCAAACACTTCAGGCTGACAAGGGTCACCGACTGCCCTCTGCTGAGACAGGAGGGCCAAAGTGGGGTCCTGAGCAGCAGTCTAGGCCAAGGCCTGGGGCTCAGGGCAGACTGGGAGGTCCATCTCGGGGAAGACTGGTGTCTGTGATGGGACCCAGGGATGAGTCAGAAGAAAGACCTGGGGCTCCGAATGAACCCCGAGAGGCATATGACAGTGGGCATGAGTCTCAGATGGAACCCGGAGATCAGACAGGACCAAGGCCTGGAGCAGAGAAGGAACCCCGAGATCAGACAGCACCAAGGCCTGGGGTCCAGATGGGCTCCCAGGATCAGACTGGACCCAGGCCTAAGGCTCAGCTGGGCCCCCAGGATCCGCCTGCACAGAGGCCTGGAGCTCCGAAGGGAGCCGGGGCACGCGCTGGGCAGAGGCCCTCCAAGCACCGCGGGGAATCGCTGCAGAGTCCTGGCACAGGGCCAGAGCCCCAGTCAAGACCCGACCCTGCAGAGGCAGGGGGCACTGCGACCCCAGAGGAGGGAGGTGGCAGCAGCGTCAACAAGAGGAGGAGGAAGAGAAAGGTGGGCAAAGGAGCCAGGTCCCCGAGGAGGGGCAGAGGCCAGGCCCAGCAGATGGGTGAGCTGCCCTCTGAGGCCCCCGGCCCCAGCCACGCCACTCCCCAGGGCCCGAGGCGCCGGGCCCGCGCTGCCCGTACCCGTACCCGTACCCGCCCTTGGGCGCTGTTTCCTCAGAGTTCCACCTCATCCAGCGAGGATGGCCTGGAAGGTGCCTCGGCAAGTGCAGCCCCCAGACCAGGCGCTGGGGCGCAGGCAGAAGCTGGCTCATCTCCTGAGCCTGGCCGGGGCCCAGCCGCCTCCAGCCTGGGGGGCAGGAAAAGGAAGCAGGGCTCCCCAGCGTGCCCCCAGCCAGGAGCCTCTCAGCCTGCAGGCAGAGACCACCCCAACTGCCAACAGGAGGAGCCTTGCAGCAGCCGGAGCCGGGCCCAGGGCACTGCCCTCGCTGGCCAGGCCGAGCCCATCAGATGCGGGTCAGTGGTGTGGTTCAAGGGCCAGGACCTGCCCTACTGGCCGGCCGTGGTGCAGAGAGTGAGCCAGGAGGGCCGGCGGGCCCGCGTGCTGCTGCTGGAGGGCGCCATGAGGCCCGAGAGGCGCGGCATCCCCGTGGCCCTGCGCAGGCTCAAAGCCCTGCACTGCAGAGAGGAGTCCCGGCTGCGAGCACAGGCCGCCCGCCGCTTTCCCCAGGGCCTGGGCTGGTGCCTGGCGCTGGTGGCGCAGCACAGGGAGGCCCAGGCCAGCGGTGCCTTCGCCGGGCCGCTGCTGGCTTATTGGGCTACTGATGCCAGCCTCCCGCTGCGCAGGATCCTGGACCAGGCCCAGCCGCCCATGGCCTTCCCCAGGGTCGACTATGCCACGCTGGAGTGCTCCTCGTCCTCAGAGGAAGAGCAGCCGCAAGGACAGCGGCAGGGGCAGGGGCAGGGTCGCCGCCGCAGGCCGCGCCCCGCCAGGAAGCTGCTGCCAGACCGCACGCGAGCCGCTCGCGACAGGGCCAACCAGAAGCTGGTGGACTTCATCGTCAAGGAGCGCGGCGCAGACCCGCACCTGCTGGCCGTGGTGCAGGGCCGCCGGCCCTCGCGCTGGCTCGAGGCCTTCAAGCGCGGGGGCAGGCGCGTGGCCTGCGTGGAGACCTACCTGGAGGACGAGGACCAGACCGACACCCTGGTGGCCCACCTGCGCGCCCTGGCCCACGGCCTGGACCTCAGACACATCACCCGTGTGCGCAACGACCCCGTCAGCTTCGTGGTGGAGGTGCTGCTGCCCGAGGCCATCATCTGTGGCCTGGCCGCCCTCGAGGGTCTCGACTACGAGGCCGCCCAGGCCAAGTACCTGCAGGGCCCGCCCGTGCACTACCGCGAGAAGGAGCTCTTCGACCGGGAAATCCTCAGGATGGTGCGCAAGAGGGCAGCCCGCGGGGGCAGGCGCTAGTGATGAAATGGACGGGCTGGGCCCCGGCCAAAGCCCTAAGGGCCAAAGCCCCCAGCCTCTGCCCTCAATCTCTGTCCTCATTCCACATCCTCATGCTATGCCCTCAGCCTCTGCTCTCACTCCACACCCTCAGTCCCTGCAGTGAACATCTGCCTTCATACCCACCCCTCAGCCCCTGTCTTCTGCTTCTGCTCTCAGAGTCTGCCCACAGCCCTTGTTCACAGTAGTCTCCCAGCCTCCCCACAGTGCCCCTGCTCGCAGGGGTCTTCCTGGCTCCCGACAGTGGCCCTGCTCACAGGGGATTCCTAGTGTACCTACAGTGACCCTGATCACAGGGGTCTCACAGCCTTCCAAAGTGACCTTGCTCACAGGGCTCTCCCAGCCTCCCACAGAGCCCCTGCTCACAGGGCTCTCCCAGCCTCCCACAGAGCCCCTGCTCACAGGGGTCTCCCAGTCTCCCCATAGTGGCCCTGCTCACAGGGGTCTCCCAGCCTCCCACAGAAGCCCTGCTCACAGGGGTCTCCCAGTCACCCCATAGTGGCCCTGCTCACAGGGGTCTCCCAGCTTCCCACAGAGTCCCTGCTCACAGTGGTCTCCCAGCCTCCCACAGAACCACTGCTCACAGGGGTCTTCCAGCCTCCCCATAGTGGTCCTGCTCACAGGGGTCTCCCAGCCTCCCACAGAGCCCCTGCACACAGGGGTCTCCCAGCCTCCCACAGAACCACTGCTCACAGGGGTCTTCCAGCCTCCCCATAGTGGCCCTGCTCACAGGGGTCTCCCAGCCTCACACAGAGCCCCTGCTCACAGGGGTCTCCCAGCCTCCCACAGAGCCCCTGTTCACAGGGGTCTCCCAGTCTCCCCATAGTGGCCCTGCTCACAGGGGTCTGCCAGCCTCCCACAGAGCCCCTGCTCACAGGGCTCTTCCAGTCTCCCCAGGGGCTCACAAGGGTCTCCCAGCTTCCCACAGAGTCCCTGCTCACAGGGGTCTCCCAGCCTCCCACAGAGCCCCTGCTCACAGGGCTCTTCCAGTCTCCCCAGGGGCTCACAAGGGTCTCCCAGCTTCCCACAGAGCCCCTGCTCACAGGGGTCTCCCAGCCTCCCACAGAGCCCCTGCTCACAGGGGTCTCCCAGTCTCCCCATAGTGGCCCTGCTCACAGGGGTCTCCCAGCCTCCCACAGAGTCCCTGTTCACAGGGGTCTCCCAGCCTCCCACAGAGCCCCTGCTCACAGGGGTCTCCCAGTCTCCCCATAGTGGCCCTGCTCACAGGGGTCTCCCAGCCTCCCACAGAGTCCCTGCTCACAGGGGTCTCCCAGCCTCCCACAGAACCACTGCTCACAGGGGTCTTCCAGCCTCCCCATAGTGGTCCTGCTCACAGGGGTCTCCCAGCCTCCCACAGAGCCCCTGCACACAGGGGTCTCCCAGCCTCCCACAGAGCCCCTGCTCACAGGGGTCTCCCAGTCTCCCCATAGTGGCCCTGCTCACAGGGGTCTCCCAGCTTCCCACAGAGTCCCTGCTCACAGTGGTCTCCCAGCCTCCCACAGAACCACTGCTCACAGGGGTCTTCCAGGCTCCCCATAGTGGTCCTGCTCACAGGGGTCTCCCAGTCTCCCCATAGTGGCCCTGCTCACAGGGGTCTCCCAGCCTCCCACAGAGCCCCTGCTCACAGGGCTCTCCCAGCCTCCCACAGAGCCCCTGCTCACAGGGGTCTCCCAGTCTCCCCATAGTGGCCCTGCTCACAGGGGTCTCCCAGCCTCCCACAGGGCCCCTGCTCACAGGGGTCTCCCAGTCTCCCCATAGTGGCCCTGCTCACAGGGGTCTCCCAGCTTCCCACAGTGTCCCTGCTCACAGTGGTCTCCCAGCCTCCCACAGAACCACTGCTCACAGGGGTCTTCCAGCCTCCCCATAGTGGCCCTGCTCACAGGGGTCTCCCAGCCTCCCACAGAGCCCCTGCTCACAGGGGTCTCCCAGCCTCCCACAGAGCCCCTGTTCACAGGGGTCTCCCAGTCTCCCCATAGTGGCCTTGCTCACAGGGGTCTGCCAGCCTCCCACAGAGCCCCTGCTCACAGGGCTCTTCCAGTCTCCCCAGGGGCTCACAAGGGTCTCCCAGCTTCCCACAGAGTCCCTGCTCACAGGGGTCTCCCAGCCTCCCACAGAGCCCCTGCTCACAGGGCTCTTCCAGTCTCCCCAGGGGCTCACAAGGGTCTCCCAGCTTCCCACAGAGCCCCTGCTCACAGGGGTCTCCCAGCCCCCCACAGAGCCCCTGCTCACAGGGGTCTCCCAGTCTCCCCATAGTGGCCCTGCTCACAGGGGTCTCCCAGCCTCCCACAGAGTCCCTGTTCACAGGGGTCTCCCAGCCTCCCACAGAGCCCCTGCTCACAGGGGTCTCCCAGTCTCCCCATAGTGGCCCTGCTCACAGGGGTCTCCCAGCCTCCCACAGAGTCCCTGCTCACAGTGGTCTCCCAGCCTCCCACAGAACCACTGCTCACAGGGGTCTTCCAGCCTCCCCATAGTGGTCCTGCTCACAGGGGTCTCCCAGCCTCCCACAGAGCCCCTGCACACAGGGGTCTCCCAGCCTCCCACAGAGCCCCTGCTCACAGGGGTCTCCCAGTCTCCCCATAGTGGCCCTGCTCACAGGGGTCTCCCAGCTTCCCACAGAGTCCCTGCTCACAGTGGTCTCCCAGCCTCCCACAGAACCACTGCTCACAGGGGTCTTCCAGGCTCCCCATAGTGGTCCTGCTCACAGGGGTCTCCCAGTCTCCCCATAGTGGCCCTGCTCACAGGGGTCTCCCAGCCTCCCACAGAGCCCCTGCTCACAGGGCTCTCCCAGCCTCCCACAGAGCCCCTGCTCACAGGGGTCTCCCAGTCTCCCCATAGTGGCCCTGCTCACAGGGGTCTCCCAGCCTCCCACAGGGCCCCTGCTCACAGGGGTCTCCCAGTCTCCCCATAGTGGCCCTGCTCACAGGGGTCTCCCAGCTTCCCACAGTGTCCCTGCTCACAGTGGTCTCCCAGCCTCCCACAGAACCACTGCTCACAGGGGTCTTCCAGCCTCCCCATAGTGGCCCTGCTCACAGGGGTCTCCCAGCCTCCCACAGAGCCCCTGCTCACAGGGGTCTCCCAGCCTCCCACAGAGCCCCTGTTCACAGGGGTCTCCCAGTCTCCCCATAGTGGCCTTGCTCACAGGGGTCTGCCAGCCTCCCACAGAGCCCCTGCTCACAGGGCTCTTCCAGTCTCCCCAGGGGCTCACAAGGGTCTCCCAGCTTCCCACAGAGTCCCTGCTCACAGGGGTCTTCCAGCCTCCCACAGAGCCCCTGCTCACAGGGGTCTCCCAGCCTCCCACAGAGCCCCTGCTCACAGGGGTCTCCCAGTCTCCCCATAGTGGCCCTGCTCACAGGGGTTTCCCAGCCTCCCACAGAGTCCCTGCTCACAGGGGTCTCCCAGCCTCCCACAGAGCCCCTGCTCACAGGGGTCTCCCAGTCTCCCCATAGTGGCCCTGTTCACAGGGGTCTCCCAGCCTCCCACAGAGCCCCTGCTCACAGGGGTCTCCCAGCCTCCCACAGAGCCCCTGCTCACAGGGGTCTCCCAGCCTCCCACAGAGCCCCTGCTCACAGGGGTCTCCCAGTCTCCCCATAGTGGCCCTGCTCACAGGGGTCTCCCAGCCTCCCACAGAGCCCCTGCTCACAGGGGTCTCCCAGCCTCCCACAGAGCCCCTGCTCACAGGGGTCTCCCAGCCTCCCACAGAGCCCCTGCTCACAGGGGTCTCCCAGTCTCCCCATAGTGGCCCTGCTCACAGGGGTCTCCCAGCCTCCCCATAGTGGCCCTGCTCACAGGGGTCTCCCAGCCTCCCACAGAGCCCCTGCTCACAGAGGTCTCCCAGTCTCCCCAGGGTCTCACAGGGGTCTCCCAGCCTTCCACAGAGCCCCTGCTCACAGGGGTCTCCCAGCCTCCCACAGAACCCCTACTCACAGAGGTCTCCCAGTCTCCCCAGGGTCTCACAGGGGTCTCCCAGCCTTCCACAGAGTCCCTGCTCACAGGGGTCTCCCAGCCTCCCACAGAACCCCTGCTCACAGGGGTCTCCCAGTCTCCCACAGAGCCCCTGCTCACAGAGGTCTCCCAGTCCCCCCAGGGTCTCACAGGGGTCTCCCAGCCTTCCACAGAGCCCCTGCTCACAGGGGTCTCCCAGCCTCCCACAGAGCCCCTGCTCACAGGGGTCTCCCAGCCTCCCACAGAGCCCCTGCTCACAGGGCTCTTCCAGTCCCCCATAGTGGCCTTGCTCATTGGCTCTCGCAGCCTCCCCAAGGTATCCTTGCTCACTGGGTCCCCCAGCCCTGGCCAGATACCCCCACCCTGTGCATATGTTCACCACAGGCTTACAGAATGTAGTTTTCTGTTTGTGCTTCAGTGTGGCAGCCTTGAGCCTGCCTCCATTGTCCCCCAGAACCCACAATCTCCCTCTCCTGGAATCAGGACTAAGGACTGGACCCCAGGACAAAGGGTTGCTGTAGCTGGGAGAATGTAGGTCCTGGTAGCCGGGTGGACTGCCTGCGAGGTGAGCGCCTCCTCTCTGTGACAGGAACTCTGTCCACGCTGGATCGTGGATGGCCGCCCAGCCCCTGCCATTGCTCCTTCTTTGTCCCCCTCTCCCCTGCTTGGGCACAGATTGATGCTGACACCTCTTCCCACGGGCACAGAGACTGGCCTGTGCTTCTGGGCCACGGACAGGGTCCCCAGGACTTGGGACCTGAGACCTGGGGGGCCCACCCTCTTCCAGCGCCCCTTGCTGTGGTGCAAGGCACTGGCACAGCCGTCCTTAGAGTACATCCCCCTCCCCCAGTTGTTCCTCTCATGGAGACAAGCTTCTGTTGCTGTTGCTGTTGTAGTTGTTGTTGTACCTAATTTTGCTGAGCTGATGCTGTTGCTTGGAGAAGCTGTATGACCCCCATGCATTCATCCGGAAACCTTGGGGTGTGAAAATAAACAGGAAAGGCTGAACAGGACGTTGAGTGTTTTCATTCTCAGGGGCCTCAGGGGGCACTCATCACATGGCGCTTGCCCTCAGTGTCTCACATGGGGGAGTAGGGGTGTAGCTTCTGCTTTCCAATGCTTCCATGGAATCATCTGTCCAGCCATCCGTCCCTCTCCATCCTTCCATCCATCCATCCATCCTTCCTTCATATATCCTTCAGTCTAGATATACATACATCCCCATCCTTTGTTCCATGCACCATCTATCCATCTGTAGTCTGTCCATACATTCATCCATCCATCCATCTATCCATCCATACATACATGCATACATGTATCATTCCACCAACTCCATCCTTCCATCCACCCATCCTTCAGTCCATCATCTGTCCATCCTTCCTTCAGTCCATCCATCCCTGCTTCTACTCCTCTTCTCCAAGGATAAACCTAAAGTGAGGCCAACCTTGAGCCCAGGCAGTGGTTGGCTTCTACGCTGTGTGGAGGAGGCACTGCGCCGGCTCAGCCCCAGGCACTCTGTGTGATACCAGAGCCCAGGGCTTCTCTTTCCCTACCTTCCTGTGCCTGTGCCTGTGCCTGTGCGTGTGCATGTGCCTGTGTGTGTGTGTGTGTGTGTGAATGAGTGAAGTGCCGGAACCCTCTGGGTTGTCCTCTTTGCCCCACTGAGGAGAGGCCCAGGGTGCCTGGGACAGCAACTCTCCCTTCTCTGGAGCAGACGCACATTGGGGCTGTGGAGCTGGATCTGAGGCCGGCTGTGTGGACTCTGGGCTCCCTTCATGCCTGAGCTCCTGTTCAGGGGCCTCTGCATTTGTCCTAGGCTGGCTCTCTCCCTGAATGGTGGGCCCTGGTGGGCAAGCCCAGCCTGTCACCAGTGCCTCTGCTCTCATCCTTGGGTGGGTGGCTGAACCGCCAGCGCCGTTCCTGACACGGTCTGCAGAGCTGTTCTCAGATGCAGGTGGGGCATTGCGGGAATCCCGGCAATAGATGGAGTGAGTGACCTCCCGGGTGGTTCTTTAGATGCGTCCTTCAGAGGTCCCTGTCTTTGCGCTCCTGACAGTGTGTGGGTCTGAGTATATCTGAATTAACTGGGTATCTACGGGAGCCATTCCAAAATGCTATGACCTCTCCCCTCACCCAAGTCCTCTGGCACGATGCCCCCTCTAGGGGCGTGGCCTCGGGTGAGTGGGGGCCAGATCTGACTGAGGTGACCCCTCCCTCAGCTGCTGTCCTGATCTTCATCCTAGCCACCCCACTGATGGGTTGTGCCTGAAATCCCAAGCAGTGTCATGCTCACGTACTCAACACATCATGGCCTGCAGCTGTCAGGTTCACAGCTCTGGAATGGCCCTCACCCAGGTGGCAGGGGAGCCCATTGCACCCGTCACTGGGGGCGCACGGGCAGGCTGGCAGTGAATGCACAGCAGAGTTGCACTCATCTTTTCCCATGACATCTGCAGTCGAATTTCTCACAGAAGTGCCTTTTTGAGAAGTCTGAATTCGCATTTCTGACTCCCTTCTTCCCTTCCTGCTTTCTTTTCTTATATTTCCAGTGAACGGGCCCATGGCCTCATCCACAAGATAAAGCAGGGTCACCTCTCCAGCAGAAATTTCTGAACTTTTTCAATTTTCCCTTCCCTTCCATCTCCTCCTCCTCCTCCTCCTCCTCCTCCTCCTCCTCCTCCTCCTCCTCCTCCTCCTCCTCCTCCTTCTTCTTCCTCTTCTTTTCTTTCCACCAAAGTGCTGCTTTCATTAGCTCTGGCTACAGAAAGTCCTTGTGTAAACTTGGGGGCTCAGAACCACAGAGAAGAAAGTCATCATCTGCATAGCCGTTATACTGCCTCCCCAGCCTTTTTATTTTTATGCATTTCTTAATTTTTACTAATGACTCAACAGTGGTTGAGAACATTAAAGGACTATACGCTATAGTTATATATTTGAAAGTTTTTTTTTATTTTGTTTGTTGGATAGCACAGGGAGAAACTGAGAGAGGGGAGGGAGAGAAACACCCACAGCACTGCGGCACCAATGGTGAAGCTTTCTCCTTCAGGGTGGGGACGAGCGGCGCAAACCCGTATCCTTGAGCATGGTAGCATACGTGCTGAAGCAGACAAGCCACTTCTTAGCCCCCGTAAGGTACAGCTCTATAGTGTACCCATCACAGAAACCTCAAGACCACCACACCTGTCCAATAACCACCACAGCTCATACCAAGTCTTTGAGATAGTTTGGCTACTACTTTCTAACCTTTTTGCAACCTCGTGTGTGATCTATACTGAACAGGAGTGAGACCGTCTGGCCATTGCCTTTTGTCTCTTTGTTTACTTCACTAAGTACAATCCACCTCAGTTGCATCCATTCTGTCGTAAAAGGACAAAGTTTCATCTTTGTACAACTGAGAGATATTTTTTTTTACATTTTGCGTGACCGATAAAGGGAGGAGGCAGTGAAGATAAGACCCAAAGCCTTTTCCCACTAACCATAATCTGCACTCAGCTCTGTAGGAGTGTTCCCATGCAGTGTGGATGGTCGTGCTCCGGCCACATGGGAGAAACACCCCTGAAATAGTTTTCCTCTCTCTTTTGCCCTCTCCACATCTCTCTCTTGCACAATACATCAAGAGTATGTTTAGCCTTAGAAGGAAAGTCCTCTAATGAAACGGAAAATGGAAAAATCTACGTCTTGTCCAAATGGTGGAAAATTCACGTATTCCCCTACAACTTCCTAAAGCTGGAAAAAGAGACGCCACACTGCCTTGTTTGTTTTCAGGGAGCTGTGTACCCGCTTAATAAAAGGGGAGGGATGTATGGCCGTGTGAAAAAGTTAAACAAGAATACAGAAGATAGTCTCACCTCGCCTCAAAATGGGAGTATTTTGGAATGATACATGAAAGCACTTTCAAGGACTCAGAAAAGAATACAAAATGGACAGGCTGATCCCTCCTGTGCTCTGAATCAAATTCTTTTCGGTATCTCTATGCTCTGAGTTAGTTTCAGAAGTCCAGGCTATTAAAACAATATTCAACCCCTCTCAATATTTTTACGAAGCAATACGTCGTTTTGATTTTGAAACCGTTTTTCTTTGTAACTGGCTGCAGATCACAGTGAACCAATGTTAAAAGATGCACAGATGACACAGACTTTAAGCCCATCACCGAACAACGCAGACTCCAAACCTTGTTCCATCATCTGATCAAGAGTCACTGAGGCCAAACTTTAAATTAACCATCTTTATTGGTGACATTCATTGGCAACGTCAGGTACAAATGTCATAGAACCAGGAACTGGCTGAAAGGTGTCTACATTTCGTAACGTGGGTATTTCTGCGAGTCATAAGCTGGTCAGTTCTTACAGAAGTATTGAAAGAAGAGGGTCCCTTACTAACAAACAAACTATGATGAACAGCACAAACTGGTGTCAACTAGGACTGATAAACCACAGGCATGTCCTTGAGTGAAGCTAATCTAACGCCGTTATGTGTACCATATATCTGGAGTGCCAGAGCCTTCTTCAAAGTCATCAGAACAAGAGGGAATTGAGAGACTTCTGAATAATTCCCAGCTCTTGCTCTTGCTGTTTCAGGAAAGGGAAGGTGAAACATCTGCATGTTAGGTAGCTGTCGTGCCCATGCTGGTCAATTAAGGCACCAGAAAACGCTCACACTCTTCAGTCTCCGTCACACACACATGCACACGTGTGTGCGCACACACACACACACACACACACACACACACACACACACAGCAGCCCCTCACTTGAAATGCACGTTACTTACAGCTCGGGTGACAGCACTGTCCTTGCGATCCTCTATTCTGTCTACTTGCTGCCCTTCACCGTGTTCAATAAAACAAACTTCCTGTCTCTTCTCCAAGTCCTCTATTGTCTGGAACAGAAAGTCCAGCTCAGTCATGAACCAACATTTCTTACTTCACATCGTGCATGTGAGTAGGAGCACTTAAATTGCAGAAGTAGCAATCTCGCTTAGCACAAAGCCAGTATTTACTATCCATCCAAATAAAATAAAAATAAGACACAGACATCAAAATGCTCAAATAAGAGGAGTTTATAGCGTATTTTTCTTTGTTTCTACATTTTATTGAAAGAAGGTTAATAAGAGAGACCTGAACACTACCCTCCCATTTCTTTGGTGCCCAGATTGAACCCACGGTCTCACACAGGCAAGGAATTCGTTCTAACAGTGACACATTTTAAGACAGATTGTAAGCACTGTGTTTAGCAAATTATTGTTGGTATTGTTTACTGAGATTCAAAAGTAGTGAACTTTACTCAACACAATTAGGTCAATGTGAAGCAAAATATATATCCGAGGGTACTTTAAACACTCTCCTTAAGTGGTCCGGGAGGTGGTGCAGTGATAAAGCGTTGGACTCTCAGGCATGAGGTCCTGACTTTGATCCCCAGCAGCACATGTGACAGAGTGATGTCTGGTTCTCTCTCTCTCCTCCTATCTTCCTCATTAATAGATAAATTAAATCTAAAAAAAAAAACTTTCCTTAAGCTTTGTAGGCAGCAGGTGAAAGGGAGCTTTTATGACTATTATTCAGTGTAACATGATTGTACTGGGCAGAATAAAATGATCTGGCAGGTAGATTAGTAAGTCTGAAAAACAGATATAAGTTCCAAAATTTACTATATTCTTAACAACAACAACAAAAAAAAAAACAGGGAGTCGGACGGTAGCGCAGCAGGTTAAGTGCACATTGCACTAATTGCAAAGACCCGCGTAAGGATACCGGTTGAAGCCCCCAGTTCCCCACCTGCAGGGGAGTCACTTTATAAGCGGTGAGGCAGGTCTGCAGGTGTCTATCATTCAATCCCCCTCTCTGACTTCCCCTCCTCTCTCCATTTCTCTCTGTCCTATCTAACAACGACGATATCAATAACAACAACTACAATAACAATAAAAAACAAGGACAACAAAAGGGAAAATATATATATATCAAATAAAAAAACAGAAGTGGAAGAACATTCCTTCACACACACACAAAAGTAAAAACAGTATTCTTTAAGTGTTGTGAAAGTGCTAAAAATAAATTCATGGTATCTTTTCCAGTGACGATAAAAACCATTTGGGGGCCAGGCAGTAGCACAGCAGGTTAAGTGCACATAGTAGAAAGCTCAGGGACCAGCACAAGGATCCTTGTTTGAGCCTGATTCCCTACCCACAGTGAGGTCGCATTGCAACTGGTGAAGCCGATCTGCTGGTGTCTGTGTTTCTCTGCCTCGCTCTCTATCTCCCCCTCCTCTCTCAGTTCTCTCTGCTTTATCCTGTAAAAAATGGAAAAACTGGCCTCCAAGAGCCATGGATTTGTAGTGCCAGCACGGAGTCCCAGCAGTAACTAGGAAGGCAAAAAAACCAAACCAAAACAACAACAACAGCAACAGCAAAAATATCAGTAAGAGCCACTGAAGTGAAAACAACACAGAGTGCTGGGTGTGGAACAGGGGCTCCAAGGTGGGGTGGGGGGATGTTTGCTGGCCTAGCTGGGTGTAAAGTAAAAATAAAGCTTTAAAAGCTTTTTAAAGAAAGCATTCAAACACTCTGTAATTTAAAAGAGAGAGGTGCTGTGTCCATGTACTGAAATACAGGAGTAGCTGTGAGTTGGCTGGCAAAAGCATAAGACACCCAGAGGTCAAGGGCAAAGCAGTAAGGCAATGGCGTTATTCTAGCAGAGCCGCATAACCAAAGCAAGGAAGCACTGCTGAGCTGGTTCTGAGAAAGGAACCACTGAGGACAGGTGGGGGGAAGACACAACTGAGAGAGAAGCCACCCAGGGGTCTTGCTATGGACAGAAGTTAGACCCCCCCCCTTGAGGTAGCTCAGTGGTAAGCACTGGGGTGGGGGGCTTCCCAGAAGGACCTGAACTGAGCACCGCACAGGCCAAAGCTGCAGGACCTGGCAGCAGCAGCAGCGGGGTGGAAGGATGAGGGCCAGGTTCCAGACAAGGCTAAACTCCTCCCAAGTGCTGACATGCAGAGGCAACCCATAAAGGAAATCTTCTCAGGCACTTGATCAAACCTTCACACCAGCTCAGAACTGGCTGTTGTCCGGGAGCATTGCAGCTCCATCTGTCTGCCTCGACTCAACTCTAGGCAACTGTCGTGTAGATGCATCATTCTGATATCCCTTGTTTAAAGTCTTTTCAACTGTTTTACGATTGGACAGAGACGGAGAGAAATTGAGAATGGAGTGGGAGATAGAAGGGTAAAGGGAGAGAGATACCCGCAGCACTGCTTTACCCCCAGTGAAGCTTTCTTCCTGCAGGTGGGGACCAGGGGCTTGAGCCCAGGTCCTTGTGCACGGTAATGTGACTGCTTAACCAGGTGCACCACCTCCTAGCTCCTCATTCTGATATTCTTTTGTTGCCTCTTTTGTATTGTTGTTGTAGATATTATTGTTGTTATTGATGTTGTCATTGTTGGGTAGGACAGACAGAGAAATGGAGAGAAGAGGGGAAGACAGGGATGGGGAGAGAAAGACAGACACCTGCAGATCTGCTTCACGCCTGTGATGCGACTCCCCTGCAGGTGGGGAGCCGGGGTCTGGAACCGGGACCCTTATGCCTTTCCTTGCGCTTTGTTCCACATGCGCTTAACCCGCTGAGCTACTGCCCGATCCCCCATTCTGATATTCTTTAAAGGGTACTTATGTAAATACATTTTATTGGTTTACTTAAATCGCCTTAGTTTGTAAGAGTGAATTATTAGAATGTATTTCAACAAAATTATCTTTAAAACAGAATTCCCAGCACATAAAAGAACGGGGGGAATTGAACACACAGGATCCTGTCCTCTCCTAAATAGGTCTCTATCTGCCAGAAAAAGAGACATGTCTTGCTGAGGCCAATTTAGACATCTGAAAATATAATGGCACGTATTTCTCCATTCACCGTCTCCAGTCCTCCTCTGGCATTAACATTCTGTCCACATTTAGAACTTCCCTAAGTCATCCTGTCATTCAGTCACAAAGTGTCATTATTAATGACTAACATTTTGAAGTTAATGTGTTGCAAAGCACATCGAATATATCTAACAATTGCAATAGATAGTTCCCATTTAACACCAACTGTTAATATAAGTAAAGGACATCAGACATGATATATGCTGTTTTCCACTATTTATAAATTGTTCGCCTCCTAAAGTCTGGTGTTGAACAGAATCATGTTTAGACATTAATAGTGTTAATTTTTCTCATGATATGTATATTCCGAAGTCAAATTCTTTGTTACAAGTGGCTCATACAGAACTATTAATGGATCCTAACAACTACGTTGCTCGAGCAATCTAAATCCAGGGAAATCAATTAAGAATGGAAAGTGCTTGGGGCCGGGTGGTGGTGCACCTGGTTGAGCGCACTTATTACAATGTACAAGGACTCAAGTTCCAGCCCCCTGTTCTCACCTGCAGGAGGAAAGCTTTGCGATTTGGTGAAGTAGTGCTACAGGTGTCACTCTGTCTCTCTCCCTCTCTATCACCCTCTCGATTTCTGGCTGTCTCTATCCAGTAAATAAAGATAATAAAAATTAAGAATGGAAAGTAGTTAACGATTCAAGTAGTGGTGTCGTGTTTTTCCATCAACTTGCAAAGAATCACGCCGGCCCTGCTTTATGTGTAGCCTCAATTTGACAAGAATGTGTTGTGTTACCATGTTTACCAACAGACCTTAATTGATTGCTGAAACACATTTTTCATGTTTTCCAGTGTCTCCTTCCTCAAAATTCTAGCTTGTTGAAGATTTTTTTGCTGCTCTTGAAACATAATCTGCAAATACAAAAGAAACACTTGAAATGTGAGTCATATTTAGTGTTTTTGAAAATGTAGTTCTCTGGTGATTTAAAGGAACAGTTTTAAAAGTAGCACTTATTTGGAATCAGGTGGTAACACAGCGGGTTAAACACAGGTGGTGCAAAAGTGCAAGGACCAGCATAAAGATCCTGGTTCGAGCCCCCGGCTCCCCACCTGTAGGGGAGTCGCTTCACATGTGGTGTGAAGCAACTCCTCTTTGTCTTCCCCTCCTCTCTCCATTTCTCTCTGTCCTATCCAACAGCAATGACATCAATAATAACTATAATAGTAAAACAACAAGGGAAACAAAAGGGAATAAATAAATAATATTTTTAAAAGTAGTACTTATTAACTTTTCTTCTTCTAAAATTTATATGATCAAGTACAGGTAACTGGGCTCACCTCTAGTATACAAAACAGGGTGATAATCCCACCTGTCAGTTACTGGGCTGAGAGTGATCTTTCACACCAATTTAGAAAGTAATATTTCTGGATTTCAAAAATTTATAAATGACCTTTACGGTGCATTGCCACAAACAGCCAAAATCTTTGTGGCAACTTTCCTGACAGCAATTATAGAGGAAATATAGCTTACTATAAATACTGAAGGCACATAATGACTCTCGGACATTTCAATAAGCATGTAGATGAACATCCAAATAATGCTTGAAGTTCTATACCTTGAATTACCTCCAACATTAACTCAGTCCAATTATCTGACTTATCTACCCACTTACATAACCATAACCAGGGTTCTGTTATTTCCATTAACTTAAACATCTAAGTAAAATTAACAGCAGAAGTAAAAAAAAGAAAGTATCAATTATTGTACTTAACCACTGCAAATAAGTTCATTATACTTGCACACAGTGCTCCTAAAATGACTCAGTGAAGTACTCTTATGTTCCTTTATATAGATGAGGAAACTTCTTCTTCTAGCATTTGCCCTTCTTCTGTAGCCAGTCAACAGCGTCAGGTTGAGCCTGATTTCAAGTTTCGAGACCTCCTTTGAATCTGGAGAGGTGGCAGTCGTTGACTATGTGGGTCATAGTCTGTCTGGAGCCGCAGGGGCAGTTCAGGTCATCTCTGGCTCCCCAGCGATGGAACATAGCGGCGCACCGGCCATGGCCTGTTCGATAGCCATTGAGGAGAGCCCGATCATAACGTGCTAGGTCAAAGCCGGGTTGATGCTTGCAGGGGTCTGTGATGAGGTGTTTGTTCTTGACCTCAGTTGACTGCCAACTCTGTTTCCAAGAGACTGGAACAGAGAAGTTCAGTGTAGGCGTAGGGGACCAGATTGGGTGACGAGACGTCAAGCGTTGAACAGGGTGGGCGAAGATATCCGCGTATATTGGCAGGTCCGGTCGAGCGTAGACGTGGGAAATGAACTTAGATGATGCTGCATCCCGACGAATATCTGGCGGGGCGATGTTGCTAAGAACTGGCAGCCATGGAACTGGGGTGGAACGGATGGTTCCAGAAATTATCCTCATGGAGGAATATAATTTGGAATCGACCAAGTGGACATGGGGGCTACGGAACCATACTGGGGCACAGTATTCTGCAGTGGAATAGCATAATGCCAGAGATGATGATCGTAGTGTGGAAGCGCTCGCGCCCCATGAGGAGCTGGCCAGTCTTGCAATGGTGTGATTCCTCGCGCCCACCTTTGCTGCAGTTTTTATGAGATGTTCATGAAATGACAGAGTGCGATCGAGAGTAACGCCAAGATAGACTGGCTGGGCTTCATGCCGGATTCTCGTATCGTATCGTCAAGCTGCACATTAAGCTCACGCGAGGCCGAGGCATGGTGTAGATGGAAAACAGATGATACCGTTTTTGCAGTGCTAGGGATTAATCGCCATTTTTTACAGTAATCAGATATCAGAGACACGTCTTTCGTGAGGAAACTAAGACAGAGCCTTCATTGCAAGCATTGGTGGAACCAACCTGTATCACAAAATATATATTTTCCATTTCCCCCATTGTCTCCTTACATTTGTAGTACACTGTCTTTCTTACAGCAGCTCAGTCTCCTGCCAGGACTGACATCCACTGGCCCTGTGACTTTCCAATGCCCAGCATGACCTCTTTCTTCTCCTTCTGGAACTATATGCCTTGGCCAATCACTCCACTGTGCCCCAGTATATATTCCTTGTCCCCTTCTCATGCTGTCAAGCTGTGTGCCTAAGCCCAGCCCCAGACACTTACCTCTGCAACTGCTCTGCCACTCCTTGCAGACTGGGCTCACTTAAAATTCACACCGACACTCACCTAAGCCAGGCACTAATGCTGCTTGGCAGTGACAGTCCCCCAGTGCAACCCACTCTCAGGAAACAACTCTAGCCCTTACCCACTGCCCTCCAAAGGCAGCCCCTCAAAGAGAGAGGAGACGAGCAGGGTTTTCTGATACAGGAGCTTTAGTGGTAGGAGCAGTGAATCACACACACACACACACACACACACACACACACACACACCAGCTGTGAAACTATACACCTAAAGTCTTATAGTACTGTAAACCAGTATTAAATCAATAGAGTTGAGGGAGGGGAAAAAGTTGAAAAAAAAAAAAAAGCAGGCCCTCCTCCAGTATTCTGACTGCACTGGTGAACTCAGTACTTCACTGAGCAAACAGAAGTCACCTAGCTATAGTGCCCGACTCTCAAACATGACGTCCTGAGCTCCAGACCTAGCGTCACGTGTGCCAGGGTGATGCTCTGGTTCTCTCCCTCTCTCTTTCACTTACATCTTTTTTTTTATTTTTAAGAAGAAGTCTACACAGAACAATGAGCATCCCAGCAATCCACATATCTTTGTCCATTTGGGCTCATGGATTCTACCTTCTCCCCTATTTTCACATGAGATCTTGTTACTTGAAAGTTTCTCACAATAATACAATTAAGCAATGAGAAAAGTAGGTCTGATACCAACAGCAAGTTTTGCTTCTTGCTTCTTAACTTGCTTTTCATCTGCATCCCATTCCCGAAAGAAAGCCAGAAACTGCTGTGAATATTTGAGATGAAAACTCTGCCTATAAAACAGAAAATCATGCATAGTCCTAGTTAGTAAAGGTACGCAAAGTAAACATGTTCCAAACAAAGCTATTCTGGCACAACCTACACTGTAGAGGGAAAAGTTAGCAATATTCTTAGGGTAGTTATAATATTCTCTTGGGAATTAAAATCACCGAATGGTAGATTTCCTCTTATTCCTAGTGCTATTTTTACTGGACTAATAATATCAAAGACATTTCACAAGTTTTAGCTCCAAGAATCTAACAAACAATTCATGAATTTCAAATGTCTCAGAGAAAAATCATCTCAACTCAGTTTACTTTTCTTTTTTTTTTTTCTTACTAACATAAGGCGGAGGTAAGTAGACTGAAAATGGTATACCTTTATGTCATAGGTTATTTCCAAACATTCATCTTCCACTTAAAATTTTCTTATCTGGTATAATGATGTTTTTTTTTAATTTTTTGTCTTTATTTACTTACTGGATAGAGACAGCCAGAAATAGAGAGGGAAGGGAATGATAGAGAGGGAGAAAAACAGAGAGACACCTGCAGCACTGCTTTACCACTCGCAAAGTTTTCCCTCTGCAGGTGGGTCTGGGGACTTGAACCCGGGTCCTTGCACATTGTAACATGTGTGCTCAACCAGGTATGCCACCACCCGGCCCCACAATGATGATTTTTTATTAAAAAAAAGAATAGTGAACATTATTCAGCTACCATATACAAATTATGACAATATAAAATGGACACATCCTTTATGATTTAATGAAATTAAGCAACATACAAATAATTGTTTAAGACATTTAACTTAGGTTCAGCTCTTGTCAGCCTAGAGTGTATATAGTTGATGTTACAAAACAAAAATTAAATTGCTATTTGATGAGGGTAATGGGCAATCTTTATACGGTCTAGGGAATAAATTGCTATTCTCGTAGGGGGTAAAGTCACAGAAGTAGAGAATGTATGTACTTAGGGAAAAATCGAGAAAACATGTTAATTCATTAGAAAATAAAGATTAATGGCAATTGACTTAATTATATTTATAATGATGAACGAAACAAATGTTATAGCTAAACACAGCAAATTTACCTCTGTTCAGGTTGCATTATCAAAACATCAGGAGCTTTGCTAGTGGTTTTGAGGAAAGATTTTGTTTTCATTGCACACACTTTTCTTTTTGAAAGAAGATCCTTACTGATGTCACCTATGTTGAAAAACAGATATTCCTCAAAATTTAATGTTGAAAATCATTCTCCCACTTATTCAAGTCAGTAAGTACAAGTGTTGCCTAATAAATAAGCAAAGACATTGAAAGTTATAATGTAGGATATGCTCAAAGGCAAGACTTTCCCAAATTTTCTTAAAATCTTTCCAGTACCATTATCCCATTTTTTAAAAAAATTAACTGTAAGTATTGATTTGATAAAATATGAAAAATGAATACTAGTATTATCCACTGTCTAATGTGTATATAAAAGATTTCAAAGACACATTTAAATTTCATGAAAAAAGCTAACAGGAAAATTTCTCAAAATAATTCTCCTTTCAAGGGACATGGATCAGCTATTGAATCCATTCTATGAAGTGCACAAATAAACTTTCTTAAAAATGTTTCTCAAAATGGGACAGTCAGCTATCATCACTTGGATAGTGTGCTTCTCTGTCATATGTAAACCTCAGATTTGAACCTGAACCCCACCAAACTGAAGGAGGCTTTAGTGCTGTGGTCTCTCTCTCTCCCTCTCTCTCTCTCTCTCTCTCTCTCTCTCTCTCTCTGCCTCTGTCTAGATAAAAAAAAACTTTCTCAGGAGAATGAAAACAACTGTATTATCAATCTAGCACAATTTTCTCTCACAACAAATATCACCAAAAGTATACCTCCAAGTTCTTCCACAATCTCCTGGACTTTATTCCTGTGAAGAATCAAATATTACAAAATAAGAATATGGAACAGATGACATCTGTTTGGGAGGAAATACCACTTGTCAGGGCTTTACAGAGCACATGATGCACAAGAAAAGGTGGCCTGAACCCATCAGGTGATAACTGTTAGAAACACATTACCTTATTTCCTCTTCAAATTCTTCAGTGAAAGACCCACTCGTTCCACGCTGAAAACCTATGCAATTGTATTCTGTATGGAAATACAAGTGGAGGCTCCTTTGGGGTGAGGCCTGCTCCTTGGCCTAGTTCGCACAAGTCTGCTCACCATGGAGGACCACCTGCCTACCTGCCTGCCTGCCTGCCAGCAGAAGGTGAACCCAGAACTGGGGAGCATGTTCTGAGCTGAGAGCAGCCCAGGGAGCAGGCCCCAGGAGCGGAGCTGCCTCTGCAGAAGCCTTTCCTGGCTCAGACCACAGAAAGTCAGCTGAGCCTCAGAAACTCAGGCCCAGAAGGCAGAGGGGAGGGGGTGTCCCTGGGCCCAAGTACCATCCTGCCCCCATCCTGGCTGCCTGGCTCCTCCCTCCCCGGTAACCAGAGAAGTTACCTTTGGAAACATGGTCTTGGGCACTGGAACTGCTTGGCTCTCCTGCCTCACTGTCAGAGATGAGCAAGACATTGGCCTCTTCCAGGACCTTCTTGGAAGGGATGGTGGCAGCAGGGGGCGAGGCGGAGCGCTTCCTCCCTGAGATGGAGGGTGTGTCCATGTCAGGTGCGTCCAGAGTGCAGACCCTGCCTGCGCAGGGGAGAACACAAGAGTCAGAAGTAGGTCAGGGTCAGCAGGCAGGGTGGGCAGTGGCAGGGTGGGCAATGGCAGGGTGGGCAAAGTGGTCAGCAGGCAGGGTGGTCAGTAGCAGGCAGGGTGGTCAGCGGGCAGGGTGGGTAGGGTGGCTAGGTGGTCAGCAGGCAAGGTGAGCAGGGTGGGAAGCAGGCAGACTGTTCAGCAGGCAGGGTGGGCAGTGGGAAAGGTAGGCAGGGTGGGCAGCAGGCAGGGTAGGTAGGGTGGGCAGTGGGCAGGTGAACAGGTTGTTCAGTGGACAGGGTGGGTAGACAGCAGGGTGGGCAGGGTGGTCAGCAGGCAGGGTGGGCAGTGGGCAAGGTGGTCAGGGTGAGCAGCAGGCGGGGTGGGCAGCTTGGACAGGATGTTCAGTGGGCAAGGTGTTCAGCGGGCAGAGTGGGCAGTGGGCAGGGTGGGTAGCGGGTAGGGTGGGCAAGTGGTCAGTGGGCAGGGTAGGTAGCGAGCAGGGTGGGCAGCGGGCAAGGTGAGCAGGGTGGTCAGTGGGCAGGGTGGGCAGGGTGGGCTGGGTGGTCTGCGGGCAGGGTGGGCAAGTGCCAGTCAGCTGTAACTATACCTGTCAAATCAGAAGCAACAACCTACTGTACGGGAAGCGGCTGCCCATATGTTTGTTTTCCTTTTGACAATTCGGGCAGTTGTCTCACAGATGTAAATTGTTATGGTGGATGCCGTTACTGGTCTTGCAAAATTCATGGAGTTCCTGTTGCTTATATTCGGCGCCACAGTACAGCCAACTTGCCAGTATATAACCCTGCCCAACAATATTTTTCTGGTGAAGGATTTCTCAGATTCATCATCCACGACCCTTGGCACCCAAGGTGGGCCTCTGGGGTCACTGGAAAACTTTACTATAGTGCCGCTTCTAACTCTCCCTCTGCTGACATTTTTATCTCTCGACTGTTAGTCCTCGCCCCTAGGGAAATTCAGGTTCATAGCAAGATAACCAAACAAGAGCAGGCCCTTTCTAAAGCCCTTGCTCCTCAAGCCAGCTCTGAGATATCATGGCCAGACTTCCTTCAGTATGCTGTCTCTCTTATTGACCAATCCCCTGCTCTCCCAAACGCTTCCAATTGCTATGTATGTGCCTCTCTCAATAGGCCTCTTCTAGCCGTCACACCAGTAAATAATACTCCAGCTAACCTCACCAGCCTACCCAAGTCTTCTATTTCTGCTGACCTACCACCTCTGACTTCAATTCCTCTTTATGCAGAATCCACTGGTTCTGATTTCACTCTTACATGTTTATTGACCTCTTCTTTTACTCCTAGTGTTCCTCGATGTTCAAGGAACCTCCCCTTGACTTTGAATGTGTATGCACCTCCTCTGTTTGTGTTTTGGTGCAACACCACCCTATATTTTCGTGTCAATTCTTCTCTACCTGGTCCTTGCCTCCTAGTTTCTCTTGTTCCACAGCTGACCCTCTATGAAGAAGAAGAATTTCGTCAGCTGGCGATGGCTACCCACCGGAGGACCAGGCGTGCAGTTTTTCTCCCTCTGATTGTTGGAATCGGATTCACCGCTTCCCTCGGAATTGCTGCTGGAGCTTTGGGACAATCTCTCTATGCTGCTGGACGCATTGAAAATCAGCTCCAACAGTCCGTTGACTTTACCTCTGACAGCTTGGAGTCTCTCCAGAGACAGATAAACTCCCTTGCCAAGGTGGTACTCCAGAACCGTCGTGGTTTGGACTTAATATATGTGGAACGGGGTGGTCTTTGCCTGGCATGGCAGGAAGAATGTTGTTTTTTTTTTTTTGTAAATGAAACTGGATTTGTAGAACAGAATACCTTGCACAAACTCAGCCATGATATTAAGAATTCCTTTTCCCCTTTCAATACTAACTCCTGGTTCTCTTCTCCTTTAACTGCTTGGCTTCTGCCTCTCCTAGGCCCTTTGCTAGCTATGGTAGCTCTATCGATGATTATTCCTTGCCTCATTCAATTCCTCAAGAAACGCATACATGACATAATTAATGTTACAGTACAGAGAGTCTCAGTTCACCCTTACACTCGTATTCCTTTAGAGGAAAGAAATGCTTTAACTGACATTGATCCATAAACACTGTTCATTAATTAAAGTAATTAGGGGGAGATGTTGGGACTATGTGTGAGCCTGATAGAGCTTAGGGAGAACCACCCCCATCTTTGGATGGAGGTCTGAGAAGATAACCTCTTGGTAAGTCTCTCTCAACCGAGGTGAGCATAAGGGGGGAAATTCAGACTTGGTTCTTTCCTTCTTGACTCTCAGGTCCACAGAAACACCCATACTTCCCTCCATTAACTGCAGACCACATGGCCACAGATTCACTTATTCAAAGTCACCTTTTGATCACAGAAGAACACACCTTATCACACACCTCATCACACACCTCAGACCCCAGACAAGAGAAATTCCAAACTATATGGCCTTTTGAAATCCATCTTCTCTCTGTCTCACCCTATGGGTTTAACCCCTATGCTTCTCTCAAATACCTTTGGATAATTAAGTTGCTTGTGTCATGGAGAATAACTGTCTTGTATCTCATCAATTCCTGTCATACCAGCCCCCTACCTTAGGGGCATGCTGACCGTTAAGAAACCTGTAGTTTCTGTCATATTTCAACAATAATTAATTTCATTGCTTTTCTATTTAACTCATGTCCACTTTGCTAATAAACAGATTCTGGGATTCTAGGGTTCTAGGGTTCTAGGCAAGCTAAGAGTCCCCTGGTGTCTTTTACTTCGTGTCACCCCTGTCTTGAGCGAGAAAGAACCAGCCCGTTACCTTTCCCCTGGAGACCACCCAGCCGGGGGGGGGGGGGGGGGGGGGGGGAGAGAGAGAGAGAGAGATACCCCGAAAGGCAAGGTGGTCAGCAGGCAGGGTGGGCTGGGTGGTCAGCGGGCAGGGTGGGCTGGGTGGTCAGCGGGCAGGGTGGGCTGGGGGGTCAGCGGGCAGGGTGGGCCTGGGGGCAGACCAGCAGCCACGTGTCCTTGGTCTCCACGCGGGTGACGGGCGGGGCCACGGTGACACTGGCTCCCCCCACGCCCCAGCCCTGCACCGCGGAGCAAGGACCCCAGCTGCCCAGGAACACGGGGGTGGCTGCCTCTGCCACAACCTGGCCCCAAGGGCTCGGCGACATGGGTGCTGCCGCTCGGTGCCCAGGGGTCGCGGGTGATGGGACCACGGCACGCCAGTCCCTCCCCGGGGGCATCCGGACCCTGGCAGCCGGGGTTCTCCCCTCCTGGCAGGCCCTGCGCTGGGTGGGGCCCGTTTGGTGGGAGGGTACAAGGTCATGGAGGAGGAGGTCTGAGGGTTGAGCTGAGTAAGCACCACAGGGTCTGCATCCCACATCCGGGTCCTGCAGTTCTGAGGAGGTCCCAAGTCCCTGGCCTCCAGCAGCCATTTAAGCTTTCGCCTCCTATCCCTTTTTGCCCTCCGTGAGTCACCTGGTCACCTCCCTCTCCACCTAGTCCCGCCCCTGCCTCTGTCTATGCCAGGGCCTCCAGTCAACCTGGAACTATCCCTCTGTGTCCTCAGAGATTAGATCCTCACAGGTTCCTATGATCTCCACGCATTACCCACAACCCCGAGCGAGACCCGCACTGATTGGCCAGCCCCACCTCCAGGAGAGGTGCGCATGTGCACTGGAGACCTGCGGGTGTTTGTCCTTGCAGTTTTCACATCCACCAGCTGGAGGCCCACATCCGGGCAGAAGCTGGGGGACAGGAACTGACGCCACCCTGTCTGAGGATGGAGATGCCCGTCCCTGGCCTGTCACCTCCTGGGTGGGGCCTTTCCTCCCTCTGCTTGCACACAGCCCACCACCCATGGGCCTCTCTGCTGAATGACAGCCCCCAAGTTCTGTTTTCAGTAGCCTCCTTATGTGTGTCCTCAACTAGTGTTTAGTGGTCTACTGGTGTGTGTTCGTGTGTGTGTGTGTGTGTGTGTGTGTGTGTGTGTGTGTGTGTGTCTGTTTTGCAATACATTTCACCAGACTCAATCCCCTGCACCACTATAAGCCAGAGTTAAGCAGTTCTCTGGTCTCACTCACACTCTGCATCTCTCTTATTAAAATAAAATAAAACAAGACAAAATAGAGTCAACTTAAATGCCACATGATTGGATAAAGAATCTGTGGGATGTATACTAAATGGTATACTACTTGGTCATTAAAAAGATGACACCATGACTTTCAAAACAAAATGAAGGGAGTTGATACTCAGCAAAATATGTCAGGAGGTGAAAAACTAGCAGAGAGTTCCATTCATGTGTGGAATATAAGTAACGAAAGGAAGTGATTTTGCAAAAATAAATAAACAAGAGAACTGGCTCTTAGACTTTGAAAAACTATAGTGATCACCAGAAGGAATGGAGCAGGAGGTAGAAGAGTCTCTGGTGTCATGGGAATGGATCTTTTGTCGAGGGTATGAGTGTGAGCTACCTCCTAAAACATTAAAATACTGTAAGCCAATGTGGCCTCAATTAAATCATAAAATTAAATAAAAAAACAAGTTGTTTAATTCTTGCTAGTTTCAAAACCTAAAGGGGGCTGTTAGAATCTTAAGGTTACTGACATCAACTATGTCCCCGTGGGGTGGGGTCTGTGCTCCAGGCCTCTGCTGGAGGACCCCCAGCATTCTGAAGCCCCCCTCTCCTGGGGCCACTCCCACTGCCTGCTGAGCCCTGGGATCCCAGTGGGTCTCAGACTGAAGTGGAACTTCGCGCCTCTACCGACCCGAAGCTCTTCCGGAAGAAACTTCACAGCACCCCTTATTCCCGGACCGGAAGTGGTTTCCACCCTACCCCACCCCACCCCGATAGCAGAGCCCCCTGCCGGAAGTACTCCCGCAGTCCGTGTCCTTCCACCAGTCAGTTCCTCGACGCTGCCTCTGTTGTCTGTCCGTAAAGAGCCACTGCACCTGCCGGCCCCATAACCCCTAAGGTAAAGGCCTGCGGCCTGAATGGCTGGGATCCCTTCCCCCCCCCCGCCCCCCGTCGGCGGGTGGCTGGGTGGGTGGGGCGGCGGAAGGCAGCCCCCTGGTGCCTCTGATGTTGTCCCCCAGACACTGCTCCCCCAGACTTGTCTCTGTGGACACCGGACCCTGGACGACACCCCCAGATGAACCCTCAGCAGAAGGACACCCCCCAGGAGGGAGCTGCCCCCTCACCGACCCCGTGGGCTGGAAGAACAGACAGATGGACAGACGGATGGACTGAGGCGCGACGCCTGCTGAGGTGGGCAGGTAGGGGAGGAGGCTGGGGGTGGGGCCACTTGTGCCTGGGGTGGGGCACCTGAGGAGGTGGAGATGGTTTGTAGGAAGACAGGCGTGGTGGAGTGGGAACATTTGTGGGACGTTAGCGGGTAGGGGCTCTTGGGGTGCAGAACTGTGGGATTGGGGCGCCGTAGCCTTGGTGCAGCGTGGTGCAGATGGGGCTGCATGGACTTGGCCGCACGGGGCGGGGGAGCCCTTTCCTTCCTGGAAGTTTCCAGAAAGCACGGGAGCAGTATACATAGGAGGCAGGGGCAGGGCGGAGCGGGGCGGTTCTGGCCAACCACATGTAGTGCAGGCAGTTGAACAAGGGCCTGGCCACAGGGCCACCTTTGGGGAGGATGCTAGGGGCAGGAGGGGACCTGGGGAACAGGAGGGAACCTGGGGGGTGGACGGGATTTGGGGGACAGAAGGGGATCTGAGGGGGACGGCAGGGATGTATGGGGGCAGAGGGGACTTGGAGGGGTTGGAGGGGACTTGGGAGGACAGGAGGGGATCTGCGTTCGATAGGAGGGGGCTTGGGGGACTTGAGGGACTGGAGGGTACCTAAGCGCAATAAGAGGGGACCTGGCAAGCAGGAGGAGATCTGGTGGGGCTGGAGGGGGTGGGGGATGGTGGGCCTTGGTAGGGGAAAAAGGGGACATGGAGGGACTGAAGGGGACTTGGGGAAATGGAAGGGACCTGCGATCCAGAGGAGGGAACCTGGGGGGCAGGAGGGTATTTGAAGGCGAAGGGAAATGACCTGGGGTATAGGATTGGACCTAGGAGAGGGAGGGAACTGAAAATCTAGTAAGGTATCCTGGGGCATAGGAGAGGACCTGGGGGCGACAGGAGAAGACTTGAGGTATGGAAGGGATCCATGGTGTGACAGGAAGTGAAATGGAGGGTGGGAGTACACTTAGTGGTAACAGGAGGAGATCTGTGGTGGAAGGGATCCTGGGGGGGCTACAGGAGGCGATCTTGAGGGGCAGGAGGGATCTGTGGGCATTAGAATGAGACTTGTGGAGGCAGAATGAGACCTGGGGTGCGGGAGGGGACCTAGGGGTGAAAAGAGATGTGGGGACAACAGGAAGAGACATGGTAATGACAGGAGGAGACTTGGGGGTGACAAGAGAACACCTGTGGGGAGACATGAGATCTGGGAGCAATAAGAGGGGACTTGAGTATGAGAGGAGGCAACTTGGTGGTGACAGGAGGAGACCTGGGTGACAAGAGGGAACCTAGGAGTGACAGGAGGAAACCTGGGGGCAACATGAGGAGATATGGGGAGGTAGTGGACCTTAAGGGGGAAGTTGATTACCTAGTGGTGATATAGGAGACCTTGCAGGGCAGGAAGGGACCTGGACCCTACACCAGGAGACCTGGGGTGCAGAAGGGGGCCTGGGGACTAAAGCAGGCAATCTGGGAGCAACAGAAGGAGACCTGGGGGTCAGCAGGAGGGTACCTGGGAGGCAGGAGGGGACTTGGGCAGATTGGCAGGGACTTGGGGGCAACAGGAGGAGACCTAGTGGGGGCAGGAGGGTATCTGGGGATGACAGGAGGCAATTTGGAGTGTGGGAGAGGTCCTGGGTGTGACAGGAGGTGGCCTGGGTGTGGGTGGACACCAGGAGGAGATCTGGGGGTGGGAGAGGACCTGGGGGTTCACAGGAGGCGACCTGGGATCAATTTGAGATCTGGGGCAGTAGTGGATCTGGGGGTGGTGGCAGTTGATGACCTACTGGTGACATAGGAGACTCAGGTGTCAGGAGGGGACCTAGGGGAGACAGGAGAGCTGGGGTGCAGGAAGGGGCCTAGGGGTGAAAGGAGGCAAGCAGGGATCAACCAAAGGAAACCTGGGGGCAACAGGAGAGTACCTGGGGTTGGATGGGGCCTGTGGGGCCAGGAGAGGACCTAAGCAGGAGGGAGGGGAGCTGGGGGTGACAGGAGGAGACCTGGGGGTAGGAAGGCACCTGGGAGCAACAGGAGTGGACCTGAGGATGACAGGAGGAGATCTGGGGTGGGTGGAAGGGGACCTGGGGGATAGAGAAGGAGATCTTGGGGACAGGAGGGATCTGTGGGCATAGAGAGGAGACGTGGGGGGCAGGATGGGACCTGGGGTGCGGGAGAAGATGTAGGGGTGAAAAGAGGAGATCTGGGGACAACAGGAGGAGACCTGGGAGGGAGTGGACCTGGGGGGGTTGATGACCTAATGGCGACATAGGAGACCCGGTGGAGCAGGATGGGATCTGGGCCCTACACCAAGAGACTTTCAGTGCAGAAAGGGGCCTGAGGATGAAATCAGGCAATCTGGGAGCAACAGAAGGAGGCCTGGGGGCAGCAGCAGGAGAGTACCTGGGAGGCAGGAGGGGACTCGGGAAGATGGGCAGGGACCGGGGGGTGACAGGAAGAGATCTAGGAAGGCACCTGAGAGCAATAATCGGAGACTTGACTAGCAGGAGGGGACATGTGGGAGATAGAAGGAGACCTGGGGGTGAGAGGAGGAGCTGGAGGAGTCCTAGGAGAGAAAGGAGGCAACCTGGGGTGGCAGCAGGTGACCTTGGGGCAACAGGAGACATGGGGTGGGATGAGAACTGTGTAGACACATGGCATCCTGGGGGTGGGACAGCACCCGGAAGCAACAGGAGCGGGCCCGGAGGTGACGGGAGGAAGATATGGCATCAAAGGAAACATGAAGGCTACAGGGGAAGACCTGGTGTACAGGAGGGAACCCAGGGGTGAAACAAATAGTTCTGGGGACAACAGGAAGAGACCTGTGGTGGGATTGGGCCTGGTTGCAACAGGAGGAGACCTAGGGGGCAGGAGAGCACCTGTAGGGAAAAAGGAGGCAATCTGGGAGCAACTGAAGGAGACCTGGGGGCAAAGGTTGGTATCTGGGTGGTGGAAGGCGACCTGGAGTAGCAGAAGGGGGCCTGGACAACTAGGAGGGGACCTGGGGCAACAAGAGGAGATCTGGGGGCAACAGGTGGAAATCTGGCATGGAAGGGGACATGGTGGTAACACAAGGAGAACTGGAGGGCTGCAGGTGACCTGGGGGCGACAGGAGTCGACTGGGTACAACAGAAATAGACCTAGGGTGGGATGGGACCTGTGGAGACAGGAGGCGATCTTGGGGTGGGATGGGACCTAGGGGCAATAAGAGGGTACCTGGGGTGTGGGGTGGGGCCCTGGCAGATGGGAGGGGACCTGGGCTCAATAGGAGGAGACCTAGAGGGCAGAAGGAGACTTGAGGCAACAGGAGACTTGGGGAGCAGGAGGGGACCTGGGGGAGGCAGAAAGCAAACTGGAGGTGACAGGTAGATCTTGGGAGCTACAAGAGGAGACCTAGGTTCTAAGAGAGGAACCAGGATGACAGAAGGGGGCCTGGGTGTGACACGAGATCTGGGGTGGAAGAAGACCTGGAGGCTACAGGAGGAGATCTGGGGGGCAGGAGATGACCTGAGTGGGAGGGGATCTGTGGAGACAGGAGGCAACCTGGGAGTGGAATGGAACCTGGGAGCAACAGATAGGGACCTGGGGGCTAGAAGAGAAGATTGGAGGGTGGGAGGGTACCTGGGAGACAGGAGGAGACCTGGCAGATAGGGGACATGTGGGTGGCAGGAGGCAACCTGGAGTTGAAAAATAGGAGTTCTACAGGAGAACTGGGATGTAAGAGAGGAAGTTGGGGCAACAGGAGGGGACCTGGAGGTGACAGGAGACCTGGGGGATCTTAGTGACCTGAAGTGCAGTAAGGGACCTGGGGGTGACAGTAAGAGATCTGGGGGCAACAGAAGACCTGATCATAACAAGAGGAGGTCTGGGGGCAGAAGGAGGGGATCTGGGGTGATAGGAGATCTGAGGTCAACAAGAGGGGACATAGCTGTAGGGAGGTGACTGAGGTGGCAGGTTGGGACCCAGGGAGGTACTGGAGGGTACCTTGGTGGTGGGAGGGGACTTGGAGTAAAGGAAGAGAGCTGGAGGAGACCGAAGGGGGCCTTGGGGGCTACTGGGAGAGATCTGGAGGAGGGGAGAGGTCCTAGGGGTGACAGGAGGAGCCATGCACAGGCTTAAGGCCAAGCACTGCAGAGAGGAGCCCTGGCTGCGGGTGTGGGTGGCCCGCCACTTCCCCCAGGACCTGAGCTGGTGCCTGGCGCTTCTTCTTCTAGCGTTTGCCCTTCTTCCGTAGCCAGTCAACAGCGTCAGGTTGAGCCTGATGTCAAGTTTCGAGACCTCCTTTGAATCTGGAGAGGTGGCAGTCGTTGACTAATGTGGGTCATAGTCTGTCTGGAGCCGCAGGGGCAGTTCGGGTCGTCTCTGGCTCCCCAGCGATGGAACATAGCGGCGCACTGGCCATGGCCTGTTTGATAGCGATTGAGGAGGGCCCGATCATAACGTGCTAGGTCAAAGCCGGGTGGACGCTCGCAGGGGTCTGTGATGAGGTGTTTGTTCTTGACCTCAGCTGACTGCCAGCTCTGTTTCCAAGAGACTGGAACAGAGAAGTTCAGTGTAGGTGTAGGGGACCAGATTGGGTGACGAGACGTCAAGCGTTGGACAGGGTGGGCGAAGATATCCGCGTATATTGGCAGGTCCGGTCGAGCGTAGACATGGGAAATGAACTTAGATGATGCCGCATCCCGACGAATATCTGGCGGGGCGATGTTGCTAAGAACTGGCAGCCATGGAACCGGGGTGGAACGGATGGTTCCAGAAATGATCCTCATGGAGGAATATAACTTGAAATCGACCAAGTGGACATGGGGGCTACGGAACCATACTGTGGAATAGCATAATGCCAGAGATGATGATCATAGTGTGGAAGCGCTCGCGCCCCATGAGGAGCTGGCCAGTCTTGCAATGATGTTATTCCTCGCCCCCACCTTTGCTGCAGTTTTTATGAGATGTTCGTGAAATGACGGTGCGATCGAGAGTAACGCCAAGATAGACTGGCTGGGCTTCATGCCGGATTCTCGTATCGCCAAGCTGCCTGGCGCTGCTGATGCAGCACAGCGAGGCCCAGGCCAGTGGTGCCTTCGCGGGGCCCCTGCTGGCTTACTGGGCTGCTAATGCCCATCTCCCTCTGTGCAGAATCCTGGACCAGGCCCAGCCGCCAGTGGCCTTCCCCAGGGTGGACTACCAGTGCTCCTCATCCCCAGAGGAAGAGCAGTGGCAGGGGCAGCAGCAGGGGCAGGGGCAGGGTTGCCGCCGCAGGCCACCCCCCACCAGGAAGCTGCTGCCCGACCGCTCGCGCGCCGCCAGCGACAGGACCAACCAGAAGCTGGTGGACTTCATCGTCAAGGAGCGCGGTGCAGACCCGCACCTGCTGGCCGTGGTGCAGGGCCGCCGGCCCTCGCGCTGGCTCGAGGCTTTCAAGCGCGGGGGCAGGCGCGTGGCCTGCGTGGAGACCTACCTGGAGGACGACGACCAGACCGACACCCTGGTGGCCCACCTGTGCACCCTGGCCCACGGCCTGGACCTCAGACACATCACCCGCGTGCGCAACGACCCCGTCAGCTTCGTGGTGGAGGTGCTGCTGCCCGAGGCCATCATCTGCGGCCTGGCCGCCCTCGAGGGTCTCGACTACGAGGCCGCCCAGGCCAAGTACCTGCAGGGCCCGCCCGTGCACTACCGCGAGAAGGAGCTCTTCGACCAGGAAATCCTCGGGATGGTGCACAAGAGGGCAGCCCGCGGGGGAAGGCGCTAGTGATGAAATGGACGGGCTGGGCCGTGGCCAAAGCCCTGAGGGCCAAAGCCCCCAGCCTCTGCCCTCAGCCCCAGCCCAAAGCCCCTGACCTCAGCCCCTGCCCTCCTACTCTATCGTTAACATCTTTCCTCAGCCCCTGCCATCATCCCCTGTATTCAGCCTCTGCCCGAGCCTCTGTCTTTAGCCCCTACCCCTAATCTTCTGCCCTTGGCACATTCCCCTAATCTGCCCTCAGCCTCTCCCCAGCCTCTTATCTTAGCCTCTACGCTCAGCACCCTGCCTTGTGCCAGTGCAACAAGCCTGGTCCTCAGTTCCCTGCAAAAATGGATTGCCCAGCCTCCCCAAAGAGGCCCTGCTCACTGAGTACACAGCCATGGCCAGATGCCCCACTCCATGGATGTACAGGCCACAGGCTAGCAGAAGATGACTCTGTTTTTGCTTCAGTGTGGCAGCCTTGAGCCTGCCTCCATTGTCCCCCAGAACCCACTATCTCCCTCTCCTGGAATCACGACTGAGGACTGGACCCCAGGACAAAGGGTTGCTGTAGCTGGGAGAATGTAGGTTGCTAGCCGGGTGGACTGCCTGTGAGGTGAGCGCCTCCTCTCTGTGACAGGAAGTCTGTCCACGCTGGATCGTGGATGGCCGCCCAGCCCCTGCCATTGCTCCTTCTTTGTCCCCCTCTCCCCTGCTTGGGCACAGATTGATGCTGACACCTCTTCCCACGGGCACAGAGACTGGCCTGTGCTTCTGGGCCACGGGCAGGGTCCCCAGGACTTGGGACCTGAGACCTGGGGGGCCCACCCTCTTCCAGCGCCCCTTGCTGTGGTGCAAGGCACTGGTGCAGCCGTCCTTAGAGTACATCCCCCTCCCCCAGTTGTTCCTCTCATGGAGACAAGCTTCTGTTGCTGTTGCTGTTGTAGTTGTTGTTGTACGTAATTTTGTTGAGCTGATGCTGTTGCTTGGAGAAGCTGTATGACCCCCATGCATTCATCCGGAAACCTTGGGGTGTGAAAATAAACAGGAAAGGCTGAACAGGATGTGGAGTGTTTTCATTCTCAGGGGCCTCAGGGGGCACTCATCACAGGGCGCTTGCCCTCAGTGTCTCACATGGGGGAGTAGGGGTGTAGCTTCTGCTTTCCAATGCTTCCATGGAATCATCTGTCCAGCCATCCGTCCCTCTCCATCCTTCCATCCATCCATCCATCCATCCATCCCTCCTTCTTCATATATCCTTCAATCCAGATATACATATATCCCCATTCTTCCATCCATGCACCATCCATTCATCTTTAGTCTGTCCACACATACATGCATAAATACATATATACATACATACATCATTCCACCGTCTCCATCCTTCCATCCACCCATCCTTCACTCCATCATCTGTCCATCCTTCCTTCAGTCCATCCATCTCCGCTTCTACTCCTCTACTCCAAGGGTAAACCTAAAGTGAGGTCAACCTTGAGCCCAGGCAGTGGTTGGCTTCTACACTGAGCAGAGGAGGCACTGCGCCGGCTCAGCCCCAGGCACTCTGTGTGATACCAGAGCCCAGGGCTTCCTTTTCCCTACCTTCCGGTGTGTGCGTGCGTGCGTGCGTGTGTGCGTGTATGTGTGTGTGTGTGTGTGTGTGTGTGTGTGTGTGTGTGTGAATGAGTGAAGTGCCGGAACCCTCTGGGTTGTCCTCTTTGCCTCACTGAGGAGAGGCCCAGGGTGCCTGGGACAGCAACACTCCCTTCTCTGGAGCAGACGCACATTGGGGCTGTGGAGCTGGATCTGAGGCCGGCTGTGTGGACTCTGGGCTCCCTTCATGCCTGAGCTCCTGTTCAGGGGCCTCTGCATTTGTCCTAGGCTGGCTCTCTCCCTGAATGGTGGGCCCTGGTGGGCAAGCCCAGCCTGTCACCAGTGCCTCTGCTCTCATCCTTGGGTGGGTGGCTGAATTGCCAGCGCCGTTCCTGACACGGTCTGCAGAGCTGTTCTCAGATGCAGGTGTGGCATTGCAGGGAGCCCAGCAATGGATGGAGTGCAACTTAGATTCCTGTGAGAGGATCATGAGGATAGTTTTTTAATATTTTATTTTTGCTTTTATAAGATACAGAGACAACAACACAGAATGAGAAACCAGGACGCTGCTCATGTCTGCATGTGGGGACAAGGGCCTTTGAACCTGGTTCCTAGTGCACTGTAACATGTGCACAGTACTACATATTCCCAGCCCAGCCCCAGGCTCATGAGAATCTTAACTACCTGAGATACCTGAACTTACCTCTACCTACCTCTAACAAGCCCCAAACCCTTTTTAATGACTGGGGTCTTCCTTGTTCCTTGTTACAGGGTATCAAAAAGAAAGAAAGAAGAAAGAAAGAAAGAAAGAAAGAAAGAAAGAAAGAAAGAAAGAAAGAAAGAGGAAGGAGAGAAAGAAGAAGGAAGAAAGATAAAAATTACCTTAAAAGAAGACTAATTGATTTGGCTCCGTATTTGCCAACTATCTCTGTTTATGTTCATTGCTTAAGAATAATGACAAAAGTTAACTTGCTAGTTAAGTCACAGCACAAGGGAGCAAATGTACTTCTGTTAAGACTGGAAATAGAAGGGAGCTTCCTCAACCTATAAGTGGGCATCTAATATCAATAGCAAAAGAATGAAACTTTCCCCTAAGATCATAAGCAAGGTAAAATGTTCACTTTTGCTAGTTCTTTTTTTTTTTTAAGATTTGTTTATTTTCCAGAGATTGAGATAGACACCTTTCAGCTCTGGAAAATGTGCAACTAAAGACTGAACCTAGGGCTTTATGCCTGTGATCCCAGAAATGGTTTTTGTGGCAGTCATAGCTTAAACTATTCAGAAGTTATGGGGAATCATGGTGGTGAACTTACTCTAAAATGGCTCACAGGAAACACTTTTTATATAGCATTTGTAAATTGTCTTATGCTTTTATATACTCCAGACAAAAATTCAAATAAAAAGACTGACAGAGTTCTATCTCAGTCTCTTAGTTAAAACTCTACTCATATTTAGCATAAAAATTGAGCTTTGAGTTCCAGTACAATATATTAAGAGCAGGCAACTCTCTTAGTACTAAGGTGCAAAAGAAACTGACGGTGTGAAGTTGTGTATTGGTAAAACCTAGTTGGGGGCAAACCTCTCACATAGTTTCTTGGTTTGTACACACAATTACTTTCTGCTATTCCGCTTTCTCCCCCTGGTGATTTTTCTAGTTGTAGCCCTCTTCCAAAGCAGTTGAGTTTGAAAACATTTCCTAGAACAGGTTGAAGCCATCACGTTGGCATGTACTGTCATGCGTGGCAGTTTTGTTTGTTTGGGTTCTGGGAAGGGGTTCCAGGTAGCATAGTGTCTGGAGAGAAGGCACACATTTAGATAAGACATTTGAAAAGTCTACTTAAGGGTAATAATTATTTGTAACCTAAAGATTGTTGTGCGTGGGCTGCGGAGAAGAGAGAGAGGGGGTCCGGAGCGAAGAGGAAAAACAAATCTTTATTTGCGCTGGCACCTCAGAGTTGGGTGCTAGAGAGGCAGGTTGGGCCACGTGGAGGTAGCGAAAATGGCCTCCTCACATAGTAACCTTTCCTGCTTCTGAACACCGGAATGAAGTGCTGGCAAGAGAGCGAGGTGCAGAAGAAGAAGGGCTTTTATAGGAGTAGCTTTCGCGAGAATGGGAAGGGGGAGGAGTAACCACAGCACTCCAGGATAGGATAATAACTCTCGTGAGAATGGGAGGGGGGAGGAGTAACCAAAGCACTCCAAATATCGCGGGGATATAGACAATGCCCTGAGGGCACAACATGGTGGAACAGGCACTCCGAGAATGTCCCAACTCTCACGGGAACTAGCATTGGCCTGAGGGGACAACATGGCAGATGTGACTGCATGGGCACAATTTCCCAGCAAAAGATGTAGTGCACCATGATATTTATACAATTGCTGAAATTAATATTTGCAAATAATTTTAAACTTGTAATAATTATGTAGGAGGATTAATAACATTACACAATTAAGCCTTTTTCATGGCATTTCAAACCCACTTATGTCTAACTGACAATACTTTTATTGAACTCCTGTAATGTTCTGGACACACCACCTGTATGATTTGGAATCTTACATCAACTTCACATGCAGGTGTAGTTTGTTCTCCTATTTCAGGGTTCAAACATCTAAGCCATGTGACTAGACATTAAGTGGTGATGTAAGGTTGAAAATGTCTCTCTTTATCTCTCCCTCTCTATCTTCCCTCCCCTTTCAACTTCTCTCTCACTCTCTTTTTCTCTCCAAAATTAATTAATTTAAAAAGAGAGAGAGAGATTTTTCCAACAGAATTAGATAACTTGAACAACATGCTCTCAAATTTTTCTAACAAGTTCAATAAATGTTATCTGTATTAAAATCTCAATGGCCTTTTGTATAAGTGATAAAGGCAAAATAAAGTTGAAAGCAAGAAACAAAGCTAGAAGACATATATGTCGCAATTCAAAAACTTACTACAATGCTACAGTAATCTGGTAGTGTGGTACTATCATAAGTTGAGGCATACAGGTCACAAGACTAGAATTAAAGTTCAGAAATCAGCATACATACATATGGTCATTGATTTTCAGCAAGGTCATTCAGTGGGAGGGCAGTCTTGACAAATCATTCTATATCACTGGATATTCATATGCCAAAAAAGAAGCTGAGAATCCAGAAAAGGGGACTTAATGGATAAAATGTAAGACTTGCGTGTATGAAGGTTTGGATTTGATCCCCAGCACTGAAAAATCTCTCTCTCTTTCTCTCTCTCTCACACACACACACACACACACACACACACACACACACAACAATTTTTTTTGCCAAAAAGAAGCTGAATTCTTAGTTCACAAATTAACAAAAATTTACTTAAATGGATCAAAGGTCTAAATATAGAAACTTAAGCTATAACAATTTTAAAGGAAAATGTGGGGAACAAATATTCATACTCATGTTTTACAAAAATGAAGTTAATTGAGATTATAAATTTCTAGCATTAAAGAACAGTACAAAACTGAAAAAGCAAATCCACAGAATGAAAGGAAAGTTTTGTAAATCATACACCTGACAAGGATCTAGTATCCAGAACACATAAGTAGCTACTATAACTCAATTTCAAAAAGACAAACAACCAGATTTTAAATAGGCAAAAAATTTAATTTAGACATTTCTTCAAAGATATAAAAATAGTCAGCAAGCCTTAGAAAATAAGTTGACTTTTTCCAACCATGACATCATCTCCCCAGACAATAACTAGGATCCAACTGCATATCAGATTTCAGGCTCAGGCAAAAAAAAAAAAAAAAAAAACTAGTATAGCCACAGGCCCTTTGGAATATAACTAAAATATGCCTACTAGCTATCTACAAAAATGAGACCCCCGCCCCCCCGCTCCAACTCTTCATCTGCACTATTCCAGCCTTTAGGTTCATGAATGGTCAACAATTTTTTCGGCTTTGTATGTTAACTCTCTTTTCAGCCACCAGGTTCCAGATGCTACCATGATGCCAACCAGACTTCCCTGGACAGACAACCCCACCAGTATGTCCTGGACCTCCGATTCCCCAGAACCCCACCCCACTAGGGAAAGAGAGAGACAGGCTAGGAGTATGGATCCACCTGCCAACGCCCATGTTCAGCGGGGAAGCAATTCCAGAAGCCAGACCTTCCACCTTCTGCATCCCACAATGACCCTGGGTCCATACTCCCAGAGGGTTAAAGAATAGGAAAGCTATCAGGGGAGGGAATGGTACAGGGAGTTCTGGTGATGGGAATTGTGTGGAATTGTATCCCTCTTATCCTATGGTTTTGTCAGTGTTTCCTTTCTATAAATACAAAATTTTTTAAAAGGAAAAGTATACCATTTTATAGGGGTACTAATCCTATTCATTCAATAGATCTCCACTCTCATAACCTAATCAGAACCCCACCTGCTAGTACCATCATTCTGGGGATTAGTATTTCAACATATGAATCTGGGGAAACAAGAATATCACTTGTTTATTAAATGTTTGGTAATGTAAGTATTGATAATTAATATTTTAAATGTCATTAAAATCTGATTATTAGTAATGTTTAAAAAAAGAAAATAAGTTAAGCACCATTATTCCTTAGGAAAATGGAAATGAAAACTACAATGACATACCCACAAAGATAGCTGGATTTCCTAAGAAAGAAACTAAGTTTTGGCAAAAATGTAGGGAAGTTGAGCCCTTGTAAAGGAATACCAAATGGTACAGTGACTGTATAAAAAGATTTGGTGATTCCTTAATATCTTAAATACAGAACCAGTACAAAGCACATCCATTCTACTCATAGACACAGTATATACCTACCCCAAACTGAAATCAAGCATGTAGAAAAAATCTGGACAAGAGTGTTCACAGAAGCACTGTTCACTATAGCTGAAAAGTGGAAGCAACCCAAATGTTCCAAAACTATAGAAAAGATAAACAAATTAGGTCAGCCCATGCAATGGACTATTTCATAGATAATGAAAAGGACTGAGGTTCTTTCTGTGCTACAACATGGATGATGCCTTGAAAACATTTGCTGAGTGAAAGGAGCCAGACATAAGAGCATGCATGTCTAATTCCAGTTATGTGACACATCCAGAAGAGGGAGCTTCAAAGAGATATGCAACAGCTGAATTGTTGTCAGTGGCTGGTGAGTAGGGGAGCAGGGATAGTGCTGGAGGCAGTGATAGTGCCAGGGATGGTGTTGGCAAAGCACAGCAATCAAATGAAAGACCTTGCAGCTGTACCCTTTAAAATGGTTAAAATGGCACATTGTGGATTATGCTCATTTGACCATGGTAAAAGAAAACAGGAGAGGGAGAGAGGAGAGAGGAAGAGAGGGAGAGAGGAAGAGAGATAGAGAGGGGGAGAGGGAGAGAGAGCCAATATGAGAGAGATTCAAGTCCGACCCCCCCCAGAATACTGAGGAATACTTCAGTGTCATGATGTCTTTACCTCTCTCTCTCTCTCTCTCTCTCTCTCTCTCTCCATATGTATATATGAAAAAGTGGGCTCAGACTGTTGAAACCCCAGCAATAACCACACACACACACACACACACACACACACACACACAGAGAGAGAAAGAGATAGGGAGGGAGAGAGAAAGGAAGATCCTATCAGTTAAGAGGGATCTAAGAGGCCTGCCTACCAACTATCACTCATGAAACTTGGCTCCTGATTCAAATTATTGACATGGCTATTTTGTGTTATTGTTTAATGGTCTTTAATAAGTTCAAAATGTGTTTAACATACTTTAGGAAGCTAGATAACTAATGGAATATTTCCTGATATTGAGGAGTTATTTTGATGTGTGGCAATGCTTTAGTGGTTGTTTTTAAGAGCCTTCACCTTTTTGTTTACTTATATGTTTACTTTTATAAGACAGGGAGAGGAGGAGGAAGAGGGGGAAGAGGAGTAGGACAAAAAGAAGTAGAGAGAGAGAAGTGGGAGCGCTGTTCGGCTCCTGGCTATGGCAGTGCCTGAGATTAGACCTGGACCCTCACAGGTGTGAATCCTGTGCTCACCCAGGTAACATGTGTTCTTGGCCCGAGTGCTCACATTGTAAAGGAAAATATTCTTCACAGACACGCACATCTGGACATTGCAGGTGACCATGTATGGTTCTCTGAATGTACATGTATGCATATCCATTGTATGGCTGAGGTAATAAGAATTAAGAGAGAAAAAAAATGAAAACTGACAAACTAAAAGGAAAACTAGACAAAGCCCCAGGAGATTTTCACATAACTTCCTTCAGTAACAGAACATGAGGAGGGACATAGATTTAAAGAATGCAATCAATAGACTTTGCCTAATTGTCTCCTGCACCCAACAAGTACAGAATGCATGTCCCTGGACTGGTGAAGCAGCTCATTTGGATAGTGCGTTGCTCTGTCCTGTGCACAACCCAGGTTCAAGCCTGGCCCCTACAGAACTGTAGGCAGCTGCAGTGTGGTGGTCTCGTCCACTGTCTGCTCTCTGCCTTCTCTGGCTCTATCTCAAAAAGATTTAAAAAAAAAAAAAAAGGAAACCAGAATCTACATTCCTTTCATGTGTACAGAATCTTGAGAGATATCAGTCACATGCTGGGCCATAAGGCAGTGGATAAGTTCCCGGAAGGACAGTGATGGGATCAAAAGATTCATCACACAGCTGATGGATCTAGAGGCTTTATGGGATATAAAATAATTCAGACAGAAAAAGGCAAATGCAGTCTGATTTTACTTATGTGGGAGAGATAAGGAAACCAAAGAGTCTTACCCTTTAAGAGCAAAACCATGGTGAGCAGAAGGAAGTGGGGAGCAGGTCTGGAAAGGGGACTTCGGGTGGCAATGGAAATGTCCCTGTAACAGTGATGCCATAGAACACTCACTTCAAAGCTATCCTCATCAAAGCAAGGACTGCAAAAGCTGAATAAGGGCAAGGGACTGGCATACTTTAACGATGACTCTTTAGTCACTATCAGCCACCCCATCAGCTGGGGCCCTAGTTGGGGAGTACTGAGATTCCCAAACAGACATGATGGGCCTAGACCTTGAATAAATCCCTCTACTTTGTTACCAGTCATCTCTATCAGGAACAACACAATATATCCCTTTGTGCTCCCCCATAGGACCTTGCCCTCAGCTTGTATCAACAATGGTAGAGAATGTTCCATCCTCCAAAGGGAGGCTGGGCAATACACTCTATGCTACATCTGAGGAAGATGGGTCCTGACAATGGGGCAGCTTGGAATGTTCCTACTTACGACCATAGAATATGAGCTCAGATATACAGGGATGCAGAGGTTACATAGGCTCCTAAGCCAAAGATGGGCCCCAGATCACATCAAATCAATGGGGTTTACAGTCAGCAATATTTATACACCTTTCCCATATTTGGGGGCTACTCTTTCCCCTGATTCAGCTTTCTGGTCCTTTTTCCAGCCATGAACTAGGATCCAACTGCATATCAGATTTCAGGCTCAGGCAAAAAAAAAAAAAAAAAAAACTAGTATAGCCACAGGCCCTTTGGAATATAACTAAAATATGCCTACTAGCTATCTACAAAACGGAGACACCCCCCCAACTCTTCATCTGCACTATTCCAGCTTTTAGGTTCATGATTGGTTAACAATTTGTTTGGCTTTATATGTTAACTCTCTTTTCAGCCACCAGGTTCCAGATGCTACCATGATGCCAACCTGACTTCCCTGGACAGACAACCCCACCAGTGTGTCCTGGAGCCCTGCTTCCCCAGAACCCCACCCCACTAGGGAAAGAGAGAGACAGGCTGGGAGTATGGATCGACCTGCCAACACCCATGTTCAGTGGGGAAGCAATGACAGAAGCCAGACCTTCCACCTTCTGCATCCCACAGTGACCTTTGGTCCATACTCCCAGAGGGTTAAAGAATAGGAAAGCTGTCAGGGGAGAGGATGGGATGAGGAGTTCTGGTGATGGGAATTGTGTGGAGTTGTACCCCTCTTATCCTATGGTTTAGGTTTAATATTTCCTTTTTATAAATAAACGATAAATTAAAAAATTAACACTGTACCTGAGGCCTACATGGTGCCAATGTTACTTAACAATAAAAGATGTTCCAAATTACAGGATCAAAGAGAAGAGCTTCGGAAGGCCATGCCTGTCACAACCATCACCCCAATTTCCTCAGCAGTGCCTGCCAGTGTTTGCCTGTGTTCTGCCACAGAGAGGTTCTCTCCTCTCCTCAGGGATAAGACTCAGTGCTGTCTGTGTCTCCCTTTCATTTTGCCTCTGGCTTTTGAGAATGCCATTGCCCCTTTTGGGCAAGGCTGTGCCAGATCCCGACCCCCCGGCTCCCTAGAGCACTCAGCGTGCACTTGAGCACCAGCAGCTGCAAAGCCAAGAGGAGGCCTTCCTTGTACATGGCTATTGGGAACCAGCCACCTCACCAGCCCTGCCTTGGAGCTTCTGTCACTGCTTAGAGTCACAGGTGGCCAAAGGAATGAGGTGCTCATCCCCCAACAAAGCCCACCCCCTGCCTTGGAAAAGCCCATCCTTGCCTAAGAAATTAAGAGGGGAGAGGAGATGGAAAGAGAGAGAAAGAGAGACATCTGCAAACTGGCTTCACTGCTTCTGAAGAGTCCCCCTGCAGGTGGGGAGTGGGGGCTCAAACCCAGGTTTTAGCACATAGTAGTGCAGAAGCTGAACCAATTGTGCCGCCACTCAGCCCCTCCTTTTTTATTTTTATACAGTTACTGACATACACACACACAGAGAGCAAATGAGAGAGAGAGAGAGAGAGAGAGAGAGAGAGACCACATCACCACTCTACCATCCATGGCACTCCCATATGGTGGCAGAGGTGCAAATGCAGGCTACTTCACAGTGAGATGCCCTGCCCAGAGATCTCCCTCAGGCCCAGTGGCTGACTGTTCTTTAGTAATTTAATATTGATTTTAAAAATTATGAGATAAAAGGGGTCTAATTCCACACCATTCCCATCACCAGTGTTCTGTGTCCCCATTCCTTCCATTGGAAACTGCAGTAGTTCTTCCAAGGTCACAGATATGGGGTGAATAAATAACTCTCTCTCTCTCACACACACACACACACACACACACACACACACACACACACACACACACACATTTTTCTATGGTCCTGTCTTCCTTTCTAAGTCATACCTACACCTATTACTACTTCTGAATATCTTTCCTTTTTTCTTCTACTCTATCAGGACCTTGATGGAATTGGAGTTCAGAGTCCTATGTTCATTTTCCACTAACATTTCTCCCCCTCTGAAACTATGGACAAAATTTCTCCCTGGGGTGCAGAAGGGGGGAGTTCTGGCTTCTGCAATTGCTTCTACACTGGCCATGGACATTGGCAGGTTGGTCCATACCCCCAGCCTGTTTCTATCTTTCCCTAGTGGCATAGGGCTCTGGAAAGGTGAGGTTACCGGACACAATGGTGAGGTCATCTGTCCAGGGAAGTCAGGATGAATTCATAGTGGCATCTGCAACTTGGTGGCTGAATGGCAGTAAGATATAAAGCAGGAAAAATATTTAATAAACAGGAACCAAAGAGTAGGAATAGAGCAGGTGAGTTTAAAGACCTTAGGGTGGAAAGAAGCTAGGAAGTCTATTTTAGGTATTTTCCTAGAGGCCCATGATTTCAGGCGTCTTTGCCTGAGCCTGATAGCTAACATGGAGGTGGACTAGAAATATTGCCTGGGAAGATGGTGTCAGAGTTGGAAACAGAACATGAAAGCCAGATTAGAGCAGAGAGTGGCTCCCAAACTTGAAGAGAGTATATAAATACCATTAAATGTTTACCCCAACAGTCTGACTTATGGCATATCCTAGGAGCGTGTGCAACCTCTGCATCCCATCAGTCTGAGCTCACAGTCCATGGTCACAACTGGGAACATTCTAGGCTGCACTTATTTCAGGACCTGTCTTCCTCAAGTGGCAGAGTAGGATGACCCAGCCTCCCTTCAGAGAGTGGGCAGTCCCTGCCATGGCTGCTCTACAGTGAGGACAAGGGCCTGGAGAGGCCCACAGGAGGTCTTATGATAATGTTCCTGATGGAAGTTACCAGTGATGGTGGAGAGAGGGATCTGTTAGAGGTCTAGGCCCATCATATCTATGTGGGAATTCAAAGATTCCCTGACTAGAGCCCCAGGTTATGGGGTCACCTGGTATTGGCCTAAAAGGCCATCATTAAAGTGAACCAGTTTCTTGCCCTTATCCAGCTTTTGTAGCCCTCAGGGGCTGATTCTTACCCAGACTATTTAAACTGCCATGCAACAGAGGTGTTACACTTCATGGGGAGAAGGGTGGGGCAGCACTCTTCCTGCCTGACAGCTACTCACACAGCCTCAGAAAGTATACCTGTCTCCACACTCTAGAACTAACTAATGTTAGACACCAGCATCATTGTTGTACAACTGCAGAATCTTCCTCAGAGGGGAAACTTCTAGGGATACAGCACAAATAAGTGACTGCAGGTTCAGAGAGAAGATCCAGGTAGAGGTGGAGAAGGAGAACAAATTGAGGTCAGAGAAAGTAAAGACCTATTTGACACTTCTCAAACTCAGCAGAAGAGGGCACTCTCCACATGTGAAATTAGAACAGCCTCCCACACCTCCCTCCCTTGAGTTTAGGAAAACTACAGGGAGAAAGGGTGATTACAGGAGATCAAATGCAAATACCACACAACATTAGTAGTAGAAAAAAGAGGCTCTCACAGCATAGCAGCCTCTGGGACAATGAATCCATCCCAGAGAGAAATGTGTATGGATCAGGTGGGATCGCAATGCTGTATTTTAAATTGAACTAAAGAGATTAAGAAAATGACTGGAGATACAAAACAATGTACATCAGAATTAAAAATGTTCAGTAATGAGGGAAAAGACTCTAGAAAGGAAAGTTAAAAGATCTAAAAAAACTTTTTGAATTTCAGAATCGAGACCAAATTCAGTGGGATCTGGGTGAATAAATACACTGTAGAATGCCTTAAGAGAAAAGAGGAAAGAACATCAGCAGAAAAAGACAAAGGGATGAAGGGATCTGAGAAAAATTACAGATACATAAGGGTGGCAAGATAAAAATCTAACATACTCATAGCAGGACCCTCCAGGGCTGTGGAGGCAGCATAATGGCTCTGCAAAAGTCTCTCCTGCCTGAAGCTCTGAGGGCTCAGGTTAAATCCCCAGCACCACCATCAGTCAGAGCTGAGAAAGGGCTCTGGTCCTTCTCCCCTATTACTGTCCTCTCCTCTCCTCTCCTCTCCTCTCCTCTCCTCTCCTCTCCTCTCCTCTCCTCTCCTCTCCACTTTTCTCCCTCTGCATTTCTCTCATTAAAATAAATCACATTTTTATTTTATTTTATTTTAAATTAATCTTTTTTAATATATTTTTTAATTTTTCTTGTTGTGGTCATTGTTGGATAGGACAGAGAGAAATGGAGAGAGGAAGAGAGAAAGAGAGACACCTGCAGACCTGCTTCACTGCTTGTAAAGTGACTCCCCTGCGGGTGGGGAGCCAGGGGCTTGAACCGGGATCCTTACGTGGGTCCTTGTGCTTTGCGCCACCTGCGCTTAACCCGCTGCGCCACCGCCCGACTCCCATAAATCAATTTTTAAAAGAATCCCCAAAGATTAAGAGCTAGGTGGAGTCATAACTGGTAGAGTGCACTCTTTACCTTGCACAAGGACCTGCGTTCAAGCTCCTTGTCCCAGTCCCAGTCTCATTCTCCCTCTCCCTCCCTCCCTCCCTCCTACCCTGTTTCTCTTTCCCCAAGCTCATTTTCTCTCTGATTCTGTCAACAAAAAGGAAGAGATGGCCACCAGTAGCAGTGAATTCTTTGTGCAGGCACTGACCCCCAGCAATAACCTGGTAATAATTAATTAATCAATTCAAATTAAAATAAAAACAAAAGCAAATGAAAAGGATAAATACAAAATGATTTTTTGCCTCCAGGGTTATTACTGAGGCTCAGTGCCTGCACCATAAATCCACTACTCCTGGAGGCCATTTCCCCCACCCCCCTTTGTTGCCCTTGTTGTGGTAGCCTCATTGTGGTTATCATTGTTGTTGTTGATTTCATTCGTTGTTGGATAGGACCGAGAGAAATGGAGAGAGGAGGGGAAGACAGAGAGGGGGAGAGAAAGACAGACACCTGCAGACCTGCTTCACCGCCTGTGAAGTGACTCCCCTGCAGGTGGGGAGCCGGGGCTTCGAACCAGGATCCTTACTCCAGTCCTTGCGCTTTGCGCCACATGTGCTTAACCCGCTGTGCTACCACCCAACCCCCACAAAATGATTTTTTAAATCATTTTATTAGGCAGGGGTAGATAGCATAATGGTTATGCAAACAGACTCTCATGCTTGAGGCTCTGTCAATTCCCAGGTTCAATCCTCCATACCACCATAAGCCAGAGCTGAGTAGTGCTCTGGTTAAAATAAAATAAAATAAAATTTTAAAAAATCCTTTTATTGGGGTAAATAATGGTTTACAGGACAGATGTTGGCATGTGGGTATAATTTCTTTGTTTGTTTGATTGATTGATTGATTGGTTGGTTCTTATTTTTTCTCAGAACACTACTCAGCACTGGCTAATGGTGGTGCTGGGGATTCAACCTGGGAGCTCAGAGCCTCAGGCAGCAAAGTTGTTTACAGAAACATTATAATGTCTTCCCAGGACATGGGTATAATTTCTTGTAATAGGTGTTTGAACACTATTCCCACCACTGACCTCAGTCCTCCTCCACCATCATATGCTAGGTTCCCCAGATCCCTCTCTACTTCATCCTACCTCTCCTTCTTCCAGAATCCTTGAGTCTGCAGCAGTGCACTACCCCCAGTCCCCAGCATTCAGGGCCATGCAGATGGCTCAGCAGTAGAGGGCCCTGCCCACCTTGCATGTGTGAGACCCTGGGTTAGTTGCTTAAAACCACAAGGATAGTGGAGCAGTGCCTCTCTTTTTCTTCTTTTCCACTCTTCCCTCTCTCATTCTAAAAAGAATTTGAAGAAAAAAATTCCTGGGAAAAAATAAGATTTAAAACTACAAACAGAAGAATGACATCATAAGCCCTCCTGTGGGCCTCTCCAGGCCCTTGCCCTCACTGTAGAGCAGCCATGGCAGGGACTGCCCACTCTCTGAAAGGAGGCTGGGTCATCCTACTCTGCCACTTGAGGAAGACAGGTCCTGAAATAAGTGCAGCCTAGAATGTTCCCAGTTGTGACCATGGACTGTGAGCTCAGACTGATGGGATGCAGAGGTTGCACACGCTCCTAGGATATGCCATAAGTCAGACTGTTGAGGTAAACATTTAATGGTATTTATATACTCTCTTCAAGTTTGGGAGCCACTCTCTGCTCTAATCTGGCTTTCATGTTCTGTTTCCAACTCTGACACCATCTTCCCAGGCAATATTTCTAGTCCACCTCCATGTTAGCTATCAGGCTCAGGCAAAGACGCCTGAAGTCATGGGCCTCTAGGAAAATACCTAAAATAGACTTCCCAGCTTCTTTCCACCCTAAGGTCTTTAAACTCACCTGCTCTATTCCTACTCTTTGGTTCCTGTTTATTAAATATTTTTCCTGCTTTATATCTTACTGCCTTTCAGCCACCAAGTTGCAGATGCCACTATGAATTCATCCTGACTTCCCTGGACAGATGACCTCACCATTGTGTCCGGTAACCTCACCTTTCCAGAGCCCTATGCCACTAGGGAAAGATAGAAACAGGCTGGGGGTATGGACCAACCTGCCAATGTCCATGGCCAGTGTAGAAGCAATTGCGGAAGCCAGAACTCCCCCCTTCTACACCTCAGGAAGAAATTTTGTTCACATTCTCAGAGGTGGGAAATGTAAGTAGAAAATGACCATAGGGCTCTTAACCCCAGTTCTACTGGGACCTGAAACGTTTGTCACCAGGAATCTTTGTTTTCATAGTATCACTGAAAGAGAAGTGAATCTGGAAAATACCAGAGGAAGTCAGTCACGGTGTTGTCTATCTGAGATGGAAAAGGAAAAAGGAAGGACACTTGGAAATATTAGTAGATATAGGTGTGACTTTGAAAGAAAGTGAAGGTAGGACCATAGAAATGAATAAGAATGGACATAGATGATAGATAGATAGATAGATAGATAGATAGATAGATAGATAGATAGCCAGCCCATAGCTCTGACCTGGAGAGAACCACTGCAATTTCCTCTGGAAGGGAATGGGGATAGAAAACTCTAGTGGTAGGAATGGTGTGGAATTAGACCCCTATTATCTTATAATTTTTAAATCAGTATTAAATCACAAATAATAAAAGAAAAGAACAAACTACAAACTGAACAAGCATGCCTTATAATCTGGAGAAAATCACCCCAAACACTTTCTATGAAAATGATTTAATATAATATGAATATCATTAGTTATCTGGTGGGTGATGACAAGAAAATGACATCCTATGCTGAATATAGGCCCCAGATCAAATCGATGGGGTTTATAGTCAACAATATCTATACACTTTTCCCATATTTGGGAGCTACTGTCTTCCCTGATCCAGCTTTCTAGTCCTTTTTCCAGCCATGACATCATCTCCCCCAGACAATAACTTGGGTCCACCTGCATATCAGATTTCAGGCTCAGGCAAAAACTAATAAAGTCATGGGCCCTTTGGAATATACCTAAAATAGACCTACTAGCTGTTTCCAAAACAGAGACCTCAAATCTTCATCTGCAATATTCCAGCTTTTAGGTTCATGATTAGTCAACAATTTATATGGCTCTATATGTTAACTCTTTTCAGCCACCAGGTTCCAGATGCTAGCATGATGCCAACTGAACATCTCTGGGCATATGACCCCATTAATGTGTCCTGGAGCCCCTCTTCCCCAGAGCCCTGCTCCACTAGGGAAAGAGAGAGACAGGCTGGGAGTATGAATTGATCTTTCAACGCCCACATTCAGCAAGGAAGCAATTACAGAAGACAGACATTCCACCTTCTGTACCCCATAATGACCCTGGGTCCATACTTCCAGACGGTTAAAGCATAGAAAAGCTATCAGAGGAGGGGATGGGATACGTTGTTCTGGTGGTGGGAATTGTACCTCTCTTATCCTATGGTCTTGTCAGTGTTTCCATTTTATAAATAAATAAATTTTAAAAAAAGAAATAGCTGAAGGTATGGATCGACCTGTCAATGCCCATGTCCAATGGGGAAGCAATTATGGAAGTCAGACCTCCCACCTTCTGCACGCCATAAAGATCATAGGTCCATCCTTCCAGAGGGATAAAGAACAGGGAAGCTTCCAATGGAGGAGATGGGATATGGAACTCTGGTGGTTGGAACTGCATGGAATTGTACCCCTGTTATCTTAAAATTTTGTTTATCATTATTAAATCACTAATAAAACACTAAAAATAAATAAATTAATTAATATTTTTAAAAAACAAAAATAATAGTCTCCTCGAAATTGTCAGCAGTGGTGTTTCCCTCCAGAATCAACAGTTTCTAACTCCCATCAAGTGAGGAAGCCAAGGGTTCAGATTTGCCATGCATACAAGGTTCCTGTGGACTGTGGGTGCAGCCAGCCCTCCCATGCCTTTAGCCTTCAGGAGCTGCCTGGTCTCCTTCCTGGGGACACACTGGGGAGAGCGCTGCCACAGAAAAAAAGTCCCGGGAGGGGTTGGTTTCTCCCTTCTTTTGTCCAGAACCTTCCTAGCTGATTTTAGTCCCATTGCTTTTGTTTTGATTGCTTGTGTTCTTAGTATCATGGACACGAACTCATAACAAGACCAACATCGAGAAGCTTTTCCTGTGATTTCTGCTAGAAGGGTCAGTTTCACAACTTATGCTTGAATCTGTAATCCATTTTGAGCTAATCTCTGTGTGTTGCAGAAGAGAAAAATCCAGTCACATTCTTTTGTATGAAGATAGCCCCTTTTCCCAGCTCCTACTAAGTGAAGGAGTAAATTTCAGCATCAGTATGAGTGAAACTGCACTTGATCAAAATACAAGAAATGCGCCTACAAAGATAAGCTCAAAGTTATCAGGATTGTGCACACCCTAGTTTTAATTTGGATCCACCTTTAAATAAATATTCACAGGTGGGGAGGGGTCTATTTGTTAAATTGTCCATTCTTTTTTTAAAATTTCTTTATTGAGGGATTAATGTTTACAGTCAACACTAAATACAATAGTTTGTACATGCATAACATTTCTCAGTTTTCCACATAACAATACAACCCCCACCAGGTCCTCTGTCATCCTTTTTGGACCTGTACTCTCCGCCCCCCGCCCACCCCAGTCTTTTTTTTTTTCTCCAATTTTTTTTAATTGGGGAATTAATGTTTTACATTCGACAGTAAATACAATAGTTTGTACATGCATAACATTTCTCAGTTTTCCACATAACAATACAACCCCCACTAGGTCCTCTGTCATCCTTCTTGGACCTGTATTCTCCCCATCCACCCACCACAGAGTCTTTTACTTTGGTGAGATACACCAATTCCAGTTCAGGTTCTACGTGTGTTTTCTCTTCTGATCTTGTTTTTCAATTTCTACCTGAGAGTGACATCATCCCATATTCATCCTTCTGATTCTAACTTATCTCACTTAACATGAATTTTTCAAGGTCCATCCAAGATCGGCTGAAAACGATGAAGTCAACATTTTTAATAGCTGAGTAGTATTCCATTGTGTATATATACCACAACTTGCTCAGCCATTCATCTGTTATTGGACACTTAGATGGTCCATTCTTGTTGTGAAGTCTTGGTTTCACTGTTGAAGATCAGTTGATAGTATATTTGTAGATTTAATTCTACACTTTCTCTTCTGTTTCATTCATCTATGTGTCTGTTTTTATGCAGGAATGTTGTGACTGCTACAGCGTCAGCAGTATATTTTGAAGTTAGGAAGTTGGTGAATCAGCTTGTTTTTCTCACTATTAATTTCACTACTGAATTCTAGATTGATTTCACTAATAAAGACTTTGTGCATTTTTATGTATAGAGTGGTGGAGTGAAACATACATAAGTAGATAGAGGTGATGGTTCTGAGGGATATAAGCGAGGAGGTGGAGTACAACCACTGCCTGGCTTCACTCACATGTAGCTATAGAGGGCTGAAGCCAGTGAACATGTAGTGGTGACTAAATTGACTCGGGCTCTCTGAGATCGTTGGTGGTTGCTAGAGGGAAAGGGGGGCAGGTGCAGGATTCTATGTGATGTGATTATACCTGGACTTCTGTGGTTGGCACTGATAGAGAGAGAGACAGAGAGAGAGAGAGATGGAGAGAGAGAGGAGAGAGTCCTTGCAATACTGTGAATCCTTTTTAAATCAATAAAAAATATTATATATTTGCACCCCCTTCAAGAAGAGAGATGTGTTAGGGCCAGGGAGATAGAACAGCTGTAGCACAACAGATTTGCATGACTGAGACCACAGAAGTCCCAGGTTCAATCCCAGATACCTATAAATGCCAAAACTTAATAGTGCTCTGGTCTCATTTCAATCTCTCCTTCTCTCTCTCTCTCTCTCTCTCCCTTTCTCCCTTTCATAACAATAAATAAAATAAATCCGTAAAAACTGTTTGTGTAGGTCTATGAGACAGCTCATTTGGATAATGCACTGCATTGCCATGTGAACAACCCAGGTTTGAGCCCGGCCTCCACCCTACTGAAAGAAGCTCTTTTAGTGTCTCCCTCTCCTTCTCTATCTCTATCTAGAAAATTTTAATTTGCTTATTTATTTGCTGAGAAAAACGACAGCATGCATATATGGAGGAAGGAATTACACAGGAAAGGGAGGTGGTGTGGTGAGACTTGCTGGAATTGTCTCCAAGCGGGGGGAGGTCTGGAGTCCAGGTAGCAGAAGTGGCCTGACCGCTCACTGTGGGCATTCACGGCGCTGACTGGTAATTCTGTGTACATGAAGAAGAGGAGGGAAGAAGGAAATGTGGGCACTGGGAGGTGAGACAGAAGCAAGGCAGTTGAAGGGTGTGAGCTAGGAAGTGGCAACAGTGGTAGAATGGGATGCCAAAAATGGGTGAACCGAGCGAGGGGTGCACAGGACATGTGCAGAGGGGGCAGAGCCAATGTGCGGACCCTGCCCTGTGATCTGAGGCTTGCTGGATTCTCGGGACTGATGAAGCGAGATTAAAAAGAAGAGGGCACTGTCAGAGTTCGGGAAGAGATGGAGCTGACATGGACATGACTGGTGAACAGAAGGTCCTTGGAAGACAGGCAGTCAGGGACCTTGGAAGAAGCTAAAGTCAGAGCTCCCGAGAGCTAAAACAGCAGCAGTGCTGGAGGAGATGTTTCTAAGCTCAATGAGGCGCAGAGCCACTACCAGGAGTCTGTGTGGCAGTCGACCAGAGGAGCCCAGCTCAGCCACCCGGGCTTGTGCAAGTCAGCAGTGCTTGTTCGACATGTCTTATCTTCTCTTTAGCCTCAGCCTCAGGAAATCTGGAGTCCTTATCTTGATCCGGGTTTGCTCCTGCCTTGCGTTCTGGGGCTGCCTCACCGGTCATCAAAGCACTTCAGCTCCAGGGCTTTGCTCCACACGGCTAGCAAGTCAAGCCTGGTGCCAGACAGGGCCATGCCACCCACAGCATTTCTGATGTGAAGGAGAAGCAGTCTCTTGCTTCACCACAGTCTGGAAGGCACCAGCCCCTTGCCCTGGGTTCTGGGAGGAATGCTTTGATCTGAGAACGAATGGTGGGCTTCAAAAAGCTTTGTTCAAGAATGTCTCTGTCTACGTGTGGCTTTCGGGATTAAGTGGACGGGACTGGGGGGTGATGATGCCAAAGGAACTGAGGCAGGAAGGGGAAGAAGACTGACAGATGGCTTCACTCATGTGGAAAGAAATAACTGAAACAAATACACTCACAGAAAAAGAGGAAAAAGTCATGAGTGACCCCTAGACTCTACAGAACCTATGGTGGTCATTGAGGGTCTAGGGCTGGGAGGTAGGAGACATTTGAGAGATCTCTGTGGTATGATGGTGAATCTTAGAAACCCTCATACAGGTACAAAACTAGACTCTTAACTGTTCATAAATAAACCATTGCTAGGCCAGCAACAGTTTAATTGAAGTAAAATTAAAATGATGTATTTGTATAGCAGATAAGACAAACAGAAGTACTACCCAGAAGGGCTCCTTCCTGACAGAACATCAGCCTAGAACAGCCCAGTTCTCACCACAGGATACTCCTGGGAGTTTGACCCATCAAATAGAAGATCTGTATTGTCAGCCCCTGGAGCCTGTGTCACCATTCACAGAAAAAGACACTCTGCATGTCAGTGAAGGTCAGGGGCCTGGAATGGGAAGCCTGGCAAGAAGCACCCAGGTGTGCCCAGCCTCGTTCCATGAAGTGTCCTTACCTGAATGCGAGGGAACTAGAAAGGGAGGTGTAAGCATCGCGTAGAGACCGGAGTGATGTGCTCGTGAATCAAGGAGCACAGAAAGGCTCTAGAAGCTGCCTAAAGGCAAGGAGGAGGTTGTCTTCTGGAGTCCCCAGTAGGAAATGAGCCCCAAATACACCTTGCCTGTGGTCCGAGATCTGTGGCAGCCTTCCTTCATCACCAGAGTTGGCAGATAGACAGTGACTGTGAAAGGCACTGGCCATACTGCAGACCAACGTTCAGGCTTGAAAGGGGAGGCTGTTCTGATATAGATTCCAACCTGGATAAAGTCTGAGTGACAGAAGCCAAATGAAAGGACCAATACTATGAGACACCACTCGAGTACAGTCCCTATAGGAACCATGCTGACAAGAGGCAGGACATGGAGGGGTCGGTGCCAAGGCTGGAGGAGGTGGACTGAGGTGCTTGTGTTTAATGGAGACAGCTAGTTTTTGTTTGTTTTTCTTTGTTTTGCCTTCAAGGCTGGGGCTCGTTGCCTACACTACAAATCCACTGCTCCTGGTGGCCATCTTTTTCCATTGTTGTTGCTGCTGTTGTTGTTGGATAGGACAGAGAGAAATTTAGAGAGAAGGGGAAGACAGAGAGGGAGAGAGAAAGATAGACACCTACAGACCTGCTTCACCGCCTCCGAAGCAACCCCCCTGCAGGTGGGGAGCCAAGGGCTTAAACTGGCATCCCTGTGGGGTACTTGTGTTTTGCACTATGTGTTCTTAACCCAGTGCATCTCCACCTGGTCCCCAGAGCTCGTTTTTTTTTTAAGTGCACAAAGAACTCAGGAGATGGATGAGACAGCAGTGTGACTATTTAACACAAGTGGGCTGTGATTAAGATGGTCAGTGCTACATTATGGGTACTTACCACCGTCTCAACACAGCTTTTTAAGAAAAAAGACAAGCTACCCACACATTCAGTTTGGACCAGCACACATAACACTAGCTGTCTTTCTTTTATTTTTCACTTTATTTTATTTACTCATTCATTTATTTATTTTCAACTTTATTATTGACTTAATGTTGATCTACAAAATTAAAAGATAACAGGGGTCTACTTCTGCACTGTTCCCACAATTGGGGTTCTGTGTCCCTATTCCCTCCACTGGAAACTACAGCTGTTCTCCCAAGGTTGCAGATAGAGGTTGACTCATCCACCTCGTGCCAACATTTCTGATCCCTGTCTAGGAGGCAGGAAACGCATGGCACAATCCTTCACTATGGAGGAAACACTATCGGGGCCAGCAACCCCACAGTCTGCCTCCTGAGGAGACTGGAAGAAGGTCCAGAACACAAGGAGACTGAGAACCAGCTCAGTTACTGCTGTTTCTTAAGGAGCCACCAGAAGTAACCTGTCATCCTTGACAGTGCCTAAAAGCCGAGCCATTCTCCTACTGATAACTTAGTCTGTGTGTCTGGGGGCTGGTGGGGGCAGCTCCACTTACTCTTGACAGTGCCCCTCAGGTGCTGGCCTGGTTCATCTTCCAGAGACAAGCACTAACAAAGCCTCACAGCCTACTCATTGATGGGACTTGAGTACCAATGTCTACACACATGTGCAAGACATTTCTGTCCTTTGACCAGTTTTGGAGAGGATCAGGGCCCCGCTGAGTAAAAGCAATGCTGTTTCTTTTTTCATGTTGATGTTTTTGGCATGGATGAAGGGGATACCACAGCTCAGATCTGGCTATTGATGATTCTGGGGGTTGAACCTGGGACCTCTTGTATGTGAGTCCTGTGTGCTAGCATTGTGTTATCTCCCCAGGCCCAGTAACATAGTCTCATTCCCAGTCTTTGAAGAAGCAGGAACTTAGCTGACCTATTCTGGTCAGCTACAAAGAGGGCTTACTTCTGGGGTTTACTGAGCTGAAGACATAGTTTGTTTTAGCACAGAGATACTGTCACTCAGTCAACAAGAGCTTCTAGAGCAATCAGCTGTGAAGCCATACTACTGTTGGGGGCGGGGGACAGGGACACCAGCAGTGTGATGGGGTGATGGCTGCCCTGGGCTCTGGGGAGTCAGATAAGAAGCTTCTCTGACCAAAGAAACCAGGGGACTACATGTGGTGAAAGAAAGGCCACCTTCCCATCCTCAGAAAGGGCAGATTGTCAACAGGGACTCCAAGCCAACAGAGACATAACAAATCCATGTTTCCCAGGTCAAGATAGTGGGTGTGTGAGCGAGGCTGGGATGGCAACTCTCTGTGCTGCTGGAAGTGAATGGGCAAGGCCCAGGTGTCCATGAGACTTAGTTTAGGGACGCTGACATTGCGAGTTTCTCTTCAGTTTCTGGTCATCTCACTCTTCCTTTGATCTGTTTCTTGCAATTTGAAAATGTGGCAGCCATTCTTAGCTCACTTAGGTCGTGCAAGAACAGGAGATGGATGAGAACTGATTGATCGCTGGTGTAAGATGCTGGAAGTGGGTCAGGAAGGACAGAACATTCCAGGTCAATGCTGATCATAAGGAGGCTAGGTTGAAACAGGAACTTTCTGTTCCCTGGTGGATCTTTTCAACTTATTGCATTTCCTGTGCTACGTACATAATTTGTGTGTTATATAGACTAAATATTCATAGTTCAAGAATCAAAAAGTAGAAAATAGATGTAAGCATTGAAACATTTCCTATTCACCGCCCCCCCCCCCCCCGTTTTTCTCAATGACAGACTCCACAGCAATGGAAAAGCACCATCAATCTTTCTGCTCTCTGTGTGTGGTAATCTACAAATCTATATTACATGCACTCTATCTATCCTCCTGTTGATGGACACTTATTGCCTCTACTATTATTCAATGAAATTATACTACAGTGAAGATCTTAGACATACTGCCTTTGCCCAAATGATATTGTGTCTCTAGGTCTACTAGTCCAGTGGTTTGGGATGGGTAGTGCCAAGTTGCCATCTGTAGGAGTTGTGTCAGGTTGCATCGTGGGGGAGAGAGAAGAGACCAGGAACACGTGGTGGAGTGGGAACACAAATCTTTATTGACGGGGGCGCCCCAGAAATGGGTGTGAGTACAGCGGTTCAGGCCACGTGGAGCTAGCAAAATGGCCGCCACCCACTATGCCCACCAGCCCTTCTCTGGGTCGGGTCGTGGAAGAGAAAAGAGCAAAAAGAGTGAAAGCGGAAGCAGGAGAGGCTTTTATGGGAGAATTCCAGAAGTGGCAAGTTGGGATGGGATTGGCTAGGAAAGGGGATGGAGAGAGGCAAAAGGCATGTTGGGAAGGTGGAAGCATCCTTAGCAACTGTTGCAATGGTTTTAACTGAATTAGCAATACCCTGAGGGGATAACGTGGTGGTGGGGATCTTTCAGGCAAAACAATTATTATGTAAGCAGAGCAAGGGGGCTGGCTTTAAGGCCCAACATTGTTGGACCAACCCGCAGTCCTGCTAACAAAAAATGGGCTGTCCCTGTCCTCTCGGCCTCATTAGTCCTATGAAAGCTTACCTTTAGAATCTTCTGGTTGGATCCAAGTAAAATGATATTTCAGTGTGCCTTACTTTGTGTGTCAGGGGTGGAGGTGTGTCTTCACATGTTTGAGATCCTTCCCATTCAGGCTCTGTTCATCTTCATCACCCATTGTTCCCAAGGGTGGCTCATCTTGTTCTCCACATGGCTTCATTATATACTGCCATAGGAGTCAAAAATACTTTCCCCAGTTTTTCATGTGACATTTGATTTTGCTGATAGTGCATTTACCATGCTCAATGTCTTATGCTGGTTTTACACCTCTCTGTGACAGAAGTTTTTTTTTTAAACCCGATAAAGCAGCGTCACCTCAATACAAAGGCAAGGGGAATAGGAGGGCATTTTCAGCACGGGGGTGACAGAGTGAGAGGACTGGGTTCTAAAGTTCCTGGTGATGGGTGGGTGGATGGAAGGAAGGGGACCCAGCTGTGAGCAGAGAGACCAGCTGGTAGTCAGGACCAGAGTATGAACCATGCAGATGAGCCAGTGAGCATTTCTGGGTTAGAGGCTGATGAGAGGAAGAGAAGAGGAGCCAGGGAGGCAACTCAGCAGTAGTGTGCAGGCCTTGATGCACAAAGACCTGGCAAAAATGCAAAACAAATGATAGAGCATCAGAAGAGGCAGAAAAGTGCCTTGACTTGTCCTTCTCTCCCTCACACATTAAATGAAACAGGAGCATTCTGTTCTTTATTGGGAATTGGGGGGATTCTGAACTCCTTGCAGGCCTGTGGAAAGGAGGGCACACGCAACACAAGTCCTCTCCGATGACCTTGGAGCCAAGTGCCGCCCCCTAGACTGCTCAGCTTCTTCAAAGGTCACTTGTGACCTTAGGGGGGAATGTCAAGTGGCCCCATGAGATTGTGCATGGTGGGCAGAAGCCCCGTGCAGACAGTTAGCATGGCAACACTTATGGGGTGAACTCGGGCCATACTTGGCACCAGAGGGCCAAACCTGGAAACAGAGCCACTGGGAGGGCATCTAGCATTCTGTGTGAGGAGAGGCAGGACCAGTGCTACAGGTACCCATGGGAGGAATTTCCGATGCTCTCTGAAGTAAAGCAGCCAACATGCCTTGAAAAAGACTACCAGAGGGCGGTGGGTAGATAGCGTAAAGGTTATGCAAAGGGACTTTTGCCTGAGGCTCTGAAGTCCCAGGTTCTTCTTCTTCTAGCGTTTGCCCTTCTTCCATAGCCAACAGCGTCAGGTTGAGCCTGATGTCAAGTTTCGAGACCTCCTTTGAATCTGGAGAGGTGGCAGTCATTGACTATGTGGGACATAGTCTGTCTGTAGCTGCAGGGGCAGTTCGGGTCATCTCTGGCTCCCCAGCGGTGGAACATAGCGGCGCACCGGCCATGGCCTGTTCGATAGCTATTGAGGAGAGCCCAATCATAACGTGCTAGGTCAAAGCCGGGTTGACGCTTGCAGGGGTCTGTGATGAGGTGTTTGTTCTTTACCTCAGCTGAATGCCAACTCTGTTTCCAAGAGTCTGGAACAGAGAAGTTCAGTGTAGGCGTAGGAGACCAGATTGGATGACGAGACATCAAACATTGGACAGGGTGGACTCGAAGAGCAGGACCAACAGCTTTAAAGCTGTCAGGAGCTTGTTGCTGGCTTTGAAAGTGACTGGGATCCATGTGGATTCAGTCGGCTAGGAAGGATCCTTAGTTTCCCCAATGAATGGGTACTCACGGGATGCACCACGGGAAGGTCGATCCAATGCATCCCAAGAGAGAAAGGACCAGACATCACTCTGGAACATGTGCTGCTGGGGATCGAACTCAGAACCTCATGCTTGAGAGTCCAAAGCTTTACCACTATGCCACCTCCCGGAGTGCACCCAGGTTCAATCCCCCCACACGACCATCAGTCAGAGCTGAGCAGTGCTCTGGTGGGAAAAAAAAAAAAAAAGGAAATAGAAAGAAAAGAAAAAGACTACCGGGAAGTAGGGTTGAGATGGAGGGATTGCAGAGGGGAGATAAGCCTTCACTCACAAATATTAAGAGAGCACAAAAATCTACAAACAAGAACAAATAGAGTGAATATAGACTTTCTCAACAGATTCTAGTCTCCTGGGTTCAGCAATCCTGAGCACAGTGAGCACTGAAAGTACATGACAAAGCCCCAGAAATAAGAACTGGCCTCTCCCAGCTGACGCTGAGACCACCTGACTACCCTTCTGGATAGAGTTGAGGACACACACAAAAGGAGAAAATCACCTCTAAACAAGAGAATTTTTCTTTTTTGCAAGTTGAGGAAATGATGTAAATGGTCAGTATCTGGAATGAAGCTGCTTTTTCCAGTACTCTGCATTCATTTTATATTTTTTTAAATAAAATATTTTATTTGTGTTGTAATGTTTTGTTATTGTCACCTTGAAGCAAATAGATCTCTTTTAATTTTTGCAACTTCTTATTTTTGTCCTAGCTGGAATGAGCTTTTTAGACAGAGAGAAACAGAGAGAGGCCACAGGATGAAGCTTCCCTGTGGGACGGAGTCCTGATCCTGGGCATTGCACGGCAATGCAGATACACAGTCCAGGTGAGTTGTCTTACCACCTCTATCATTTTCAATCTTTTTACTATAGTACCGCACAGTTCGAGTTTATCGTGGTGATGGGGGTGGAAGCTAGGACCTTGTAGCCTCAGAACCATTACACTATCTCCCTCACCCCTCCTTTTCAATTTTAATACAGGAAATACTAAAACATGTGACCCACATACACAAGACTCTTTGGGGTCCTTAGTAAGCTGTATGGGCACAAAGGTTTACTGAGACCAAAACATTTGAGAGACTCTGGTGTAAAAGTCATAGTACATAGTACATAGTATTGCTTAATGCTCCAAATCAGAATGAAAGAGTTAAGTCTTCAATAGCATATTGGGGGGTATAGGGGCATATCTTTACCCATTTAAATGTGTTTTCTTTATTTTTTTTAAAAAAATTTATTTATAAAAAGGAAATATTGACAAAATCATAGGATAAGAGGGGTACAACTTCACGCAATTCCCACCACCAAACCTCCATATCCCATCCCCTCCACTGGTAGCTTTCCTATTCTTTAACTCTCTAGGAGTATGGACCCAAGGTCATTGTGGGATGCAGAAGGTTGAAGGTCTGGCTTCTGTAATTGCTTCCCCAGTGAATAATGGGTGTTGACAAGTGGATCCATACTCCCAGCCTGTCTCTCTCTTTCCCTAGTGGGGAAGGGCTCTGGGGAAGCAGAGCTCCAAGGCACATTGGTGGGGTCGTCTGTCCAGGGAAGTCTGGTCACATCCTGCTAGCATCTGGAACCTAGTGGCTGAAAAGAGAGTTAACATACAAAGCCAAACAAATTGTTGACCAATCATGGACCTAAAGGCTGGAATAGTGCAGATCAAGTGTTGAGGTGTCCTCTATTTTGTAGCTAGCTAGTAGGTATATTTTAGTTATATTTCAAAGGGCCTGTAGCTATACTAGTGTTTTTTTTCCTTTGGCTTTGTTTTTCCCTGTGATTATCGTGCAGGTGCAACACAATGCAGTATCCGTAGGGGAGGCTGAGGAAGACTTGCAATCCAGGCAAAACCTCAGACATTGGCAGTACATTTCTGAGCCTTCATTTCTAGATGTCTTTCCCCTTGTTTTTATACTGGAAAGGCATATGAAGGGAGGCGAGGAAGGAGTAAGGTTTGGAGGCTGAAAAGAGTTCAGCAGGGAGGGTGCACGCCTTGCCGCCATGCATGCCTTGCTGTGCATGCAGCTCAGGTTCAAGTCCCAGAAGCACATAGAAGCTCTGGTGCTGTTTAATTTTTGTTTGTTTCCTTCTTTGAATGAAAAAGTCAGCCCAGGAACAGTGAAATCATGAATAAGCAAGTTCCCAGTTCCTCAAAAGAAGAAGGAAGAAGGGAGGAGGAGGTCTAAAGAATTACGGATGGGAGGAGGGTGCACCCAGTTAAGTACACATAATACTAAGAGCAAGGACCCACACAAGAATCCAGGTTCGAAACCCTAGCTCCCCAACTGCAGAAAGGAAGCTTCACAAGTGGTAAAGCAGGTATGCAGGTCTCTCTCTCTCTCTCTCTCTCTCTCTCTCTCTCTCTCTCAGGTCTGTCCAATAAAAATGGAAAAAATGGCCACCAGGAGCAGTGGATTCATAGTGCTGGCACTGAGACTCAGCGAGAACCCTGGTGGCAAATAAATAAATAAATTGTTCAGCTTGTTGCCTGCCAGTGGTTATGAAACAAGTTGTGTTAGTTTGTTAGCGCTTATTACAACATGCCACAAACTGAGTGCCTAAAACAGTAGAGATGGTTTATCTCCCACTACTGGAGTCCCGGAAGGTCAAGGTGTCATGGGTCCAGAGACTCTGGGGAAAGGCAAACTCCAGGCTTCTCTCCTGCTGATGACAGTCACTTGGCTGGTAGTGGCATCTCCTTAACCCTCTCAGAGCAGTCTCCCGGTGTGTGTGTGTGTGTGTGTGTGTGTGTGTGTGTGTGTGTGTGTTTCTAAATGTCCTCTTTCGTGAGAACTTCAATCTTGGTGGATCAGGCTGCAGTCTGATAGTTCATCACAACTGCTTACAGCCACACAAGCCCAGCTCCAAGTAAAATACTGTCACATTTGGAAACCCTGCCAGTGAGGATCCCAACATAGCTTTTGAGGCAATGTAACTGAATGCACAAATATGGGTAAAGGCACAAGTTAGAGAAATTATAAAAGGAAGAAATGTGAGTTAGGGGAGTCAGGCAGTAGCACAACATATTAATCACAGGTGGTGCAAAGTGCAGGGACTGGCGTATGGATCCCGGTTCGAGCCCCCAGCTCCCCACCTGCAGGGGAGTCACTTCACAAGCAGTGAAGCAGGTCTTCAGGTGTCTTATCTTTCTCTCCCCCTCTCTGTTCTCTCTCCATTTCTCTCTGTCCTATCCAACAATGACGACATCAATAGCTACACACTAAATCAACAAGGGCAACAAAAGGGAATAAATAAATAAAGGGCAACAAAAGTGAATAAATAAATATTTAAATAAATAAAAAGAAATGTGAGTTAACACCATGGGATTCAAATAAAGGTAGCCATACCTCATTTTGGTCCACAGTAACAAATGAAAAGGACATGTCAAAAAAAGGGAGGTGTGTGTCCAGGCTAAAAGTTTCTTGTGTTATTCTTTTCCTTCAAGAGTTTGGAAATGTCACTTAGGAACTTGAGTCGTGTGCTTTCATGCTGTCACCTTCCTTGCTGGGCATTCTAGAAGTCAGTGAGCGTCTCCTGGACTAGGAGAGGGGATTCAAGTGTTTGTAAGTCTGCTGTGCTCAGAAGAGGAAGATGAGGAGGGTGGGCTGATCCTGCAAGTTTTTGGAGCAATTCCAGTACGGTTGGACCATGCTGGGACAGCCTGAGGGTGCTTCTTCCTGAGCAAGTGCTCTCTGGGTTGGAGAGAACTCAAGTGGAGCCAGCCTAGGCTGCTGCGTGGGAGAGGGATCAGGAACTCATGCCAGGCTAGCGTCGCAGGAGAGAGACTCTGGGACTCTAGGAGCCAGAATGCAATCCCCAGTGTGTTAAAACAGAAGAGCAGTTGCATATATATACTCACCAAGTAGGGTGGAAACAGGATGTGAGATAGAGAGGGTGGAACGAAAAAAGACTGGTGGAAATCAGGGTGTACTAGGAGGGGGGGCGGAGCAAAAAGACATCATGAACCAGTGGGGAACCCTGGAGGCAGGGTGGTGCTTAGTTAACAGTGGTTTATGTAAATAGACCGCAGCTTTAAGTGGGATCAGACCAATGCCCTGCAGGCATGGCGGTGCTTAGTTAAGCAGGATTAGAGACAGAGGCTTAAAGTCAGGGGAGCTGGCATACTACCCAAAAGGACCAGAAGCCCACTAGACAAGGGATGTCTGGGGGAAGGAGAAGGAAGGTGGAGTGAATCTTCCAAACCTTCATACCCCACAGTCATTTCAGATGCAGTTCGAGGAGGTGGAAGATAGCGTAATGGGTAGAGTGTAGATCTTAACAGGCATGAGGCCTTGGGTTCTATCCCTGGCATCACAAAGGCACCATGGACAGCACCAAGGAGACACCAGGATGGTAGATTGGAGTTTGCTGACTCTGTGCCTGCCCACTCTCTCTCCCTTTCCCTCTCCCTCTCTCTCAAAAATATAGAATAAAATTTAAACCGGATAGGTGGCTCAATGGCACTGTACCTACATGAGACTCTGGGCTCATTCATTTTAAAACGATGCATCCTGAGAAGCTAAAATGTGTTTCTGGGAACAAAATGAATTCGGTTGGTTAACTTAGTGATGACAACTTGTAAAGAGTGGTAAATAAAGAAGATTTCTGTATTACTGTCATCATGGTAGTGACCAGAGTCCAGAAAGCAGGTGGAAGCTACTCAGTGGAGTCAGAAAGCTGAAGGGCCCTGAGCACAGCACCCATCAACCTCGGGAGCCGGAAGTCATAGCCATCAGCAGATGCCACACTTACAGGGGCAGCACCACACATTGTTCTGCCTTTCACTAGCCTTTCCTACCAAGTGCTACCGACTCAGAAGCTGAAAGTAGCCCACTTCCTATGCAGGTGCCCTAGGTCAGGAGTCCCAGCGCAGTTCAGCTGCCAAGAGGCAGAGTGGGGCAGCTGAGGCTCCCTCTGCAGGTGCTGGGAGACAGCCCACCCAGGTTCACTGAAGGTATTAGCAGAATCCATTTACAGGTGGCTGACAGAGGCGTGGGTGTCTAATTCCCTTGCTGGCTAGCACAGGGGCATGCTGCTCCTACAGGCCACCCACATTCCCTCCCAATCCTCCGCTTCCATCTGCAAAGAAGCTGAGAATCATCTCTTGTTCCCTTTCTGCCCTATGTGGGAAGAAGCTCTGCATCAATGTGAGATTCCCAGACCACAGGAAAACCCCCAGCTACACATCAATAACCTTGATGGCCTCTGCCCTGCCCCTGGGGATATTCTTGGGAGTGGTGCCAGGAAGTTAAGATCAGAGAGCCCAAAGCCTGCCCACCCCAGAGGGTGAACCTGTCTCTGGCTGTGCTCTCTCTTTTGACTGCCCTCTTCATTCAATCAAGGGTTATTTATGTTCGAGCTTCACAATCTCCCCAGCCTTCCAAAGTGCTTTCTGGTTGCTCTTGTCTTGTAATTGCAGCAGTTCCCTTAGCAACCAGAGAACTGGCCACCTCTCTCTCAACGAAGAGCCCCCTGGCTGGTTTTCCCAGAAAGCTCTTTCAGGGCAGATTTTAAGAGAGCTCTCTGCTGTGAAAACCCTTCCTTTGTCTTCACATCTCCACTTGATGTCACCTCCCACCCTCCGGCACCCAGGGCTGTCTTCTAGAAGAGAATTTTTCTCCACCAGCCTTCCACCCCTGAATGCTGGCTAGACCTCTAAACTGAACCCACAATATGTCTCATCTAGAAGTCCTCTGAGTTCCATCTTAGCAGTTGTTCCCCTCTGGCCACACCTCTGAGGGACTCAGCATGCTCAGCCCCCTGTGTTTTGTACCTCCACAACATAGTACTCACAAGCCCACAAGCAGAACCAGCCTCGCTGAAACCAAGAACTAAGGGCAGGTCCACAGTGACCAAGCCGCCTCGTCCCTGTGCTACTGCCTGCCCCAGGTTACCCCTCCTCCTAGAAGTGTGCCTAGCAGGTAGCACATGAGCTGACTCTGCTCAACAGCCCCCCAAGGACAGAGAACAGGCTGCTAGGCATCCACCCAATGAGCCCAGCATCTGTTGTCCTGGAGAGGGAGGTGCCAAGCCCAGGTCCCTCCCTGGTGCCCAGCGAAAGCAGCAGCCCTCTGTCCCCTAGGACATGTCCGCGCACCCTACTCTAGGCAGCTTTGCCCGCAAGGGTGGAGGGCGGCCCTCACTGGGTCTCAAGGGTCCAGCCAGCCTGGGGATGCTCAGCTCCAGCTCTGTTTCTGGCCTTGGCAGTGGCACTGGCTCCCCTGTTCACCGCCCTTATTGGGGGGGGGGTGGGTGGAGAAAGCAGGGTTGAGATTGCAACTCCAGAAACTGGCCCTGTCAGGACCTGGGGCTCAAGCTCACAGGGCCCATCATTCATCCTAAGCCTCAGAGGCCCTGGCCCTGTGTGGGCCTGACTCCTACCCTGCCTCCAGTCCGGCCCCTGGGGGCCCAGGGATACCTGCAGAAGAGCAGAAGAAGAGAAGTCACCCACCCCACCCCCTATCCCTGGCACCAGCAGTCCATGCAAGCTGTGGGCACATATGTGCCCAGCATGTCCAGGAGGTGGTGGAGGCCAAAGGAAGAAACACGGACCTGGGGCCATCCCAAGACTGGTAACACCCCACATCCAGGGCAAACGGTCACTGGTACCAGCACCCGGAACACTCTTGGGCAAGGCTTTTGCACAGAAAGGACCACGCAGGTGGGATGCGAAGGAGGGGAAAGCTCACCAATCACCTTAGAGAAGTGTCCACCAATTACAGGCACGCACACGCTCCAATCCCTGCTTTGCATAAAGTGAGGCTAGCCCCGCCCACCCGGCCTATATAAGCAGCTTCCCTGCGGGCAGTTGTTACTGTACCTGCTAATAGGACTGCTCTGAGCTGATGTCTAGGAGACCGTCGTGACGCCCAGCAAGGCTGTTCCTCTGAGTTGAACCTGCTGGAGGCTATCCGTCGGGAGAGAGCTTCGGAAGTCCCAGGCCAAGAATGCTGAGTGATACTGAGTTGGGACAGCTGTAACTCGGAGGCTGAGTGAGCTGTTGAAGGCCCAGCTGTGCCGCCGGTGGACATGGAGCGGAGCCGGAGCTTGGACAGAGCTGTGACGCGGTAACCCGGAGGCTGAGCGAGCTGTTGAAGGCCCAGCTGTGCCGCCGGTGGACATGGAGCGGAGCCGGAGCTTGGACAGAGCTGTGGCGCGGTAACCCGGAGGCTGAGCGAGCTGTTGAAGGCCTAGCTGTGCCGCCGGTGGAGACGGAGCGGAGCCGGAGCTTGGACAGAGCTGTGGCGCGGTAACCCGGAGGCTGAGCGAGCTGTTGAAGGCCCAGCTGTGCCGCCGGTGGACATGGAGCGGAGCCGGAGCTTGGACAGAGCTGTGGCGCGGTAACCCGGAGGCTGAGCGAGCTGTTGAAGGCCTAGCTGTGCCGCCGGTGGAGACGGAGCGGAGCCGGAGCTTGGACAGAGCTGTGGCGCGGTAACCCGGAGGCTGAGCGAGCTGTTGAAGGCCCAGCTGTGCTGCCGGTGGACATGGAGCGGAGCCGGAGCTTGGACAGAGCTGTGGCGCGGTAACCCGGAGGCTGAGCGAGCTGTTGAAGGCCCAGCTGTGCCGCCGGTGGACATGGAGCGGAGCCGGAGCTTGGACAGAGCTGTGGCGCGGTAACCCGGAGGCTGAGCGAGCTGTTGAAGGCCTAGCTGTGCCGCCGGTGGAGATGGAGCGGAGCCGGAGCTTGGGCAGAACTGACACGGAACCTGCATTAAGACGCTGCCCTGGGGCTGAAGGCGCTAGAGTGCACAAGCTCCTGGTTTCCTGTGAGTGGGAGCCTCACATGCACTGAAACAGCTGCAGGTGTCATTCCCTCGCTACCACTGCTGTATTGATTTCTGTCTCTAATCAATAAATAAAACGTCCTAAAGGTTGATGTCTTACGTGTATATTTTGTATCCTCACTTTCTCCTGCGGACGTTTTGGGGTGAGGAATGTGGCTTTCCCCCAGGATGTGGGTTTTTTTTTCATCCAGGTGTATGGGGCCTGGAGAGGCAGTATGAGTCCACTGCTGCCAATGTCCGTGTTTGGATTTATTGCTTGTTTCATTGTACTGGGTAGGATAGAAATTGAAGAGCGTTCTCTACAGACCTGCTTCAACGCTTTGGAAGCGTCGCTGCGGCAGGGTGTGGTTCGCGGGTGAGGTGGGGCTTGAACCGTGTTTCATACTTACTGCATTCACCTGGCTGCCCCACCCACCCAGCCCTGGTGGGTTGTGTTTAAGATGGGCAGCTCTCGTGCATCCAGGTCACTGAAGGGTAGGAAGCTAAAGCGAAGCCCTGTTTGCTGAGTGTCAGGGGGCCCCTGAGCCCAACACCACTGATGTTAGAGAAAAGCCCCACCATTCTCCTCCATGCTGACCTACGACCCTGTCCCTGCCCCACTACCAGCCTTGACAACAGCTGGGACTGTGGAGACCTTCCTGCTTAGGAGGGGGTGTCACTGGGTTGCTCCCTGGAACAAAGCAACTGCCCTGGGGGGACGAATGCTGATACCCCCTCCCTGTTGGCACTCCCCAGTGGAAAGCACCCTGCACTGGTGTCAGCAGAGCTGGGGGCAGCTGGCTGCAGCCTGAGGCTCCCCCCACCTGGGGAGGCTGTGCAGGGCGTGGCCTGGCAACCCCGTCTGCTGTGCAGTTGGCATTCTGGGTGAGAGGGCTGCCAGGGGTAACCCACAACCCTATACTAAAGCGAAAAATGATGCCAATTCCAGATACCACGTCTCCTGCTCCCTGACTCCTACACAGCACCCCATTCTAGTTCCTCACTAGCAGCAGAGGAGAGGCTCAACTGAAATGCTCAATGGCATTTATGGAGGAGACATGGTCACTGAAGGGGGCAGGGTATGGTGCACCCAGTTGAGCACACGCCATACCATGTATAAGAACACTAGTTGCAGTCTTTGTTCTCGTTAAGGGGGGGGGGGAGGCACTTCACGAGTGGTGATAGGTCTCCCTATCTTCTCCCATCTCAATTTCTCTGTTATACCTAAAAAGGTTAAGAGAGAGAGAGAGAGATGTTGGGAGAGGTGGTGGATTTGTAGTACAGGCACGGAGCCCCAGTGGCAGGGAGATCATTGTAGCCACTGAAGCCAAGGATAAGACAGCACAGGTACTTCTTGGGGCCTTGGGGGCAGAGCCCTTCTAGCCTAACAGGCTGCCTCACTGCCCTGCCCCTGCCTGGCACCCATGACCCCCCCCCAGGGCCCAGGAAGGATACTGTCCTGTGTGCTCACATCTGGGGACGTGGTCCTGCCCCATGGTCTGCACAGGACAGTCACAAGTCGCTGGGAACTGCAGAGAACACTCTTCCACGACAAGGAAACTGAGCCACAAGTAATAAGTCAGCACAGCAGAGCGCCATCCCCAGGGCCGCCCTCCCAGTGCCCTCCCTCCTTCCTGGTGCAGGTCTTCCTTCAGAGCCGGCTGCCCAGAGCCAGCCACCCTCGGTATTCTGTCCCTCCCTCCCTCTCTCCCTCCTTCCTGTCCTTCCTATTTTCCTTCCTCCTCCTCATTCTCCTGGGACCAGGCTCCAGGTGTCTTGGCATTGGTCATCACCACTCCCTGCAGCAATGATCTGCTCCTAGCCAGGGAAGGCCAGGCCCCAACACCCAAGTGGCCCCACTAGCTGCCTCTTGTCCTGGGGGCGCTGCTGCTGGTGAAGGAAGTGTCTCCCCAGACACCTCAAAGCCTGGGGCCAGCCCCAGACTGGGAGGGATTCACCCATGAGTGGCCTGGGAGTCTGAGAGGCTTCTGTGTTCGCACCACGGGTGCTCGATGGACCCCCCCCCCCTCAAAGATCCCAGGTAGATGAGGAGGGAGCTGTCTGTGCAGGACATGCTCAGTGTTTCACCTGGAGAGACTTGGAGCCACCAGAGAAAGCAGCCACATCTCCAGCCCCAAAATGGAGTCCATCAGAAATTGTGGGGAATGGGGCCTGGGGGCAGGCTGTGGAGTAGGAACTGGGGCACAGAGAACCCATGTTCCCACTGTGCTCTGTACTCAAAAGCCTGCCCTCTCTGGTCCTCTATCTCCTGGTAGACTCATAGAACCCTGGCACACCTCTTCACACTGAGATGCCCACCTTCCTGGCATTGAGGAGTCATTGGCTTTATACCAGGGGACCACAGCGACACCTAACAGCTGAGAGGCCTATGCAAGTGTCACAGAACATCTGTACACACATCAGTAAATAGACCTCAGAGAGCTTTCTTTTGTATATTGTTGGCTATGATTTGCCAATAGTTCCGAATTTTTGCTACACTTCATGAGGAATATTTTTTGCAATGTTCTCTTGTTTGGTTTGAACATTCTCTTTTTAAACTGAGATTTAGTACCAGCTTTAACTTAACAACACAAAAACTTGACAATTGCCCCTGCTCCTCTATTTTCTTGCTTTAAGTATCTTCTAGAATTTACTCATGAAGATATTTGTGCTCGGATTGTTCTTTTGCTTTGTTGGTTTTGTTTTTGAATGTCATTTATATTAAATTAACTTTACATAGCATACGGCTATTTAGAGTTTCTGTTTAATCTATTGCCAGTTTGGCAAATTTTTTCCTAGAACATTTTCAATTTTATCTTAGCTATCAAAAGTATTGGAGTATGTGTGCTCATGCCATGGCCTCATTCCTTTTTATAACTGCAATGTATACTGCTGTTGTTCTCTCATTCCTGAGGCTGACAGTCTTCTTGACCAATTCTGCTAGTTTTTACAAATAGCACTGATCTTTTAAAAATATATGGTTCTGTTAGTTTTCTCCACAGTCTTTTTTCAACTTCATGTTTTATGATCTTTGTTGTTTCTTCCTACGTATTTTGGACTCACTTGCTCTTCTTTTTCTAGCTTGGTTGGATGGAACATCAGGGCACGATTTTACGCCTTTCACCTTCTCTCATCTAAGCACTTAAAGCAATAAACCTTGCTGTGACCACCTCTTCAGCTGCCTCCCACTAATCATAATGTGCCTACATTTATTATAATTCCACCAGGAAATGATGTCTATGTTGTTTTGAATTTTCTGTTTTGACCCACGACTTTCAGATTGTGATGCTGAACTTCCAAAATATTTGAAGATTATTGGTATTAATTTGTAATGCTACTTCACTGCGAACCCATAACTTTGTAAAATGTCTTTCTAAATATTTTAAGAATTTTTATGACCCAGCATATGATCTTGTAAATTATTTATTTACTGTTGCCAGGTGGTGGCATATCTGGTAGAGTACAAATGTACTCAGTTCAAGCCCTTGGTCCTCACCTCCAGGGGAAACCTTAATAAGCAGTGAAGTAATGCTGCAGGTATGTGTCTTTCTCTCTCCCCCCCTTTCCCTCTTGATTTATTTGTTTGTATACAATAAAATTAAAACAGCAAATATTTAAACGAATTTATTTCCTATAGTTGTTGGGTATTGTGGTCTATAAAAATCAATGAAGTAAAAAGATAGTTACAATCACACACAAATATATATATATATATATATTATCTAGTTATATCAATGTTAAAACCTCCAACCACCCGTATCTGTCTCTCCTTCTATTCTGTGACTTATTTCATGTGTACTTAGAAACTCCAAAATTGGATGCTCATGCATTTATGGATTCTATCTGTCACTGACTAATTGACCCAGTCATGGTTGTCATTTATTTCAGCAAGTTGTCTTTGCCTTTAACTAGGTTTTAAATGCTGCCAATATAGACACACTCACTGTCTTCTGCTTACTCTTTGCATGATAAATCTTGTGGCTTCCTCTTACTATCAGCTCATCTGTCTTCATGGTTACATCACATCCTGTGTAGGTAGCAACAGCCTTGCTCACTCATCTGTCCTGAAAGACTGTGATGCTGGGCACAGCTGACTGTAGGACCCTCCTTTAACTACTGGTTTAATCCATTTTTCTCCTGTGACCCTTCTTGCCTGTGAAGTTAATAAAATATTTCTGTAAATTTCCACTTTGATTGGCCTGCTACATTTTTAGTGGTTGTTCTAAATATTATGCTGGATAGCCTTGACTTTGCACTGTCTGTTAACAGATGATACTGTACATCAGTAGAAATACATCCTATGGCTGAGGAGGTAACTGGGTAGTAAGTGTAGTATTTGCCTGAATGAGCTCCTGGGTTCAGTTCCTTGCACTGCATATGCTGGGGGTGGTGCTCTGACCTGCCTCTCTCTCTGTCTCTCTCTACCTCTTTCTCTCTCTCCCTTTCTCTCTATCTCTCTTCCTTAAGAAATCAATTAAAATTTGTTGAAAAGTGAAAGACCTTTTATATTCTGCCTCTACTCATCTTTTATGCTATAGTAGCTATGTATATTATATCTATGTAGTATAAGCCCTGCAGAAAACTTTTAATTTTTAACTTTAAAATGCTATAGATAGTAACTGGATGGTGGCGCACCTGGTTGAGCACACACATTATAGCGTGCAAGTGCCCAGAATCAAGACCTATTCCACCCCTGTCACCACCTGCAGGTGGGAAAATTCATGATGTCTCTCAATCTCCTCTTCCCTCTTAATTTCTCTCTGTCTCCATCCAAATTAAATTAAAAATACTTTAAAATTCTATGGGTATTGCAAAAAAAAAAGTGTGTGTGTGTGTGTGTGTGTGTGTGTGTGTGTGTGTGTGTGTGTGTGTGAAAGAGAGAGAGAGAGAGAGATCGAGAGAGAAGAGGGAAAGAAAGAGAGTGATTATGTAAAGAGACTTTTGTGCCTGAGACTCCAAAGTCCCTATTTTAATCACCCGCCAGAGCTAAGCCAGTGCTCTAATTAAAAAAAAAAAAAAAAAGGACAAAGAGAGAAATTAAAGGTAATAAGACTCTTTGACATCTGTACACACATCTGCCATTTCTAGTATCCTGCATCACTCCCCTAAGGTCAAGAATTTGCTCTGCTATTGTGTTTCTCCAAATCAGAAGACCAAGACCTACCTTGGCATTTCTCCTAGTGCAAGTTTGTTGGGAAACTCTTGTAGCTTCCACATACATCAAAACACACTTGTTTTATCGCCGTTCTTGAAGCATGATTTCCCTGGATAAAGAGAGATGGATTGGGAGTTTCATTTTTATTCAGCATTCAGACATTTCCCACAATCTCCTGGTGTCTGTTGTTTCTGATGAGAGTTTGTGAACACTTCATTCCCATCCTGCTGGACATGGGGCCTCATTATACTCTGATTGCCTTGGCAGTTGTGCTCTTTAGGCTTTGTTGGCAGTAACTTGACTGTAATGTTTTTTTCTTTGTTATTATTCTCATAGAAGTTCACCGAATTTGTTGCATCTATAAATAATGCCTCTCCCGAAATTGCACATTTTCAGCTATTACATTTTTGCATATTTCTTCTTTTCCATTCTTTCTATCCTCTTCTGGAATTCGATATGCATATATGTTAAACCTTTTTTTTTTTTTGTTACCCCATAGGTCACTGAAGTTCTGTTTTTAGTTTAGATAAAGCCAGAGAAATAAGCAAAGAAACAGTGAGAGAGGCCACAAAGCTTCCTTCAGTGCAGTGAGATATTTCACCAGCCCTCTTTTTTTTATCTTCGTTTCTCTTGTTTTACCAAAAGGGATCACTTTTATTTATCTACCTTTAAATTTGTGATTTTTTTCTGTCACCTGTATTCTTTTAATATAGTCAGAGAATTTTCCCCATTAGACATTGTGTGCTTCAGTTATAAAATTGACAGTCAGTTGTATTCAATATCTTCTTTTTTGGTGATACTATTTCCTGTTTCATAAATTATTATTCCTTGGGCTATGTTTTTCATATTTCCATTTTAACTTGACATTTATCTGCTTAAGCACAATAGTCAGTGTTAGGTAGAGTTCACACATCTAATTCACACACTCAGACGTTTCTGAACCTACCCACCCATTCGACAGCATCTACTGTGTATCTACTGTGTACCTACTGTGTCAGACGTCATTTTGTCTCCTAAGAATTTAGGGACCAGCGAGCCACAGTCCCTGTCCTCAAACAACTTCCAGAATGGTAGGGACAGCCAGGCACATAAACAGGCTATGTGATGCATTTATGACAGGAGTGATAATGGCATGTAAATAAAGGACAGTGGAGGCAGCAGGCAGGCAGATGAGTGTTGGAATTTGGAGAGCAGGACAGGAGCTAGTCCTGGAAATCCAGCACTGGTGACCTTTAGCGTCTAGATAAAGCTGAAGGAATGGCTGCGGTGGCCTAGAAACAGTGAGGACAGCTGGTCTGAGCCTTAGTTAGTGAAGGCGACTGGGATGGGATTAGTTGAAGCTAGTCTCCATACTTGAAGTATCCAAAGGAAGCTTGCCTAACATTTTAAGAACAAGGACTCTGGGCTCAGACAGATCTGAGTCCTGGTGCTACCTCTGTGTCCTTCAAAACTGCTTAGGAGGTGGGGAAGGTAGAATAATGGTTATGCAAAATAAAAAAGACCTTCATGCCTAAGACACCAAAGGTCCCATCTTCAATCTCCAGCACCATCATAAGCCAGAGCTGAGCAGTGCTCCAGTATAAATATAACAACAACAACAATAATAATGAGAGTACTTAGAGCCTATTAAGTACTTTAATAGGAGATGGACCCAGATTTAAGTCCCCAGCACCACAAGGAAACACCATGTGTGGCAAGCACTGTGGTGTCTCTTTATCTCTTTCTCTCCCTCTCTGTTTCTCTTTAAGTTGAATTATACAAGTTCTGCCTAGTGTAGTAGAATCATGCAGGGTCAAAGCCAGAGGGCAATATTTGGCAAACTATTTGGATCAATTTCTACAATGGCAAATGAGAGTGATAAGAAAACCTACCTCTAGGTGGTTGTAAGAATTAGATGGGACGATATTCTGAAGACAGTCCCTGGCACATACATACTAAGCAATCACTATCAAAGTGCCCTTTGCTATTAACTCGTCACTAAAATGGATATGAAAGACCAAGGAACAAATGGGAATCCTTCCTCGGCAGACTGAGACACAGGCATCTCCATGTACTGGAGCAGTATTTGCTGAACACACACTAAGTGTCAGTCACCAGTTTTGGTCTTGCTGACCTGGTCTCTACAGACTTGAATCGCTTACCCTGATGTTAAGAACTCAAAGTATCTGTGCACCTGGAGGGGAAAACAAATGAATCAATCTTTATTTATTTATTTATTTATTTATTTATTTATTTCTATCTCTCTTTCTTTCTCTCTCTCTTTCTTTCCTTCTTTCTTTTTTCCACCAGAGCACTGATCAGCTCTGGCTTATGGTGGTGCAGGGGACTGAACCTGAGACTTCAGAGCCTCAGGCACCAGAGTCTGTTTGCATCAACAATATGCTATTTATCCCTGCCTTGAATCTTTCCTTTTACTAAAGGAAACTATTTACTATTCCTTACTTACTTACTTCCTTCTTTCTTTCCTATGTACTATTTATGACTGTAGACAGCAAACCACAGTAGGATTTGTACTATGTCAGACTTTGTCACCAACAGAAATAAATATTTTCATTTCATATTATAATTATGACAGATATCTAAAAAATAATCTACCAGAATAGTATTACTTCCAAATTAGAAAGTTAGGAAGCTGAGTGTGGGTACACCTGCTGAGCACACATATTACAATATGTAAGGACATGGGTTCAAGCCTCCAGTCCCCACCTGCAGTCAGGAAACTTCATGAGCAATCAAAAAAAAAAAAAAAGTACTGCCAGTATCTCTTGATCTTTCTCCCTATCTCCCCATTCTCTCTCAACTTCTCTCACTTTCTATCCAAAACAACTAAATAATTAAATAAAATATTTTAATTAGGGAGTTAGGAGACTGTTATTTAATCTGGTAATGAAAGAACATATCATTTTGTATGAATATAATTTTGAGGATGTCTTGTGCCCTTAAGGATAATTATGATCAATGTTTTATTTATTTATTTTTCTATTTTTTATTGTCTTTATTTACTGGATAGAGACAACCATAAACTAAGAAGGTAGGGGGAGATAGAGTGGGAGAGAGAAAGAGAGACACCTGCAGCCCTATTTCACCACTTGCAAAGCTTTCCCCCTGAAGGTGGGGACTGGGGGTTTGAACCTGGGTCCTTGCACACTGTAACATGCACACTCAACCAGGTGCACCATCACCTGGCCCCTCATCACTGTTTTAAAAATACAGTGAAATTAAGTAGCATGGTCACTTTCCCTTGGATACAGTTTTTCTTGGGTGTCCATACATTTTCTAATCCCCTCTGGTGATCAAGCACCACAAGATCTGTCCTCTTGGCTTCGAAGTTCTGGCCACCAGTGTTCTCTGTGACCCACCTTCATGTGTAAACCAGTATATCAGCAGTAAACTCAAGTTCTACCACTTTTTTAAGTTCCACCAACTTTTAAGGAAGTAATAATAAAAAGAATGCACAGCTCCTCCTGAAAAGTGAAAAAATACTCCCAACTCATGAGGTCAACACTTCCCTAATATTAGAAAGAAACAGACACTTTATGAACAGAAAACTGCAGACCAATATGCTTATAAGTATATAGCAAAAATTTTAAACAAAATTTTAGCAAATAGAGTTCAATGAGACAAAAGAATGTGGGGCCAGGCGGTGGTGCACCAGGTTAAGCACACATACTACAGTGCACAGCAAGAACCAAGGTTCAAGCCCCTGATCCTCACCTGCAGGGGGAAAACTTCATAAGTAATGAAGCAGGGCTGCATGTGTCTCTCAGTCTCTCTCCCTCTCTATCTCTCCCTCACCTTTCAATTTCTCTCTGTCTCTAACCAATAATAAATAAACAAAATTTTTTAAAAGAATGACACGTTATGACTAGTCTATTATGAGAAAGCAAGTTTGACTTAAGAGTTAGATATTTTCTCAACATAACAGAATATCAACTGAAAAATTAGAAATATATAATGTATATCTTAGTCCCTTAGAGCCATTATAACTGCTGAATACCACAGACTTGGTGACTTACAAATGGCATCAACTTTATTTCTCAAAGTACTGAAGTCTTGAAGTCCAAGACCAAGGTTCCAGCATAGCCACACTCTGTGGAAGGCTAACTTCCTCTTTCACAGTCATCTCCTTTCTGCTGTCTCTGCACAAGATCAAAGGGCAATGCATCTCCAGAGCCTCTTTCTAAGGGCACTAAGGTTACTGAGACCTAGTCACTTCCCAATGACCTGGTCTCCTAAGACCATGACCTTTGAGAGATTTCTATATATGAATCGATGTGGGGCGGGGGGGCGGGGTTCATTCAGACTTTAGTAACCTCAGCCAATAGAGAAGAGGCATTTTACAGAGTCTGACATACATTACTGACTTAAAAAAAAAACTAGGAACTCGGAGGCTGGGTGGTGGCACACCTGGTTGAGCACACATCTTACAATGTGCAGTGAACCAGGGTTCGAGGCCCTGGTCCCCACCTTCAGGGGAAAAGCTTTGTGAGTGGTGAAGCAGGGCTGCGGATGTCTCTCTCCCTTTCTATATCCTCCCTTCTCTCAATTTATGGCTGTGTCTATCCAATAAATAAATACATAAAGATAAATTAAAAATTTTTAAACTAGGAATTTTCTGAATTAGATAAAGAACATCTATAAAAATCCTAGCATCAGTCTCACACACAAATCAGAAAGGACACAGGATTCCACACTTAGACTTTAATTCATCACTGTATTCGAGGTTCTATATTGGGAAATTAACAATGAGAAGTATTAAACCATCTTAAATATAGCACAGTATAAAAAAAGAGCATAATGGTAAAGTTTTCTGCATCAAAAGAAATCAGTGAGATTACATCAAACTGAAAAGATTTTATATGGCAAAAGGAATCACCACCCTAACAGAGAGACACCCCCCCCACACACACACACACACACTGGACAGAGAGCTAATAACCAAAATACATAAATAACTCACCAAGCTCAATAACAAAAAAAACCTCACTGAAAAGTAGAGGGAAAGCATAGGCAGAATCTTCTCCAAATAAGAGATCCAAAAGGGCCAACAGACACATGAAAAAATGCTCCAAGTCACTGATGGTCAGGGAAATGGACATAATGACAACGGTGAGATACCACTTTACACCTGTGGGGATGGCATACATGGGGAAAGACAGAAGCACCAACTGTGGGAGAGGCTGTGATGGGAAAGGAACTCTCCTACATTGCTGTTGGGAATAGAAGTTGGTCCAAGCCCTATGGAGAAAAGTCTGAAGATTCATCAGAACTCTAGAAATAGACCTACCATATAACCCAGCGATCCCTATCCTGGGGATTTACTCAGGAAAAGCAAAAGCACTTATCAGAAAAGACCCATGCACACCCATGTTCATAGCAGCACAGTGTGAAATAGCCCAAACACGGTAGCAACCCAGATGCCTAAGGACAGATGAGTGGCTAAGAAAGCTGTGGTTCATATACACAGTGGAGTACTATGCAGTGGTTTAAAATAGTGAGGTCATTTTCTTTGCACTATGTTGATCAGAGCTTGAAGGCATCTTGTTGAGTGACACAGCCATAAAGAGAAAGACCAATAATGAATGATACCAGTTGTAGGTGGAACTTAAGAAAAAAGGAGAGTAAGGGAAAACATAAGCTGCAACTAGACTGAGTGTCGTGTATTGCATCAGTGCAAAGGACTCTGGGAAGGGATGGGGAGAGACAGGATGAAGGGACGCTGGGATCCTGGTTTGACTCCTAGACACCAATCAAAGGAAGTTGGCACGCTGTGCCTATGTGTTAAAGACTGTACTGTACACCATCAACTCACCCCAGTAAAAAGGGAAGACAGCATGAGGTCCTCTAGTGCCATATGGACCAGAAAATGTTCAAGTTCTCTCTCATTAATAAATAAGTCTTTGTAAAAAAATTTTTTAATTCTCCATCAAAATACAGAATTTCTGCTCTTCCAAATGCATTTTTCATGGAATTAAAAGGACAGCCAGAGCCTGGGAGAAAATGTTTGCAAATGTATACCTACAAAAGACTGGTAAGTGAGCAAGTTATTTGAAGACACTGTACAACGGGAACTCCAGAAATGGCCAGTAGGCACACGAAAACATCATAGTGTGATTACTCACTGGAGAGGTGGTCATTATAATCACAATGAGATACCACTTCACACCCACTTGAGTGGCTAAAAATAAAGGCTGACAAACCCAAATGGTGAGGAGGATAAGAAAGAAAAGAAGCTCTCCTACATTTCTGGTAAAAACATAAATTGTGCAACCACTTTGAAGAATATTCTGGT